>NW_026606179.1:33475000-34675000 GCF_029834395.1 Sorex fumeus
GAGGTTTTACATGTTTTCATTACATATAATTGTTGTGGTGCTGATAATTGATTAAATTTCCAGATTAATAGATAATCTATTTTGGTGTGGGAAAGTAGAATCTTGGAAAGTCAGAAGTTCTGGTCTTCATGTATTAGTGGACACCCTGTTATCCTCCAGGGACATCAATGCTAATTGATAGAACAGATAAAGTGATTTGGAATTAGTGATAGATACTTACACACACACACACACACACACACACACACACACACACACACACACACCCCTGGTATTATCTTCCAATGTTTACCTAACTTGTGGCTATTCTTTCATAAAATTCTCACAATTTACCAATACCCAGGCATTTATCACTCCCGTTATTTGTTTTATTAATTTAGTTTTTCTTTCAGCTTTGTTAAAGGACAATTTAAACATAAAATAATGATATTTTCAAACCCATTGGGAAGACTGGATACAAACATACTTGGTGGAAGCATCCCCTCATTAATCAGCAAGTCCATCACTTCATTTATTTACTCTCATCCCATTTAGAGAACATTTCAAATGTATTTCAAATTTCAAGTGCAAATACAGTGTTATTAGCCACTAGGTTGTATATTAGATCCTCAGACTATGCATCTTATAACTGAAAGTAAGAATACTTTTATCAACTTCTTTCTATCTTTGATAATCCCAAGCCCAGAAAACATATCTTTTTTACTGTTTTTTTGGTTTACCTTCTCATAAAAGGTAAAGGTAAAGGCCCTCCCGTTGATCGTCGATTTGCTCGAGCGGGCCCAGTAACGTCTCCATTGGAGACTTTGTTGTTACTGTGTCTGGCATATCGAATACTCTCGTTAGCTTGCCGGGCTCTCCGAGAGGGGCGGAGGAATCAAACTCGGGTCGGCCATGTTGGCCGCTTGTAAGGCGAACGCCCTACCCGCTGTGCTATCGCTCCAGCCCTACCTTCTCATAGAGGCTACATATTCAAGATACTATTAATTGGGACGAGAAAAACAGAGCAGCAGGCAGGACCCATGTCTTGCATACTGCTGACTCAAGTTCATTCCCTAACATCATTTAGGTCCCCTGAGCCCTGCATGGAGTCATGCCTGAGTGCAGAGCCATGAGTAGCATTTGATTTTTTGGGGTGTGACCCAGAAAGTCAAAAAATAAAATAAACTCTTCTAGGCAGTTATGCCATGTATACAGCTAAAATAAAAGTTTAGGGAGATAAATTCAGCTTGTTGCCACATATGAGGTTCTGGATTCTAATTGTGACACTGTAAAAGCAAACAAACAAAACTATGCAGTTTGAGACCTCAAAATGTTTAAACAAAACTGAAATTATTTTGTGTGTGATGTAGAACAGCAATCGCATTCTGTCTTGTATGTGGTTATTCAGTTTACCTACTGTTGTTTATTTGAGAAGACTCTCCTTTATCCATTGTCTATTCTTGTGTTTTCTTTGTCACAAATTAATTGGACATGTACACCTGGGTCTCATTTCTTGGTTCCCTCTTCTGTTTCACTGAATTATGTGTATATTTTTATGCTAATATCGTATTGTTTTGATGACTCTGTTCGGTAATGTCTTTTGGAACCAGAAAATGGGAGATTTCCATTATTTTGTCTTTCTCATGATTGCTTTTACTACTTGGGGTCCTTGACGAATCAATGCTAACTTTAAGATTTTTTATTTCTATTAAAAATACCACTAGTGGGGCTGGAGCGATAGCACAGCGGGTAGGGTGTTTGCCTTGCACGCGGCCGACCCGGGCTCGATTCCCAGCATCCCATATGGTCCCCTGAGCACGGCCGGGGGTGATTCCTGAGTGCATGAGCCGGGAGTAACCCCTGTGCATCACCGGGTGTGACCCAAAAAGCAAAATAAATAAATAAACAAATAAAAATAAAAATACCACTGGTACTTTAATACTAACAAACTGTTAGGTTGCCTTGGATGCAGTTAAACCTGGTTTGATCTCCAGCAGTGCATTTCATATGGTACCCCAAGCAGTAGCAGGAATGACCCCTGAACACAGAGCCAGGAGGAGTAAGGCCTGCATGCTACTGGGTATGATCCAAAACAAAATAAAACAAAAGCATTCTTTTAAAAAAATGTTTGATGTAATCACAAATGGGGTTATATTCTTAATTTCTTTTTCTGGAGTTTATTGTTTGGTGAATAGAAATGCAATTTCATGTTGATTTTGTATCCTGCAACTTTCTGAGTTGCTATATTAGTTTTATGGTCGGTGAATCTTTAGAGATTCCTGTATGCAATATTAAGTCATCTGTAAATAGACCATTTTACTTCTTCCTTTTACATATGGATGCCCTTAATTTTTGTTTATTGCTTAATTGCTTTAACTCTGACTCTCAGTACTTCATTGACTAAAAGAGATAATTGTGAGTATACTTGTCTTGTTCCTGATCTTTCAGGAAATACTTTTATCTGGTAAGTGTTGAAGATAATGTTACCTGTGGACTTGCCACATGCAAACTTTATTACAGTTATATGCATTCTTTCTACACTCAGTTTATTAAACTTTTTTTAAACTAAATTTATATCACATTTATTGATTTTCAGATGTTGGCTTCATCTCTACCTCTGTAAGTAACCCCACTTGATCATGAAGTTTGCTTTTCAAAATATTCATTATTGACTTTGGTTTGCTAATATTTTGTTGAAGATTTTAAACTTTGTATTTTTCTGAAATATTGGCCCATAATTTTTTCTTATAGGATCCTTGTTATGCTGGTTTCATAAAATGAGTTTGAAAATATACCCTGATCTTAAATTATTTTGTAGAGCTTGAGAAATATTGGTATTCATTTCAAAAATGTTTGATAAACATTTATTTGTGAAATTATCTGGATTTAGTTGGGATATTTTTTCTTTTATTGATTTTGGGTTACCCTGCTGGTTCTCAGGGTAGTTCTCAGGTCACATCTGTCAGTTCTCCTGGATCCGTGCTCAGGGATCACTCCTGAGGATCTTGGGGGGCCAAACCTGCATTGGCCACATGCAAAGCAAGTGCCCTACTTGCTGTACTATCTCTCTAGCCCAAGCTTTCTTTTCATTAAATGAACACAAATGTTATCAACTCTGTCTGTTTGGACACATATATGTTTGACCACACAGTTTTTAGTAATACAGATATTAAGAGTATATTTTATATACTCACCTGCAGTTCAAAATAATTGCATAACTGTTTCATTGATAAGAATTCTTCTATTTCTTTTATTTTTTTAAATAGAGTAATAGCCTTGGTTTAAAACAATATATAGATTTCAGGTGTACAGACTAACATAACAATATCTATATATAATATATCATATTCATCCTCCACACAGTAGTTCCCATTTATCACCATACAGTTAATCCATTTTATACAATTTATTAACTTATTCTCCTCTGGCAGCCAATATTATTTATTCGTATAGTGTAAGAGTTCTTGTTTTATTTTTAGGTTTCTGCTTCCTTTTTAAAATCACTTATCTGTGAAATGACATGGTGTTTGTCCTTTGTCATCTGATTATATCACTGAATTTGTACTGTAGCTTCTAGGTCCATTGGTGATGTTGTAAATGGCAAACTTTCATCTTTTTTATCCTTCTTACAAATGAAAACAAATTGCACAGTGTGTATGAGTGAGTTTGTGTGTATTTTCTTTGCTTCTTTTCCTTTTGTTTTTGGGGGGGACTTTTTTACCTTTTTTTTAAAAACAGAATTGTTAATAGATACTTAGGTTGCTTTCAATTCTTGCCTGTTGAGAGATATATTGTAATAAAAATTAAGATGCATATATCTCTTTGAATTGGTGTTTTTGTGTTCTTTGGATAAATATCCTACAGTAGGAGAATATCATAATGCATTTATATTTTAATTTTTAGAGAAATCTTTATACCGCCTCTATAATGGTTGTATCAATTTACATGACAACAGCAATGTACAAGGATTCTTTTCTCTCTTATGGCAAATATCACTTAGATCGATATGGAAGAAATGGTCATCTATAATTATCTACGTATTTTATGATTTCAAGTCTTATATTTATTTTAAATTATTTTTCCTCCGTGTGGTGCATGATAGTGATCTAATGTAAACCTTTGTCATGTAGCTATCTACTTTTCTCAGCACCATTTACTGAAGAGATTTTCCTGACTCTACTTAATGCTCTTAGTTCCTTTATTGTAAATAGTTGTTCATGTATGTGTGGATTTATTTAGGGGCTTTCAATTCTGTTCTGTTGTTCTGTATGTCTACTTTTATTCCAAGGATGTGCTGTTTTGATTCTATTTATTTGTATTATATATTGAACTTGTAGCACGTGGTACTTTCATTCCTCTGGTCCCCCAACTCACAGTATTGTTTTGTCTATTCAGACTCTTTTTTTTTTTGTTTTGTTTTGTTGTTGTTGTTGTTGTTGCTTTTAGTGCACACCCAGCAATGTTCAAGGTTATTCCTACTTCTACACTCAGGAATTACTCCTGGCAGTGCTCAGGAGACCACATGGGATGCTGGGGATTGAGCTTGGGTCGGCCACGTGCAAGGCAAACGTCTTATCCACTGCATTACTGCTGCTGTCCATATTCAGACTCTTTTTGGAGTTCCAAAAACTTTTACAATTTGTTGCGAGGTATGTAAAATCCTCCTTCATAATTGGTCTTTTCATATTTTCTATGTGTTCATGTCAGCTATAGTAGGCTGTTTTTCTAAGAATGGATCCATTTCTTATAAGCTACCCAATTTATTGGCATATACCTGTTAGTAGTAGTTTGCTATTATCCTTTGTATTTCCAAAGTATCAGTTGAGGTGTCTCTTCTTTTATTTGTAATTTTATTTGAGTCTTCTTTCTTTCCTGCATCTGGAAAATGTTTGGCTATATCTTTTTGTGCTTTTTGACAAACTGAATACATCATGGGTATTGTGCTTATCTTTTTTTAAAAAAATAGGTTTTAGTTATAATTGTCTTTTCTATTGCTGTTTTTAGTCTTTATTTTATTTATGCTGTAATTTTTATGATGTACTTTATTCAATGCTAGCTTATTTTACTAACTTTGGATTTAATTTATTCTTTTTTCTAGTGACTTAAAAGTTAGGTTGGTCATTTGAGAGCTTTTGTTTTTCTTAATGTAGGTATTTATTACTACAGACTTTTCTGTTGGAACTACTTTTATTGTATCTCATTAGCTCAGTATGTTTCCATTTCTAATTGTCTCAAGATTTTTTTAAAGTTTCTCTTTCGTTGTTGCATTTGCTTTGAGATTGCATGAGACTCACGTAGAAATTTAATAGTCTATTTTGAGCTGGAAACGGCATAACTTTGGAAGTAAAGTTTTGACCACTTTGCTTTTTAAAAGTCCTCAGATTTTGTCTTTAATGTCACAATTTATATCACAACTTACCTTGGGCATAAATAAGTAAATTACTGTATTTACAGTTGTTTCTAAGACTTTTGTCTTTGACCTTTATACAAATTATAGAATGATAGCACAGCAGGTAAGAGGTTTGCCTTGCAGGGGGCCAACATGACCAACCTGGGTTCAATTCCTCTGCCCCTCTTGGAGAGCCCGGCAAGGTACCAAGAGTATCTCACCTGCATGGCAAAGCCTGGCAAGCTACCTGTGATGTATTTAATTTGTCAAAAACAGTAACAAGTCTCACAGTTTGTTGAGAGACATTACTGGTGCCCGCTCGAGCAAATCGATGAACAACAGGAGGACACTGCTGCAGTGCAGTGTTGCAAAAGTGTTGAAATTAACAATAGATTTATCATTACTAGTAAGTTTTATACTTTTATATGTTTTCCTGTTACTAATTAAGTTTATTTAGTTTCAGGTTGAAGTCCCCCACTTCCCCCAGCTAACCTTGTAAGGTTGATCTAGTGGTGATAAACTCCTTCAGCTTTTTTTATTCTGGAAACATTTGTTTATTACTAGGAGCCTGGGGGGAGGAAAGAGTGAGAGAGTGTGAGTGTGTATGTGCATGTGTATGCGTGTGTATGGGTATGTGTTGTGATACCAGGGATAGGACCTTAGGCCTCACACATGGGATGCATGTGTTCTACACTGAGCTATATCCCTGCTCTGGAAACTCTTTGCTATCTCTTCAATACAAAAGGACAACTTTGTCTCATAGAGAATTCTTAGTGGGTGGGTTTGTTATTCTCCACCTTACTTAACCCTGCAGCTCCTAATATTTCTAATATAGTATCTCCCTGGCTTATGAGAGTTCTGCTGACAAAAACAAATATGCTAGTAGTCCTACTGGTTTTTCTTGGCACTTAATAAATTAGTTTTCTTTTTGCTCTTAACATTCTTTGTTTTTAAATTTTGACAACTTTATTATAATCTGTATTATTTTGGGTCATTTAGAGTCATCGTAAACTCTACAGGCTTCCTGGACCAGGATATGCGTTTCTTTCCTAGGTTAGGTAGTTTCTTTATTTTTTTAATTTATTATTATTATTATTTGCTTTTTGGAAGACACCTAGAGATGCACAAGGGTTACTCCTGTCTCCTGCACTCAGGGATGACTCCTGGTGGTGCTCAGAGGACCATATGGGATGCTGGGAATTAAACCAAGGTCGGCTTCATGCAAGGCAAACACCCTATCCACTCACTGTGCTATCATCGCTCCAGCCCCAGGTTAGATAGTTTCTAACTATTATTTCCTCCCTGGCTTTTCTCTCTCTTCTCATCCTGGGATCCACATATATTTGATAATATGTTCCTTAGAATTCATTTATTATCACTTAATCACTTAATCACTTAACTTCCCGTTAGTCGTCGATTTGCTCGAGCGGGCACCAGTAACGTCTCCATTTGTCCCTGTCGCGTGCTAGTGTAGCCCAATGGCATCTCTTCGCTCCGGGAACATGGAGGGCCTCAAACCGATCGTTCATGACCTTGACAAAGAAGTCTGACCATCTGGTAGGTGGGCGGCCACGCGGTCTCTTGACATCCCGTGGAATCCAATCAGTAACAGCTCTAGTCCAACGGTCGTCTTTAAATCTCATTACGTGACCAGCCCATCTGATTTTCGACACCTTGGCAAATGAGACAGCGTCCCTGATCCTTGATCGTCGACAGATGTCAGAACTCCGGATTCGTTCTCTCATTTGAGTGAAACGTGATATTCCAAGCATAGCTCTTTCTATTCTTCTTTGGGAGACCTGAATGGCGTTCTCATCTTGTTTGCGTAGGGCCCAGGTCTCTGAGGCATATGTTAATGCAGGAAGAACAGTGGAATCAAAGAGATGTGCCCGGAGCCGGAGGTTCTTCGTCCTCTTAGCTATTTCTTCGACGTTCTTGAAGGCGTTCCAAGCCGCTCTCTTCCTCCTGCGCAGCTCGGGTGCCAGGTCATTTGTCATGTTGACCTCTCGACCTAGGTACACATAGCTGTTGCATTCGGAGATGGTCGTTCCATTGAGAGCGAATGGGGCGTCAGGAACAAGGCTGTTTCTCATAAACATTGTCTTTGTAAGATTCAGCTGTAGTCCTACCTTTCCACACTCACGGTCAAAGTCGGCCAGCATTTGTGCCGCTTGGCTGATGTTTGGTGTTATTAAAACAATGTCATCAGCAAAGCGGAGGTGGTGTAGTTGCCGACCATCTATCTTCACTCCCATTCCTTCCCATTCCAGTCGTCGCATGATGTTCTCAAGGGTGGCACTGAAGAGTTTTGGTGAAATGGTATCACCCTGCCGCACCCCTCTCTTGACATCAACGATCACTTCTTTGTAGAATGGTTCATGTTGTAGTTACTTTTTTTTTTCTCTTTGGGTCACACCCGGCGATGCACAGAGGTTATTCCTGGCTCTGCACTCAGGAATTACTCCTGGCGGTGCTCGGGGGACCATATGGGATGCTGGGAATTGAACCCGGGTCAGCTGCGTGCAAGGCAAACACCCTACCCGCTGTGCTATCACTCCAGCTCCTGTAGTTACTTCTAATCTATGCTTCTTAACTGAGGTCATGGTTGAAGATGGAGGAAGCAGTTTCTATTAATTCAGCTGGTATTCAATTCCCACTTTCTTCTATGTAGAGGTATGATACTTTTATCTAATAGAATAAAACAATACTTTTGAGAATAAATTCAGTTAAAATCAAGTACCAGGGCTGAGGAGATAATTCAGAGGACTGGAGTAGCTATTTCTCATGCAGGATGCTGAACTCTGATCCCTGGGCCACATGGTCCCCCAAATACCACTGGGAGGGACCCCTGAGCAACAACCTGGAAACAGTCCCAAAGCACTGCTGGGAATGACACCAAAACAAAACAAACAAAAATCAAGGACCAAATTTCCTAAGATTAAAAAAAAAATATTTTAAATATTACAAAACGTTACTTTAGCTTGCATTTAGCAAAATATCAGCCGTAAACACAATTCACTATAACTTAATAAAAATAAGTAATCAGGATTCTTGACACTTTAATTAATCAATTTAATTTTTATTTGTATTAGAAACACTATGATTTACAAAGTTGTTCACAATACAGTTGTTTTAGGCATTTTAGTGTTCCAACACCACTAGTATGACCTCTCTCTACCAATGTTTCCAGTTTCCCTCCCAACTGAAAAAAAAAATCTGTGCTAAATAAATTTTGGAGTTTACGTAAAACAGGTAATGTAATCTTTTTTATCCCTAAACTTTACTTAAACACTATTGTTTCCAAAATCGTTCATGATGGCTTATTACAGTCAACATTCCAACACCGATCCCACCACCTCCATCACCTTCTCTCCACCACTGTCTCCAGTTTTCCCAACCACCTCTCGAGACTGCCCCCATAACAGGCCCACAATAATTTATATTATATTGCTTGTTACTGATAAATTGCTAACAGAATGATAAAAAAGTGTTCCCTTAGAAGAAAGTTAGTGTAAATTGTTGTAAATTAGTGTGAATCTCACCATGGATACCTTACAGCCTTGCATGAGGGATTGCTAAAATGTTGTTACAGGTTAAGCCTTCTGAATTAATGTTTTTGTTAGTTGAGACTGATTGGCTTCTATTTTACACCCCACCTAGTCTGGTATGCTACTACTGGATTATCACTACTGTAGAGTTGTACTCCAGGAAATCCAGAATATTTAACTGGGCAACACAGCTAGAGCTAAATTTTTAGCTGAGTCATGGCTTTGAAAAGTGGATGTGACTGCAGGGGCTTCTGGAAGTACAGGGAGGTTTCGGTGGGGGGAGGTAGTCCATTTTGACTCCAAGAAGCCTAGAGATTTCAATTACAGGGACCTGATTTGGCACTTTTTAAACAACATTCCTGACCTAATCATTTACTTTCATTGAAATTTCACAAATACGATAACTTAGTTGAAAATATTTGGGAATTTCATCAGATACTTCAGACTGCTACTAATTATTTGATATCTAAATATTAGTTTAAAACTCTTCCTGACATAATTTATTATTGATTTTCTCTTTATACATGTAAAAATAGGAGGAGCGATAGCACAGTGGTAGGGCGTTTGCCTTACAAGCGGCCAACATGGCCGACCCGAGTTCGATTCCTCCACCCCTCTCGGAGAGCCCGGCAAGCTACCAAGAGTATCTCGCCTGCACAGCAGAGCCTGGCAAGCTACCCGTGACTTATTCGATATGCCAAACACAGTAACAACAAGTCTCATGATGGAGACATTACAGGGCCCGCTCGAGCAAATCGATGAACAACCAGAGGACCGTGACCGTGACCGTGACATATATGAATGTAGGAAAGCAATCATTAATTGATATAAATTTTTTTTTACTGAAACATTTCATAACTTTTGAAAATCACATCATATATGGTTCCAGTGGGTATTCAACAACTTTTTGGAATCTTTTGAAAATCCTGTGAGACAACTTTGCTAAGGATTTGCTTTATACCTTATAATTTAACCCAAGACCTATTCCAAAAGATACATAACTTGAAGGATGGGGTGGTAGCTAGTGTAAACTCATAAGGAATATTTAAGTGGAAACTGAAAGTGTAAGCAGTAAAAACATTACTTTTTGGACTGGAACAATAGTACAGCATGCAGGGCACTTGCCTTGCATGCAGCTGACCTGGGTTAAATCTCCAGCACCCCATCTGGTTCTCCAAGAACCAGCAGGGGTGATCCCTGAGTACAAAGCTAGCAGTAGGCCCTATGCACCACCAGGTGTGACCCCAAGACAAAAACTGAAACAAAAAATGGCTCTCTACCATTATGAGATTTCTACATTTATAGGTTTTCTTAGAGAAATTTGTTAAAGTACATACTTAGATAATAAATGCCTGAATAACAAACCATTCCATACAAAACTGATTATATTTGCATTATGAAAGAGGGTAGAATACTAGACCTGAAATTGGGACGTCTGAGTTCTATTCTACAAAAAGGAAAGAGTCCCATGCCAAATGTCCTCACATTTCTTGTCTATAGTGACAAGCCTATAGTGATCCTGCTTACCTTTCAGATTCTTTAAGCCATCAAAGTGAGCCCAGCACATAATGAAGGCTTAATACAATGAAGGCTTGTTTAATAGGTTCTTTGATGTCTAAGGGGACTAGAAAACTGACAATTTGAGTATGGTTACATTTTAAGTTGTTATTTGTCATCTTAGTCAATATGGTGCAGGAAAAAAAACTCTTGTCCTGTTCTTGCAAAACAATTTGGTGCATTAGAAAACTTTAGCTTTAAAGGAGTATCCATGTGGTTTCTTTAAAAATTTACATTTATTGATTTGATATAGCTGATCTCACTTTCTTAATACTCCTATGGTATTTGTTATGTCTGGTTGGTTTTCAGTGGTTGTAGTGATATAAAACCTGATTAAACATGGCTTAGGTAAAAATGTGAATGGTAGATAGAAATGTCTGTAGATGCGAAGTGATTCCAGATTCAGGTGACATGACTCAGATTTACCTTCTACTAGAAGGATTCAGATTTATATACTTCGCTTTTGTTGGAAATAGCTTAGCCAGTACCAATTATCATGTCCTCATAAAACCAAACCATGTTGGGAACACCCTGTTTCTTCTTTTACCCAGTCTGAGTTTTTCTTCTATTGGATTATGTCATTTGAATATGATGAAATCAACTTACATATGTTGAGGGTTTGCGACCCTTCTAGCTTTCAGCACAGGGTCATCGTGTTGGGTACCAAAAGATCAACCATGGTGTGACCATTTACAATTGGCAATTGCTTCCAATCAATTCTTTTGTCATTCATAGAGCCAGTTGTTAAAATTTATCAATACATCATTGCTTCTAGATTTTGATCCATAACCAGAATAATGATTTCAACACATTTATAAGTCTTCCCATCGTGTTGGGTATGTGGTTAATTTCCCTCAAATTATATTCCTTAGAATGAGAGAAGATGGTGACCCAAAATATATTCAGGGCACCTTTATCAAGAGAGTGGATGGAGGAAGAAAGATGAGCAAGGCCAAAAAACTTTTTTTTTTTTGGTAAAAGCAAAAAAAAATACTGGCTTTAACTTTCAAATATGGAAGCTGAGGTATAAGTGATGTTCAAGACTTCACATGAGAAAGTACTGAATCTGTCACTAGAACTACATCTGTCACTCTCTTTGTTGGCAAATTCAATTTCCTACACTTTACCTGACTCACCGACCTGAAGACAGACAAGCCTGGGGATGACAGGATTAATTTCCTGAAACATCTTTCACCAAGTGATACACAGATAGCTTTGGGAAATAACTGATGCATGATGGAATTCTTCTGCTTGCACTCCTGCAAGGACTTTGAACTCAGAGCAGTTGTCTCTCTCCTTTCTTATTTTTCTACAAGTTCTATATCCTGGTTGGGTTTAGGCATATGTGCCCTTCAGGAGGATATCTGATAGACATATTTATTTGGAAAACAGAAGACCCCTGCAATATATTTGCCTTTCAAGAAGATTTGGCTCCATGAATGCACTGAACTTTGGTTTACTAGGAAGAATCAGTTCATTCAAAGGAGTTGTATTTTCAAAATAAATATGCCTTGAATTGACCTTTGTTTCTGGGTACCAAAGATGCCTTGGATTTACCTTTGTTTCTGGGTACCAAAGATTCTCTCTTATTCAACTGTTTTTGATCATGGAAGAAATGCTGTTGGGATTACTCATCATTTCTTGCCCCATCAGCATTTGCTTGCAGATTTAGATACTAACTGAATTCAGACTTGAGACCTCTCCAGGTGATTCTCTAGACATCTACCACCAGATGATTTGAAGTGATGTGATAACAAAACTTATTCTGTCTTAATGATACTAATTCTATGGTTTGCAATGTAAAAAGCCTTCAAAGTCTCCATGGATTGAGTTTTCAAAGCATTTGATAATGTAACACTGGACCATATTATTGCATTGCCCTATTTCTTAATTCCTATATCTTGAGCATTGTTTCTTCCAAAGAATTTAAGTACCAAGGGTGTGCTGGACTATGTTTTATACCATTTTATAAGCTTTCCAATATCAAGATTGGTAAAGACTAGATGCTCAATAAATGCTTGATTGATTAATTACCTAAGGTGTTGGGATTAATCACCTAAGGTGTTCTTGGTTGATTAACCTAAGAAATCCAATAGGATTCTGTGAAGGAAAAAAAGTTTTGCTTGCATGGAACTACCAAAGTAAGGTTTGGGGCTGGAGATATTCTAGGCCATCCTCCCAAAACTTTATGACCCATTCAGAGTTCAAAAAGTTCTTAAATATAAGGAAAGGAACATGTCGACAGTAATGGGCAGTATCTGGATGGAGTATATGGTGAGTTAAGACATGGTCTTTACCATTAAGGAAACAATTCATCAATCACAGACACCAGACAACTCCATGTGATTATCAAAAATGTAGAAATATAAATGCATCTTAAAGGGAAATGGTTAGGATGGATAGTTGGTTTCACTTAACAACTGAATACTTCATAATGCAGTGGAAAATAGTCCAATAAAGCTGCCATCTGAGCACATCAAAAATAAAGTTAATATCAGTGAGAGTTCTTTTGGAGAACCCAACAGGTTACCGAGTGTATCCTGCCCTCACCGCAAAGTCTGGCAAGCTCCCCGTGGAATATTCGATATGCCAAAACCCAGTAACAACGATGAGTTTCATTCCCCTGACCCTGAAGGAGCCTTCAATGTGGCATTTGTTAAAATCTCAGGGCTAGGATGAATGGAGATATTACTGGTGCCTGCTTGAGGAAACCGAAGAACAACAGGATGACAGTGATAGAGTGATCAGTGAGAGAGAAAATTTTTTGAAATTACAGTTTCCTACTGGATGGACTTAAACTAACTTGGACATGAAATGTCCATGCACCTGGAACATGTGTAATAGCAGGAGTGGTTCACTCATGGATATCCTTTCTTATTATCTTACCTGAATCTTGTGATTCGGATTTCCTAAACCTTTCATACTTTGCTTTTGTTGTGTTTTAGTTGCCTCTGACTTCCAGGCAATGGGGCATCTTGATTGGGTTGTTAATCTGTGTCCTCCTAAACCTACGTAGCACTGTCCTCCCATTGTTCATCCATTTGCTCGTGCGGGCCCAGTAATGTCTCCATTGTGAGACTTCTTGTTACTGTGTTTGGCATATCGAATACAGGTTGCCAGGCTTTGCCGTGCAGGCGAGATACTCTTGGTAGCTTGCTGGGCTCTCTGAGAGGGGTGGAGGAATCAAACCTGGATCAGCCAAGCCGGCCGCGTGTAAGCAAATGCCCTACCACTGTGCTATTGAGCCCTCCTGAACAGTCTCTTGTATTAAGGGCATCACCTTAATAGAGTAGGTGTACTAAAGTGATATATTAAAGAGATGTATTAAAGAGACACCCAGTATACCTCCTCCCACCTGCTCTGTGCCACTAAGTTTTCTCCCATGAGGACCACCCTCAAGTTCTGGATCAATTTTGCCGCCAGAGCAGAGAATTCCTGGGTATCTGTATCCCTGGAAGTCAACACTTGTCCAGTGACCTCCCATCCCCCATCTCATCCCTGAATTCCTATTGGGACACATGCTTTGATGATTCTCTGAGGATGGGACTGAAGGGAAACTTTACCTGAGGACTTTGTTTCTTTTGTCCTGCTTCCCTATTTCTTTGCTAGTTTCTACTGGGAACAACTCTATAATCAATCATTTTGCACAGATCCATGACAGGGCTGGCCTCTGGGGACCCCAATCTAACACAAGTGGTGTTTATCCAAGGGAGGACCAGAATCTGTAAGGGTCCTTAAATAGCAGATCCTAAGCCCTTCCCCTGTCCTACACATGCTAAAACAGAATCTGGAGGACAGGTCAGAAAATCTGTTTTTATAACAACGTCCCCAAAGTAAAATTATTTCTTTTTCTTGATTAATGACTATAAACTAAAGACTGATATTTTAAGCAACTATATATATTTCAAGTATTTGGAGTTGGGAAGCCATGAGGTGTGATATACATATTTCCTATATTGCCTCTATTGGCCTTGGAATCTCTGAAATGATTGAAAATAGATAATGTTTTGTCCTTCCTGCATAGCCTCAGGAAGTTTAGATTTATTGGATTTCTCCCATCACAGTGCTCCCATTCCTCTGTGTTTATTTGTAACTTCTTTCTTTGTATTCTGTTGACTTGTAAATATTGTTTTTTTTCTTCTCCCTAAGTCCTTTGCATAGTTTATTCAGAGCAATGTCCTTTTTGTATGGACACAAGAAGACAGTAAATACAATGATTTTGTAACATGGGAGTTTATTGACTGTCAGTGATATTCTCCTCCTGGGCATCTCTTCTCTCAGCCTAAGCCTCAGCTGCCTTACTTCCTAGTGCCCCCCAAAGCAGGGTCCCAACGAGGGACCGGATGGAACCAGGGCAAACAGTAAGCTATGTACTACCCTGACATTGAGATGGGCCTGGCCAAAGTGCCTAATGCTTAACTATAAGTTAAGAGCTTGGTCATGGAAAATGCTGTCATAATCCAAAAAGTAATAACTAGATTTGCACCCTGCTAGGATTAGGAATGATTAATCTGGCCTGAGCTCTATAGTCTGAGTCTGTGGCAAGATGTTCCCAGGAGAGCCCTACAAGCCTCAATGTTATCTCTTACTGTGTCTATACAGAATCAGGGACGCTGTCTCGTTTGCCAAGGTGTCAAAAATCAGATGGGCTGGTCATGTAAGGAGATTTAAAGACAACCGCTGGACTAGAGCTGTTACCGACTGGATTCCACAGGATGTCAAAAGACCGCGTGGCCGCCCACCTACCAGATGGTCAGACTTCTTCATCAAGATCATGAACGATCGGTTTGAGGCTCTTCATGTTCCCAGAGCGAACAGATGCCATTGGGCTACACTAGCACGCGACAGGGACAAATGGAGACGTTACCGGCGCCCGCTCGAGCAAATCGACAACTAACGGGAAGTTAAGTGATTAAGTGAAGTGAAGTGTCTATACAAAAAGGACATTGCTCTGAAAAAACTATGCAAAGGACTTAGGGAGAAGAGAAAAAACAATATTTACAAGTCAACAGAGCACAAAGAAAGAAGTTACAAATAAACACAGAGGAATGGGAGCACTGTGATGGGAGCAATCTAATAAACCTAAACTACCTGAGACTATGCAGGAAGAACAAAAGGTTATCCTACAGGCACTGATGGCTTATGCTGATAAAGGTTTGATTGTGTGTGTGTGTGTCTGTGTGTGTGTGTGTCTTAGAAACATGACTTTTCCTTTTCTAACACTGTTTTTATTGCCACCAGAGAATTTACTCAGGGAGTCACCAAATTCTATGGTTTTTCAATTTTATTCTATTAAAAAATATTTGAAGCAATAAATCCTTTAAATAGATAGAAGCTAAATATGGAAGACAAATAAAGCCAGAATCATGCTGTTTGATGGAGATGGAGAGATCCTGGGCTGCCCTCCCATCCCCCCCACACACACATACCTGTGCCCACTTTCTCACTTCACTCTTCCCTGGGGCTGCAGGGAAGTGGAGGAGACACGGAAGGATGAATAACCAGTCCCAAATTTAAATTCTTGGGTAGAGAAACCACAGTCCAGAGAAGATTTCCTCACAGCCAATCGCGAGTATTTCTGCATATTCAAGGCATTCCCCCAACTCTGATCAGAGCTGTTTCTTTAACCTCTTGGTTATTGAAAAGAGGTTAATTATCCAGTTATCTCCAGGGGCTTTCTTGGAGTTGAAAAAAAATAGATGCGATTTTTTTTTCCCCTCCAACTTGGTACTCTCATGAACTCAACATTTTTTTTTATAACTAAAAAGCAATGTCAGCTACTCAGTCTATTTATAGAAGTATTGAACTATTTTGAAAGTGTCCGTAGGCTGACATCCCCGAGTAGTGGAAGACTTCATGCGAGCCCAATTTTCAGAATTGTGTGCCAACAGCTAGCCAGGTCAAGGATATAGCATAGATTCAATTCCCACTGCAGAATAAGAACGGCTTCACTTACTTGTCAAAGCAACTGCTTTCATGATCCAGCCCGTTGTTTCCTGCCTCTGAGGAGCTTTGCGAAGAGCCCTGGTGGGCCTTGTCTTCATCCATTCTTCTCATTCTTGACCGCATTCTGCTGCAGGGAAAGGCACATTGGGTCAGCCCCAAAGACAGTGTCCCTGCTGCTTCCCCAGAGCTTTCTCTGATCCTCAGCCAAACAAGGGGACTTCTCTCTGGCCATAAACGGCTGGAAGTTCAGATGGGCTAAATTTTACGCCAGGCTTCCCTCCCGAAACAAACAATCAAGCCAGGCACTTGAGACTGAAGGAACAGTCTCTTGAAGACTCAGGAACCAGGCTAGAGTGTCCACGGAAAATGGCCATCAACTGAGACCTTAGTAAGCATAAACTGGGTCCCTGAATCACAACAAAAGGGACTTCCAACTCTTTCCCCTGGGCCTCAGGGATGCTGGGGCCTGTGCTTTTCTGCTCTCTCCTCACCACCCCTTAAGTCCTTTCTGCCCCAGGGTTGTTCACGTGTCTGTGTGTCCTTATCCTACCTCCTCCCTCCCATGTGCCCAGTCCCCATCTCCTCCTATCTGTATCTTTCTCTTGGCTTCCCCAAAGACATGGCCTCTCTGTGGACATTTGGCTTTCAGTTCCACTTTCTACAAGTAAGGTTCCACAGAAAAACATAACTTGATCTTCAAATAATCCTTTGGTGAACTAAAGGGAAGAATTCCTTATAGGTAGACTTTGTCATCTTGAAGGGGTTTTAAGTAGGACACATGAATACTCCTGAGATCTCCTGGGGAGGAGACACCAATGGTGGTGGTAGTGCTCAGGCAACTGGATGCAACAGAGGCATATGGAAGGGGTCTTCCATACAGGACAAAACATTCAAGTATAAAAAGCCTGGATGAGAGTTAGGAGAACTGCATTTTACAACTAGCCCATTTGGACTGTGTAAATCATAGTGATGAGACTGGGTCTTTGGAAAGAATTTTGTGCAAGCAGTGAAGAATGTTGTCCCTGACTCTCTCCTGGTCCCTTCTCAACCCCCACACATTGTGCAGTGATGAGCATATGGGCCCATCACCTCCCGAGAGTATCGTTGACATCCCCATGCTACCAAATTAAAAAGATTTCCACCTGATTACCCATAGGGTACCAAGTGCCAATCACTTGATAACGCTCAGATGAAGTATCCATCATTGCTGACAAGAGACTGATTTGTGACTCTTAAAAGAATGTCCAGCCCAGAAGAAAGCTCTTTCTTTGGAAGGAATTCATTTAAAAGTCTCTCTTTGCATCTTTATCTCTCTTATTTCATTGGGACTGAGCTGTGGTCTTTTTCTTTTCCTTTTTATTTTTTTTTTTATGGAGGCAATAGTTTACTTCAAGATATCAGAGAACAAGAGAAGCCCCTCCCTGAGCTCCTAGCCATTGATTGGGCTTTGGTGAAAGTCAAGGTATTCGCTTGTTGACTCTAGAAGAACTTTGTTAATGGAGCCTATATTCAAGTCCGGATTTGATTCATACTGTGATTTGCTGGAGACTTATAATAGAAAATCATGTTGCCTCACAACAAAATGAGGGTTGATGTTTTGAGGAGTTACTTTGAAGGGAATTAAAGGAGTAAAGATAAGAGTGAAGAAACCAGTGTGGGACCATATGACTCAAAATGGAGAAGAATGGTTTTCCTCCTTGTTTAGTTAGATAGCTTGAGTTCATGGGAAGCACAGCAGAGAAGTACTGTGTGGTTTTCTCATGTCTCCTTCCATTAGGGAGAGAGAACTGGTTTCTCGGCCTGAAAAAGTAGCAGTCCAGAAAAAACAAAAACCTGAAACTTTCAATTTGTCCAACTTCAAGCAGAATGACTCAAATCACTTCACTGCCATAAGTGTCCAATTTGTCCAACTTCAAGCAGAATGACTCAAATCACTTCACTGCCATAAGTGTCCTAATGGTCAGACTCTACTCACTTATTTGACATGAACTCAGAGACAGTCCCAAAATCTGCTCATGGAGGTGTCAGGACCAGCACCATGCAAACTGCCTCCCAATAAAAGCAAAATTTTGCTTTATAATTTCTTTGATTACAGATTTCAGAGAAAGAATCGGTCCCTTTCTACTGAGTCATTTTTGGGTCAAGCCACAGGGAAGACAAGACCACAAAGGCACTCCAAAGGCACTGAATAGCATTTTTCCTTCCCACTCTCCCATCAGACATGGTGGTGAGGAGACAGCACAGAGCTTGGCTGTAACATGACTTATTAGTTTTACATGTGATGCTTTAAAGTGGTGTGACTGCCAAAAGCGTGGAATAAAATCTTGTTCTCAATTTTCTATGGCTTGAATTGTAGTACGGATTAGTTAGGGTTCAGACAAACCAACCAAGATAAAGTTTGTGAGCCTCAGGAATGAATGGATATCCAAAATTATACAGACATGATGCCTCCAAGTCCCCTTTGCATGAGGGTTTTATTTGATCAGAGTAGTCTTTCCATTGATCACAATAGTTTTCCCACAATCCCTGACTCCCCAGAATCTCCTATCTTCGGGCTTTGCTGCCGAGGAAATCTTGGATTTCTTTAGCGCCACACTGAAGAATCCTGGGGCAAGTTGCTCAAAGCAGATGACTTGCCCTTGTCTTTTCCTCAGTGAGCCTTCTCTGGGTCAGAGCTCAACAGAGAGGAGAGCCACCTGGGGAGTCTCTAAGCTCTTCTTACTGTGCTACTATGTTCTCCTGATTCCAGGGCTCTGAACATCTGAGCAAGGCATTGGGACTGCGGTGTGGGAAAAGCTTCCATTTTTTTCACATCATTTGTGATCAGTTGGTAGTGGTTACTTACTAGTCTGTCTCAAAGTACTGTATGATCAGAGAGAGGCTCAATCCAGTGATTGATTAGTAATGTCTTCAACTGATTAGCACAGTAGAGAGACAGCCTGTGTGCCACACATTTGTCATTCCTTTGCAAAGGATCTAAAAAGTGCCCACTCCGCTCTTAGGGATATAAGGTGTCTAAGATAGAGCCTGGGTCTTCATAATCAAGTAAAAGAAATAAACAATTAAGAGATTGGTTACAACAAACAAACAGGAGCCAATGCTATGGATATGTGTAAAGAAGAGAGTTAACAGGAGGAAGAGAAATGTGTCTGGTGACTTAGACACATTATGATGATCTATACTGCTTTGAGAAACAATGTTTTTTTGGGTGAGGGGCACAACTGGTGGTGTTCTGGGATTACTCCTGGCTCTACACTCAAGAATTACTCCTGGAAGTGCTCAGGGGGCCTTATGGGATGCCAGGGATTAAACCCAGGTTAATTTCATATAAAGCAAGCACCATATGCACTATACTACATATTTGGGCACGAGAAATAATCTTATTTATATTTTTTCCTCCAATAAATGTGCATGTCTAATCATAGTTTTCTCAGGCTATTTCTGAAATGAAAGTATAAAACCAGGTTTACCTAGAAGTGTCTCACAGAGATGATGAGGTGCCATTCCCTGAAAACAGTCCATTTGAAGTAACTGGTAGCTGCACACACATTTCCAATTTTCACTTTACATATCACTTCAGAGTACTAACAGTAGGGCATTTGGCTTGCACGGAGTCAGCCCAGCAGAGCTGGGTTCGATTCCTCTGCCCATCTTGGAGAGCCTGGCAAGCTACCAAGAGTATCTCGCCCGCAAGGCAAAGTCTGGCAAGCTACCTGTGAAGTATTCAATATGCCAAACACAGTAACAACAATTCTCATGATGGAGACGTTACTGGGCCCGCTCGAGCAAATCGATGAACAATGGGAGGACAGTGTGGACAATATCACTTCAATTGAAGTGACTAAAGATGAGAGAACTGTGGTATTACAGTGTACAAGTTGGCTTGTCCCCCTCCTTTATCAACCCCCTTCCCTCCCCCCCCCCGCCCCCACACACACACCCCTCACCAAAAAATCAAAACTGAAATCTTGGATAAATCAGTCGTCTTGAGTCTAAGAATTTTTACTGTATAATTGTTTTGATAAGGTGTTTTATACAAGTCAAGCCATTTAGAGAGAGCCTGGATATTCTAAAGCTCAAATAAAAAATTATACTGAAGATTATAAAGTTTTTCATACATGCATGTATATAAGACTAGGGTATTTAAAAGTCCATCAAATATGCCAGACCTGAGGCCTGGATACCAAGTCTCATACTATTTTCTGCTGGTAAATCTATAGTTAAGACTAAGTTTGAGGATCTTTTCAAGAACCAAAGGGGCTACTTTAGTACTAGATGAGTCTCACAAACATGCTAAATTCCTTCAGAAAGATGGCACTACATTCCATGACAATAATATCGCTCAAAGCCAATGGGCTAGTTGCATCAGTTAAAAGTCACAGAGTGGCAGGATGGATCATAAAATTGAACCCCAAAATCTGCTTCCTTAAAAAAATACATTTGTGGAGCTGGAGGGATAGTACAGTGGGTAGGGCATTTGCTTTGCATGTGGTCGACCCAGGTTCAATTCCCAGAATCCCATATGGTACCCCGAGCACTGGCAGGAGTAATTCATGAGTGCAAATCTGGGAGTTAGCACTGTGCATCGCCGAGTGCGACCCAAAAAGAAAAAAAAAACATTTGAATAGTCAGAACAGTCAAAGTCAAAGGTTGGAAGACAATTCTTCAAGCAAACAACTTCCTTAATTGACTGGGGTGGTCATACTAGTGTCAGACGACATGGACTTCAAAGCTGAAAATTTTTATAAGAGTCAGTGAAGGTCATTTCTTAATGATCAAGGAATAGGTACACCAAGAAGAACTTACACCTCTCTCTCTCTGTGTATATATATATATATATACACACATATGTATATATACATATGTAGTATTTTGTTGGTCCCTCATATATATGTAAATATACATATGTATATATGTGTGTATATATACATATATCTGTATATATGTATATATATGCACCTAATGAGAGACCAATAAAATTCTTGAAACAACTGCTAATAGATTTGAAGAAAGACATTGATAGCAACACAATAATAGTTGTAGACTTCAACACTGCTCTGTCACCTCTTGATGGTCACGGTCACGGTCCTCCCGTTGTTCATTGATTTGCTCGAGCGGGCCCAGTAACGTCTCCATCATGAGACTTGTTGTTACTGTGTTTGGCATATCGAATACATCACGGGTATCTTGCCAGGCTCTGCCGTGCAGGTGAGATACTCTTGGTAGCTTGCCGGGCTCTCGGAGAGGGACGGAGGAATTGAACTCTGGTCGGCCATGTTGGCCGCTTGTAAGGCAAACGCCCTACCGCTGTGCTATTGCTCCAGCCCTTGATAGATCAGGTAAACTAAATACTCAGTAAGGAAATACTTTCCTTGAAGGGAAAAATATAAGAGAGGGGTTTAGTGTATACATACATACATACATATATACATATATACTGCACTGCACTGTCCCCCCATTGTTCATCAATTTGCTTGAGTGGGCCCAGTTATGTATCCATTGTGAGACTTTGTTGTTACTGTGCTTGGCATATCGAATACGTCATGGGTAGCATGTCAAGATTTGATGTGCAGGCAAGATACTCTTGGTAGCTTGCTGGGATCTCCAAGAGGAGCGAAGGAATCCAACTCGGGTTGGCCATGTCAGCCATGTGCAAGGCAAACGCCCTACCTGCTGTGCTATCACTCCAGCCCATACATACATACACACATACATACATATGTCTGTGTGTATGAATTTATACACATTCTTCTCCAACACACGTGGGACATTCTCCAAGATAGACCACAACATGCTGATACACAAAACATACCTCCATAAGACTGTACTACAAAGCAGTAGTAATTAAAACAGCATGGTGCTGCCTAAAGATATCCTCAGGTCTATCTAATAGAGTGATAGCTATTTTCAACCTTTGTGGAAAACAAGATGGGAACACCTAAGAAATATAGAAATTGAGCTTCTATCAGACCCAGCAATCCCACGTCTTGGAATATACCCAAAGACCCCAAGCAAAATTGGGAAAAGACACATTTGCATCTTTATGTTCCTTGCAGCACTATCCAAAATATGACTATATGTTCCTTGCAGACAAATTGTCAATCATATGATCTGTTAGTCTTTGCTAAAGGCACAAAAAACATGAAGTGGAACAAAGAAAACCTCTTTGACAAGTGGTGATGGGAAAACTATTCAGCTACATGCAAAAAAAAAAAAAAAGAATTCAGACATCTTTATAACCCCATACACAAAAGTAAAATTAAAATGGATTAAAGACTTTGATATCAGACCTGAATCCATGAGGCACTTTGAGGAAAAAATTAGGTAGATCTTTCCCTGACATTGAAGGTAAAGGCATCTTCAAGGATGGAACATCACTGAACAAGCAAGAGGAAGCAAATATAAACAAATAGGACTACATTAAATTAAGAAGCTTTTGTACCTTATTGAAAATTATGACCAGGATACAAAGACAACACATGAAATGGTAGAAATTGTTTACCCAACATTCATCTAATATGGAGTTAATATCAAAAAAATATAAGGAACTGGTAGAAATTTACAAGATCAAAACCTCCAACACCATCAAAAAATTGGGAGAGGAGAACAGAAACTTACTCAAAGAATAAATATAAATGGCCAAAATGCATATGAAAAAATGCTCTGCATCATTATGGATAAGGGAGATGCAAATCAGAATGACAATGTGATATCATCTTATGACACAGTCATTGGCACACATAAAAAAAGTACAAGAACAACCAGTACTGTGGTGTGGATGTGGGGAGAAATGGGCTCATTCATTGCTGGTAGGAATGTCAATTGGTTCAAACTTTTTGGAAAACAAAATGGAAACACCTAAGAAATATAGAAATTGAGCTTTCATCAGACCCAGCAAACCCACTTCTTGGAATATACCCAAAGATCCCAAGCAAAGTGGAGAAAAGACATTTGCACCTCTATGTTCCTTGAAGCACTATCCAAAATATGACTATATGTTCCTTGCAGCACTATCCAAAATCTGGAAACAATCTAAGTATTCAAGCTAAGTATTCAAGAATAGATGACTGGATTAAGAAACAATGGTATATATATACACAATGGAATGTTACTCAGCCATAAGAAAAGATAACGTCATAAAATTTCGCTGTTACATGGAGAATATCAAGCTGAGTGAAGTTAGTCAGGGGAAGAGAGACCTGCACAGAATGATCTCTCTCATATGCAGGACATAAAGAAACAGGATGATGGAATAATGAATATCCAAAGGCAATGGAAACAAAGAACATGAGAATTGGCATTCAGTAGGAAATATGAGACTTGAGTGGGCTAGGGTATAGGACAAGGAGGGGACAACATCTATGGTAGAAGGAAGCATTAAACTGGGAGAAGGAGGTGGTATCGATAGTTGGTGAAGTGTTACATATGAACCCCTATCAGCAATAATACTGTAAACCACAACAATAATACTGTAAACCACAGTCAAAACATACACACCCATATGCATTATCTATCTATCTATCTATCTATCTATCTATCTATCTATCTATCTCACAATCAATCAATCACAATCACAAATCATCCTGTTATTCGTTGATTGCCTCGAGCAGGCCCCAGTAACGTCTCCTTCATCCTAACCCTGAGATTATATTCAAGGCTCTTTAGGAGAATGAGACCCATCATTGTTACTGGTATTTGGCACATTGGGTACGCCACGGGGAGTTTTCCAGACTCTGCCGTGTGGGCAGGCTACATACGGTAGCCTGCCAGTTTGTCCAAAGTTGGAATGAGATAATAAGATGTCATAATAAGATGTCGCGCGCGGCCACATTCGCGAGAGTTTGTACACAAGCGGTTCCGGGAGCTGGTTTTTATAGTCTCTGAGTCTTGGCCGTTGATGGGATTACACGGCGCCAGGGGTCCAGTTGGTGGGTGTGACCTGCACCTACTGGAATTTGGAGGATCTGGGTGGAGGATGCTCAACCCCAATCCGAGTAGGCTTGGAGATCTTGGCCCCGGGACCCGCGTGGGTTTGTCCCTCTGCCAGTACCTTCATGTGTGCGGAGATTGGTCTCACCATGGTGGTGGCTGGTCCTGGAGGTCTTCAGCTGCCGGAGCCCTGGTCGGGGCGGGGAGGAAAGCTCAACCCGCTCCCCTCCAAGGGGCTCCGGCGAGGACAGTCAGGCTTGGGGGCAGGAGACTGCACTGTTCTATCTATCATATCTATCTATCTATCTATCTATCTATCTATCTATCTATCTATCTATCTATCTATCCCTCTATCTGTCTATCTATGAGAGAGAGAGAGAGAGCAGCTCTCATAGAAGCAGACTTGTGGGTGGGAGGCAAATGCTATAGGGACACTGTTGAAGGGAAGTGAACACTTTTGAAGGAATTGGTGTCAAAACATTTTATGTCTGCAACTGAATGACTTTATCATTTCATGGTGAGTAAATAAAATAAACGTTTTTTAAAGAGTGGGTTTGACACCTTCCTTGCTTGGAATACACCTTGTAGGAGCTCCGGGGAATAATCAAGCAGATTATTTCAGCTTTTTATCTACAATCTAGTCAAGAATTTATTTTGTCAAGACTCCCTGTTGGCCAATGTCTTGAAAACTCATGACTTCTGGTTGCTTATGAATAAGAACTTTGAGCCACCTTGACATCCCACAGTACTCAAAGCCCAGTATACCAAACCTAATTGGATGTGGACAGTCTAAGAGTCTAGAGGGTGGAAAGGAGGTGGGCTTCTTTTGCTGGAGCAGGTAAATGATGGAAGGAGAAGAGTCCACTCTCTAGGGCTTGGTCCAATCCACAATGTATTTAGTAAATGACCTATTTTGACTTCAAATGTTAAACTCAGGAGTGTGGTAAGGAGAATTTAGAACACATATTTTCAGTAATTTTTATTTAATTTTAGTTTTTAAAAAATATATTTCAAAACATGGTGTATGACCAGGAATCACTTTTCTAAAACAAAAATTTTCTTTTATTTTCTCCCCTTCTTTCTTCTCTCTATTCTTTTGGGTGCTGTGGTTTGCAAAAGAGGCATTGAGTGGCAATCATGTTTGGTCTATAGTCTACTTTCAGCATGCATCTCTCATCCTGGGAGGATCCTCCCAACACCCTTTACTTGGTGCTCCCCTCTCTATCTGAGCTGCCTTCTCCCCCAGCATGTGCGGCTGGCCTCCAAGCTCTCCCTTTCTTTCTTAAGAAAATATATCTTCTTTTTAAAGACAGATAATTTTTCATTTTTGTATTTATCTAAATATCTATGACTAAATGCCTGAGTATACTTAGAAGTTAGTGTCTATTGATCTGAATAAGTGCTCAATGACTTTGTCTGGGGCAAAAACCAGAGACCACATTTGTATTTTGCTGTTGCCTGGTTCGTGCCATTGCAGGGTGTATTTAAGATGATACCCTTATCACAATGTGATATTAATCATTTTGATTACTCATGTGGGTATAGAGTGAGTAGATGGCTGGAAGGAGGATTTTTAATGCACAGTTTCTGGAAATATTGGGTGAGAGTGCATGTCTTTGAACATTTGAGATCTAAGGAGTCCTCCTGACATCATAGCCCTGAACTCTGGACCCAAATTAGCACATCAATCTCCTCTTGAACCATTACATGGCATGAGAATGTACAAATTCTTCAGGGTCCTCTAGCATGATCATGAAGGAACAGTGGTACTAGATTGGCTCTAGCCACTATAGGAAACAGCACTGAAGAAGAGGCTAGGTAAGGTTCATTGTCTGCTTCATTTGGTGACTATACTCTGGAACAGATGCCAACTGCAAGTTTCCTTCAACAATTTCTCCTTCCTCCATTGTGGATGAGCTAAGGAGGTATAGGCATAGAACTGAACTGTACTCTACTGGTATAACCTTGGCAGAAATGTTTAGGGAAAACTCTCTTCTTTTTGTGTCTAACTTTCTGGAATGTGTTTTTCCCTCAGCAAAGACAAGATCCTTCTCTTCTATCCTCACAGCACCCCGAAAAGGATGCTAGAATAAAAAGGTGCTTGATCAAAATTGGACTAAACTGAACATCTCTTTAGTCTGTCACCCAAAAGACGGAGGGAAGTTCATAGGTCTAAAATTTATGTCACAGTTTTAACTCAGACGTCATTTCTTTTCAGGAAATTTAACTTCCCCTTGGATGTTTTGGAGGCAAACTCCTCCTCTCACTTCAAACTCCAACTCTAAATTCTCAACAATATGATTAAGAACAGAATATGCACTAGAACTCAAGGATGCAGTCGGGAGAACTGGCTCGGTGTATCTCAGGAGCCAAGTGATGGCAGTAAAACTGCATTTATCTAGGGTTATTTTCATTGTTTGTCAAAGGGAGACCTATAACCACACAACTTTAAAATTCACCTGCTCAGCTTAGCACACTTTATAGCTATGCACACTTTATAGCTATGTAAAACAAATTCATATTGAGATTCCTTAGAAAGAGAGTAAGCTCTTTTAGGAAGAATGCAGTCATTGCCCCCAGGATAGACTGCCCAAATTCAAGTCCTACTGTAGCCAGTTATTGTCTAACAATAGAGGCAAGATAATCTGGTTAACCTCGATGTCTTTCTCAGAAAAAAATTCAGGAAAATTAATATCTTCCTAACAGGTTAAGAAGAGACTGGATTTGGAATAGCAAAAAATCCATGGTTAGGAGTAAGTAGGCAAGAGTATTATTGACCAAGGACCATGCAAAGTACCAATCATATGGACTGGAATTAGAACCCCATTTCTGAGGACTTTTACTCATATGCTCTCAGTCCAGGATGTATGTTCCATTCACCAGGGACACTTTTTATAAAATTCCTACAGCTATTCTGATCACAATCACAATCATCCTGTTGTTCGTCGATTACCTCGAGCAGGCACCAGTAACATCTCCTTCGTCCTAGTCCTGAGATTTAAAAAAGTGCTATATTCAAGGCTTTTTCAGGGTTAGGAGAATGAGACCCATCATTGTTACTGGTATTTGACATATTGGGTACACCATGGGCAATTTGTCAGACTCTGCCGTGTGGGCAGGTTACATTCAGTAGCCTGCCAGGTTGTCCAAAGTAAGAATGATAAAATAAGATGTTGTGCAGCCGCAAATGCGGCCACACGCTTCTGGGAGCTGGGTTTTATAGTCTCTGGGTCTTGGCTGTTGATGGGATTACACAGCGCTGGGGGTCAGTTGGTGGGTGTGACCCCTGCCTACAGTTATTCCATCCACCCAATAATGATGAGGGAAAGGGATCCAGAAATCTGTACTTTTAAACCCCATATGAGTAAAAGTCCTCAGAAATGGGGTTCTAATTCCAGTCCATATGATTAGTACTTTGCATGGTCCTTGGTCAATAATACTCTTGCCTACTTACTCCTAGCCATGGATTATGTGCTATTCCAAATCCAGTCTTTTCTTAACCTGTGAGGAAGATATTAATTTTCCTGAATTTTTTCTGAGAAAGACATCGAGGTTAACCAGATTATCTTGCCTCTGAAAAACTTTAGTAGGCAATGAGGACTGAGAATATACTCTTGTTCCCAACTCTACTGAGAAATTTTTTGGGAATCAAGTATAAATTGACATCTTTCTGTGTACACAGAATTTAACCACTTGTCTAGGTCATATTGTAGTATGAGGGGCATGTATTGCTGGTAGACTCACTTCAAGGATGTAAATAATACGTTCCCCCCCCCCCCCCCTTATTTTCTTCCTTTCATCAAAGACTCCGTTGGGGATTAAGCACAGGCATACAGGACTTAGCTTTAGAAGCCTTGGAAGAGGCCACCCTGCATGAGAATTATAACTGATCCCTCTAGTTATTATCATTTTAATGTACAAAATGACATGATGCCTAAAAGAAGGGGTTCATAAATTATATATGATTTTAGAAAGATTTTCAGTCATTGTATAAATGACAGATCTATAAAAGATGATGGAAAATGAATTTCAAATAAAAAAAATAATTCCATGTTATTATGGTAGGCTTAAAAATTTTAGGAACAAAATGTGTCTGAATATGGTACTTCAGGAGGTCATGGAATGAAGTACTGCTCAGGGGATAACATGAGACTTGGCCCTGGAGGGGAATGGGTGTCCAGTGAAGGGGGTCATAGTCTCTATAGTCACACAGTGAAAGGGAGGCAGGCAGCTAGCTCACAGTCCTGCAGTTCCCAGTAAGGGTCATTTTGTTATCCCATTTGACCAAAGCACATGGGTAGGGTGTTTTGGAAAGGGTGTTCAGATGAGTCTGCAGGCCCAGATGTGGGTGATTGGGTGCCAGATGGAGTTATATCCTGGACATCTCCACACTGCCATTTTCATTGAGATCTTGAATGAGTGAACTTCCCCATCCCCAACCTTCACTAGGGTGATTTGCATGAGAATGGAGAAAAGCTCCCTGAGCTTGAGGTGTGAGAAAATGTGAGCTCATCTGAAGGCCTAGGGAGGCCAGAGAGAGGTCTCAGGTGGAGTAAAGAAGAGTGAATAAAAGTGGCAAGGGGCTGGAGCAATAACACAGTGGGTAGGGCGTTTGCCTTTCATGCGGCCGACCCAGGTTCGATTCCCAGCATCCCATATGGTCCCCTGAGCACCGTCAGGAGTAATTCCTGAATGCAGAGCCAGGAGTAGTAACCCCTGTGCATCACTGGGTGTGGCCCAAAAAGAAAAATAAAAGTGACAAGATGAGAGATATGGAAGACCCACTGAGAAAGCCCCTTCCTGTGTGGTACAGGCACCATGGGTCTGGCTGAAGTCCAGGAGTTCTTCCCCAGGTCATGAAATGTCTTGATTCCTGGAGCTTCCTGGGCAGTGGTGGGCAGGGAGCAGGCCCTCCATTTCCGGCTACATCTTGAGTCTAGCCAGGGGCTATTGTGGCAAAAACAGTGCTGGGTGACTTGGGGAGTTCAGTAAGGGGTCAGCCACTGCCCATCAGCTTGAGGATTAATTCATCTGCACATGGAAATACACCTGAGTGACTGAAAATCAGTCAAAGAAACCAGCGCCTCCACTAAGAGAGTGGGCGGGAATTAGAAGGGTGATCAGAATTTCACCTACTATTTTCTAGGAACTGATCAAGCTTTAAGACCTTTTCCAGCTTCCTTTATCCAGTCCCTGACACTTCTTTCATTCAATAAACATTAAACTCAGTTCTGTGATGGAAGCAGGGAGAAGAGGAAAAACCCTAGAAGGTACCCTTATCTCCAGGGTAATCAGATTTTGGCAGAGCTGCTAGGAGCAATTTTCAAGGCATCAATCTCAGCCTTCCTCTGTCAGGCTCGCATTGTTTCCCCATACCTGTACTCCCCAAAGTGTGCTACCCCAGTGGCTTCTCTCCTATCATATACATCCTTGCACCCCATCTCCACCCTTCAAGCCCAAAGTCCCACATATCAGCGGTCTCTTGTGCTTGCTGGAATCTTCCTCAGGAGTATTCCCAAGGACAGGGAGATCTTTAGATGGATGCCGTGAGAAGAAGGCCAGGAGGCCAAATGCACTTAGAAAGTTCTGCACGTTTCCTTCTCCTCCCAGAGTCTGAATAAACACTGACAAACATAAACCACCCAAATAATCAGGGATGCTGGGGTCTTCTTATGTTGTTTACTCCAGAGTTCCTGAGTCCATGTGGCTTCAGAGCACATTTTCCCACAAGTACTTGTGGACAGTCACTCTTCCCTTCTCTTCCCCATCACCATCCACATCTTCTTTCCCTACTTAATTTTGCTCCCTTCAGACTGACACTTTGTGATTCTAGCATTCTGTCTGTATATGTATATGATTTATATTATGTATGCATGTGGCAAATAATCTCTTTTGTATTCCACCTCAATCTCATTAGAACTCAAGCTCTATGAAGGCAGCTCTATATTTATACCTGTATCTATATCTTTATATCTATATTTATCTAGAATCCAAAGAGATAAAATTGTTTATGTACAGTATAGATATTCACACATATGTATATATAGACACACTTCTATAAGTATATATAAATATCCATTTATAATAGATATACACATTTGTATATAGAGATATGCATCTGTACCTAGAAATACACACATGTTCATACACATATACATGTAGGCCTAGAACAGTATGATGACATTGTGGATATTCATTAGTAAATATTTATTGTAAGAACAAGCCAACTGACTTCTGCCTGTGGTAAACAGTACTTGGTTCAGAGGAAAATAATTTAGCTTCAAGAAATACCTGATCCTGTCAATCAACCAAAATATATACTTCTCCAGATTGTTTCAAGACCCTTGTCTCATTCTACCGCCAGCTCCAAATTATTTTGTTTTCTACTATTAGTTCCAGTTTCCTACCTTGTAAATCTCATCTTGAGATCTGCGCTGTCTCCATAGATCCAAACATAATAATCCCTGATTATTATGCCATTGAGATTCTACCATGGCAAAGTTCTTTGTTATTGTATTAGCTCTGAAAAATTACGCTCGATTATGCTCAATCAACAGGTTTTCTGGTAGTTCTTTGCAAGTCCAGTGATTGACAATTCCATTAACATGAAACAAATGAATGAATCCTGTTAGTTGCTAACTCACAGGGCCAATTTTGGTAAATAGGTGGTTTACTGTCCAGGGAACAAATTTCTTAGTAATTCATGGACTCTTTTGGTGATTTTTTTTGCCATTTGCTGAGTTCTGGTCACTTGGGATATACATTTACCTGCGTATGTATATAGGTCTACTTTCCTGATGCTTATGCTATCCATTGGTCAGCCACCTCTTTTTCCAGTGCCACTTCTCCAATATACTTTCATCTGTCCAGTGCTCAAGGGATGACTCACACACTTATTTACCAACCTTCTTAATCTCTTTTTATTTTCAGATGTACTGAAAGATCTCTGCATTCAAGTGGCCCATTCTTTCCCATCAGCTAACATTAGAGTAGGACTTTCTCATTGCTCACCTGGGAGCTTGAATTCCTTCACTGCTCTTCCTAAATGTTTGGAAGACAAGCAAAAAAAATGCAGAACTGCCAAATACCAACTTAACAGAAAAATATTATCAACCTTTTTAGAGGTTGGAAGTCTGAAATCAGGGTATCTACAAAACCACACTCCCTGTGAAGACTCTTAGGGAGGATTGCCTCTTTCATATTCTAGGGGCTTCATGCATTCCTTGGCTTGTGGCAGCATCACTCCAGCTTTCCACCTCCTTCACATACACTTCTCTTCTCCCATTTGGTCTCTCCTCTGTATGTCTTTGTATTTTATCCAGTCTATATAAACCAGGACAACATAAACTCAAAATTCTCACTTTAACTGCACTTGTCCAGACCCTTTTACTCAAAATCAGATGACAGATTCCCAGGATATGAACGTATTCTCACCATTTGACCCACTAAAGGAACATTAGAATTAAATGTGGTAATTCCCAGAGCATGACTTTTGGAAGAGGGGATGGACTAAAGAGGTTAGAGAACAGCTTATTCCCGTGATCACGGGGGTTGTGTAGAAGTCCCTTTCCTACATGCAATATTCATGTGATATTGGTTGCAGTGATTCTTTGGCATCTTGGATTTCTACCTCTGGAATCCATTTCTTACTAAGAACTTCCAATTGTCTTCAGAACAAAGCTTTGGGTGTTTCCTATAGCAGGCAGATCTCTGAAACCTCATTATTCATTATACTTCACCTGAAAACCAGCAAAGATCCCTTTGCACTATAAACACACCCTGTCACCCAGGAGTGCAATTCCCTGACACTCTCTACCTGTTTCACCTGTCTACCCACCAAGGACTCTAAAAATATTTGGCTATTCTCCCCAGCTCCTACTCCCTGTTCCTCAATGCAATATTTAGAGTGTCTCACAAGTTTATAACATTTCTTTCCAGTTTTCCCTGCTTCTGAGTATGTGAGTTGGTCTTGCTCACCATATCCAAAATTCAGTGAGTGAGAGATCTTATCTTTTCCTTCTTCCTTGTCTCCATCATACTCATTAGTTTTTCTTTCCTTTGTCACCTCCACCATTTCCTCTTTCTCCACCTCCTTCTCTTCTCCATCACCCTCTCCTTCTCATCTTCTTTCTTGTTTATAATATATAACATTTTCTACCTACATGACATGTTTCTTATTTTATCTCACTTTACCCCTTCAGTAGTACACAGTGTATAGTAGATTCTCCCATTTACCTGAGTCCATTGAGATTGCCACATTCTGCATCTATGTTTTGAATGATGAAGCCAAAACCCAAGTCCTAACTTGTTGCTGGGTACCACTGCCTCTTCTCCACAAAAAGCAAGCTCCCCCAAGGCCCTGATTGAGGGCCTTGCACACAGTGGATATTATGCAAATGCACATGGAATGAATGAACAGATGTTGACTCATCAGGGCCATTTAAAATATTTTAAAATAGCAGAGGAGGGTAAGAAAATCAGATCATTTGAGCCCAAGCTATTTGTGCATCTGACAATTGCAGCAAAAGCATCTAAACAGCACGTTTGTTAGTGGTCTGTGGGTTAATTAGTAGGTGCAGGCTTGCTTCTGTGGAAATGAGACCTCATTATCCTGTCTTTTGTATTTCAAGTCTGACATTTATGAAAGGTGAACAGATATCTTATCTGTGAGAGCCGCCAGCCACTGCGGGGCTCCTGCCTTGACAAAAATACTTCTCGTGTTTGTTTTCCTGGGAGTCTACGCTGTTGGCTTTTTGGCAAGACTTTTTTAAAACATGAAACTTGGAGTTGCAGATGGGAGGCAGCAATCTGGCAGCTCCATCAAAGCAGCAGAACGAAAGGGGTTTCTCTCTTGATGGTGACCTCGCTGGCGCTGGCCCAAGGTCTTTTTTTCCTTCTCTGAGGCTAACAAAGAGCAGGACACAAAGGGAAATCCTGACCATCACCCTCTGGAAGCACTTTTGGATTTAGAAAGAGTCACATTCAGAGAACTTGGAGACCTAAATGGGGGGCAGGCAGGGTGGGTAGGTCATTACTTCTGCTCACCTCTGGCTGCCCAACAGAACTACTTTTTCAAAAGAGTCTTCAGTTGTGTTCTTCCACCATTTTATTTTCTCCAGGCATCTATGTCTTTTCTCACTGAGCAACATTTTGAAGATCATGATAATGGCTCAAGTAACATACACTTATTTAATATCTATTACATGCCTAGCTCTGTTTTGCAGGCCATGAATTCCCACAGCAATACCACAAAGTGGAAACAATTACAGTGAAGGCAGAGCAATCACTGAGTCTTGAGCTATGACACTTGCTCACGTGATGGTAGCTGTCAAAACTTATCCTACTGTACAACTTAAAAGTGCACAGATTCTTGCATGTCACTTATGCCCCGATACCATGGATTTTAAAAGTACATGGACATTCCTTTAATGCCTCCTGTGTGGCCACTCGTGACTCTGAATGCTTTATGTGCTCTGCCTCACAGACTCCTTACAAGGACTCTATGAGGTTTGTGGTCTTACTATTCCTCATGGGAAATAAAGTCACAGGAACTAACTCTTAGATGTTGGCCAAAGTTGCCTAACCATGAGGTGGGACAGTTGAGAATAAACCCAGTTGGCTGAACCCACCACATTTATGAGATTTCTTTAGTCATAAAGCCCTGGAAGAAACTACTGAAAGCTCTGGCTCCAATGAATGTCATGTCAAGAACTTCTGTCCTGGATTAAGTGTGGAATGAAAGCGGTGATTTATAGTTTGTCTTATCTGTCTCCATTGCTGTGTCCCTGCTGCCTGATGCTTAATAGTGGCTCAATAAAACTATGCTCACTAAAGTGAATGGGCAACATTCCAGGTGCAGGGGAGCTGTAAAGAGTCATTGTTGGTGTCAATCTGACTGGGAAGCCCAGATAGCTTGTAAAGCATAGGTCTGGGGGAGAGTGTAAGGAAGAGATTTGCATTTGGACTCTTGAACTGAGTAAAACAGATGTGCCTTCCCCATGTGAATGGACAACATCAATCCACAGAGGCCCCCCAAATAACAAAAAAGCAGAGGGAGGGGACCAGAGCAATAATCCAGTGGAGAGGGTGTTTTCCCTGTATGCAGCCTTACCTGGGTTCAAGCCCCGGCATCCTATATGATACCCCGAGCACCACCAGGAGTAATTTCTGAGTGCAGAGTCAGGAGTATTCCCTGAACATTGCAGAGTATGACCCCCCAAAAAAATAAATGGGGGGACGGGTCATGCACTCTGTTCAAACTGAGGTGTCTGTCTGCTCTGGCCTTCAGATACTGGTCTTTCTCATTCTTGAGCTTTTCTGCTCTGATTGAGACTTGCAATATGGCCCACTAATTCTCAGGTCTTTGAACCTGACTGAATCATGGCACCAGTTTTATTTGTTTTCCAGCCTATAAACAGCAGATTATGGAACTTCTCCATCTCCACAATGGTGTGGGGCAATTCTTGCGATAACCTCTTCTCTGTCTCTATCTATCATATTGATTCTGTTTTTCTGGAGAACCCTGATTGTGTTGCAGGTTTAAAGGATGTTTCCCAATCATATAGCCAGGAATTGGAACTCTGGTCTGATTCCTAATTAACAGTAATAGCTCAGGTCTCATATAAGTACCACATGCTAACCGATTGCACCACTGGTGCTGGAGTGATAGCACAGCAGTAGAGCTTTTGCCTTGCGTGCAGCCAGCCCGGCCAACCCGGGTTCGATTCCTCTGCCCCTCTGGAAGAGCTGGCAAGGTACCGCCTTGCCAGGCAGAGTATCTCGCCTGCAAGGCAAAGCCTGGAAAGCTACTTGTGATGTATTCAGTATGCCAAACACAGTAACAGCAAGTCTCAAAATGGAGATGTTACTGGGCCCTCTCGAGGAAATTGATGAACAGTGGGAGGACAGTGTTTGTTTTTGGACAGCTCAAGTCTCAGTTTTCTCAACTGAAAAGGAAAAGAATCGCTTGCTCTGCTGTAAGATTTAAGGAGATAATATAACAGTGCTTAATCCAGAGCCTATCCTCCTTGAAGTACTCAAGTGAATGTTACTATGAATCTTTTTTGATCAAACAGTGGACGGATCATAGGAGCAGCTTTCTGAGACATTCAAAGGACATCAGAGCCAAAGGGCAGCAGGAAGTCTTGTACAGGACTACAAAATCACTCTAAAAAAGCTCAGCCATTAGTTGAGAGGTAGTTCTTGAGCACCAATAGTATTCTGTGCTGTAATTTTGGCTGACTTTGGAGATGTGAGCAACAAGCCTTTGTATTTGGGAAGCTTAGTGTGTTCTTTGAGAAAGAAGATAGTGCTTCTGCCAGAGTCCACTGTGCATGGAGAGAGAAAGAGAGAGAGAGAGAGAGAGAGAGAGAGAGAGAGAGAGAGAGAGAAAGGAGGGAAGGAGGAAGGGAGGGAGGGAGGCACAGACAAAGGTCTTTATCTCTCATTGCTGGGATAGCCACCAGAATTATGTTCCTTGAATTTTCTTTGCTAGGGAGCCCTTTCTTCGTTTGGCAATCTCCTTGGCACCCATCTTTTAAGGCTTAGGTAAAGAACGCCCTTAAATTAATAACTTATGTTTACAAAGTACTTCATAACTTTCCAGGCATTTCCGGTATTGTCTTGTAAATTTTTTAAGTTCTTTGTAAAATATAGAGTAATTGTTCTCTGAACTTCTATCTGGCAATGAGTTACATGCCATTTTTTGACACTGCACTCTTGTTTCCACATGGTTTGTATGTAAATATGCTGTTTCAGTAAAACTTCTCATAGCTTCTGTTCTCTCCCAATCATCTAGACTAGTAAAAACACTTTAGGCAGAATGATTTGAAATTAAAAAAAGAAACAAGAAAGAATGAGGTGGAGGGAGCTGGAGCGATAGCACAGTGGGTAGGGCATTTGCCTTGCATGCAGCCAACAAGGCCGACACAGATTCGATTCCCAGCATCCAATATGGTCCCCCGAGCACCGCCAGGAGCAATTCCTGAGTGCATGAGCCAGGACTAACCCTGGAGCATCGCCGGGTGTGACCCAAAAAGCAAAAAAAAAAAAAAAATGAGGTGGAGATGAACCTCAGGAGGTGGAGCTCCAAATGTAGAGTTGAACAAATCATCTAACTTTCCCAAACATTGATGTTTGGAAAACATCAATGTGCTGTATTTGATCTCACAGTGTATGAAACTAAGATGAGTAGATGTGCATGAAATAACTTGGCAAATACTATATACATGTGTAACTATTATAATTGGAATCATCATAATTTCTTGATCTAATGTTTTAAAATATACTGGGGAGGCAGATGACACCTTATTTACTTTCTTGCTGATGAAGAACTTGAGGCTTAGTAGGACAAATGACTGACCAAACAGATAGATGGTAACAGAGCTCAGTCCTATATGTAGCATGTTCAGAGAATGATAAAAAAAAAAAAGTGAGAAATTCCTTTGCCAAGTGTAAAGTGTTAGACCACTTCCTGGGTAGAGCCCTGCATCAGATGACACTTGGTTTCTCCTTCATCACAGAGCCTGAGGCCTGATTGATGAAATAGCTGTTGATGAAACAGCACTAGTCAGTGAGGACTGTCTACCCTCAAGGCAGTGTGTACAGACATTGCATATGTGATCTCAATTCATTCTTGTCAGGACATTCAGTAGTGATAATCATTCTCACCTCTAGAAGAAGAAACCAAAGTTCAGAGCAATGAAAATATCAGTCCTCATCACTCAATTAACAAACAGAGAGCCAAGATTTCTGCTCTGGACTCCTGGATGCTCACACTCAGGATTTTTTTGGCACCAGACCTTATTCCTGGATTTTATACAGAGAGGTAGATGGTGGGTCAGAAAGGACTTGGGCATGGGCTGGACTGGACTGCTTCCAGGACCCCCTTCAGCTCTCTAGGATTCAAGGCTCTGTTTTCCACCTCCCAATCCTCTCCCTTCCACACTACAATGCTTTAAAATCTGGACAGTCACCAACTAGGAGTGGGTCATCCAAAGCAGATACTGTGGGTGACTTAGGGTATCCTTGGGAACACTAACAAATGCAACCCAACTCTCCACATTTGGGCTTTAATGTTTGCTACTGTGTTAAATCCTGGCAGAGAAACAGAACAAAACAATACCCTACAATATGCATCCTCATCCCATGCCTGCTACCAAGCCTCAACTTCACTCTTATACCCATAAAACGTACTTCCCATTCCACTTATTCTCTCTGCCCTCAATCTAACCACAGCCTTCAACTCTATGACTTTTTCGTTTGTTGGCCTAAAGATCTCTGGCCAATGGCTCCTTAAAAGAATAGTTGATTGTAGAGTTGGGAAAAGGAAGATGGATTTGGGACATCTTATGGTGCCAGAAAATAAGAAATGCACACAATGACCTTGGCATGTTAAGATGCTGGGGCCAGCATGAACAAATTCTCAAAGGCAAAGCTGCTACTACTTAAGTGACAGAGGGGTCACAGAGGAAACTCAATAGCTGGAGCATAAGTGTTGTATTTGGGAGGCCCTGGCACCTCATGATCCCTGAGCACTGAATTGGGAGTAGCTTGAGCACATGTGTGCCCACAAATCAAGGAAGCCAATAAAAATGCTACAATAATTTGAGTAACAGAATAAGTAATGATCACCTCAAATTATAACATCCAGAATAAAAAAAACTGCACAAGTCTACACTGATATAAATAATCAAATAAGTCAATAAATGGAGAAAAAATATGATCCTTCTTTATAGTAGGATTGCAATTAATAAGTATGGAATGATGAGGGAAATCAATTTAGAAATTTGTCATGGAGGCAACTATCACAATTATAATAATAATCTCATTAGAAAAAGAACTACAAATGAATGCTGCTAGAATTTGCAGAAAGAAGCATGAGATAATGAAATTATGTTCACAAATAAAATATTTTCTACAATATAATCTTTATATATAAATAGAAAAAGTTCTTGTATAATGTAGAAACCCAAAGAGTACCATTTTCATCAGGTGATAAGGATTTATACTCTCAGTAGCACATGTTGTCATTATGAACACCCCCCCAAAATGAAGCCCAGAGAAGAACTCGATATTATTCTGAATATTCCCGCTAACCATATGTAATCTCAATCTAATTAGAGAAAACATAATATAAGTCCAAAAGAAAGGACATCCTTCAAAATAATGAGTCAATACTTATGAAATGTGCCCAGGTAATGGAGCATAAGAAATGAGCAAGGATTTTTGAAGGATCCAGAGGATGGGAGAGAAATAAAAATTAAACATTGAATTTGGAATTGACTACTGGTCTGGGGGGATAAAAAAGAACATTTATGGTAAAACATGACTTAAATGTGCTGTATGTAGTTCATTAAGAGTTCTGTATTGATGTTAATTTCTTCCCTTCAGTAATTGCGCATGATTAGGGGAACCTCAGTGATAGGTATATGAGAAACCTCTGTAGTCATTCTGCAAGTTTTGGCAACTCTAAAATAACAACAAATTAAGTAACTAACTCTTGATGTTTCTTTAGGGACTCCAAGATAGATCCTAATGTTCTTGCTTGACAAGGACTTCCATACACGAAGAGATTTCATAAATTTCCATAACCGAAAAGGCAGATTGGGGCCTCTAAAAACTAACAAGTCTGCCTTTCCCTTCACCGTGTTTCTTTGCTAGTGTAACTCCTGCCACACCTGGCTATTAGGCTGTCCTGAATACGTGCTAGAGGTCTTGCCTTTGCATTGCTCTGGATCCCGTGCCTGGAATGTCCCCACTATGTTACCTGGGTGGGCAGTGTTTGTGTGTGGTGGTGGTGGAGGGTAGTGGTGGTATATCATTCTTTTGTTCAATGATATCTCACAAGAATAAAACCATGAGAATAAAGTATTTTGTTCATACATCTATTTCAGGCCCTGGACAGGGACTAACACAAACTAGATGCTTATTTAAGTATTTGTTGGATAGATAGACGGATCTTAAAAGAGCCTTCTAACTTGGTTCTGAGGCTCAATCAAGACTAAAGAATAGCTTTATGAAAATTTCTTCCACAGATCCTTGGGCCAACTAGAGATTGTCCCAACTGAAGCATGGAAATTAGAACAAAAGATTGTTCCTAAACAGAACGCCTACATCCAAGTATGAAGGAAGAGGCAAACAACAATGTCTTCTGTTAAATGTTGTCCACAAAAGAATGTGTATTTCTCATCCATCCAGCCCTCAAGTTTCCCGATCTGGTAGGTACTGTTCTTTTGCAAGTGAGGAGTGGTGAGGGCAGGTAACAAGTCAAAAGCTTCATCCCTATTGGTGTGGAGCAAACCCAAGCTCTGGAAGCTCCAAGGATGAGCTTGCCTCTTTCTCCACATTAGGTGGAAACCACTGTGTTGCTCATGCTCTTTGTGGGAGTGAGGGAGGATGGCTCACCTGGAAAGGACGGGTACTTGGAAAGCAAGAGTGTCCGACTCTGGAGAAAGAAGCAGAAACCCCCTGAAATGACTTTAGGCTTTGAGATGAATCAGAGTAATTGAGAAATCATCAGAGAAACAATCTAAATGTTAGGAAATAAAAGCTAAATGGCCATTCCTTAGGAGTCAAACTTGGAAAATGTCTTTCCCTATTTAGGGTAGAATTGAGATATTGATTGCATTTATTTTTGCATGACACAAAAGGTAAATTAATCCCTTTAGAGCAGAAAACATGCTTTTATTACATTCTGAGTAATTTCCTCTGAAAAAGAAAAACATTTTTTAAAGCCACTGGCAGTAAAACTAAATTCCAACCCCCCTCTCCACCATCTTAGATGAAAATGTGTGTCATTATTCATGCATAATCTGATTCCAAGTGATTCCTTGTTTACAGTTTGTTTTTTGTATTTCCTTATGTAAGCAAGAATTAATACACTCAGACATGAAAGAAATAAGCTAAATGATTTTTACTGCTTCTCTTTAGGACGTACAATACGTCTTCTTTAACTCTCAATGACATGCAAAACAGTCAGAGAAAAACACAAATAAATACCTATGGAAACAAAGACAGATACCCAGGGTGGAAGGGGAGGATTGACTACAAAGCTAGCCTGGATTTCTTCCTCTATTTGCCAAGATCCAGAGCTCTCAGAGGTCAGGCGGGTCTGGACCCATTCTCAGCCACGTTCCCTGTGCCATTGGTATCCTGACTGTCAGCTCCCTCAGGCGTGCTCTCTACATGAAACTTCCAGCTGGGCAGAAAGTAAGAGGAGCATCCAGATGTGTGCATGCTCCCTGCACATCTTGGGAAGGAAGAATGGCTGCTGGTGGGGAAAGGCATAGCTTTTCTCAATTTATGCATTCCTGACCTCAGAACTGACAATGCCTGTGGTGTGTGCAACTGAACTGAAGTCCATCACTCATTTCTTAGCCTTTGTCCTGCAGCTCAGCCTGCTCTTAGCTTCTAAAGCCTAAGTTAACACCCAGGATGCTTGAGGGCCACCAGGTGGAGTGACACATGGGACCTTGGGTTTTGTTTAAGGATGTGCTTCCTCTCAGTTGCCCAATAGGGAACACCCTTTCAATTTGCACCCTGGCTATGTCTTTGGTTCATTCCACTCTCAGTCCCAGAGAGGTCCAGGAAGTAGATTTAACTCCTTGCTTCGCTTCCTTTCCCAGCACTCTAAGGACCTTGAAGTTTACAAACTTCCATTTCAGTCTGCAGCTCTGTATCTATGATAATATTTGGAAATACCTTTATCCTCTCAGAATCTCCAGGGCCACGTCTCACTCTTTTGTCACCATCACTGAAAACAATGAAGTCTTTTTTTTATTTTTCATTTAATGCTAGATGAACTGTTCAGCACATTGATAGGGATTGCTAAGTATGGCCGTAACAAGGCTGTAAAATTTGACCTTATGAATTATAATACAATGGCCGCTGGGAATTTGAGGCCTCCTGTTTCCCTGGGTCCACCATCACAACCTCCATCTCCACTCTCTTAGAAGAGATAATCTGGTTTTCTTTCCATGCACTCCAAGAAAAAAAAATTGCCCTGGTCACACATTAGTTACTGTTAGACTCAGAGATCAGTTGCAATTCTGCAGTTCAATAGAACTGGAAATGAGATTAGTGAAGGACTTGCTGAATCTTGACCACATTTAGTCCCTGTGCTAAGCTCTCACTTACTCCTCCCCAGAACCATCCTTGGATCCTGGCTGGAAGGATCCTGTGTGCCTCCTGAGGGTCTGTGTGTGGGTCCTGAAAGTGGTGCTCTGGCTTTACAGGCTGTGCCTTTCCTCGGGGGGAAAAATGCCCAAGCCAAGAGGACTCACATCCTTGAAACCAGCCCCCCCCAAAGTAGAAATTGATCTCAATGCTAGAAACCAGAAAAACCTGCCTGGTCACGAGGGTTGTGAACATGCCCACCCCACTCCCTTGTCTTTTCCTAAAGGATAAGAGGTTGGAAACCTCTCTTGGAAATCTTGATCTACAATCACATGGGAAGATTCCTCAGGAGATAAAACCCTGAGTGAATTTACCCAATACTCCAGCATCCATCAGACCCACCCTTTCCCAAATGATGCCGGGGAAGGAGTGGGGGACAGATGTCTTTCTTGACATCTTTTGTGCATTTGTTCTTCATCCTCACAAAGATTAGGATTGGGCCGGCTCACCCCAACACTAAACACTCTCATATGATTGTCTTCATTTTGCAGAGAAGAGAAGACCCAGAAAAGTTAGGAAACTTCTCTAAAAATATACACTGTGTGGATGGTAGAACACAGATTTTTAGCTAGATAGCCAGACTGTCAGGCTTCCAGGACTTCAACTTCATTCACTTGCCGATGTCTCATCATAAAGTTCTCTGATCTTTCTCCTGAGATTATTGCCACCTACAATGCCATGGCATATTAGGAGGCCATGCCAGCTGCCTCAGAAGCAGGAGAAGTTGCACTGGGACCAGGTTATAGGAAACACAGTTGCATGTATGCCTTGCACACATACACACACACTATATATATATATATATATATATATATATATATATATTTTACTTTCTCTAGCCATGAAGAAATTTGTTCTAGGATATTGGCTCATCCAACCAATTTGGTGGGATTAAATTGTTATCCACAAGCTGGAGGTCTAGGAGAGCTGTTGGATGGTTTGAAGATCTGAGATGGTCACACTGCTCTCCAGGTCTAAAAGTCTTTGAACCAGGAACTTTGAGGAATAGAGTAGATACCCCAGCTCCAGAAGTTAGGCAGAGCTAGTTCAACCTTCCTTGGACCTATGGGTGTTGGTGGTATAGTGATTAGCATTAGCTACCTTCCTTTGTCCTTCTGTTCCATTCACTCCTAAGAAAAAGAATAATACCCAGTCACTGGAGAGGGTCACTGATTTAGTCAATATAGTAAGTCAATGGTGAATCTTTTCTGACATGCCTTAACAGCTTCACATAGACATAATGTTGAGGCAGTATTTGCCACTCCATAGCCCAGTCAAGTTGAGATATAAAATTAACTGTGATTTCCAGTAGAGTAGCATTAGCCTTGAAGTAGGTTTTCAGGAGGTCAGGAGTCACTCGCTTTGTTGGTTGGTTGTATGTATTGTATGCACCCATAGGTCACAGCAGCAAGAGGATGCTAATAGATAGACTTAGTAACTTTACAGAGTGAAAGGTCTCCCAACAATAGTAAACAATGATGTAAACTAAGCATCTCTCCTTAGACCTGCAACACCCTTTATCTTAGTCACTAGAGTCATGTGGCTATTTAAATGGATTAAAAATTATATAAAATCTAGATTTCTAAGTTTTAGAAATGGGTCAATCAGTAGAGCACATGATTTGCATGTATGAGGTCCTAGACTTGATCTGAGTATTGTACTGCCCCCAGAACACCATCAGATATGGCTATGGTGGACCCTGAATCCTGAAAGAATCAAGTTCCAAACCATTAGGCAAGAACTTCCAGGCAAAACATTGCCAGCAGTGACCTCTAAACCCTTTAAAGCACTGATGGAGTTTGCCCTATGAAGACATTGAGTAAAATCCAGTTTTCTGGTCACACTAGCCACCTGTCAAGTGCTTAATAGCCATGTGGCAACCATATTAGCAGTATAGAACAATCCTAATTTTCTGGAAGCTTTTCTTGGAAATCTGTCTTGGGCCCTCTCTCAGTGTCCTTTGTTAATATTATTGATGCTGAAAGAACTTGTTATCAACTCTGTCTCTTTCTCCGTCTTTCTATCTCTTTGTCTCTCTCTGTCTCTGTCTCTGTCTCTGTCTCTCTCTCTCTCTCTCTCTCTCTTTCTCTCTCTGGGCCACATTCAGCAGGGCTCAAACTCATCATTCAGGGACCATTCCTGGTGGTGAACTGGGAACCATGTGAGGTATTGAAGATAGAACCCAAGTCTGCATGTGTAAGGGCATTACCCTACCTACTGTACCATTGGTTTGGCCTCTATCAACTTTTTCTTGATGGATTTCTAAATGTTAAGTAATTTTTCTGATATATCAAGGTAGGATTAGAGTTTTGTAATCAATATATTTGGGAAATTCTTAAACAGGTTAAATTGTTCTTGATTTTCAAGGTCTTTAATGTGAAATGTGCATTCTCATGCTGGGGGAAAGGCAGCTGAGATAGAGAAGGAAACACCAAGTAAAGGATGCTTGGAGAGCCCGCTCGGGATGGGAGTGCGAGCTGAAAGTAAACTATAGACCGAATATGATGGTCATTTAATACCTGTATTGCAAACCACAACACCCAAAAGGAAAGAGAGACAGACAGAGAGAGAGAGAGAGAGAGAGAGAGCGCAAAATGGAATGCACCTGCCTTGGAGGCAGGGAGGGAGGAGGGAGGGGGTAAGGGAGATGGGAGGGATACCGGGATCATTGGTGGTGGAGAATAGGCACTGGTGAAGGGATGGGTACTCTATCATTGTATGACTGAAACATAAGCATGAAAGTTTAAATAAGTCTGTAACTGTGATACATTAAAAAAATTAAAATAATTTAAAAAGTGCATTTTGACTATCTAAGAACTAATTAGAAAATGAAATGTTTCCTAAGTCATTTGGGTTATATTCTTCTTCTTTCCCCCTGAATTTCTTGGGTCTGGTCTATTAGGCTTACCATAAGAAACTGCTGCTTCTTTATGGTTGCTGTTTTGTCTTGGGTCATACAGATTGTATTCAGGGATTATCTTCGTTTGGTGCTTGGTTGGAGGGCATGTGGTGGTGGAGATTGATCTCCAGCCTTCATCATGCAAAGCATGGGATCTTCTCCTTGACTTATCTCCCTGGTCTGAAAATGTTTGGGACTGGAGCGATAGCACAGCGGTAGGGCGTTTGCCTTGCACGCAGCCAACATGGCCGACCCGAGTTCGATTCCTCCACCCCTCTCGGAGAGCCCGGCAAGCTACCGAGAGGATCTCGCCCGCACGGCAGAGCCTGGCAAGCTCACCGTGATGTATTCGATATGCCAGACACAGTAACTTTAGAGGATAAATAGGATATTTTCCCCTTGCACAAGTCAGTTGCTTTGTGAGAAGTTTGGTCTCTCTGGGCCCCCTAGGTGAACTCCTAGCTGAGGTGGGGGAAGCTGTCTTGGTCCTACAACCCAGTCAAATATCAGGAGAATGCGATTGTGTGACATCACTGGGCACCATATTTGTTGCTGAGAACAACTGTTGTCCAACTTCCTGACTTCAACAATGCAGGAAAACTCCTAAAATGGTGTCATTCTAAGTCACAGAGGTTTGGTTAGTTTCTGATGCAGTAACAAAAACCAAAACAGGATTCCTCCAATAATAAATGAACATAATAACAAGCCAGTCTCCCTAGCAAAGAGTTTCTTTTCCATCCTCCAATGAAAAACCAAATCAGATAAATGTACCAGAGAGCAGTTGCTAGAAAAGGCCAAGGGTACAGAAGGCCCATCCATGTAGGAGACAAATTCTCACTGTGTTCAAACAACCCCCAAACTTATGGCACAAGGAAAACATATTTATTGTCCCAGATTTTGAGGCGGGGGTGTGGATAATAAATCTGGGTGTAACTTTACTGGTTCTCTGGCCCAAAGTGTTTTTGAGGCCACAGTCAAGGTGGGCTTATAGTTTTTTCATGATTCCCAAGTGATAGGAAGCCACTTCTTAGCTCCCTTGTGGCTGTTTTTTTCTTTTTCTCTTTCTTTTTGTTTTTTTTTTTTACAATAGTATTTACAAATTTTATTATATTCTATCCCCAAAGTGCATATAAACAAAAACCTGCTCCTCAAATGGAGGGACGTCTTTGTTTTAATGTAGTATTACATTTACATCACAAAACATTCTTATATGAAAATCAGTATGCAGATCTTTCACACAATTATATATATATATACACACACACATACATTATGTTTCTACTTACACATATTCTTCTGGTAGAAAATTAGGAAACTGGGCAATTTCCATACTTCCCAGCTTGGGAAAGGTAAATAAATACAAGTTATGTGACATCGTTTATAAAAAGATGAACCATGTAAGCAACACCACCTCCTTTAGTATCTCTTCCGCACGGCAGAGCCTGGCAGAGCCTGGCAAGCTCCCCGTTACGTATTCGATATGCCAAACACAGTAACAACAAAATCTCCTTTAGACATATACATGTTAAAATCAAGAAAGGATCCTGCCACACGAAGGACAGGGTTTCTCAGTGAAGGAAAAAGGGAGACAACATTTGAATAAAATGCAAAGTTAAAGAACAGGTAAGATGGTTAAAATTGCTAGGTACTTGTTTCATGGAGAAATCAAAATCAAAATTCTCTCACAAGAAACAGAGCTATGTACCAGTTTAGCCTTCTGTGACATTAACACAGTCCCTGCAGAGACCTCAGATCCCTTTAGCTGTAGCTAGGAATGAAGCCTACCTACAGCTAAAAGGACCTCGCTAAAGGGCAGCTCACAACATGATAATTGGCTTAAACAAAGCAAGAAAGAAACCAAGAGAAGCCTATCAAGAGAGAAGTCACAGTCCTTTGTAACCTGGCTCCAGAAGGCATCTCAAAGATTTTGCCATAATTTATTCGTTAGCAGCAACTCACCAATCCCAGCCCAGACTCACGAAGGGTATGCTTCAAGGGTATGAATAGCAGAAGGTGGGAATCTCTGGAAGCCACATTAGAAAGCTGCCCACCGCGTTGACTTTTCACTTGTTATAAAGGGTAGGCTGTGTTCTTGATGGTCAACAGATGTGGTAGAAAGCAGTGCAGATGTGGTAGAAAGCATTCAACATTGTGTTGAATGGGATGTAACCATTAAAAATGCAACAAATCATAGTATCTGTTGTACCATCAGACTTACATATCTGCCTTCCTTTTCCCTGGTACCCATTGTTCTTCCTGCTTGTAGATCATTTTTGGCAAATATACATCTCGTTATTTTCGAAGGCAATGACTTCTCTAGCAAGACTTACCCTCAGTAGGGGAGCTTTCTTACTAACCTTATGTTCCCTTGTGGTTCTTCTGCTGGTTCAACGGATCTGGACAGACCATGAAATCAACCTGCACTGTGTTTATTTATAGAAGTGTGTAGGAGCCTAAAATTCTGTTCATTTTCTTTCAGCAAGTCTTGTATAGTTCCGCCCAATTATGGACAGCAGAAAGAGAGGATTCTCCTCACCCATCATGAAGAGATAACTCAACATGCTCACTCAGTGAGCATTCTCAAGTTAATGAGTTATTCTTGTTAAGATTCCCTGGTATTATGAGAATTGCTTTGGGATTTGAGCAATAGTACAGAAGATGGGATCTTGCCTTGCGTGTGGCCAACCTGCACTCAATTCCTGGCATCCCCCGTCTCCTAAACCCCCCCAGGAGTAATTTATGAGTATAGAGCCAGAAATAACCCCTGACCCTTGCCCAAAACAACAACGACAACAACAACAAAAGATTGATTCACAAAATGTCCGTCACTTTGGATTTTCTTTCTTGGTACTGGAAGAGATTATCATTTCTTTAGTTGACAGATGAAGAAACTTGGTTAACTTACCTTGTTCTACAACCAAAATGCCTATTTAATGTTCAGCAAGTTTACTAGAGCTTATATAAGTTAAATGCATTTGTGTTTACCAACACCTGAGGTAGTTGTGTGATCACTTGTTTACTTTGTTTCACTTTGTCAACACAAGATTTTCATGTATTGAATCTCAACTACCACCCATCCATACATCCTTCAATGCATCCATGCATCTATCCACCCATCAGCTGAGGTGTCACAGTATACATGAAGCACAAGTTTCTATATTAGATAAAACATCACATTCTTCTGAGGCAAGAGGGCACATAAAAATCATGGCTCTCCTGCTTCCACTGTCACCGAGCTTAGTGGAGCTAAAGCAAGTCCCCTGAATCAGGACATCCTCCCTTTCACATCCAATTGCCTCCTACATCCACCTTCCTTCCAAACTGTTCCTTTTGCATCTTAATTTCTCCTTGAGCCGCAAGAAGAAAAACAAACAAATAAGCAAATAGCTTAAAATAGGGGTTTCAACTTTAAAACCCTTTGTCCAAGGCAAGAGTGCAGCTGTGAGATAAACAGGCCCTTTGAGGGGTGGCACCTGCACCTGCTTTGCAACCTCCCCAGCTCCTCTTCCCTTCAGATCCCAACCGAGGCTAGAGACTTGTGTCACTGGCCCAGCTGATGGTCACTGTCTGCTGAGCTCAAGCCCTGTCACTGGTTCCCAGTGGGGAAATGTCAGGTGCCATAACTACAGGGTCACCTTCCAGGCAGGATGATCGAGATGAAAATTTGAGTGTAAAGATGAGTGTAAAGTTTAATGCACAGGACAAGTGACTTGGGTCTGGGACATTACCAAGTCATGCCCCGGTCCTGAGAAAAATGGGGGGAAAAAACAGTCAAAGAGATAGTACAGTGAGTAAGGTGCTTTCTTTGCAAAACAGCTGACCCAGGTTTGAGCCCTAGCACTCCACATGGTTCCTGAGCACCACCAGGAGTGACTCCTGAATACAGTGCATGAACCTCTGAGCATGCCAGGTATGGCTCAAAAACAAACAAAAGTTGAAGGAAGAGAAGGCAGATGAAAGTGGCATTGCTCAATTTATTTTTGACACCGTGAAGATGAACTGACAGACATTTGTGAGACTCTGTTTATTAGGTCCTTGGGTTGGTAGGCGTGTGTGTGTGTGTGTGTGTGTGTGGAGGGGGCGGTGGGATCAGCTATTTGTATCCCTCTGAACTTCTTGGAGTTGGGGGGGGGGGGAGGGGGGCTGCATCCCTGCATGCAGGAGCTTGGATTTGCTTGAGTCACAGTTTTTTTTTTTCTTTAGGCACAAAGCAGCCTCCCTCCAGTTGCTGGCTGGGCCTTCTGATCAGTGCTCTGAAGGGCCTTTGGTTTGAACAGGTGCTGAAAGCCAGAGTAAGCCAAAATATTTTGTTCTTTCTGGGTCACGAACTGTTTGCTGTTGGAAACATCTGTATGGCTGGGCGTACGCACTAAGCATAACAGACGTGCAATGGATGATGGTCGCACTCTTTGCTAGGGAGCCCCCTGAGGACCCCAATAATGTAGCTCTCTGAAGCAAGTAAGCCTCTTGTTTTGGGTCACAGTGACAGGAAATGAATTATCTCCATTGGTTAAAAGGGCAAGATCGCCCCCTAACAATATTGTCCTTATTTTGTATCCCCAAATATCATTTGGGAAAGACATGTGTGTGTGTGTGTGTGTGTGTGTGTGTGTGTGTGTCTTCGGAGTGAGGTGATGATGTAGGCCCGCTTTCAAAAGCAAAAATCACCATAATTAGAGGAAATGCTACAAGTTCATTTCCTCAAAAAAGAGCAAGTGAGAGAGAAGGAGCTTAAAGACTAGATGTTTAGACAGGCCTGCAAGCCCCCTTGTGACCTCGCTCTGATATTTAACAAAACATTAATCTTCTTGCCAGCAATTATAAAGGATACAGTGATGTCGCGGGCTCTCGGAGAGTGAGTAATAGTAATCCCATTGTTCCCCTTTATTTATGCCTTGGCTGTACCAGGCAGATGAGGTAAGTTGGGGCTCTGATATGTTATTATTCCGCACTGGCAATACATAAAGGCTGCTTACACAAATATCTGTCTGTTTCCCAGACACTGTTTCACACCTCCTTACAACTTGCCATCAAAGCGATTCAACATTTTATTATGAAATCATGAAAATCCTCCTCTAGTTTGCATATGAATTATAGCCTTTTAGAAAGCCACCAGTGAACCTCAGTGACAGTGGCTTTTGAACGCCAGGGAACAAGGTGTTGGTATTTATTTCTTGAAGGCTGTGACGCGCAGGCTAACCTTGCCCAGTACTGTTCCCCACAGGCTGTCCAAGATTTCGAGAAAACATAAAAGCGTGTGTGTGTGTGTGTGTGTGTGTGTGTGTGTGTGTGTGTATGTGTGTGTGTGTGTAATGGGGGGAGTTTTCTAGGTGCCACCAGGAGTCAATGATTTTTTTTCCCCTTTTCTTGTCGGGAAACAAAATTTGGTGTGAAAGCCTCCATTTGGGAACGAAGGAGAAAGGAAAGGTGACGCACCTCGTAATTTCTAGCTAAACAAAAGAGCCATCTTTATCTTTCTCAAATAAAACACTGTCTTCAGGCAGGGGTGGAGCAGAGCCTGGGTCCTAGAAGCCAGCACTCTAAGCCGTAGCTCAGATTTCTGGCTCCCTCTGATCTGGCAAATGCAGGAGAAGCAATTGCTTTTGGGGGGATTTGCATATTAACTGGAGATCTTCCTTTTGAGTCAGCCTCCTCTTCTAGGGACAATTAATAATCTCCCTTGGAATGTGGAGGGTGGGAGGGAGGTGGCCTGACAAAATCACTGTCTCCAGGACATAAGTGCGCCCAGTCCATGGATTCTTTTGGTTGGGGTGGGGGTGGGGGGTTGAAGGGAGTTGGTTTGGGAGGCAGGATTGGCCTCTTACTGTGAATCTCTGAGTGCTCAGAGGCAGGAATTCCCATCACATGAACCTTTTAGCGAGAGAGCTTTGTTTGAGATGGGAAGGAGAGTTTTGAAGTTAACTTCAGCGGAATTCCGTTTTCAGCATCTATGTCTCTGGATGAGACACAGTATCTCAGGTGGAGATTCGCTCTCCACCTGAGAGTCTGGGACATGGGGAGAAGGAAGAGGGTGTGGGAAGGGAGAGACGGAAAACGGAAAGGGCAGCAGAAGCACCACCCTGTTCTGAAGTGGTCAGAGTGGACTCTGTGCAACTTCCAAATCTCCCCTAGGGCTGACGTGGCGAGGGTGGAGGCAACATGGACAGGTGAGCGAGATCCAGGCTCTGGATGGTGAAAGACAGGCCCCAAGAGAGCTCACCCACCCCTGGGGGGAAAAAAATCATCGCTATTTTTGTAGAGAATGAAGTGGTGCAAGTAGTGAGGCATTGATGCTACATTACCAGATTATTCTGCAGGGAAGTTTCCTGTCTTTCTTGGCTTTTGTTCACACACGTCACTGAGTGTCTCTACTGTCCTATTCTTCCTGTCACGTCCTCATCTCAACAGCATGCTGACATCTACCTTATTGCATGCGGAGATCTCATCAGTGACTAGCCCACACCTCCAGGGACCCAGGGAGTCCCTCAAAACTTCTAATCCTGCTGCTCCCCCCCCCCCCCCCCCAGCCCCATACTGCAAAGAAGAGGTGGTTCTGAGGGTTTCCTCTCCACAACTCTGCCAACAGCTTGGTCTCACCAATCCTTCACTTCCATCATAGTTCTCTCTCTCTCTCTGTCTCTCTCTCTCTGTCTCTCTCTCTCTGTCTCTCTCTCTCTCTCTCTCTGTGTACTTTTTACCTGTCAGTGCCTTTCACTCCGAAGGATCCAAAGTTTGATTTTTGTGAGCCAACTCTAAGCCATGGGGGGATGCCTGCCTGGCACACAGTGTGGAGGAGGTTTCCAAAGAAGCCTATAGTTAACTGGAGGGTGGAGAAAAGTGGCGTGATTGTTGAGTGATGACTGATGAGTGCTGGCTGATTGATTAGGAATGGCTGATCGATGGGTGATGACGGAGGAGTGAAGGCTGCTGCCCTCTGGGAGGCCGGGAGGAAAGTTCTGTGCTGAGTCAGTCTGCCCCAGGGAGCCAGGACCGGGTCCCATTGGACCCACAGTCTTTTTCCTCATCATACCTCCTGATGCTGCCCAGTACCAGGCATGAAATCCAGCTGTGGGACTCACATCAGGCTATCATAACCAGGCTAGCAGATGAGCCTCCAGTGTTCTCTCCCCTGGGTGACCTGTTCTGTCTTGAGAAAAGGGCACAGTTCCCTCACAGACCCTGACTGGCTACACTTAACAAGTGCATAATATGCCTCCCAGGTATAAGTCCTGTGTTTCACCAAGAAAGAGATGACATTAGCTGCCCAAACCTATTATTATTATTATTATTATTATTATTATTAAATCCTGATGTTTGAGGACAGCAGTGCAGCCATATTGCTGCATTTATTCTGTCACTAATTTCAAGAAAGCTGGATCATGCTCTTCTACTATTCATCTTTTCTACTATTAAAAAAAGAGGGGAGGAGAGAGAAAGTACAGTGGATGAGGCACTGGCTTGCATGTGGTGGCTGGGGTGTGATTCCTGCATCTTTTATGGTCTCCCGGCATCAATCAGCATGATCCCTGAGTGCAGAGCCAAGAGTGATCTCTCTCTGAGCACCGCCCACCTGGTGTGACCCCCCCCCAAACAAACCAAATAAGTAAATAAATCTGAAAGGAACTCTTCAAGGTTTCTAATCCTCAAGGACACACCGAGGTATTGTTAAAACTTGACTCCTTTTAAAAGAGGCTCTTTTTCCCTCTTTCGCTTCCCTGAAGTTTGAAGATTAGGCAATTTGGCGATGGATTAATTCTATCCTGATCTGCCCAGTGGTCTTTGACTTCTTTATAAAATAATAATAATAATAATAATAATAATAATAATAATATAAAGCTTTCCTTCAAGCAAAGTCATTCAAAAGGTGGGGGGCTTCACTTAACATCTCTTAAGCAATAGGCAGAAGAAAAGAAAATTCTACAATTTAGAATTTGATAATAATCTTGCAAAAACAACCACTGGCAAGAAAAAAAAAAGACAAAAGAAAGCAAAGCTGTTAAGGGGCTTGGTGGGGAAACAGTGCTGGGAAAAGGGCTACACTAGGGCCTTTGCACCTGGAACACTGAAATGATTAATGGTGCATTTCACAAACTGTTTGCATAAAGAATGCCTTCCACTTGTTATCCGGAGCTGCTGCGGCATGCACCCCCTAACCCACAACTTGCAAAGCTGACTTGAGAGAAGCCTTTCAGTTCTGTAAAGAATCCTTATTAGAAGTTCACTTCCGCCTCAGGGGAGGGAGTTCTTTTTCAGGTTACACTGCCTGGTGGCAGTAAGGGAACAAAAGTTTCCTGAGAAGTCCAGGGCTCATAAACTCCCGCCATAGGTGCTTTGAGATGCAAAAATAATGTTAGAGTACCAGAGGTGTCCTTCAAAAGAGACCCAGCTGGGAAGGGAGACCCAAGGAAAGGAAGAATGGACAAAATGCTCATGAGGTGGTGGTGGGGGTGGGTTGGGGGGTCTGCTGGTTCTACTGAAAATAGCACTGTAGTACTGTCATCCCACTGTTCATTTTGATTTGCTCAAGCGGGCACCAGTAACATCTCCATGGTGAGACTTGTGACTGGTTTTGGCATATCGAATACACCCCGGGGAGCTTGCCAGGCTCTGCCATGTGGGCAGGATACTCTCGGTAGCTTGCCGGACTCTCAGAGATGGATGGAGGAATCAGCTGTGTGCAAGGCAAATGCCCTACCTGTTGTGCTATAGCTCCAGTCCCTACTGAAAATAGCAACAAGACCCCCTAAAATCTACTGAAAATAGCAACAGATTTTAGGGGGTATTGGGAGCAGCTCATAGGAGTGCAGAGTTGAGGGGGTGGGGGTGGTAGCATTTGGTGTTGGGGATCCAACGTGCCTCTTGCATATGCTCTAACTCTTTGAGTTATCTCTCTGACTGAACCACATACACTTAAGGACTTTCTAAGTCCCAAACACTGCCCTGAGCTCTGTGTAGACTTATTCCTATGACCGTTCTATGAGGAAGAGACACTCTCTGTATGATGGGGATGAGGAGTTGTGGGACACTCTTATTGTCATCGTAACAACGGAGGAAATCAGAGCCCTGGGAGGTAACAGAAGGACCTGCTCCTCATCACAAGATGGTGATGGCCCTTCTTCACGGGACTTTCACCTTTGGTTCTGGGAGCATGAACTCTGAAAGTTGCTCAGAGCTCTTCAGTTTCAGTCAAACGCTTAGACCTAAGACAAGAAGCAGGGTAGAAAAGAGAGATACTGAGACAGTGAGCAGAGGAGAAGGAAAGATAAAGGGAGGCAGAGAAATAAGGGGATAGAGGAAGAGGAAGAGAAAGGAAGAGAGAGGGAGTAGAAGAGAGAGAGAGAGTGGGCAGGGCAGAGAGAGAGAGAGAGTGTGTGTTTTAGCACTGGCCAGCCAGCCCTCCTGTGGCTGGGATGTCCCCACCCCTGGCCACCCCCCCTCACCCCCGCCTCAGCCCAGCAGCCCAGCTGACACGTGATGAAGGCTCACAAAGGGAAGAATTCCACAGGCTGGACTCTGAGCTTGTTCATAATTTGTCACATTGTTCCCCCACTTTGCCGCACGTATGACATGTAAGACCCCCGACAGCTCGGAGACCACTGCGCTGGCTGGGCACAATGGGGGAGAGCGGAGGCGGCATTGTGGCCGCAACCTGGAGTTCCTCTGCCTTTGTGACTGCCAATGAGATGCTTCAAGTCATGGGGGTGGGCCTTTGTGAGCGCAATTAAAACCGGGAGAGAGGGGCCGAGGAAGCAAAGGCCATCTGTGCGTGTACAGGCAACAGTTATTCAGCAGTGGTTGCTGGGCAGTGGGGAGAGAAGAGAGGCTTTCTAACACAATCCTGTTCGTTTCTAGAACACTCTGGATGCGTCGCGGACAGCCCTCTATGGTGGGCCCTTTGTTCGACAAGCTGCGCATTCCCTTGGCTCTCAACACCTGCTGGGCAGCGCGTGGGGACAGGCTAGTTGGCTCAGCTGCAGGGGAGAAGATTCTGGTCTATAGGCACAGGCGGACAGGAGCCCAAGGCCCTTTGAGGACAGTATTGCCATATGATAAAATAATGTGGTGTCCCTGGTCCTTGAAGGCCTGGGTTATGGGCCTGAAGTCTGGGTCTGAAAGGACCCACTGCTAAGAGGTACCCAGTCCTGAGACATGGGGTCCCAGGCACCCACCGTTTCTGGCCATTTCTTACCTGAAACACCCTTTTAACCCTTTAAGAGATGCCCACAGCTGTGCTGTGGCAGACTCAGTGCCACTCTGAGGCTCCCCAATCATTTTTTTTGGCGGGGGGGGGGGGGGGGGAGGGTGTCACACCTGACAATGCTTGGGGGTTACTCCTGGCTCTGAACTCAGGAATTACTCCTGGCAGTGCACAGATGGACCATATGAGATGCCTGGGATCGAATCCGGATTGGTCACATGAAAAAGCAAATGCCCTACCCACCATGCTATCATTCAGTCACCAAATCTTTCCAATCTTATCTGTGGAACATGGAGTGATCAATAGTCTCTAACAATTAAATGCTGGAGGCTGGACCTATCATCTCACTCTTTGGTTTGTCTCTTTCCTTTTTTTTTTTTAAGTTTATTCATTAATTTGGTTTTGGGCTCACACCCAGCAGTGCACAGGGCTTATTCTTGGCTCTGCACCCAGGGATCACTCCTAGTGGGGATTTGCGACCATATGCAGTGCTGGAGATCAAACCCAGGTAGGCACAAGACAAATGCCCTACCTGCTATGCTCTTTCTTCAGCCCTAGTTTTGCTTTGTTCAGGTGGGGGGAAGCGTTCCCCCTCCCCGACTCCTGTGATGTTCAGGGGATCATGTACTTCTGGGGATTGAACCTAAGTCTCCAGCATGAAATCTAGACTTTGCCTACTCTTTTAATTTTTTTTAAGTTATAAAGGCGAGACATTGTGGGCACACATTGTGTACATTACCTAATTAGATGATGAAGCAAGTCCAGCAAAGCTCAATGATGGAAGTACTAGGACATTGCCAACATGCTTCAGGTCTTCTGTGCTTCTCTATAATCTTACTCTCAGTCCATGAAAAGTACTCAAATATACACACACAGAGACACACAGACACACACATGCAAATAAATGCACTGCTTATGGAAAATGATGGGAAATTACCAGCAAGTTCCAAGCAGTGAGAATCTGTTGTGAGCCTACTCGGACACAACCTCCCTTGTCAGTTCCTGGGCAGTCTCCTTTCCTCTCTGCCTCATTGCTTTTTTCCCTGCACTTTTGCTAAACTCCAACTGGTGGGATTTGGTGTTGATAGTGCCAATTCCTCCCATCACTGTTTCTTCAGAAGGTGAACAAAATTCCTTGCTTTTCCTTAGTATGTCAGCAATGATATATCAATTTCTAAAGAACACATTTTCCCATTTTTGTCCTTTGCGTGTTTTATGAAAGCCAGGTTATTTAGTTTGACTTCTATAATATTTTTTTTAATTCAGTTTAACCTTCTAGATTCCAGCCTCCTTGAGGCAGCTGCTTATCACGTATTCATTTCTGTTGCTGTGTAGAATTTCACTTTAGGATCATTCCATCAACAATTTATCCATTCTTCTTTTAAGTAATTTCCTGTTTGAGCAGTCTTATTTTTGTTTTGTCTTTTATGGCCACACCTGGAGGTGCTCAGGGATCACTGCTGACAATGTTTGGGAGACTGAGTGCCTGGGATAGAACCAGGGTTGGCCAAATGCTCCAGCCTGTTGTTTGAGCAGTTTTTTAAAAAAAAATGTTCCAACAAATATTCATATTTGTGCCTCTGAATAGGATATATGTGGAATATATAAGAATGAGAGTCAAATTTGAGTTGAGAAGGAGGTGGGGGGTTTCCAAGTGGTGCTTAGGAGGTCCAGGGGCCCCTCCCAGAAATTTTTGGCCAAGCTAGCAGTTGTTCTCCATTCTGAGCTTGGGTGCAAGGGTATAGCAGCTCAGGCCCTGCCTTTCCTAGAAGTGCTCAGGAGCCTTCAGGACTGTACCAATTCACGTTGGGGATCATGTAACTACAGGCTACAGGAAACCTCTCTACCTTACAACATCCCAGAAATTGATTTGGGGGCACAGTATGAGGTAGGGATCTAATTTAAATTTTTTGCTTATATTGAATAATCAATGTTTCCAGTATTTGTTTTCAGTGATTTGTTCTCCTAAAATTCTTGATGGAATTGAGTCTGGCAGCTGCTCAGAAGTAAAATAGAGCAGGGACTAAGATGCAGGAGGAAGTTGGAGTGATGAGAAGGAGAAAGCGGCTTCATAGAATGGGGTTCATTAGAGCTGAGCTCAGAAAGAGCCAGATATCTTGTGATGATCTTCAGGGGAAGATTCCAGACAGAGAAAAGAAGGAGTGCAAAGGGTCTGAGATGAGAAAGAGGTTTGTATATGTGAGGATTAGAAAGATGAGGGCCATGAGTCCAGCCTCAGATATATCTTATGATGTGGAATATTACAGGAAGTGAAAAGGAATTAGGATTTTATTTGAAGCAGGCTGGGAAGTGCTGAGAAGAATGCTGTGATCTGATTTGCACTTTCAACACATGTCATAGATTGGACAGGAGGAAATAAACTATCAGAGCCCAAAGCATAGTTACAAAGAGTAAGTGGGAAAGGATGTTGTTGTTCAGGACGCAGGTCTACTCTGGCAGGATGAGGGATGGGGATACATCTTCCCGTATTAGCTTCACTACCAAAAATGTGCTTCATAGTATGTGAAGTACATTCTGGAACCCCCAAAACCCTCCTTATCTCTGTTTCTACTGTACACCTGAAGGAGTTCCCTTCCTCTAGTCTTATCAGAATGGTCCACCCTCAAAGTCTGGCTTATCCTCTTTCTCCCCTGCAGTCTTTTGTTGACTCTGGGTGGAATTACCTCTCATCTTCTGGGCTCTGTTCTACCCAGTCCTACCTGTTCACCTTGTACTGGAGTTATCAGTGTGCAGACGCTCTCATATATATCTTGCTACCAACAAGCCAAGTGATATAAATCCAAACTTTTCTTTACAGGGTCTCCATTTCACCTTCTCTAAAACAAGTGGAGTAGGGGGGTGGGGAAAGATTGCCCCCATCAGATACCTTATACAGTTAGAATCAGTGACCAGCTCTCTCCTGTCCTGATAGATGATTAAGTCCAAGCATCGCATTTCATTTCTATTATTCTTCCCAGCTTTTCCTGAGTCAATATTAACTTTGATGATAATTTAAATGATCCTCATGTGCCAATAATTATTCACTCAGTTCTAGATGGTATTTTATGTTGGCTATAAAAGGAAGAAATCAGAAATTTGAGAGTGTTGATTAATATTCTTAGTTCGGCTCCTGCTTTGATTACACTCCTCATGAATATCTGGGGACTTTGCTGAATCTGAGCATACATATGGCCAGAGATTTACTTTGTTCTGGGTCCATGGCAGCCATCAGCCATTTGAATCTGCTCGTATCTGTCCACCCGGATACACGCTGCTAGAGGAACCTCATCATTAGCTTGACTTGACAAGGGATCTGATGACTAGTTAGAAATTATCTAGTCTTTTTTGTGTTGTTGTTGCAGGCTTATTTAACTTGATGGGTTCCGGAGATGCCAGGGAAGAGGGACAGCATCTCCTCCTTGCCTGATTCCCCAAAGACAGTTGAACAGTTTGGATGCCAGATTTGAAGAGTTCTGCTTGCTGGCCTCTGCAGCCAAGAATGATCACTCCAATATGCAATGGAGAATTGCCCATGTCCTTTCCCTTCTCTGTATTGTCTCTACAGTTTTTAGAATGCCTGTCTTAAGTTGGTGATGTTTTTGGTACTCATGTACACTCTGCTGTCTTAGATATAGACTATGAACTCTACTCTTGGGCACTTCCAAGAGTGTTGGCATTTCTGTATACGTAGAGGACTCTACAGAGTTATACCCAGATTACTAAGGTAAAGGTAAAGGCCCTCCCGTTGTTCGTCGATTTGCTCGAGCGGGCCCAGTAACGTCTCCATTGGAGACTTTGTTGTTACTGTGTTTGGCATATCGAATACATCACGGGGAGCTTGCCAGGCTCTGCCGTGCGGGCGAGATCCTCTCGGTAGCTTGCCGAGCTCTCCGAGAGGGGCGGAGGAATTGAACTTGGGTCGCCCATGTTGGCTGTGTGCAAGGCAAACGCCCCACCGCTGTGCTATCGCTCCAGCCCTAAATCAACACAATTATTTTTCTTTCTTTTTTTGGTGCTGGTGGTGGAGGTGGATAGTGGTGTTTGGGTCACATCCAGTAGCGTTCAGGGCTTACTTTGAGCTCTGCACTGGGGCTTATTCCTGGTGGGACTCAGGGAATCTTACGGGGAGCCAGGGATTAATTCCAGGTTGACTGCTTGCCAGGCAAGTACACTACATACTGTACTATGTCTCTGACCCCAATCAACATAGTTCTACCCAATAAAATCAGAAAAGGCTTATATAGACACACAAAGATTATTTTATACAGAGGCTTGGGAAAGCTCAGTGATTGAGCACCTGCCTTGCAAGCATGAGGTTTTGAGTTTGATCCCCAGCATCACCCCACCAATCCCACTTGATGAGTGCAATCCTGAGAGTATTGTCACTTGGGATCCTGCCCACACCAAAAGTGTAAATCTTAGGTGCAATAAGCTAAGCATGTGCATGTCATAGACATGGCAACACAAACAACAAAAGGGACAGTGGACAAAGAAGATGTTTGAAACTAAGCAATTTGCTCAGAGTGTCTAAAAGTAGGGGATGCACTTAAAATGGGAAGTGTAAATAGCTAAAGTGATGCTCAGATTTGAACCCTAAGCATTGCTTGTCAGGAGACACAGTTCTAAGAAAGATGGGGCTAAGGAGTCCCCATCAAAGGCCTTCGAGAAAATTTATAAACTATTTTACTGTAAGACCAAAGGATAGTGGCTGATCTGAGAGAAATTTAAGGGAGAAAGAAAAAAAGTACGGTGATGGCCCCAAAGAAAAGATAGAGAACTTTATAATGTGTGCACATTCTAATATGTATTTTATGCTCCTATGGAATACTGACATATGTGTATATCTACATGTACATATAGCCATGTGACAAACTGAAGCCATGATTTCTAGTAGCAGTAACTGATAGGAGTAAGACTAGAAGTGGGAGAATGATGCTGAGGGGTTCAGGTAAAATTTCTCAGACAGTGGCTCTGATCCAAGGCCTAAATGACAGAAAGCAATGCAGAGTCCTGCCTAAGAATATCTCAGGCAGAGGAGCCTGTTGTGTTAGCAGAACAGTGGAAAAATGGTTGTCTGCATGCTGACCAGACAAATGCAATATGACAGGAGATAAGTTGTCAGGCATATCACAGACCATGGTAAGAAATTATGATGATAGAAAATCCTTAGAAGTTTTAAGCAATGGGCAATGAACTTTTTGGCAGAAAGGATTTGGGCTACATGTACCAGGGTTCTCAGGACTTACTCCTGGCTCTGTTCAGGGATAATTATTATTGGCTTGGGGACCAAAAGGGATTCTAGGGATTGAACCCTGGTTGGCAGTGTGCAAGACAAGCACCTTACCCCCTATACTATTACTCTTGCCCCCCGGATTTGTTTTTTGTTTTACTCTTTCTTCCCTCTGCCAATGCTGTAATGGAGGCTCACAGATATACTTGGGTGTGCTTGCTGGAGGTTACATTTCTTTATTTCTTTAGTTGTAGTGTTTGCACTCACTCCATTTGTAGTGCCTTTTGGTACTGCCATTATATTCACACATGTAATTGTGTGTGTGTGTGTGTGTGTGTGTGTGTGTGGAAAAGGGTACTTCCTGTCCATGAGACTTGGTCATTCTTTTAGCTGTGTTATTCATCCTTTAGTTGTGATGCTCACACAAACACACACACACACACACACACACACACACACACACACACACACTGGGGTCAGTCAGAAATTCTTTGTGATCCCATCAGAGACACCAGAGCTATTGTGCTGGTGTGAGGCAGCACCAGAAATTGAATTAGAGCCCTTAACCACTGAGCCATCTCCCAGAGCCTTGTGTTTTGCTTTTGAAAATGATCTGCTTGGTTGCCATACGGAACATGAACCATGGGGAAGCAACCCTGGAAGGGGCATAACCAGTTTAAAAAAATATTTACTGTAGGAAAAGTAATCCCAAGCCTTGCAGAGTACTCTAACTACCTCCATACCCAAAAATGGTGGTTCTCTTCCTTCCTCCTCTGTGGTCATCATGGTCTCTTGTCTGCTTTTGGCCCCCGAGCCTTCCTGGGTTTGGTTCTTGTTATAAATGTAGTTGGAGTTTCTGGGAATCAGGCTCAAAATCTATATTTTAACTTCTTTTTAACCAATCTCCTCTTGGGGTTAATGTAACCTTAATGTGCCAGTTTGCTGTGATAAATTATGTCCCACTGCTTATACCAGTAGAAAAAGCCTTCAAGTCTCAAATGGAATCATCCCATTACCCCAATCCTTTGTCCCCAGAGATTCCAGCAGGATTTCTTTCATCTAAAAAGGGTATTTCTATTTTGAATAAGTGAAAACAATGTTGACTTTTTGTTTGACCCTATAAAGCTTGCTTTAAAAAACACAAATACTATTTTTGTTTGTTTGAGGGCCACACCCATCAGTATTCCAGCATACTCCTGGCTCTGTACTCAGGGATCACTCCTGGAAGGGCTCAGGGAACCATATGTGGTGCAGGGAATCCAGCCTCATTGGCCATGTGCAAGACAAGTGTTCTAGCCACTATCCTATATCTCTGACCCCAGCCACACAATGTTTTTTTCATGAATGATTGGATCCCCAGATACAAAGGAAAGTTGTTAATTCTGTCCATTCTATATATTCAAGATGATAGAAACAAGAGTTTCAGAGACAATGAATAGACTTTTTGGCAAGGCAGTGTTATGAAAAATTGCAGCTCTTCATTTCTAAATTTCCTTCTCAAGTGTTCAGATTTTCTCTCCAAATCATACTTTTTTAAAAGCATATTATCTGTGAAATTCTGAGAAGCATTGATAGCATAAACTACAGCTTGAATAGTGGATTGTATTTATGTGGAAACTAACATTTCTCCAAAGGTCCTAAATATCTCCTTCAATTCACAGCATGCAATTGACTGTAAAGCTCTCTATGTCATTCAGATGAGTACTGTAGGAAGCAACAGAAGAGAAAACCACCCTTGAGGAGCAACCATCTAGTGGCAGGAGATCAAGACAGCTCCTCAGTTGTCAAGACTCAGAATCTTAACAACTCAAAACAGCTTAAGAAAAATGATGATGTATTGGCTCTGTGACGTGAAATCCAAGGGCACCTCTCCTCTAGCTGAACATGGCTGGATCCAAGACTCTTCAGTAATAACCACAGGATTCATTTGCACTTCCACCCCTCATTCTTCATTCTTGTTTATTCTGTATTTATGTGATTTTCTCCCAGGTTCTCTCCCTCCAGTGAAAAATATAGTCCCCACCTGTACTAGGAACCCCGGGGAAATAAAATATTATTCCAAAGAGAAATGTTCAGTAATAGTTCAAAGAATGATTTGTAATCATCCAGCTGGTGTCACACAACTATCCCTGAACTGAACAGTTTATTTAGGTACAAAACAGGCTGTTAGACACTCTGAGAGTTATGAAGTCAACAGTAATATGTGCTTGCAATTATGAGGAATATGCCCAGAATTGTTCTTTACAAGCTACTAGATTTCAGGTCCTCAAACATTTTTCAGTGTTTTATGTGGGTCACCTTAAGCTAACTTATGCTCTGTAACAAGTATCCCTGAATGTCAGTGGTTTGCAAGAGAAGTTTGTGTTTTGTTCACTGTAATGATATTTTCAAGTTGCTACAATTACATGGCATGTTACCTTCATCTGGGCACCTAGGAATTCTTTCTCTTAAAGCTTCTGAAAGGGCTGGAGCGATAGCACAGCGGGTAGGGCGTTCGCCTTACAAGCGGCCAACATGGCCGACCCGAGTTTGATTCCTCCACCCCTCTCGGAGAGCCCGGCAAGCTACCGAGAGTATTCGATATGCCAGACACAGTAACAACAAAGTCTCCAATGGAGACGTTACTGGGCCCACTCGAGCAAATCGACGATCAACGGGAGGGCCTTTACCTTTACCTTTTTAAAGCTTCTGAATAGAAGTGGTGCATCTCACTTCTACCAACATTCTCACTTTTATCAACATTTCAGTGATGAAGCAAGTGATATGGTCAGATAGCAATGAGGTAGAGGTATATTCTTTAGTATTGAACAATAATATGGCTGACCCAAGTCAGAAAATTTGCTTAGCCCAAGTATTAATTTCCTCTGGCTGTTATAATGAACTACTACAAACTAGTTAGAAGTAGTAGAAATGTATTTTTTCACACTTCTGGAAGCAGTAAGTAAGAAGTTAGGATCTTGGTTGGAGCATAGGTTCCCTGTGAAAACCTTTTTTAAATTTCCAGTGGGTGCAGACGATCCTTGGCATTCCTTGGTCTCCAGATAGCTTCCTCCATTCTCTACCTTGTCACGTCCTTCTCTCTGTCTCTGTGTTCTTACTTGACCATGCATTTCCTTCTCTGTACATTTACATTTGAATTTCTTTCTTTCCATATGGACATCAATCAGTGGCTCTTCTCAGATGCAATATGACTTCATCTTAAATTGATCATATCTGCAAAGATCGCACTTCCCAATAAAATCAACTTCCTAAATACCTGTGTTTCGGAATCAAACGTCTATTTTGAGGGGACGAAGTCAAACCTGCAACATCCCATTTTAAAAGGAAGGAAACTGAATCTTAAATCAGCTGAGTGACTGACTTATAAGTATATGTCTAGCTGATGATGAGGTTAGAATTGAACCTACGCAGTTTGACTGAGAGTCTGCATTTCTCACCATTAACTTGTCTGCCAGAAGAAAAAATTCAAAATTCTGGGCTCTTCTTCTATCCACGCCTCTAACTAGAGAATACCTCAGTCATTATCACAACTCCACTATCTCCAAAAGGTGAAAAGTTTCAATATTTGGTAAAGCAATTACACTGGTCTCCCACTTCTCTCTTCCAATTTTCCTAGCAGACATGAAACTAAAATATGCAGTAAGAACTTTTTTTGCACAAAATTAATACAAATATTTTTAAACTGGGGAATGTGGGTAAAACTAGTAAGCTGCATAGTGCCTGTGTATTCTCCAGGGAATACTAAATAAAGTAGATTAGGACATCCCTTTATGTTTTAGTTATTGGAATAAATTTTTTTCATTCATCTCATTTAACTTTCATTTCTCTCATTTGCAACCCAAAGGGTCCTTTGAAATAATTGTTTTCTCAGTATCCAAATCTCAGCTCTAGCAATACTCTCTCTGATGACTCCTCACACTTCTATCAACCTTTTCTTTCCCTGTGTTCCCCTTAAGAAAAGGTTTCACAAACATTGAAGCTACATAGAATTCTCTTGCTCTTTTGATTCTGCTCCTCACTCCCAAGCTTCAGCCATCTCTTCAATATGAAGATGTGAAGTCAGAGGGAGCCAGATGAACCCATTTTGCCTATATTAGTGCCAGCTGTGCCTTCAACTGACTCTACTGATTCCTCTAGATGCCCCTCTCCCCTTGTCACTAAACTTTGTTGCATGTAGGATGGGACACTGTATGACCCTGAATTTGGGTGTGTATTTTCTGTCAAACCCACTCCCTAATCAGGAGTCAGTGCATTCTTTTCTCTTCCATTCTGTTGCTCCTGTTGGTGTGGATTTTTGAAATTAACAAAAAGTGTGTATTAGAAGTGAAATAATGCCCTATCCTACATCTAGATATAGCACGTACTAAAATTTTTGTGTGACGTTCTGAGTCCCTTTCCAATGATATTCTTAGACATAATAATGGGCATTATTCCACAACCACTGCCTATTTTCCTGTTATTTACATTTTTGCTCTCTTCTTTGCTTACTGTCTTCTTTCTTCTTTTAATCTTTATGCCATACTTTAATTAAATCTATATGTAAGGACAATGCACTTTATCTATTACCGGGATCACTGCATACAGTGATGCACTGCACAACTCTAGGGGGCATTGTGCTCTCAGATTTCTTGTAGCAATCTCTTGTTTGAATTTCTCCAGAACAATATTTGTCAATACTGCAGTATTTGTCAATTCTCCATAAAGTCCTTAATAAATGTCATTTTAAAAAAGCATTAAATTTTACCTCTACAGTGATCTGAAATGGTAGACCAAGCAAATAACGTGACCTGTTTTCTCATCAACCAACCAAAGATGGTAGGAATTCTAGGTAGCATTGAGCTTCAGTAATTTTCCAGATTACTTCCCAGTGAAAAAGGACTTTCATGACAGTGAAAACGACTTTCATGTGAGGGTGTTCAGTCTAGAAGAAGTGAAGGCACATCTATGAATGAAGGATATATGGGGGCTGGCCCAAGGTCAGCACTGGTTTACCTATTCCAAGATGACAATGTGGACGAGTATTTCCTTTCTCAAACTCTCAGAACCCTGTTGTTTAAACTACCCTTTAAGTCGTCTCTCCTGACTCAAGCAAATAGAAAACCCTTCCTTCCTTCCTTCCTTCCTTCCTTCCTTCCTTCCTTCCTTCCTTCCTTCCTTCCTTCCTTCCTTCCTTCCTTCCCTCCCCGCCTCCCTCCCTCCCTTCCCTCCCTCCTCCCTCCCTCCCTCCCTCCCTCCCTCCCTCCCTCCATCTCTCCCTTTTTCCCTTCCTTCTTGTCCCACTCCTCCTCCCTCCTTCCCCCTTCCCTTTCTTGCTTTGGAGTACATTTCATTCTCAAGTGCAAGGGATCATGTTATATTTTGAAATAAAAATTGTAATTGGATTATGCTCAATTGCAGCTGTAATAGGATTGGCTCTTGGTATGGAATATGAATGAGGTCAACCTAAAGGAAGCAATTCATTTCTCTAATGACAACATCTTGGTCTGTGAAATGAAAAAAAGATCAAAGCTCATTCAAAAATAAGTGTATTTAATGGAACAGTAGTTAAAAAAGTCTGGATAATTCATTTTATTTTCATTGTATAATATCTGTTTCTCATAGAGTTGTCTTGTTCTTTAGTGCTTTTTTATTCTTACAACTGTGCATGGGTTTGATTAGCTTAATTAGAGTTAATGTCTTGGGAGCAAAATGTGGGACTGTGAAAGTTTGGTTTCTTGAAGACTTTGAAAAAGAGAACTGTTGGCCTCGTTCTACATAAATTCAGAATAAAAAAAAAGTCTGATGATTATTATCATCTTAAAATAATTGAGGCACTGCTAAAAATAAAAACCAGAAGGAGAAAAATTGAACCCGAATAAAAGGAACAGAGTTATCCCAGATTTGGATACAATTCTTGCAGCAAATTGAGCTTAAATCTGAAGGCTTAGGTAATTTTAGATGAATGCCAAAAATTATTTTTTTCCCCTTCAGAGCTGTTAACCAGGGCGGTCTCCCAGGTTTCACAATATTTCTTTCTATTTCCCTCCTGTTATCTGCGGCTCCGCTTAAGATGGAGCGGAACCTCAGAGGGAAATGCCACTTCAGATTAAAGTCTTGTCAGATCTCATTTATTAACTGGCACGGGCTTTGCGTCTGGCAGCTGGAGGGCCCGAGGAGAGCCCTGCATGCTGTGGTCCAGCCTGGGGGGTGTCTCTGGACCATCCTTCCCCAGCAGCCTTCTCTGTTCAGGGGAGGGGAAGCTCCCTGAAACCAGGACCCCGTGGAGGATGAAATACTTCAGTCTTATGAAAGACAGCATTGAGGGGTGGAATAAGGGGTGGGGGCGGATTTCAAATGTTTTTGCCCTGAGGGCATGGCCTTCAAATTCTTTGAATTAAGTAAGAGCTTTAGTGGGGCCAGGAAGATAATGGAGAGGGAAAGATGTTTGTCGTGGTACACCAGCTGACCTGGGTTAGATCCCCAGCGCCTGATATGGGCCCCTGAGTATAATCCCAGGGGTTATCCCTGAGCAGAATCAGGAGTAAACCCTGAGGACTCACTGCCGGGCATGACCCAAACCTTCCCTCCTTTCCCCCAAAATGTAAAATCATTGGCAGTTAATGACACATTAATTTGGTGTCTTCACAAATACTTATAAGCTTAAATATATAAACATAATTGATAAACAGCAAATATGCTGTCTTATATTAACACATACTTGTATGCCTGCATCGTGCATCCACTTAGGCTGGAGATAAGTGTTGAAGAGAACTGACACAATACTTATGCATCACATTTAGAATGTGGGGAGCGAGGTAATTGGGGGTGGGCAGAAACAAACAGGAAATACTCTAGCAGAGCAGAAGCCAATAAAAATTACTTCTACCCTCTAACAATGTTTGGCACTTGAAAATCAATGTGTTAAGTCAGTTGACAGGAGTTTTTGCCTTTTAAATAAACATTAACCACTATCAACTACAATTTGTGCTTATATAGAAAATACTTGATCAACTAGAAATTTTTTTTTTTTAGTGCCACTGCTGAACATGTTTTAGAGGAAATATCTATTATTTTACATACCATTCCCTAACCAGAGTTTCTAGTACTTTTTGATCATGGTTTTAGTGTAAATATTTTTCATGTCCCAGTTCCTTGAAAATGGGTCAGTCCATATAGGATCGATGTGTCCAGTTAGTCATCAAACATGAGTTCAGTGCCTGGTCTGAGCTAACCTGGGTACTGTTTCGGGAATTTGTGTGAGAGCCTGGTCTGTGTGCATCATGATCTAATTCTAGTTTACTAAGGCTGGAGAAAAATAATTGACTCGTGTCTCATTTGCCAATAAAATTCTTATACTGGAGCAGATTAAAAGTTTGCATGAAATCTACTCCAGCTCAATTACCAGTAAATTATCTGAAAGAAGCTTTTCTTTGACTTTTACGTCAAAGAGTCAGGTCTGCCTGTGGAAAAGTCTGGAAGTGAGGGGCCTTCCCAAATGTAAAGGAACCCCAATATTTCCCATCTCTGGACCAGACCACATAAGGGAGGAATACATACGCTCAAAGAGAAGAAACAATAACCTCTGGGTTGGGGTTAGGAGGACTATGAATACATCATTGGGAAGAAATTCTAAATCCAATCAAATAAAAACCATTCCCAGTAGTACAATGAGAAATGTGAAGGAAAAGCCCAAGGGGTCCCCCCCTGCTCAGTGCTCTTCCATTCACGTAGTGAGGAGGAAGTGAACACCACAGCTATGGAGGGACCAGAAGATCCAGGACAGAGAGAAGACTCTCCACCCAACCCTTCCATTTTAGACTTAAACCTTTGTTTCTAAATTTAAGTATGAGCCAAAATTGCCCTCTTTATCCTAAAAGCTAGAGACTTAAGTGAGATGCATGCCTTTTGATCAGTTTCCTTATTGCCATAGTTTTGACTAATTTGCATTTGTTATCTATTACTGTATAACAAATTGCCTATGAATTTACAATTGGGGGTGGTCCAGGAGCCTGGACACAGTTAAGCTGGGTGCTTCTGATAGACCCAAGGCTGACTTCAAGGAATCTGTCCAGGCTGATTTGGGGGCTGCCAATTCAAGAGTGAATTTAAAGCCAATCCCACATGGGCAGACCCAGGATTCACACTGGCTTGTTGGCTAATCTTAAATGTCTCCAGTGAGCTCTGATGGTGGACAGTCTTCTGGTCACCACTATGAGTGTGATGCTCATCACTTACATTGTATTTGTTCCCTTTTCTTTAGAAGGGGCTCACTAAACTCAGTCTGGACTCAAGAGGCAGGAATCCCAAAACACTCCCAGGCTGTCAGGGCCAGGTAAGAGCCAAGAGATAATTGACAGTTGCTTGAGACCCTTTCAGGTGGGCAGCCCTTCTTTTAAGGAAAATATGGATATCCTTATTTCCACAGTCTCAGAGAGTTGACTTTAAAACTTGGAAGTGGGGGCTGGAGAGATAGCACAGCGGGTAGGGCGTTTGCCTTGCCCGCGGCCGACCTGGGTTCAATTCCCAGCATCCCATATGGTCCCCTGAGCACTGCCAGGAGTAACCCCTTGCATCACCAGGTGTGACCCAAATAAAAAAAAAAAGAAAAAAAGAAAACTTGGAAGTGTGGGCTAGAGCGATAGCACAGCAGGTAGGGCGTTTGTCTTGCATGCGGCCGACCCGGGTTCGATTCCCAGCATCCCATATGGTCCCCCGAGCACCACCAGGAGTAATTCCTAAGTGTATGAGCCAGGAGTAAATCCTGTGCAATGCTTGATGTCTGCTTGACCCAAAAAGCAATAATAATAATAATAATAATAATAATAATGAAAGCTTGGGAGGGAAAAGTGTCCGGGGGTAAAGTTTTCTTTCAAAGTTTCTAATGATGGAGTTTAAAACTCTACCACAAAGGGCCCAGGGAAATGACTGAGTGGTCAGGTATACAGGAATAAATACCCCAGTTCATCCCTGGTACCACATTGTCCTGTACTTGGAGGGCACATTCAGTTGTGACTTTGGAGGACCAGGCCCCAGCAACACTGCACCCCTGGGCTGAGCATGAGTGTGTCCCCTGATCATTGCTTGGGAGGCCCACCCCAAATCCCCAAATGCACAGACTAAACTGGTATCTGGGCGGGAGTGTGTGGGTGAGTGAAAGCAGCATTCATTCAGAAGACAATGGCAACAGGCCACGGATGGTAAATGCTGAGAATCTTGGAACTGTAATAACTGAAGAGAAATGCTTCCGATTCGTGTGTTAAGAATGATCTAGCGCTACAACAAAAAGGTATGTTTATAAAACAGGCTTGTATTAAGTGATTGGGGATGTGGGGTGTGGGGTAACTTCCCATCTTCTTTTGATGGGAAAATAAAGTCTTTTCTGGGGTTGTGGCATCAGCCGCCCGTGCTTCTCCACTTCACAGCACGCACAAAAGCATGATGTACTTTCTAGTGTAAGGACGCACAGTGGGGGGGCGGATGGTGCCCAACATCCAGGATTCTGGCCCTGCCAGGTGAGACTGAAGTCCGAGGAGGCGTGATTGCGATTTCTGTTTGAAATCCTGCCCGAGTCTTGATGTGTGTCTAAAGAGCTCTGTCAGCAAGGAGTTAAAGGGAAAACTGTAAAAAATGATAGAAACAATATGACATCTAACATCCCACAGTTGCCAAAACTAGCAAATAATCAAATTCTGACCACAAAACCTCTCCAGATACGCAGCGGCCCCAGTACCAGCTTAAGAACAAAGCTGCCTTCTATATGTTTTAAATCCCTCTCGTCTCCACTCAGCTCCTGACCAAATGTTGGCAACAAACTGGCTGGCTGAATCTTGAGTTGTCAAAGGGTTCAGAGAGGAATTGGAGCTGTAATTCTCAAATGCCGGGGAGGGGAGAATGCCACCTCCTGGGAGAGAGGGCATATAGGCATTTGGGGAAATGGGTGTTTAAAACAATAGTTGATGTTAAAATTCTGTGCTGGGGGCAGGACAAAACACACACACACACACACACACACACACACACACACACTGACTGCTCTGTCTGACAAGTCTCTTTGGTGGGTGGAGAAATGTAGATCACTTTCTACCAACGAAGACAATTCCGGTGCCAGGGCACCCCACATCGAGCAGTGAAAGGGGCAATATGCAGGATATTCTTAAAAGAAAAGATTGTTGGGCCAGAGCACAGTGGGTAAGGAGTTTGCCTTGTACACAGCCAACCTGGGTTCAATTCTCAGCATCCCATATGGTTCTCTGAGCACTGCCAGGAGTGATCCCTGAGCTAGGTATTGCTCAAAACCAGAGAGAGAAAGAGGGGAAGAAAGAGAGAGAGAGAGAAAGAGAGAGAGACAGAGACAGAGACAGAGAGACAGAGACAGAAACAGAGACAAAGACAGAGAGAGAAATCAGGCAGAGACAGAGACAGAGATACAGAGAGATAGACAGACAAAGAGAGAGAGAACTAGAGATAACTCTTTTTACAGACTTAATCATTCATATCCTCTCACCCTTTGTATTAAGTTCAGCATATGATGGTTGAGTGCCAGAAAGTGTGAGAATTCAGGAACAGGTTATTTTCCAGAAGGCTTGATGCCCACTTTCCACATTTTAGAGCAGGAGACTCACAGCGGCTCAGGGATGGACAGAGCAGGTGAATCTATAAGGACAGGCTATCCTGAAGGACACCCAAGCTCTTGGTATGATTAGGGAAGCTGTGTGCTGAGTGGACACTTCCCTATGTCTACCCTCCAACCACTGATGATTTCTCTCTCATTTCTTCAAACTGGGCAATCTTAAGAGGGTGGGCAATTAGATCTCCCCAAGTAGGTCACTTAATATATGCTGGATTTATAAACATGTTCTCTAGCTATACTTTGGGTAGTTCTTAACACTTGGTTCCTACACAGTTCTCTCCACTTTAGTATAAAGCCCCCAAGATTTCCAGCAGTCAGTGACCGGGTAACTTTTTCTTGATATTGTCCTCAGGACAAAGACCACTCTCCTCTCCCCACCCATCACTTCCCACCCAGATCCGAGGAGCTCAGTGCAATTTTAAACTCCACTGCTGTATCCCCTCTCCTCCCCACCCCCAATAGTCATTGCTTTGAGACTATGGAAATGAATGAGAACTTCTCTCTTTGCCTGAAAAAGAGAAATGCTGAATGACCATGTCTCCATGAAGTTTTGTTATCTCTCAACTATTAACCACAAGCAAATACTGACATTTTTACAGCCACTTATTATACTATCGGTTTTTGTAGCTTATAGCTGAAAATCATATTGATGAGAATGTGACATGCAGACATTGGAAAAATCAATCCCAGTTCTGGATTCTTTGCATGCCAATGCTCTCAGTCATATGGGCAGAATCCTGTGGTAGGCGCAGTTCATAAACTGCAGTCTTGACACTGAATCGCTCCATATCCTGTAACACATATAAACCTCTGATGACAATAGCCAGGCCACATGGCTATTGAGGCATCTTGCCTTGTTTATTCGGAAGTTACTGTGGTAGGTGTGAGCTCCCACATCCACGAACATCCTTTCTGTCCCCCTTTACAGGCAAGGGAAAGCAGCTGTAACAAAGAAACACCAGCCTCTCAGAAAGTTGAAGATAACTGACATAAATTTATTCTTGCAATGATGTCCACTTTAGAGGTTGGAGGTAGAAGTCGGAGGTTACTTTATTCCATGCAGCCACTCAGGGATCTGAGTTTATTCTATTCCATTCTCTTGCTGAGTTGAAACGTTCTTCCCTTAACCTGTGAGTGGGAGAAGAGAAGGGAGTGTCATGGATGGGAAGACATGGCTTACCTTCACTCACTGGCCTTGATTCAAATTTGACCCAAAGGGGAAATGGGGTTGAGTTATATATCTGTCCAGAAGAAGGAACAGTAATTCCTGGGCACAAAGGGCTCCTGCTCTGAGTCACATGCCTTGGAGAGTCCCACATATTACACACACACACACACACACACACACACACACACACACACACACACCAGCAAGTATGTAGTTAATGTTTACCCTGAACTCAGCACATTGTGAGTAGCCTTGATCCACAAAGCAAAAGGAAGTTGGGCTCTCTCTCTCTCTCACTCTGTGTGTGTGTCATGAGTGTGTGTGTGTGTGTGTGTGTGTGTGTGTGTGTGTGTGCGCGCACCCCAGCTGACTGCTTCTTTGAAGGGCGAGGACTGTCACGAATTGATACTATCAGCTAAGAAAACAAGTCTCATGGATGACATCAGATCCCTATCCCCAAGCAGGGAGCAAACGGTGGTGGCTTTTCCATAACTGAGTGTCACTTCTGGCGAGGAGGGGCACCTGTTATATTCATTGTTGACATCAGCGAGATTCACTAAGTAGCTTCACACATTGTCTTTTATGTCTTTTATGTCTTTCATTCAGTAATTTTGAAGGTTCATTTGTCAAGGAAAAGTGGGGTTGCAAATAAAATTCAGCAAAAAAAATTCAGCAAATAAAAGTTCAGGTCTTCTAGTCTTCATTAAAATAATGAAGATTTTGAAATAGAAGCAAATATGGAACCATGACATTGTCCATTTGAAACTCATATAATGTTATATAATGTTTCATCTTAGTTTAAAAAAAATCTTGACCTCTCTTCTTAAGTAGCTACTTTAGGGCAGTTTAATGCATAACTATTAGCTTGATAGGCAGCTTAAAGACATTTTTATATATGAACTATAAATGAAGCATATATGTGCATATACATACATACATACATTCATACATAGGCTCTATTGATGCTCTTGTTCAGTTCACTCACAAATGGGTGCTGAGTCTGACCAAGCTTGTGGGAATGTCTTCAGGGTTCGGCTTCCCAATATCTGTCCTGACCTAGGAGAGGAAGATGCGATTCTTGCTAAACCAACCAGCACATGCTCACAATCTGACTAAGCCAGTCCAATTGGAGTCGCTCGTTGACTTCTTTGGGAATTCAGAGCAAATTCACCTTTGGTTTTTCTGCTGGAACAGGATGACGGGCACAGAGACCAAGCTCTACTGACAATCATTGCAACAGCTGTTGACAAACTCTCTCCTTCACCAAACTTTGGAGAGATTTGGAAGAGTCCTCTTATCCTTAACCCGGTGTTGTTTTTGACTTCCAGAGCAGTCATTTCACATCCCAAGGGGATAAGATTTGATAAATGATCTTCCACCTCTGTTGCCTGAGTCATGGGCATTTACCAAGTGCCACTTTCCCTTTATTCCTCCTTTTGTTCTTTTTTGTTTGTTAGTTTGTTTTGTTTGGGGAGCACACCCAGCAGTGCTCATAATCCTGGCAAGATCCTCGATTCTAACTATTTGCTCCGGGGTCACTCTTGGCAGTTCAGAAGACCAAAGGGGTTGCTGGGGATTGAGCCCCGGTTGGCCAGCTGGAGGGCAACTCTGTCTCATTGTGGAGGGATCTCTCTGTCTCTCTGTCTCTGTCTCAGTCTGTTGTCTGTCTCTCTCCCTCTCGAACTTTCTCTTTCACTGTCTCAGTCTCTCTCACTTGTCTCTTAATATTCTCCTATTTAAATCGTCTTAAGCAAGGCTTTACTTACTATTTTAACAAGTGTCAGGAATTTTTTTTTTCTTTCACATAACTATTAGGATGAAACTGACAGCATAGAAGATAGGGTGGGAAAATACAGAACCATATTATTGAAGCTCAAGTTGAAACTGTGGTGGATTGAATCCATGTCTCAAATACTGACTCTTCAGTTACAAGGCAAGTACGTGCCCTTTATTGATTGAGAACATTTAAATTGAGACTGGAGAGTTAACTCCATGGACTGGAGCACATGCTTTACACCCCAGCACTGCTTGGTTACCTGAGCACAACCAGTAACAACTCCTGAGCATCATGCCAGGGGTAGCCCCTGAGCACTGCTGTGTACATCCCCAAAATAAAATAATAGCAATTACAAAAAATAAGCCATTGATTATATATTTGCTATCAAATTACCCCCTGACAATGTATAGCACTGTCCTCCCATTGTTCATCGATTTGCTCGGAAAGGGAATATAGAGAATAAATATACATAGGAGGGAATATAGAGAATAAATATATATAGAAGGGGGAAAGATCTCATATCTCAGGCTGTACCATTAGAAACAGAGCGAGAACAGTAATTAAATGTGAAGTTAGTATTCTAAAGGAATAGGGAGGGCAGAGCAATAGTATAGCATATAGGGAATTTTCCTTGCACACTGTTGACTAGAACTTTCCTTGCACACTGCTGAATAGAATAAACCGGCAGGAGAGATCCCTGAGCACAGAGCCAGGAGTAAACCCTAGGCTCTGCCAGATGTGGCTCCCAAAATTATCTATGTATGGGGCTGGAGCTATAGCACAATGGGTAGGGCATTTGCCTTGCATGTGGCCGACCTGGATTTGATTCTCAGCATCCCATATTGTCCCCCGATCACCATCCAGAGTAATTCCTGAGTGCAGAGTCAGGAGTAACCCCTGAGCAACACTGGTGTGACCCAAAAAGCAAAAAAAAAGAATTATATATGTACATAGTTTTTACTGAGTGAGGTTTAATAATATATATTTGATAATATATATGTGTGTGTGCTATTTAACCTATAAACAATCTGATAGTCATATTACTAAAGAAATTCAGTTTTTAATGAAAATATTTTTCACAAAAACACTCTAGACTCAGCTTCACTGGTATTTCAAAATATTTAGTAAGAAATAATACTACACAAATTGCTTTGGAAAACTGAAGAGCTAAAATATTTGCATATCGAAGCTTAATAATCAGAAAATGATCAAATTAAAAATAGATATAAGATTTGAGTGGACACTTAACCAAATGGAAAAAAGATAGACAGATGGCAAGTTGGCTTACTAAATGTAATTAATATCATTAGTGAATCGGGACATGCACGTTATAACCATGGTCATATACCCACTAGAATGACTGACTGAAATCAGTGACTCAAAGTATTGGTTAAAATGTTATGCAGCTGCAACTTTTTCATACAGTAACTGTTATTAGAAATGTTACAGCCATTCAAGAAAAACAGTTTTCATTTTCTTTAAAAGTTAAACATAGCCCATTATATGATTAGCAAACTTCTTTCTAGGCATTTATCCAAGAGAGCTGAATTTATTAAATTCCTTTTTATAAATTTTCATAGTAGCTTCATAATTCTTAAAATACTTATAATAACCCCAATTTTTATAAATAGGTGAAATGATGAATCAGTTGGGATATGCCCATAGAACTGAATATGGCCTAGCTTTTAAAAAATGAAACAATAGAAATGAAACTATTAATACATATGAGGATATTATTTAACCTATACATAAAAGTATACAATATGAATGAATAGACAGATTAAAAGAAAAGAGAGAGAATACCTATCATGGCTAATTTATATACAATACTAAAAAATGCAAACTTAGTTTAACTCTTAGTTTTTTGGGAGGTGGAAGAGAGAAACCATACCTGCTGGTGCTCAGGGATTACTTCCAGTTCTGTTCTAAGGGATCACTCCTGGAGACTGTTAGTGGACCTCATGTGGTACCTGGGATCAAACCCTGGTGGGCCAAATGCAAGAAAATGTCCTGCCCACTCTGCTATTTCCTTGGTGCCCAATTGCAAACTTATCTAAAGTGACAGTATACAGAAATATGACTACATAGGGCACTGGGAAATGAAAAGCAAGGGGAAGATGTGACAAGATTAAGAGAAATTCTGATGATCATATTAATTCAAATATCCTTAAATGTAAACTTTGTCTGCAACTTAGCAAAGGATATATGGTAACTTCCATAGTTCATTATATGACATTATCCTTTAAATATAGCTAGGAGGAAAAACATCATTTGAGGTGTTGCTTAAAACATAGATGGACAAGTGTCATCAGTGCTCACGGAAAATAGCTTAGGACAAGAGTGCAGCACGTTGATAGAATGCTCACTTAGGTCAGAAGAAAGCAAAGTTGCCTGCTTTGTGAGACATTGACAAGGTAGAGAATCAACAGAAAGGATCGAGATGCCTCCAGTATTCTGGCCCATGTAACTGAATGGAGGTGTATGTCTGGGATAGATGGCAGAGATCAAATTGAAGGAGTTGGGATTTAATGAATTCACTTTTGAGTGGGTGGAACAAGCAATTTGATTTACTAAAAACTTATTTTGAGTTCAAGGATCATCAATGTAACGCATGTAGGTATTATATCTATCCCTGTAAACATGTCTCTTTGGATACAAATACCTTTTGGGGTATAATTTCTCTGGGATGAATCTATTCTTGACTACTCAGAAAGACGGCAATTGAGAAGTTGACTGGTAGGAAGCATAATCTCTTCCTCCTACTAGAGTAATGGTAACATTTGGCAAAGGAAAGCGTGCAGGTTGGAGTAACACCACAGGGAGTATATCTTCCAGCAGCATTGCAGTTCAGGAGATGTGTTACAGTGAGAATGTGTTGTTGTAGAATCTGGGAGACTTTGAGTATTTGGCAATGAGGACATAAACGAGTATCAGCTACTCTGATCCCCCACTTAATTTTTGGAATCCTTTGTTCAACATTCTGACTTGCAGAATTGGCTTCTAGATTGGGACAGGGGACAAATACCTTCTCAGTAAGCTTGCTGCCTTCTTAATGCCTCTGCTTTAGTATTCTGTTATTTTTTTGTTTTGGATGGGGTGACACCTAGCTGTGCTCAGGGTTTACTCCTGGATCTGTGCTCAGCTATCACTCCTGGCAGACTCAGGGGATCATATGATGTACCAGGGGACTTTCACTCAAGGCAAATATCCCACCTGCTATACTATTACTCTGGCCACTGCTTTTCAATTCTGAACAGCTCTCAACAGAGCTAGTGGAGAACCAAACAATTCACCTTGCCTTCTATAAGATTATCACATATTAGCTTAAAAGTTAATTCTTTAAGAACCTAGGATCTTCCTTCTCTCAGCCCAATAGTACAAAGAGACAGCAGCTTCTGAAGTTAAGATCCAGTGAGCGAGCACAACAGCCCTAGAAAATAGACATGTACAAGGTACACACCATGTATATATTCCTGCCATGGCTGATTAGACCCGGGAGAGCACTAATTTCAGGGGGAATCAATGGCTGGCCAGAGCTCTATGACTTGCATGTTATGATATCTAAGCCTATGTTTATGGAAGGGAAGCTCAGGAGAGATTTGAAACCAACCAGGGATTTCCATCCCTTAAATAAGCTTCTATCTTTATTGGACTTCTTCCTCGCTCACCGTCTTCAGCTCTTCATTGTTACATTTCCTGAGGCAGCCATTAGGGAGAGTCTTTTTCTGTTCAAACATTTTGATTGGACACACTTGAGTGAAACACCCATCCTCGAATTATTCAACCATGGCAGGGACTGGGTCTTCTAGTAAATGGGAAACTCCCTGTGAGGGATGTGAATAGGCTTGTGTTACTAGCTTTAACACTACAAATGCCCACTAGAGATAGGTGGAGGCTCTGTGAACTTGGCTCTGGGCAGGTGATTTGGAGTTGAACAATGCAAGGATCAATGAGGAGTACTGGGCTGAAATGGAAAAACCAAGGGAGGGAAGGGAATGGAAAAGGAAAGCAAGATGTAGTCTGGGCAGTTAATGCAACTAAGGAGCTGCATAAAAAAAGACTATGAATGAGGCTTGAAGAAGGCAGTTCATTTAAGGTTGATGGGGGAGGAAAGGACAATTGGGAAAATACCAGGCATTTTGCAGGACAGGTAATATTGGAGAGTTTATAGATGAGGGCACATAGTTGAGTATACATTATGGGAAGAAATTGCTGGCAAGGGGAGGAGGGATTGGCTGGGAAAAGTTGCAGAAAGTTTTCCATGCTGAGATCGTGATTTGGCTTTGCTAACTGAGAGAGTCTTTGAAAGGTTCTGACAGGTTTGTAGCTGATAAAAGATACTTCGCTTTCTTATATTTTCAGAGTTGATTGGGTCCTAGAAAGAAGAGCCAAGAAAAAGCTTTTGAGGAAAATTCTAAAGTTCTGGCCCTGAGTTCTAGTTTGCCAAGCAGCAAGTCATGGAGGGAAACCTCTAGGAACCAGCTTCCTCTTTTTAAAAAGGTTCATTTCTGTTGCCCCGACTTTACCAGATAGATTTGCAAGACCAATGATTGTGGTGTGACCTGGAAATGCTGCAGTCGAGAGCACCGTACAGCAGCCACTGGTATCATTGCTCTACCAGCCCATCCAGCTGGTCTGCTGTGCTGCTCTGATCTCACCAAAATAGGTGTTTCCTCTTACACTAAGCAGTGCCACTGAGACCATCTGGCAGAGAGGGAGAAGAACAGTATGCAACAGAGGCCAGATGACCCTTTATTTGTGAATCTAGCCCATTTCTACACCAGAGAGAAAAATATTTTTCTGTGGTTGATTCATCCAGTGTTTATTGGACACCTTCTGTGTCTGGCTTGGGGGTGTGGGGGCGGGGGGAGGGACAGTGACTAGGTTCCTGCAACCTAGTCAGTAAAAGGAGACAGAAAGGTAAGTTTAAGGGCCCTAAAGTGTTCTGCAGTATCTGGGCAAGGTAGGCATGGGGAGCAGCTGGGAAGGATTAGATGTTTCCATACAAGGCAGTGGTCAGTTCCATCTGATGGTCAGGGATGCCTTGGGAGAGGAGCTCCCTCCATCCCTGCTTAGAGTCTAGGCATTCACTGGGCACTTACCTTGTGCCTGGCATGAGCACTGGCTATATTTTAATAAACAGAGGTCCCGTCTTTACATATTTGACTTCTGGTCAGAGAAAAGGAAACCTAAGAGCAAATAATTGCAAAAATATAAAAATTTTAGATAATGACAAGTATCAGGGGAAAAGTAAAATGAGCTGATAAATTAGAAAAAATATAGACAAACAAGAATGCTCGTGGGGCCAGAGAGTTAGTATAGGGACTAATAATGTACATGCCTTGCATCAGTTAACCTGGGTTCAATCCCCAGAATTGCATATAGTTCCTCAGCCCCACCAGGAGTGATGCTCAAACATAGTCAAGAGTAAGCCTTGAGCACTGCTGGTGTGGCCTTATCTCTCCCTCACCCCCTGAAAAGCCCTTTACAGTTGTTGCATTCAGAATCTCAAGAAAATAAATAGGTAGAATGAATTTGACTAGTCTTACTCAAGTTAGTGTACATCAAAATGTTAGCACTTCTTTTTTTCTCTTTTTTGGTCACACCTGGCGATTCACAGGAGATACTCCTGGATTTGCACTCAGTAATTACTCCTGGCGGTGTTTGGGGGACCATGTGGGATGCTGGTGATCGAACCCGGGTTGGTCATGTGCAAGGCAAATGCCCTACCTTTTGTGCTATCACTCCAGCCCCAAGGTTAGCATTTCAACATGGAATCAATACAAAACGATAGACACGAGACACTTTCTTTACCCATCTCTGAAGTCCTGTGTGTGCTTGACATGTAGGTCATATAGCACATGGTGTTCTTGCCACAGACAAAACAGCAATAACCTTCTAACCCAGGTGAAGTCGCCTCCTTCCATTACTTGATGGGCGTGCTGACTCTTACAACCCACAATAAAGGTAAAGGCCCTCCCGTTGATCGTCGATTTGCTCGAGCGGGCCCAGTAACGTCTCCATTGGAGACTTTATTGTTACTGTGTCTGGCATATTGAATACTCTTGGTAGCTTGCCGGGCTCTCCGAGAGGGGTGGAGGAATCGAACTCGGGTCGGCCATGTTGGCCTCTTGTAAGGCGAACGCCCTACCCGCTGTGCTATCGCTCCACAATAGGGATTTTAAAAAATGTTTAAGTGTACTCTGAAATGTTCACTCACTAATTCCCATGGGGAAGATATCATTGGTGAGCCAGTGGGCATTTGGGCAGAACTGAGTCACTTTACTGAGAAGCTGTCCTTCCCCCGGTGGTCAGCAGACAGTGAGAACTGGCAGCTCAGTGATGGGTTACCTGGTGTTGTCTCTTATAAAGTGCCTTCCTGGGCTCAGATAGAAAAGCAGAGGATGTGATTTTTTTTTTCTCTCCTGCAGTGGAGAATATGAAAACCCACACTTTGAAATGCTAATTATTTCATCTCTGCCAAGTGTGGGCTGCTTCCAAGGGAGCCCGTGTTCATTTGTAAAATGAAACTATTTTAAAAAATGATGCGGGTCCCCGAAAGTGTGGTCCACAGGCATCCCCAGAACCATCCAGCTCTTCAGCTTTCCCTTTGAGTTAGTTTCCTTCGAGGTTTGGCTGTTTTCCCTGGTTTCTTCCAAGCACCCCTCAGGTCTCTTGGGCTAAGGGAAATGCAGCCTGCTAAATTTCATGAGGTTGAGCACTCTGGTTTTAAGAGTAGAAAATAAGATCCTGCAGGATACAATTTCTACACTTTCTTCTGGGGACCCTGGCCATTTGTCAATCTCTCCAAGCTTCAGCCTATCCAGAATTTTCTCTTTGGCTTTGTCCTTAATCAAAGGATGTCACTCCTGCGGGGAGGAGGGAGGGGCGAGCTCTACTTCTGATCTAATTAACAGTTTAGCCATCTTCATTATGTGTACTAAAGTGGCTGCAAATCGTGCGGTTTACTCGATTAAATTAGTGATGATGATTTCTCCTCGGTTTTGGAGCTCAAACTCCCACTTCAATAGAGATTTTGGATGAAGTCTCTTCACTGCACCCCTGTAAGTCTACCTTAACCTGCGCAGATGATCATTACAAAGACCCACAGATCCAGCAGCTTAAATGGCAGAGATGGATTTCTCACTCTGGAAAATGTGAATTTCAGACCCTTGCAAGGGAAGGGTATCTGCGGAGACCCTTGAAAGGGTGACCTGGCACCTTCTCTGAGTCTACAGAATGTTTTTTTTGGTGAATGTTCCTGAGTCAGCACCTTACCCTGTCACCTCACTGTAAATACAGCTACACTAAAGTCTAGCTTTCAAGATATTCTTTTGGGACTGGGAGACCATAGCAACACCCAACCCCCACATCCCAGGAGTTTAAAAAATCAAGTTTCAGAAAGAGTTGCCACAGAGAAGTAGAGTTCTTCACAGAGTTGGCTGATCTTGGACTAAATATCTAAGAAGTCACCCCAAATGTCATCACTTCTGATAATGTTTTTCCAACTTGAGTCATTTGTCTACCATTTTTACATTTTCACCACATCTGGTTTTCTTCTGCACTAATTTATTTAGTATCAGCCATTAAATTGAGTCCATATTTAAAATCCATTTTAAATAAATGTATTTTAAGAGAAGATCTGAGATCACTCCCAAGATATATCAACTGTCTTGTTTATAAATAGAAAGTGATCATAAAATAAATCAGAGATGGAGGGGGAATGTTTTTGTGCAAGGATTCTGACAAGGCCAGCATTTCTTATATCACTGGGTGCCACCCTGACCCTTTATAAACACAATCCCGTGTCTTCTTCCTGCCCTACCAGTGAATAGGCACCTTCCTTCTTATTTAGCAGAGATTAAATGATTACCAAAGGTCAGGACAGTTTAGACTCTGGGCCTTTAATGATTGAGCTGTTTTGTTTGAGAAGCGCATTTCTAAAGTTTTAATGGTGAAAAAAGAAGTCCACAGTTTACTTCTCCACATCCTTAGGATGCCCATTTCACTGTCACTCCAAATAAATGTAAAATGATATCCTGTTGCAAAAACCAGTTTCAGCGTCCGGTGAAGGCAGAGGTCAGAATCTATGGGAGAAGTCCCCTGGGAATTCACTATGAGGTGGGGCTTTGCTGAGGTGCGGCTGTTGCGGCTCTCCCTGGCCTCTGGGTTCTTTCTTTGTCTCTGGTCTCCACTCCTTGGGAATCTTCCCATCAGGCAGAAAGAGACAGATTGGGAAATGAATATATTTAGCCAAGCAGGCACCAGTCAGGTAAGACATTCCAGCCAGCCATGGTAGTAGAACCTGCTCATTTCTCAAGTAACTCGGTCCCTGCATCCTCACTGCACTGAAGCCCTCTCTCTGTGTCCATTTCCACCTTGTAAGTCTCCTAGGCCCAATAGCAGAATCATGGAGGGGGCTGGGGATGGGAGGGGTATTCCTGTAAACACTCAAGGCTCCTGCAAAAACTTTTCCATTATTGGGGTAAAGTTAAACCCTTGAGATGAAGTATTGTAAACCAAGATTGAGTCAATCAAAACAAAGAAATGAAAAACATTCCTTCCTAAACTCAGCAATAGTTTTTTGACTTGCAGACTTACATTATTGATGTACCTGGCTTATCTAGACTCTTTTTTTTATTTTAAAATTTTATTTTTTTTTAATGAATCATCATGAGATACAGTTACAGACTTACACATTTCTGTGATTGCGTTTCAATCAAACAATGTTCTAGTACCCATCCCTCCCCCAGTGCCCGTTCTCTACCACCAATGTTCCCTGGCATTATTCTTGCACGCTCACACTTAAGTTATCATTTTGGCAGTGTGTATTTTTATTGGTGCCAGAGGACTTGAAGTGATAAATCCGTATCATATCTCTCAATATTTGTTTATAGGACTAACTGAAAAAAAATAGCACTGCATTGTAGCACTGTCCTCCCGTTGTTCATCAATTTGCTCGAGTGGGCCCAGTAACGTCTCCATCATGAGACTTGTTGTTACTGTGTTTGGCGTATCGAATACATCACGTGGAGCTTGCCGGGCTTTGCCATGCGGGTGAGATACTCTCGGTAGCTTGCCGGGCTCTCCAAGAGGGGCAGAAGAATCGCACCCAGGTCGGCCAGGCAGGTCGCATGCAAGGCAAATGCCCTACTGCTAAAGGTAATAATATATTCATTGGTTCTGGCTATATTTCTACAGCACTGTCTTCATCCCAGGAGGAAAAAAATGAGAGTGGAACTTTCCTTCTTTCTCCGAGCACCCTAAAAACCGGTATGTGGCAGTGGGTGAAATAGACCCCAAGTGAAAACCAGGTCCTACACTAGTTCCAGAATGGGGTGTAAGACAAGTCAGCAGTACTGAGAAAATTCTGTGGCCCCTACACCCCACACCCTGCCAGTTGTGGGCAGCCAAGGTAGCAAAAGCCGGGCCCTCTGACCCCTGGCCCTCCCCTCCTCTCCCCTTCCACTCCCCTTCCACCTGCAGGCGTAGGCCCTGGAGGTCGGCCTGACTTCCCCAGGGCCATTTGTACCTTGTACCCGGCACCCCCAGCTAGCTATCAACAGGGGCCTGAGGCCTGGGGCTTTAAAAGTTGTTCTGTGCAAATCAGTTCCTCCAACTCCCTTCCCTCATGCCCCTTCTTTTTGAGCCTCACCCCCACCACACGGCCCCCAGGATTTCCAGGCACTGAGAAAAGAAACCAGTGTGATTTAAGCACACAGACGGGCTGGGAGCTTGCAGGGAGGAGGGGGGTGGGGGTGTTTATATTTTCTCTGCATCCATTAGGATGGGTGGCTGAAGGGTTGGGGGGAAGAAGGGCGGAGGAGGCAGAAACTTCATTTATATGTTAATAGTTGCCAGCACCCGGGCTAAACTGACAGAACTATTTCATGGGAAACTGACAAATTTTGTCAGCCCGGCTGTGCCTCCACATCTCAATGGGGCAATAATCTTGATTAGCAAAACAATTGGGGGCCTCCGGTTCCCGCTCAGGTTACACTGGGCCAGTGTGAGCCAAGCTGGGGCCTTCAAGCTTGAACACTTTTTCAAAAGCCACCGAGTTTAGGCAAATGAAGGGAACCGTGGGGGTTGGGGGAGGGGGAAGGGGAGAGGGAGGGTGTGTGTGTGTGCGGGGGGGGGGGGGGGGGTGAGACCGGCTCCGGACAAAAGGGGTTAATTTGATTGACCGAATCTTCATCGTCTTATAACAATCATTTACTTAGCAAGTAATTCCGCGAGAAACCAGGGGCGCCGGCAGGAAATTGGAGCGCGGTATCTGTTTGCCCCAGATGTGTGGGAATTTTCGCTGTCTCCTCCTTCCACTTGCCAGCCCGGGTGGGGTGGGGTGGGTGGGTGGGGGGGGGGGATGGCAACCCCCTTGGGGCCCTAATTACCACGTGCAGAAGAAGTCGTTCTCTAAAAATACACACACGCGCTGACACCCACGAACCGAGTCACTGCGGGCCACAGCGGCTGCCTCCTCCTGCCTCTCGCTAGCGCCTTTCCTTGCCTTTTCTATTTTTTTTTTTTAAATTTTATCATTAGTTCATTGTCTTGCTAATTGAAGCTGGAAAATGGTGCCTTCCTTGAACCCCTTCGAGGAACGCGGGCTGCCAGGAAGGAGAGGGCCGCGGGCTTATTTTCTATGTGACCAACTGGCCCTGCTGGTGTTTGTAAACAGAGCCCGGGGAGGGGGAAGGGCGGCTGCTCCCCCCGCCCCCCACCCCCATCTGCCAGGGTACCCTGGGACCAGGAGGCAGAGGACCCCCGGGGATGCGAGAGGAGAGCGCTCTACGCACCCACCCACCCACACACCCACCACCACCACCTCTTCCCCGGGGGGTGGGCGCCTTCCTTCCCTCCCAGGCCAATCTGCCTGGAAACTCGGCGGTTCGGCATGATGCAATGCACTTGCTTATTTTAAGCCCTTTATTTTGAAATAATTATCGACTCACAAGCATTGGCAAAAATAGTGCTCGAGGTTGGGGGGCGGGGTACCAGCTTCTCTTAACAGTGGCATCTTTTAATACGTGATCAACAACGCTGGGAAGTGCATCTGGGCGGGGGGGGGGGGGGGGAGGGGGTTCTAGAGGGGAGGAGGGGGGTGTTAACCCAACTATCTGCCTTCTGTGAATTTCACTTTTTTTGGTTTGTGTCGCCTGCACACGTTGTTCTTCTTTTTGTTGCCGCTCCGATGCATTTATTTATTTATTTATTTATTTTGATAGAGTAAATAAGCCAAGCAGGAGAATTCAGTTCAGGAAGAGGCCTTGGCAATAATCTCGTTACCCACCCCAATCCACCGCATCCAACCTGCAGTTATCTTGACACCATCTTCCTTCTTTCTGATCCTAGCGTTCTCTTTGAAAGCAAATAGCCTCTCTGAGATCACAGCCACCAAGCCACCGCTTGCACACCTTCAGTGATCAGAGATCCTATGCTCATTACTTTTGGAGTCTCCAGTGGTTCTCCGAGGACCAGAGCATCCCCTCAGATTATATCAGGTGCATCCAGCTGTGGTCAACCTTTGGCAGCCCCTTCAAATCACCTTGGGAGTTTTCAGACATTCCAGCAGGGGTTGAGCCCCCAGATTAATGTCAGAATCCCTGAAGGTGGGAACCAGGCAACAGCATCATTTTCAAAGCTCCCAGCTGATTCCTGTGCATGGCAGACACCCACCTGGAGGAGCTGAAGAGAGAATACCCCACCCCCATTCCCCCACCCTCAAGTAAGGAGGGTTTCCAGTAAAACATAGGGAATCAGTTATATTTAAATTTCAGTTTTGAAAAATAAATAAATAACCTTTGGATAGAAGTACATCTCTCAAGAGACATCCTCCTGTTAAAAATGTTTGTTTTATCTGAAACTCAAAGTTGACTGTTTTTATTTGCTAAATTTGGACATTCAGTGTCTTTTTCCTCTCCAGGAAAAGGCCTTCTCTTTTTTTCTTTTCTAGTTCAAAAAAATAAGCCTATCTAAACATTTTGGGGGACACTGATCTACTACATGTTCACTTTTTCCTAATTCATATAAGGATCCACGCTCAGTAAGTATGACTCTTGGATGACGTATTGGCATCACCTCACAGTTTATTAAATATGGGGTGGAGAAGGGGCAGTTTCCTACTCTTAAGTTTTTTACCTGGGGGTCTGCAAATTAAATTGAAGGCCTAAATTATAAAGAGCAAAGCATATAAACTATATTAAAACATGCAGCACATATTCATTCAGTGATGAGTGTATACAGTGGCTTAAATTTGGGGGGCATATTCCTAATTTAGTAGGGGAAAATAGGGGCGAGGACACTCATGGAAAAGCTAATGACTTTTAAGAAAGCTAATGAGTCCTCAGGGGAGCAGATGGCAGATGTGTGTTTGTGACCATATTTATGACAGTATCAGTTTGGGTGTATTGCTGAGTTTTTCTATCCCAGGAGATCAGAGTTGGTTCAAGGAGGTGATTTAAGACAACTGGATTTTTTTGGAGGCTCTGCTTTTAGGCAGGTGAAGAGATTTTAAAAATGCAAATAACTTCAGCTCAAAATTATTTTTATGCCAAAGTGACATATTCTGGGGTGGCATATCCAAATCATCTCCATTAGATATGATGGGGTTCGCATGATGAGCAAGGGATAACCTGACAAATTAGAAAGAGCAAAGCATGTAAACTTTATTAACACATGCAGCTTTTCAATGTTTACCATATTTCATCCCATAATTGTACTACCACTGTTTTTAGAAATGAAGAGGATTGGGGTATGCCAGTGAGATATGCTGATAATCCCCTCAGACTCCTGGCATGGAATCTGCATTTTAACTAAGTCCTCAGGGATCATCACAGTTAATATTTGATAAGTACTGGTCTAACTGCAGTTTCTTAAAAAGCATCACCAAACACATCATCATCCTGTCATTTAAAGAGTCTCTCTCATTACATTTCTTTTGTATGACATGGAGATTGTTTGGGTTATATGTATAAGGATCTATAAGAAGGGCCAACATCTAGTACAGTGGCTTCTCTGGGCAATTCTAGCCCAGAAAAGAGACATCCGAAAGGCTACTCTTAGGAAAGAGGAACAAGACTTCCTGTCTGTCTTTGGCTTTGATCTGGTAGACTTGGGCTATTTCCATTAGTTCTGATAAGGTGTTTGACAGTGCTTCTAGGGGATAAGGTGGCAGACTTGTTCCTGGCACCTGCAGGCAGATTCTGAGTTACTGCCCAGTGAGAACCCACCGACCTGAGTAGACCAGACAAGTATACTAATGGTTGCCTCTGTGTTAATCCTCGCACTGGTCTTTGATGTGCAATGAGGTGAAGGAAGAGTTTGTGCCTGGAGAGGGGACCCAGCAATATTGGGCAGCATCATTCTCTCTCACCATCTTCAGACTAGCATGTAACTTACAGAAGCATAGGAACGGCCACCAAGAAAGATGATTCTCACAGCTGCTGAATTTCACCTTTACTTGGAGATTCTTCCTTTGCTTCTAATTTTGAAAATGTTTTGTTATAAGAAGTGGCAATTTCTGTAAGGCTCATGAAAATGTTCAGAGTGAACTCCTGGGAAATACAGATCTGTAGTCATCTTCTATATTTCCCCAGAAGCTGAATTCAGCTCCAAGAAACAGGAAGCTCCCCAAAGTATATTTGCATGTCATTTGCATTTTTATTTTTCACCCCCTATGACTTAAAGGTGAAGGAAATAACATATCAATCCTTCCAAAATATGATTCATCTTTTTTAATTGGTAAAGGTCAACTGAACTTTCTGGTTAGTTTTTGAGGCCAAATGCTGCAAATTGTAAATCTACACATACAAGGGTAATCTATTAATTCAAACCAGGTTTGAATTTTGCTTTGCTTTTCACTTCATCAAATTGTAACACGTTAAAGCTGGGAGAAGTAACTCAGAGATGACAAAACTGTTTCATCTTTGGGCAGATGACTCTGTAAATTGTGTGGGGATAAACTTAAGACTGTGTCTTAGGAGGAACTCTGTGATTGATTAGTGATATATGCCCGGGCAAATGTTGCCAAAGTGGGAATATTATGCCAGGTATTGATCAATGCAAAAGGCCCATCCTTTATTTCGTAAAGTTGGAAACTGAGAACAAGAGAATGGGAGTCGCTTCATATCATATTAAATTCTTATTGGCAGAGTAGCAGGTTAGTATCCATCCTAATGTCAATTCCAATTGTCTCACTGCTATAGAACCACATTTCTCTAGCATTGATTGAACCTACTGATTCATTTTAAAAACCCTGATTCTCTTGGCACCTCATAATCGCTACCAATTTGGTCCTTTCAAAGATAGAAAACTTTCAACTATCAATCTAACAAGCATACATAGTGCTCAAAACATTGTGAATGAATTAGGAAAAAACAACCATTGTTCATATAGGAACATCATGCACAAAAAAAGGGGTCATGGCAGAGTTTTCATTAACATAGTTATAACAGTTCTAAAGATGTTAAAGTTACCAATAATGGCTGATTTATAATTATTTTGTTTAATATGCAAAAGGGCACTCTGTCCCAAACAGCTGACTTGAAATTGCATGCTGCCTATCACAAAGGAAAGAGGACCAGATGAAGAAATCGAAGTAAAACTGTACAAATTGATCTTCATTTCTAGGAAAACAGCTCAAAGAACAGGCCCTGACAGAGGCAAGGGGAACAATGAAATGTTTGTTCAGATTTTTTTAATTAAAAAAAAAAAACCAACAACAACACCCTGCTTTTTGCATGTGGCACAGAGCCGGAATTGTGCAGGGAAGAATGATCAATATACCGTGATGTCTGGATTACTTAGTCATCTTTATTAATTATTTCTGATTATTATTCATTTTGTTCTTTAGTCCTCTGGGAACAGAATTTCTTTTTAACTAAAATGGTTCTTCAAAGACTGAAGGCAATTCCAGCCAATTTTATATTTGATGGAAAGAGATACAGAATCAGAAGAAAGCCTTTAGCTTTTATTTATTTATTTTTATTTATTTATTTATTATTATTGTGTTGGGGATCACATCTGGTGGTGCTCAGGGCTACTCCTGGCTCTATGCTCAGGGATCACTCCAGGTGGGGCTAGGGATATGTGATACCAGGGATCAAACTTGGGTCAGATACATGCAAGGTGTTACTTACCAAATTAGCTCTCCTGCCTCCATTAAAAAAATTCTTTTTTTTCCCCCACTTCCTGCTGTCCTGTTTGATGTCGTTGTGATGGCCCAGTGGGTTGCACATCAGCTGTGGTTCTCGCTGAGGGTTCCACTCCTGCAACTTGTAGTTGTCCCCAGTGAGGCAGCAGGCAGTAGTTGGAGCATGCAAGCCCAATCTGGTGTAGTACAAGTCAGGGGGTGCTCTGGTGCTCACACAGGTGTCCTGCAGTCTTCGGATTTATTGGCTAAGGTGCTTGCACATCTTTTAGCTTGGGTACTTGCCTGAGGTCAGACCGTTTCGACAAAATGCTTGAACATACCAGGCTGTAGCTTAACCAGAAAGACTGAGTGGCCCCAGGAGTCCAGATTACAGAGCTGCTAGGACTGTGCTCCAGGTGTGTGGCAGTCTTGAGGTTTGAATACACAACCCAAAACTTGAAAGATAGGCCCTCTAGGCTGCTATGCTGCTTCTTTTGGCCTCTCTTATATTCTATTGTTGTAAAAAAGGATTTTCCTTTGCACATAATTATCCATCTAGTAACTATGTTTCTCAACTTCCTCGGAAGAAAGGGGAAGTCACAAGTATTCTGATCCATGGGAAATGAATGAAAGTAACCAATGTGACATCTAGGAAAGGACCTCTTAAACAAGCGACTGAATCCTCTTTCCTCCCCACCTGCCTTCTCCCTCTCTCTGACTGAAATGTGGAATGGTGATAGAAACTAGGACAGTGTTGACCATAGACATTGAAATGGAGCTTAGTGTTGGGTGTGGATGGATAGCTGAGAGAGAGAGAGAGAGAATGTGTCAGATCATAGATGCTGCTGAGATTCTAGACCAACAAGGGATATGACGTCCTATGCTGTCTAAATCTTGGCATTTGGGAAGCAAGGGTGGTAGAAAATGAGTGCAAGGAACCCCTTACAGAGCTGCTAGCTGAGGAACATCCAGCGTTGCATTTGAGGGTCTCTTTTCTATTGGACTCCTAATCCACCCAGACCTAGCATTCATGCACTGGATGTATCTAAGAAGCCAGAGCAGGTCGTGGCTCACTCCCATTTAGATACCCATGCTGTATGATTGACAGCTGAACATCTGATGAAAGCAATTGGTAGGTAGGTTCTCTGTGGACATCAATCAGGTCTTTTCACCCACTGGATAAAAGTTTAGTTTAACTTAGTGGCAGTGTCTCATTGCCCTTATTCTAAAGTTCAAATTCCTTACATGGCCTTCAAGACTACACATGATTTGAGCCTGCCTTTCCACCATCATCTCCTACACCCTTCTGGTCACCCTCTGACTTCAGTGCTGTGGCCCTTTTCACTGCATGTATGGGACTGGGCAATACCTTCCATGTGGTCTTCTCTCCCTCTGACTGTGTGACTGGTTCTTTACAATGGTGGTATGCACAGGCCAACTTTTCAGAAAGCAAAGCTAGATGAAATCTATCAAAAATCTATTTGAGGGGCTAGAGCAATAGTACAGTGGGAAGAGCACTTGCCTTGAATGTGGCTGACCTGGGTTCAATCCCCTGTGCCCTGAGCCCACCAGGAGTGACCCCTGAGTCCAGAACCAGAAAAGGAGTGACCCCTGAGTACAGAGCTAGGAATAAGTCTTGAGAATTGCTGACTGTGGCCCACAAAACAAAAATAAACAAATAAATATATATAGGTTTCCTTCATGGGTTTCCCTGTGTTTTAAATAAAAAATTTTTGACCATAATGATCACCACACTGAATGACACTGCTGATTACTTTACTTCTTGTCTCTGTCTCCTTTGTGAATAGGGGAATCCATGAGGGTGTGGACTTAGCTTATTAGAGTAGGAGTACTACGATTTATTCAGCCATTGATTAAGCTGAACTGGGCATGAACGTGGATTTAGCTTTAGAGCAGTGTCTCTGTGCCAGCCCCTATATAGGGATTTCATCTGCTTCCACTGACTAGTGACAGAATGACTCTCAGGAGCTCTGTGCTATTATTGCATTGGACAGATGATAGAACAGAGGGGCAAGTGCTCAGAGTTGCAAAAGGGAGTATTGGGCCCCTCAAAGCAAGAGCTTGAAAGTGGTTCTTTCCTCTACAGAAACTGCCACAGTCTTATCTGTCTTGTTGATTCCCTGTTAGAGTTGCCATGAATGTCTATGCAGAGTCCATATTACAGTCTCCATGAATGTCTGTGCATTCACGGCATGACGCCACTGACAGGACAGCCATCCATCCTATTACCCTGACACATGCAAATATAAAGGCCGGCAGCTGTACCCAGCACTTGATTTCAAAAATTGCGTTTTTTTTTCTGCACTTAGGTGCAGGGGGAAAAACTTTTTGAACTTTGTTCTTGAGTCAGATTTGACTAGTGTTGATAAATGACTAAACAGTTCTGATCTTATCTGCAGAATTTTACTCTGAAATACAAAGGGAGGAAAGAAGCCAGAAAAAAGATTTGGAGAAAATATATTGACGCTACTCAAAGGAAAGATAAATCTGGGCATGTTCCCGGCATCATCAGTTGGGGGAGTGAGCTTGTCCAATCTGAGCTGTGTTTGGTTATAGATTAATAATCCAAGGTACAAATGGTTCTGAACAAATTAGAGAAAACATAAATTACAATATTCAACAAACTGAAGTTCAAAGGTTTCTGGAATTTACTAAGTGTTTTTGGTCATACATTTTTTAAAAGTGATGACACAATGCAGACTTTCTGAACTTTGCCACACAAATAGTAAGTAGATTTTTGCTTGAATCATACTGAAGAATAGTGTTTTTTGTTTTTAAAATAGGGGGCAGGAGACACAAAATAGTTAGGACATATGAAGAGTCAAGTTGCTAGCTATGCAAGGATAATTTAATAGTTTATTTGTTGAATTGATGTTTTGTTTATGCTCCATGTCCTAAAGTGTTTAAGAACATGCATTGGCACTTACTTTAAGGACCCTCATGTGGTGCAGACACTGGGCTTCATGGTCTGGGGCAAGTGACTCAGCTGTTGAGAGAAATATTGTGCAAGCCCCCAATGCTCTGCCAGACACATTTTCTTTCTTCCCAAACCCACTCTTTCGTCACTGCCCCAGTATACACACTGTAGATAGAGCACAAGTCATTTTTAGGGGACCTAAACAGCTGTGATAGAAGGGGCTGGGGGCTACTCCTGGCAGTGTTTGGCACAGAGGTGTGGCCTGACAGAGTCTATCTTATGGTGTTGATTAAAGAGAGTGGGAAGGTTGTGTGCAGTGTCTGGAATTAAACACGGACTTTGCATATGTCTGCCACGTGCTCTGCCAATTTGAACCATATCCCTTGCCTCCTTGAATACTATATTTATAATACAAATAAAGTCATGGCACATGCCCTTTTCTTTAAAAAAAAAAACCTTCATATATTTGTGGGGGCTAGAGCGATAGCACAGTTGTAGGGCGTTTGCCTTGCACGCAACCAACATGGCCGACCCGAGTTCGATTCCTCTGCCCCTCTCCGAGAGCCCGGCAAGCTACCGATAGTATCTTGCCCACATGGCAGAGCCTGGCAAGCTACCCATGATGTATTCGATATGCCGAACACACTGGGCCCGCTCGAGCAAATCAATGAACAACGGGAGGATAGTGATAGTGATAGGATAGTGATAGTGATATTTGTATGAGTCTTCAGTTCATAATGGCCTAAAGTCCATTCCTGTGCTGTCCCTAGGACACTCTCCTTTGGTCTTGTTGCTGTGGCCACACAGGGTATCACTAGGAACTTTCAATGCACCCTGTTTGTTTGGGATCTTTGCATCTGCTTTTTTCTCTCTCTAGAAGTCATTCTTCCCAACTTACCTTGTTGAATTCAGTTTAATTTTAAAGTCTTCAAGAATGTGCTCTGACCTTCCAGATTCTCTACTTCCTCTTCATTGCATTTATCTCCCTGGCCTTTGTGAGTACACTGTTCATTGGCTGCTACCGTTTCCAACTAGACTGGAGTCCTCTGAAGATGGGGTTTCTGCCTTGCTTCCTATGTCTTTGGGATTGCACTTGCTGACCCTGAGTAACCAATCAGGGTCTATAGAAAGGTGTCACAGACTCAGGTAACCCATATCTTCCCTCTTGACACCAGTGTAACACATCCCCATCCACATCTGTCACAAGACCACCATGAAGGTGAAATGGGAGAAAAAGTATGCAAGTGTTCTGTCAATGCAGGATCATACAAGAGTGAGACATGTTAATAACTTTTGGATATCTATTGGGATTATTTCTTACCCAAGTGATCTGAAAATTTAGCTTAAATTGGCTTAAGCTACACATGAAAAGAGGGCATTTTTTTTGTACATATCGAGGTGTCAGAATTGGGTAAGAAAGATAGGATTTAGATGATGAGATGACATCACCAGTCTTCTCTTTCTTTCTCTCTCTCCCTTCTCTCTCTCTCTCTCTCTCTCTCTCTCTCTCTCTCTCTCAACTTTCTCCTTTCTTCTTCCTATTTCCCTGTGTTCTCTCATCAGCCGGTCTCTCCCACTTGAATGTTCAGCAGCAGCAGAAACATCCTATTCCACTATGCAGCACAGCACCCCCAGGGGAGAGAAGGCCTTTATTTCTCAAATTTCTAGAAAGCTTCATGAAAATTTCTGTTTGCTTCATTTTAATCATGTGACCTCTCTGTTACAGACTGGATGGTTGTGACCCCTTTACCACTCCCCACTCCCAAACAAATTAATATGTTGAAACGCTTATCTATCTAAATGTGTGAGCATCAGGGGGAGGGTCCTTTGAGAAGTAATTAGGATTAGACGAGGTCATTAGGCTGGGGCCCTCATGGAATGAATTAGTGTCTTTTTAAAGGTCAAAGAGGTCTTGCTTCTTTTTGCTCTCCCTCTGCCATGCCATGATATACTGAGAGAGTTCTCATCAGAACCCACCCTAAGGCACCCAGCTCTCCAAATCTGGAGCTGTATGAAAGAAACCTTTGGTGTTTGGAAGCTATCTGCTTGTTTTTTGTTTTGTTTTGTTTTGTTGTTGTTGTTGTTGTTGTTGTTTTTGCTTTTTGGGTCACACCCAGTGGTGCACAGGGGTTACTCCTGACTCATGCACTCAGGAATTACTCCTGGCAGTACTGGGGGGACCATATGGGATGCTGGGAATCGAACCTAGGTCAGCTGCTTGCAAGGCAAAAGCCCTACCCGCTGTGCTATTGCTCCAGCCCCTGCATGTTTGCTTGCTTGCTTTCTTTCTTTCTTTCTTTCTTTCTTTCTTTCTTTCTTTCTTTCTTTCTTTCTTTCTTAAGAAGCCCAGACTGACTAAGACACTGAGTAGTTCTCCATGGCACAAGAAAATGCCAGATCTGGGGACTTGTGGCACCTTCATAGAGCTAGGATCATTCCCGCTGACCTCCACAAACTGAGAAGAGGGAAGCTGAGCCAAGAGAGACATTACTAGCAAAAGTTGAAGGAGGTGCTTTTAAGGAAAAGTACTAAATATCGGGGCTGGAGCGATAGCACAGCGGGTAGGGCGTTTGCCTTACATGCAGCCAACATGGCCGATTCTGGTTCTATTCCCAGCATCCCATATGGTCCCCCGAGCACCGCCAGGAGTAATTCCTAAGTGCATGAGCCAGGAGTAACCCTTGAGCATCGCTGGGTGTGACCTAAAAAGCAAAAAAAAAAAAAAAAGTACTAAATATCTTCTATGGCAGGAAACAATTCAAGTGAAGGAATTCTTGTTTCTCATCTTCTCTCTCTCTCTCTCTCTCTCTCTCTCTCTCTCTCTCTCTCTCTCTCTTTCTCTCACTCTGGACACACCTCACAATGTAACATCAAGGGTACTGACTCTGCACTCAGGAATTACTCCTGGCAGTGCTCAAAGGGATGACAGAGAATGCTGGGGATCAAACCTGCCCAACCACATGCAAGGCAATGCCTTACCCACTGTACTATTGCTCAGGTCCCATTCTGTCAGTTGTCTTGAATCCTGTTGTTTGAGGAGTCAAGCTCTGACTTCTCTCTCCCCACAAGGACCTACATAAATCCTATTCCATAGTCATCTTCACTTTAAATTGGCACTGATTGAGGGGGGTTGAATTGCAGTAGTGGTGGATATGGAGGGCGGGTCAAGATGGCAAAGAAGTATATTGGAGAAGTTGAGGGGTTGATGCATATGTCTCTGTTTGGAATCAGGCAAGATCAGAACTATCATGTTCTTCTCATCCACCTGAACCTTATGAAGGGTAAGGTAAGTCCTGAAGGGTTAAGGAGCCAGGCCTCATGCTTGGAAATCTTGGGAAATAACTATATTGGGTCACTCACTGACTTTAAGGAAATTAAGACTATCATCAAATGTCATTTGAGAGTTTGTCTGTCACTTGTCAATAGTGTGTGATACTGGGCAAATGTGGCAGAGAAAAAAATGGAAAACTGAGTAAATTCCTATTCAACCTCCTATTGGTAGAGACCCCTATTGTCCTTAGAGGAAGAGGGCATTCTGGCTGATGAGACGGAAGCAAGAACCTCTGTGCAGGTACAGCTACTGGTGATCACCAAGAGGAAAGCTCACATCAAGTGTTGGTCTTAAAATCAGAAGGTTTTTGATCTTTTCCCAGTTGGCTTAATTAGCTTTCCAGCTAAACACAGATAGTGGCAACCAGTGTAGCAAAATACTGATTCACAATTTTCTAAAATTGTGCTGCTTTTCCATTTTCTAAAGTTGATGGAGCCTTTTTTAAAGAACAGATGCGATCATCAATAAATAAATAAATAAAAAAGAAAAAGGTTGGGGGTGTGGCTCAAATGGCAGCATCTTAGGCTCTGAGTTGTAATCCTGGCACTATAAGACCCCTCACCTCTAGCACCTTCTGCAGTGACCCTTGTGGCCCCCAGAGCACTGCCAGAAATGGGCCCCCAATTAACAGCAACTATCACAACAAAGTAATAAGTAGTTCAAGTAGGGGAAGTTCTCATTTATACTATCATCATCAACAACAAAACTGCTCCATCTGTTAACTTTTGTAATGCATTTAACAACTTATCATTTCTGTTCTTTGGAGCCTCAGCCTTTAAAACATTGTTTTTAGGGTTTAAACAATACCCATGAATTCTATCATGTTGTGAATTGATAATAAATCAGTGTAAGGGGGTGGGGGGTGAAGGGAATTTAAAAAATAAGTGTCCTGTGGTAATTTTGGGAAACATTCCTATGAATTTTATTCCATTTTTGAGAAAATAACATTGTTTTGAAAATGCCAAGCTGTACAAACCATCCATAAAGAGACCATGCTTGGTATTTTCCTTATCCACAACACGGATTTCCGTTGATCATATTTTCACTGTTGAGTCCACAGAATTTAGAGATATCTGTTACTACCTGTGAACATTGCATAGGTTTGTTTGCCCGTCAAGTGGCCAGTGTGTTGCCACTGTTCTCAGCATGAAGGGTGTCAATGATCATGATCAAGCCTGGAGTTTAATTAGTGTCTGACAGGTACTTCCACATGTGTCTAGGAGGACAAAAGAGGTTAGCAGAAGGCAGAACTGACACCTTCAGAGTGTAGTTTGTGAAACAGTAAGACTTAATCACACTGAAAGACATTTCGAGGTAGAGATGGCTCCTACCTCTTGGTGACTATCTGTTTCCGAAGCAGAATCATAGCACACTGCCAGATGGGACATCATTTCCAGAAAGAAACTCAGAACATTGATGGTAGGGAACAATGTCAAGGCAATTTAAAGTCCTTATTTTACAGCATGGAGAAAGGGCCCAGGATCACACAGCTATTTAATGACAGAGCCTCAGGTCCCCGGGATGTGCTGTTATTTAATCCCATTTTGATGGCTGTGATCAAAGGACATAGTTTCTCTCACACATAAAGAAATAACTTGACTTTAAAAAAAGTTAGTTAGGTGACTAGTGGACTATGTCTACCATGAAGCAGCCATCCTTAGTCAACCGCTAAGGCCTGTTCATGTGCATGCTTTTATTTCTGCGTGACAAGCCTTCATTTGAATGCACAAGTGAGCACACATACCCTGTGGAAAGATCATTAACTGGGCTGTGGTGGCTTCACAGGTAGTAAACCACACGTTTGTGTGTGCACTGCTGGAAATGAGGGTGATTATGAATGTGTCCACTGCCCAATTTAAGGTTATGGTTTCCAAAGATGCACACTCACTGTCTTAGGCAGTGGTCCCGGCATAAGTATTAAAAACAGAGTCTCCATCCACAGGATGATCAATAGTTATGTATTATAGATCGATGGATTGATCCACTGATGAACACATGCATTTGTGTGTGTTGATATGTAGAATAACAGAGATTCTACATATCTACATAAATATATGCCTTATTATTACATTTTAGGAATCTTGCAAAAACAACAGGTACAATTTTTGTTGTGTTTCTGTTTGACCCCCTTAACCTCCCTTTTTTGACTTTCTGGTATTCACTTGGGCTTTGTAGGATTTAGAAAAATCACATTGCAAACTATCATTCACTCTGACAGTCAAATGTGATGGAATTAAAATGAATATAGAAGCCACTGTAAAGGCGAAAAGAAACTATTGAAAGAGCCTGGTATATGATGTGAAAAATGGAAGAATACCATTTCTCTCTGAGCATCAGGGCCTCCATTTTGCTTCCTCTTGATTTCATTTCATTTCTCTCACATTCTCCTCAAGCAACAAAAGAGCCCCAGCCTTGTCAGTGCCACCAGGAGTGGAGACCTTCTGATTCATGACATCCATAGGGGCAGGGCTCCTGCCATTAGCCAGCTGGGCCCTTGACACATCATTTTAGGGTCTACTTGAAAATCAGAGCCCAGGCGTTGAATTTCTCTCCAAATCTTCAAATTAAAACCCAACAACAAATAACCCCCATCAAATTTCTTGGGTTCTCTTTGGCTTAACTTCGCACAAACTCCCAACCTTCTACGTGTACAAAGAGGTTTTTATTTTAAATCCAAAGAACAAATGACCTCTTCAAATTCATAATGAGGTATGCATTGAACGGAACACAGCCCAAGGTGAGTCATTCATTAATCATAAACAAAACAGTCCCTGATCAAGGACACATCAGAACACACTGTAAAAAGAGGCTGGGTTGCCCAATAGCTTTATTTAATATTAACTACATTATGTTTTTCATGTGAGTTCTGAGAAGGTGATTTTCTCACTTTCTTTGTAGCCAGGCTCCATGTGAATGGATAATTACTTCCCTTAATGCTGTTTCCCCTGAAGTTTAACCCTGTTCAACAAGATGGTCTGTTCGACTCTCATGGGTGGGGACCTGAAGGGGGTTGGTGTGTGTGAACCTGTATCGTGGCTGAAGAGCTTTCACTAGAACCCTTCAAGCATAAATACTTCCGCCAACAGGAATATTTTAAATGACACGAATAATATTTTGGATTAATAACGGCTAACAAGAGGGGCATGATCCAAGAAATACATTATTAGCTTATTACAGATATCTGATATGCTAATTATCTTCAAAAATTTCATCGCTGATGACTGTTTTGGCAGAAATTTGAGCAGGGGAAGAGGAAATTTAAACTTTTATATAAGTTGGAAACAAAGCGCCGGGGTGAGTGGACTTTACAAGACCTGGGAATGGTATTTGGTATTTAATTCTGTCTGATGAGAAGGAAATTAAATAATGAGAATAGAAATCAGTGTGAAGATTGAAACTTGAGCCAGAGAGAACTTGGCAGTTGTCATCAGAAGCTCTTCTTTACTTTCCTTGACAAAAGGCTGCTGGCGCTGAAGTGGGCGGGTAACTCGATGCAATTCGGCTGGGTCGGCTGGGTTGCTGCTGCTTTCCGTAGGGCTGAAGGATTAGTTCCTGGAACCCAGCTTTCCCAGTGGAGTCAAGGGGACAGCTCTCTCCCCTGCCACTTTCTCTGACCTCTCCCTGTCCCAACAGTTTCTGCTTGAGGTATTCAGTGGGTAACAGGAGCTGGTGTAACCTTCTGGAAACATCCGGAGCAGGGATTCCCAAGAAGTCCTACACTTACTTAGTGGACAACTTCCTTGCATTTTGCAGCAAGAATAGTTGAGTCCCAGGTGAGGGCCAGTAAGTGACAAAAAAAAAATCTCTCACGGATGCAGAATGTTTGCCGGCTGTGAAAGTTGGCTCTCAGCTGAGAAGCAGAGCGTGAATATGGTTCTGGATCTTATACTTAACCACAGATGTTCTCAGTCTCACCTTCCAATCAAGTTTATAATCAAAAGGGACATTTTGATGTTGATGGCAAACAAATTAGGCTAAAAATGCCCTTCACTGAGACTGTCACTTGGGAAGGAGGACTCTCAGGAGGGAAATTTGCCCCCCACTAGCCCTCCTGAGGCAGCTTAGCTGCAACGTTGATGATATTTTTTTTTCTTTACTATCCCCAAAATGGGGACAGGAGAACTTCGTATTGTCAGTTCTAAAAAATAAAAAAGCCAGGTTTTAGGCAGGACACTTGCTCCTGGGTTTTGAGTTAAGACACCCTGAGAACTTTCTAAGCTTCTTGTGGCTGGCTGGCAATGGGGCTCAACAGGCTGTGTGCATGTTTGCCTGCTGGAGGCTGAGGACGTTGATTCCCCAACGTTGCATTCTCCCCCAAGCACCACTGGAAGCTACCCCTGAGCAGAGAGTTGGGAGTAGGCCCTGAGCACAGCTGGGTGTGACCCTTACAAAAAAAAAAGAAAATGAGAAAAAGAAAAAGAAATGGAGCTCCTGACATTGCTTCCTGGAAAGGAGAATCTGCTTTAAGGAGGAGTGAGTCACAGCAAACCTACCAAGAGAACAGAGCTCCACCCACTGCAACCAAATCTCAGAAGCATGAGACCTCAGCTTCCTGTTTTACAGCAGGGCCCCGGCATCTAAAGCTGGCCTGTTCCTGATTAAACACTTGCTTTTTGAAAGACCCCCTCCCTGGTCTAAAAGTTTGTGCACCGACCTGTTAGCAACTATGGAGTCACAGTGCAGCCTCCCGTGTGTCCTCAGTATGGAAGACTAAAGGGACATTGTGAAGAGAAACTTCCTAGGTTCGAGTTTAGTTCCTTGACTCCGCCACTGATGGGTTAGGCAGCTTTTGACAAGGCACTCAACATCTTTATGCTCTTTTTCTTACAAATATAAAAGGGGGAGAGTGATATTTGCGATGTGCGGAGCATACATAGGATCTGGACTTGCTGTACCATCATAGTCATTGTGCCAGCCCCGCTGTTCTCCTTCTCTTCCCTTTAGCATTTCTGTACAAGCCCTCTGCATGGCATTTCATCTGCAGAAGAGACTCCAATAGATTCTATCCACCTATGAAGGTTACAGTACAATCACAGGTCCCAAGCTGTACACTCGTCAGCCCCTTCAAGTATTGCAAGAGTGAGGGAAGGAGGCTAGAGCGATAGCACAGTGTGTAGGGCATTTGCCTTACACGTGGCCTGCCCAGGTTCTATTCCCAGCATCCCATATGTTCCCCCAAGCACTGCCAGGAGTAATTTCTAAGTGTATGAGCCAGGAGCAACCCCTGCATTGCCAGGGGTTGTGCATTGCCAGGTGTGACCCAGAGAGAAAAAAACAAGTGAGGGAAAAGAAGAAAACTGCTATTGTTAGGGGATTTTTTTCCCTTTCAAATATGTAGGTCCTGGCTCAAACCTTGCACAGAGCAGGTGTGTTCCAGAAAATCTCAATGAACCCAGATGTGTGCAGGAGACTTGGTTTGGTGGGAGAGGGTTTGTCACCAGACACTTTATCAAGGAAATTGGAGTCAACCCTGCAGTCTCCCTTGCTTCAAGAGGTGCTGTAGAAATGAAGGAATCAACGAAGTGACTGGCTGCTGGCAAGGCGTTGCCTGCTGCAGCTTGGATGTTGTAGGCAGCTTTGATTGAAAAGTTAATCAGCAGGCTTGAGTTTCTATCAATAAAGAGAAGAGAGATTGATTTAAATACTTGATGACATTTTTTTAAAGCCTTAAACCCTAAACACCTTAAAATGTAGAGAGATTGAATTAGGAGACAATGAATGAGGGATTGTGGCAGGTTTTCACCAGAACAATGAAGTTTCCAAGAAGAAAGTACTCTTGGGAATAGGAGTTGAGCCTTGATGTGAAATATCAGAAGGAAGACGGGGGAGCTTGCACTTCGCTCAGTAGTAGAGCCTTGCTTGACAGGCATGGGACCAAGAGTTCCAGCTCTGGTACTGTCCTACATGCCAAGTGATCCCAGCAACACTGTCATTGGTATCCCGAACACTGCAACACAGTGTGATTGTAGAGATGCTCTCCCAATCCCAACAAGCACTGCTGCTTTAAGAAGAGTGTGAGCCACACAACAAAGTGTGTGCAATCTTGGGTGAAGAGGCAACAGAAACAACCAGAGGAAAGGGGGGAAAGATTTGGGCAAGAGAGGAAGAGAGAATTTTCAACAACTTGGGGTGTCTATGAGTACAATCTGAACTGGTGAAATGTTGGGGCTTCCCAGTGCTGCACCCCTACTGCCACTGCTTTCTGCAGACAGTCTGTGGACTCAAAGGATATAGAACAACATCCATGCCCTTCTCTTGTGCCAGTTCACATGACAGAAAACAGCTGAGCTAGCTCTGGCTGGGCATGCAGCAGACACAACAAGCTTGTGGGTTGATGCCATTGGTCAGAGGGCCTTGGAAAATGGGCCTTTGAGAGAGGAAGCACTATTCAAGTCAGCAGGTATATCCTTTTAGCAGACAATATGGATAAAGGATACACGTGCCAGGCGTTACCAAATAGATGAAATGGAACTTGTTTTCATCCATCTCCTTGGCCTCAGGGAAGAAGTATTGGCTGTCAGTTAACCAGATGAAGGTAGAATGATAAAACTAATTAGCCTTTATAAAGTGTTTCCCTAAACCAGGCTGTGTGCTAGGTTCTTTTCAGTCAGTCTTCCATTTATTGTTGTAAGATACTCATTTGACTGCATTTCAGCCCACTGATGAGTAACCTGAGCTTCGGGAGAGGAGAGTAAACTGGTTCTTTATCCCAAGACTGACTAAGAGTGGAATTGAGTGAACAGCTTAGGCTTCCCCCACTGCACTGCGTGTGGCGTATTGCAGATCTGCTCTGAAACAGAAGGCAAAAGTAGTATCCCTAAGAGAGAACTAACTGATATGCCTCATGATGCCAATTCAGATCAGGTGTGTAGCGTGGTGTTTATCATGGGAAGTCCTCCATACATTTCAACTGATTTGTTTTTATTACTAACATGTCTCCAGAGAGTCTCAAAGACATTGAGTAGGTGTCATTGATTTAGTAATATGTCCCCATTGCTGACCTCAGGCTGTTTCTCACATTCAATGTGCCTGGGGACTTGGGACAGGTTCAGAATGGAGAGTACAGACTGGAGAGGAGACTGGGAGTGTTGTGACTAGAACTGGAATAAGGACTGTGTGGGCACTTACCCCATTTGCCAGCTGATTGTCCTGGTAGGTTAGGTGTTGGCTGTCTTCTGGGGAGCAGGCTGTGGCAAATGTACCCCCAGAGCCCACTCCTTATCTCCAGTGGAGCTGTCACCATCACATTCTCTCAGGCACTTGAACAACTCCCCAGTCATTGCTTTTCAAAAGCATCTTTTGATGGATTCATCAATTACTAAACAGGAAGGGGGGGTGGTGGAAGGCTGTCACAGAACAGGGAGCAGTAATTAGCGATAGGAAGAAACTCAGAGTTTAGGAGTTTTGAGTTTGACATAGAGAAAAAGACAAAAAATAGCTTTCCATCTCAACCCCCTGAACTTCCTAGCCCATGAACTGGCTCACAGACAAAAATGAAATAGGGTATGAGCAGATTAACCCACTGGTTACTATCTGCATGTTAATGCACTAAAGGATACTTGTTGAGCACATATGACTATTAGGTTAGATGTTAAATAGACAATCATAATAATTTAATTTAGTTTAACTCTTAAGCAGCCCGATGACTAAGGGATATTGCTCTCATTTTACAGGTGAGGAAATGAAAATTTAGACCATTCTCTTTGATTGAAGTTATAGAAAGGAAAAGATGTCACTCTTCTCTGAGAAAAAGAAAACTTCAGGAGAGAATTCTTTGTCTTGAGTACATGAGCAAATTAAATAATTCAATTTGGTGTGTTGATAATGCAGTGGATGATCTTGTGAGACAAGGAGGGCTCTAGTTTAAGAAGAGATGACAACTTAACACAGTGAACTCTTGCTTTTAAAGCACCATCTTAGCCATTTTTCTCTTCCAAAGTACCTGCTTCTTTTCTCTATAGTTAAGCATGCAAATGACCATCTGCATAACATTCTGTTTCAAACTTAGGCGCTAGGTAATTACAGTTTACCCTCTGGCTGTATTTAATTTTTCCAATGTGTTTTTATTTATCCTTCTTCCCCCTCCTAGGCACTTTCTTGTAGTATTTTTTCCAACATAGGAAAATTCTTAGTCATTAATCTTGTACTAAAGTATTTAATTATTATTATAGATTTTTTTTAACCAGAAAGGTTTAGCATCATTAAAGATATTGGATCAAAATGAACAGAAGACATACTCAGCCACTCTAGTATAATTCTATTCCTGTTTTGCACTTTATCTTAAACAGTTTGAGCAAAGAACTAGGTTTTCCTGTAGGCATTATATGTATAAATGTTTAGGTGTATGATTTATGTCATTTTCATCCTTAATGCTAACATTAAATTCCATTGCATTGACTTCCCAGTTTCTAAATGATCTGTTTCCTTGGGTATTTATGTTGGATCTACTTTTTCAGATGTTGTAATGAACACGGTGATAAATACCCTTCATAAATACTTCTCTTCGATTTCCTAAAGTAGTCATTTATTCTCCCAGACAACTTTGATGTGTCCTACCCACTTAATTTTAAAGAGTTGGCAAAGGACAATCTGACAACAAGCTATTTTAAACCATTCTTTGGTCCTTTACCAAATATCATTGGGCACCAAGATGGCACAATCCCCGAATTCCTGTTGCTCTTATTCACGAGATGATGATGGACTATAAAAGCAGAAATCCCTGTGGATATTTCACATGCCTGGCTTATCTATGAGAGGGTCAATGGTACATGTCCTATGGTGGTTAGTACCAAGTAGTCTAAGTACTGCAGAGTAGGCTTTTGATTAATATTTGTGGGCTTATTATAGGTTCTCATTTCATTCCCCAAAGCCACTGGAGGCCATTCTGATGAAGAGTCCCATTTAAAAGAAGAGAATACAAAATCTTTAATCTTTGGATCACTTGCTGAAGTCACCTGGTTATGAAAAAGTGGCTAATTTTAAACTCAGTTCTCTTTGAATCCAAGAGAATTGTTCTTTGTTGTTCTTCGTTGATTTAACATTGTTCTTTCTGTTTAAATTTTCCAATAGGAGTGGGTAGAGGCAGATCCCATTTGTTTGTACTAATGGGCTATTCCTGACTTTGTGCTTAGAGGATCCTCCTAGAAGAGTTTTGTTGACTATGCACTGGGGATAGAACTGGGGCCAGTTGCATGCAAGGCAAATGTCTTACATACATCCTGTATTATCTCACTAACGTTTTCATTCTTAAAAAAGGGGGGGAGGAAGGATTCCAGTCTACTCCCCCCCCCCACTTTGTTACCTTGATGCTCTACTGCTCAGAGGTGATCATATGTTTGCCTGTGTTTTCCCCTTTTATCTCATTTTGTTTCTGTAAATCCTTATGATTTTATAAGATATTCCCAAACTTCCTAGCATGTTCTTCCTTGCTATCAAGTCTTGACTGTCCAGAATTTGTTTAAGGAGTGCGGCTGGGCATGGGGACCCCAGGAAGAGAAAAGCTGTTCAGTGAAGGTTACACAGGTTGCTAAGTGAACAGTAAAGATCAGGTACAAAGAGAACTTCACATAATGGTATAGGAATCTGGTATAGGTGAGCAGCAAGAGAGAACCAAAATATGATAAATGGATCTGTTACTGCTTGCCTGCCTTCCTGGCTGGGGGCAGGAGGTTGGGGGCACATATCTCTGTAGGTAATTTACTTGGACTTCTGGCAGGTTTGAAGATAATAATTCTCTTTTGTTTTTGTCACTTTAAAAACTAAAGGAACAGGTAACTGTTCAAGCATCCTGAGAACCATATATGCCTGAATACCTGACCAAGACTGTTTTTTATGCCCTTAATTTAGGTCAGAAATTTTTTAATCTTAGCTCTGGGTTTGACTGTCCTGTCCATAGATCTCTGGTCTCTACCCACTAGATATAAATTGTTGCCTCTCATGATGGATCAATAATATCTCCAGGCATTGTAAAATGTGATGAGAATGGGGAAGGAGGAATTGCCCCTAATGGAGAACCACCATATTAGACTCAGAGATCATAAGATTTGAGATGACATGGAAAATCACAGAATTTTGCTTTATTTTAATGTGTTTTGGGTCACATTCATGATGCTTAGGGGTTACTCCTGCCTTTGCACTCAGGAATTACTCCTGGTGGTACACGGTGGAACATATTGGATCAAACCCCAGTGGGCCTCATGCAAGGCAAACACCCTACCCACTGTGCTATCAGCTGGAATTTGATTTTTAAAATACAGGAAATAATCATTGTTACCAATTGATGTTTGCATGACTGGTGTCTGTTAATTGCTCTACATGCATTATCCCTCTAATTTTCACAGCACCCTTGTGAAGTACTGTTGTCCCCTCATTCTGGGGCTTAGGTCACATAGTTAGCTAGCAGTGGTACCCAGGATAGAATCTGAATGTATGATTCACAGCCATGGAAGGAGAAATGTAAAGCAAGCTCTCCAATGGCACACAGAGGAGAGGAGGTCCTGAGAATATCTACAGGGAGTTCTTATTCGAGGGCAGTATCATCAGCAGTTTCATTGTGGAGCAAGATGCAGTAGTGGAGATTTATCACTGGTGGAAGTTTATCACAGGCTTGGTCACAGAATCCACCCCAAGCTCTCTTCTTTTCCCTTGTCTTGGAAACTTCTCCACATTCTGCATGGCAAGTCTCAATAATACAGCTTGCTTCCAACCCACTCCCCCTCCCATGAGCAATTACCTACGTAATGCATATGCCATGTGATACAGTTATCAGAAAGTGCTGTTACCTGAATGTACACATACAAAACAATATGAGAAGATACTTTTCTAAAAGAACAGATAACCTTAAACATTAATAAGTGGAAAATCTGTGAAATCAAAGCATTTTTTCCTTTTTTATATAATAGCCTTCCATTCTTTTTATGATTTTGTCTTTGAAAGCTCTTTCTGCAGATGACAGATGATATTGTTCTTCCATCCTGCTTCAGACAGAATTAAGGGAGAAAGGGGGGGGGGAAACCATTGTGGAGCCTCTCTGCTCTGCAACACGATTTTTATAATTAATATATACAACTGCGCAGAGAAAGGTACGTTATAATGAAATGCAATTAAGAGGTGTTTGTTCTTTTTCCCACACACGATGACTATAATTTCCTTGGCTGTTTAGAAGTCAACCATTATCATTACATTTTGCACATATCTTTACTGTTTTTTTCTTTTTTTCTTTTGCTCTTGAATTTGTTTATTTTCAATGAAAACAAACATGGATTTAGAATATTTGATATTCAGATGACATCATTTTTTAATTATAGTCATTGATGATTATTAAATCTAACATCTTTTATGGTATGCCTTGCATTGGCATGGCTTCCAATTTCTAATTAATGGACCTTTTAAAATAGCTCCAAATAAAACTGTAATTTTAATTTACAAAAAAAATGCTCAGGTTGGATGACAACATTATGTTTTCCTTCCATGTGGAAAGGAACCAATCTGATTTTATAGTTATCTGTCATCTTGGACTTTAATTATAACTCCCCTGTACAACCTGACATTTAGCAAGACATGCCAGGCTGCCCTTTCTTCATATGCCCCATTTTCTTTCTCTCTTGTCCCGATCCTCACAACTTGAGTGGAAAAATAAGAATTGGGAGGGCCCAACAGTCACTTGTTAGAAGATAGGCAGTGTGATGGATTGAAGGCAGTGCCTATCAGGATCCCACTGCTGATTTACCTGGTGGCTTTCATGGTTGAAAGTCAGCACCAGCTCAGAGGACAGACTCACCTCAATTGCTGAACTCAAGTGCTGAGTCACTGTCACTGTCACTGTCCTTTGCCAATACAGACCCATCAGTGTGGGAACCACAATAGAAGCTCAATAAGAGCATGCGACTTATGAGGCCTGGCAGAGAGTTCAAATTGTAGAGCACATGTTCGGAGCACTGAATTTGATCGCTGGCTCCATGGTACTTAATATTGCAGGTGTGACACTGGTGGTTTAGGAATAAGGTCACATTACCTGTCAGCCTGAGCATCGACCACTCTCCTCCCTGCAACAGCTAAAGGAATGCCCTTTCCCCTGAATGTATTCCCTAGAAAAACAACAATATGTAACCTAAATGAAGTTGGTAGCTGTTTTAGGAAGAATAGGAATAAATAAAATGACAGAGCATGGCCTCTGACACTGAATGTTAGGGTATAATTTGACACATCTTTGGCATATCCTGGGACCTTAAAGAAAAGATATTAATAGCATTTACTCTATTTACTTTTACTTTTATTAGTGGGAGGGGGCTGTTGGAAGCATATGTCCAAGAAGGACTTCAGAAGCTGCTCTCAGGGAAAGGTAGCAGATTTGTCCATGAAAGTGCATTTTTCTCCAGACATGGAGGATTGGGAGAAGAAGGAAGAACGAGCTATGTGAGTATTTTTCATATATATATATGATATTTTATGAGCATGATCACAGAAGTCACTAAAATTCCCAGCTAGCTCTTAGACTATTAGTTGAAGCTAAATTACATGCAGCAAGAATTAATACACAAAGAGCACATTTTAAAGGAACAACAGAAGCATAAGAGTCTTTTATTGTGGAGCAACTGACATTGCAATGAGTTTTTAACTATAGGCTCAAACCCCAAGAGGCACAAAGAATCAAGTGATATCCCCCATCATGGGGACATTCTCTGGCTAAGACAGTCATGGCAGACAGAACTTAGCAAAATGGAGGGGAAGCATATCCTTGGCAGGTGGGAGCCCTGTGCTCAGAGTTCATATGCTTTTGGCATTGGACTGGCCTCTTTTTGGGGGCTGGAGGGTATAACCAATTGTGATCAGGACTTACTCTTGCCTCTGCACTCATAGATCACTCTTGGAGGGACAAAGGGGACCATTTGGGGTGCCAGGGATTGAACCAATTTGGCTGATTGTAAAGCAAGTGCCTTACCCACTGTACTATTGCACCAGTGTCCCCCTTAGACTGGCCTCTTTGAGACTCCCGCCAGTTCCTGGGTTCATGTGGAGTTGACTCAGGTTTGTTTCCTGCTCAATATTGATAAAATATTTCATTTAAAGTTTAAAAAGTAAAAAAGTGGGACTCAAAGAAACAATAGTAGAAAAGTGATTGCCAGGTTGGGATAAAGAGGGAGAGGTTAAGGAAAAAATAACTTTCCATCATAAGAAGAATCAAGTTGAGATCTGTGTTTAACCTAACTAATGAATATGGCTGAGAACACTATTGTATAAATGAAATTTGTGGAGTGAGTAGAACTTAAAGGTTCTCACCAAATGGTGGGGGAGGAGGGGCAGGAGGTGGTGGTGGAGGCAAAAAAAAAAAGAAAGAAGAAAAGAAAGAGAAAAAAGTCTGGGAGGTGATGGATGTGTTCTTTAACTTTGGAGGAATTCTTTAACAGTGAATAGATAAATCAAATCACCATACTGCACACTTTAAATATCTTACAATTTTATTTGTTAATTATGCCTCTACAGGACTGAAAAACAAACAAATCAAAATAGTAATTTGATGCTTGAGTCCTGGGGGTGGTGGGATTTCAGCCTCTTTCCTTATACCTTTTGTTCCCTGATTTTTTCCCAACCAAGTAGAAAATGCAAAAAAGAAAAGAAGAGAAAAGAAAAGAAAAGAAAGGAAAAGAAAAGAAAAGAAGACCCACATGAAAACCAGGTGCCCCATGTTCCCTTCTCTGGGCAGCTTAAACTTCCAACTCCAGCATTGCTTCCTTCCATGAGAAGCAAACTTTCTCCCTATGAAAGTTATGCTCTCTCCAGTGCTGCTTCTTCTTTCCTGCTTCTTACTAATAGCTTGAAACCATCTCGCTGCTCAGTCACGAAGTTTTATAACCTTCTAGGCCTGATCCATTTTGTATTATTACTTTTTTCCAGCACACACCACGGTTAGATCCTAAGGATGGCTTGTTCTCCCCCCAACCCCCCAGGTTGGTTTCTCTCTATCTGTGGGTTCTACTCTGTCCTTGATGCCTTGTGCACCGGTAGCCTCCCAAAATCTCTGCCAATTCTGGGTCTTTAGATATGTGACTCTAGAAGATGCCCAATGCCAGACCACCCCCCTTTTAGCTTCCCTCATTCCACTTGAGCCATACTGGATGCAGGGCGAAGGGGGTCAATCCTCGTGGTGGAGGGGGGCAATCAATTCGAGACCTGACTTATCCCCCAACACTGCCATCGATTTTCCAAGTGGCTCTTCCCTCCTGATTGTCGAGTGGGGTGTTGCCTTCAGCACAGCTGTCATAAAGAGAAAGGGAGGGGCTCCTATTGATCAGGTCTGAATTCAGAATTCAGGCTCTGGGGCCCTCTAGTTGGTTATCCAACCCCATGAAGCCTTCCTCCTTCATCTGCAAAACAAAGATCATAGGAACTGGGGAGAGCTTTTGAGGGTATAACCTGTGCCCGATTATGGGCGAATCCCTGAGGAACTGCAGATCTCCAAGTCCCACCAACTCCCTTCACCTGGCCAATAATGCTGGGTGTGGCCCTATTGAAAAAATAGGGATCACAACATTTACACCTTTATAGGGTGCATAAGATCAAATAACTTTTGGTGATTGGGGGTCAGAGCCATAGCACAGCAGAGAAGGTGTTTGCTTTGTAGGCAGTATCCCAGATGGTCTCCCAAGCACCACCAGGAGTAGTTCCTGAGTGCAGAGCCAGGAGTGACCCCTGAGCATCACCGAGTGTGACCCACAAAGGAAAAAGGAAAAAGGAAAAACCAAACCAAACCTGAGTGCAATTCCTGGATGCAGAGGAGTAACCTGAGCATCTTGGATGTGACCTGAAAAGCAAAAAAGTAAATAATTAAAAAAAAAGAACTTTTGGTGATTAACTTATGACAGTGATTTATAAGTAATTGTTAATAGGTATTAGGGGTGTGTGTGGGGTCTGTGTGTGTGTGTGTGTGTGTGTGTGTGTGCGCGCACGCGCGCATGCACGCGTGTGCGTGTGTGGGGAGGGGACTTGACAAGAATCAGGTGATTTCTGGATGAAATACTATGCTTTGAATTATTGAATCTGGAGTGTTGGAAGTTCACAAAACAATATAAACTTTGCGTTTGGAAGACAACTATGCTCACCACTATATCACCAACACAGACAGCCACTGGGTTTGGAAGCCCCAATTCAGAATTCCCTCCTCTGGACAATTTCTTTCTTCTTAATCAACATATTATTAATTAAAGGTCCTGCTTATTCCAGTAAGTTCTGAAGCATCTTCTCACTGCTCTGCAGCCCCATGGCTTTCTCCCCTGGCACTGATCTCAGTAACTTGCAGGGGGTTTATGTGCTGATTAGAGTACCTGTGTGGGCAATACCCTGTGAGGATCCCCAGGCCCCCATAAGTAGTGGCAGTCAAGCCTTGGTCTTCGTTGAATGCCCTGCCTTCTTGAAACTCTTCACTTCTGAAGAGGGGTTCTGTATTTTTGCTTGCACAGGGCCTGCAAATTACATCTCCAGGTTGTCGCTGACTCTGTCTGAGGACTTCAGGGCTCTTGAAACAAAACTTCATGCCGAACTTGTCATCAGAGCCCCCTACCTCCCATTCCAATAGTAGCCTGTTTCCTTTCCAGTCAAGTGAAGCTTAGAAAACTCATGATGGCCTGGAGAGACAGTACAGTGGGTAAGGCACTTGCCTTACACATGGCAGACCTGGATCCAATCTCTGGTTTGCCTGAGCCTAACCAGGAGTGTTCCTCAGCACAGAGCCAGGAGTAAAAGTAATAATTAAAAAAATTCACTGATGGGGAGCTCTCATCTTTTAGTGACTTACTTCCATGAGACCCGTCTGTCTGTATAACCAATCCCACAGATACCCTTCCTGACAGGCAACTTGACAGGGACTTATCAAATGTCACTTCCATGGTCATGTGACCGGCAGGGGCTGATGTCTTCCAGATATTTTGAGTAACTTGCCCTACACTTAGAATAGCAGCCCCAAGTCATCTTTCTTGCTCTACCTGAGGTGAGATGGTTGCAGATGCCATTTGGAATCCTGAGCATACCTTCTCCTAGCACCCATGAACCCCCTTTCCAAGCTCCTTATCTGCTCTTCACTATTTTGGTTCCTTTCCTTTTTCTCCTGTGAATGTCAAGCTCTGGCTTGTGATGGACAGTTATAATTGTCCTACAGAGAGCCATAGATTAATAACAGTCATTGATCTAACTCAGATGATTCCAAGCATTCTGCTTTCCTTACTTCATTTGTGAGCTGTTAGCTCCTCCAAGCTTGAATTCTATAGCACATAGAGGAGAACTAAGACCAGGTTTCAAAATTATAGGTAACCTTCCTCTTCATCTCAGCCCCAATTCAGAGGCCCCTCTCCTCAATAGACTTTCCCCCCCTTCTCGATCAACATATTATTATTTTTAAAAATCCATTTTGACTTTCCCTTGCCAGAAAAGGCTCTCCCTGCTCTCTCTGCACAGCAGGAAGCTCTTTTAGACTCGCTCAGATTGGTGGGTGGAGGAGACCACAATTATACCCCATTTCAATGACATGTCTGGGGTTGCAGTGACTCCAGACAAAGAAGCTGAAATGTATGAGAGTTTCTGTGTCTTCAAGACAGAACCTAAAAATACCTGCCTGAGATGCAGGTTGGGAGCTATTTCCAACAACAGGGCTCCAAGGTTTTCCCGCTGGGAGCTTGAGAGCCTCTGAATTCTTTTCAGCAGGCTGTCTAGGGTACCTGGTGATCAGGGGGTGACGCACAAAGACCCACGTTGAGGATTGGAAGGCTCCCCCAGAGGCACCTTAGCCCCCTGATCCCACCCCGCTGTGCCAGGTGACAGGCTGCCATGGGTCTGCTCCCAGCTATTCCAAGCAGCCAAGGACAGGGCTGCACAAAGCAGATGGTTGGGACCAGAGTCAATGCCAGTGCTGGCGGTCCTATTTCAAGGAGGTGAGGAAGAAGGATATGTGAGCAGGCAGGAAGGGTGACCAGAGATTTTTCCCATTACTTCTTCTATGGGGGCTTTTGTTTCATTTTCAAAGGGTAATTCAACTGAAGATTATATCCAAAGTTTATATCCAAAGTTTATTCCTTTGATAGGGCAGGCCTGGATCATAGAGTCTTACCTTGTAGACAGAGGCTTCAAAGGGAGAACAGCTTTGACCACTCAAAACTCTTGTTCTTATTGTTGAGTCAATATTGGCCTGTCTCAAACATTTACGTGTAAGAGCCACAAAGCTCACTGCTTGTTCTAGTAGGGAAGATGCTTGGAACAATGCCCAGTGTTCCGTACAGTGCATCTTCTTGAGTCAGTGTTACCTTTCCTTTGTAGACAACCAGCCCATTGCTTTCACTCTTCAAGAAAATCTGCCCACGTTTTCTCAAAGGGAAACAGACACCACTGCTTCTGTCTCCAACCAAGACTATGCGCCAGGAGTGGATGTGTTAGCTGTGGGCAGACTGTGGCTTTCTTTAGGGATTTTAAGCTAAATTCTTTGAGATATGCAGATATGTGCTTAGCCTACTTAATTGGATTTTGAAATTAGGGATTTGAGAACATATATAGGAACCACATCTAGTATACTTGGTGGGATAGTGTATGTGGGAAGTGGGGGGAGATAATGCAACTCCCAGGGATACTTGGCTCCATTGTGTAGTCCTGAGTAAGTGTTGTGCTCAGACTCAGCGATGCACAGGGGCCACCAACGGCATGCTTGACCGTCCTGGGGAGACGTTGCTGGGCATTGCTGAAGAGGATTACAGGGATCAAACTTTGGACCTTGTATATTCGAGGCATGTACTCCAACTTCTTGAACCAGCTTCCTGGACCCTCAGTTAAAAAATTTGGGGTGGGAGCTCCCAAGACTTGCTCAGAGGTTCTGGAGGTCACTTTCAGTGAATCCCAACCAACCCAACTCAATGCTAGTCTGGGGACCAAGGGGGTCATGCTGGCAATGCTTGGGAGTGAATTAGAAAAGTTCTGAATTAGGGACCATAGTGATGTTAGAGCAGGTAAGGTACTTGCTTTTCACAAGTTTGATCTCAAGCACCCCATATGGTCCCCTGAGCCCTGCCAGGTGTGATCCCTGGGTGCAGAGCCAGGAGCAAGCCCTGAGTACCTTTGGGTGTGGTCCCCAAATGTCAATATAAAACCTTTTGAATTAAAACATATTTTTAAAAAAGAAATATCACACAAAATAGGAAAGAGGGAAAAATCCGTATGCAAATAGCTTTCTTTGGCCCAAATATTTTGCTTTAATTAATTTTTCATATAGGATTTAAGCACAGCGGTAGGGCATTTGCCTTACAAGCGGCCAACATGGCCGACCCGAGTTCGATTCCTCCGCCCCTCTCGGAGAGCCCGGCAAGCTACCGAGAGTATCTCGCCTGCACGGCAGAGCCTGGCAAGCCACCCGTGATGTATTCGATATGCCAGACACAGTAACAACAGTAACAACAGTAACAGTAACAATGAAATAAGTAAAGTAAAGTAAAGTAAAGGCCCTCCCGTTGATCATTGATTTGCTCGAGCGGGCCCAGTAACATCTCCATTGGAGACTTTTGTTGTTACTGTGTCTGGCATATCGAATACTCTCGGTAGCTTGCCGGGCTCTCCGAGAGGGGCGGAGGAATCGAACACGGGTCGGCCATGTTGGCTGCGTGCAAGGCAGACGCCCTACCTGCTGTGCTATCGCTCCAGGATTTTTTAAATTTATTTTTGCCTTTTGGGGTCATACCAGTAACACCTAGAGCCTAATTCTGACTCTGCTCTCAGGCTTCTCTCCTGGAGGCATTTGGGGGACCACATAGATTTCCCAGTATCAAACCCATATTGGCCACTTGCAAGAAAAATTTCCTGCCCACTATACTATCTCTCCAGTCCCCAGACATTAAGGGTTTAATGTAGGATGATTGTTCTTGGTTCCAGAACTCAGTCAGTTGATGATAGTTCTCTTCTAAAGGGTAAGGGAGAGTCTCCTGATTTGTTTAGTAGTTTGAGAGAAGCGAAGCATTCATTATAGAGACACAGGAGAAAATAGTACTTTTATAGACCCTTTATTTCTTAGAAAGCGTATGAAATATGCTGAAGGAATCATGGTGAAAATGAGGAAAGATCATTGTGCCAGCAAACCTGGCCCAATGAAGATATTATTTTGCATGTAGATTATTTCCTCTTTATTATTTTTATAAGTTCATATTTTAAATATTTTTCTTTTACTGTTTTTCCCCCATTTCCTCCCTCCTTCTACTAATTTTTCTTTGGATAACTTTAGTTCTACTGTGGATACATACTTGATTTCCTTCTTTCTTTTGTCTATTAATAAGTATTGCATAAATATATATGTATATATGTATACACACACTGGCTTACTGGCTTGGGACCATACATAGAGTTGCTCAGGGGCTGAATTAATCTCTATAATCTAGACTCCAGAGTATAATTAATCTAAGATTAATTTAGGTATCCCATTTTTACCTTGCGTTCTTATGTCCTGTTATTCTTATACCATAAGCAAATGAGATCATCTTGTATTTGTTCTTCTTCTGACTTATTTCACTTAACATGATATTGTCCTGTTCCATCCAAGTTTCAGAGAATTGCATGATTTCATCATTCCTTATAGCTGCATAGTATTTCATTGTTTGCATACTTTTATTATCCACTCACCTGTGTTGGACACTTAGGCTGTTCCATATTCTAGATATTGTGTTAAACGCTATAACAAATAATAGTGTACATATGTATTTTTCTGTGAATGTTTTCATGTCTTGAGACAGATACCAAGAAATGGACTTGATTGGTCATAAAGCAGCATTATTTTTACATTTTGAGAAAACTCCATGAATCTACATGTTGAATTTCCTTTTCATATGACTCTCCACATAGATTATTTTCATTTTTAAATATTATTCTCACTGGTGTTGTTTTAATTTGTACTTTCTTGATGATAAGTGATGATGAGTACTTGCCTGTTCTTTTCACTGAAGAGCCTTTAACATAATAGCAAGCTTCATGAATTTTTAGGAAGAAAGGTTAGTGGTATTTTCCCATTTACTGGAAGAAGAATCCATACTTCTTGGAGGAGATAGTGGAGTACTTGTTCCAAACCTGCTTGTCAAGTGTCACTGCTTGTCAAGGAACCCTGCTCATAGAGGATTCTACAAATAAGCTCTAGAGTCTAATGGCTATCTTTTAGTGTCTTGTACTGTTTGGTATCTGAGGCTGAAAGAACAATATGCAGAAAGGTGTAGCGTTTTACTTAGAGCTTAAAACACCCTCTGGAAAGGTTTGCCCAATTTGTTCCACCCTACTTCTAATTCCATTAATAAAGGGCACTTTATATTCCATAAGTATTGTATTCATTTTGGAATCTTTTGCCCAAGAAGCAAGTGGTATCTCTGTTGTCCTAGATCAGATATGGCTAATTCTGACTCTGTTTCATATTTGGATTCACCATTTTTTACCAAGGCACAACCTGTGTGAGAACTGGGAGCCATGTCTATGGAAGTCATGAAGGGACACAAGGTTGGTCTCTTTCTGCAAGAGCAGCACTTCAGATTTCAATGTTATACGTGAAGTGTAAATAGTAGTATAATTTGGGAATTACTACTTGTCTTCTCTCATCAATGTTCCTTAAGTCTGCCACCAGATTAATTCTGAAAGTGCTAATTCCTCCCCCTTCAGTCTTTCCCTGACAATATCCGGAAGGATTTTAGGAAAGACTGTGATATTCAAGTTGTGTGCAGAATTCCATCTCCAGGAAAACATAGAGACGGTGGTAGGGGTATCAGTTGCACACAGTCTAAACATTCCCTGCTGTCTTAATTAACCACATTTGCTTTCCTCTCGGCTTCAGGCTGAGTCAGACCAGCCATGACGAAGTCAGTTAATCCTGTCTGGTCATGTGATGTGTTACTACTTCTTGGTCATGACAAATGATCATGTCTCTTGACCCACAAGACTGTAATATTTTTTTAAAGGGTATATTGAGTATTTACTATTACATTAAACCAAAGTAAAGTAGAATCTACAGCCAATGTAATAACAGAGAGAGAGAGAGAGAGAGAGAGAGAGAGGAGAAAGAATGGAAAGGAGGGCTAAGGGAGGAAGAGAGGCAGAGAGAAACAGAGGGGAAATAAGGTTATTTGGTTTTCCCCAGAAATGACTAAGGAATGTGAGCATTTATAATCTATACATCGCATAAGTCACTTTGGTAAGGGGTATAAAGTTCCTATGGTTAACCATGATTTAACTGTAATAAATAAACTGTGTGAGTCTGGGCCAAGCATTGAGATTTTGTAAGACCCTCTTGTTAAGCACTTTGCATAGACTCAACTCATATAAACTCATTGAATCTTTTTACCAATAATGCAGACAAGCATTTTCTTATTGACCATTAAAGGTAAGTAGCTTGACCAAGGTTAAAACATCCACTGGAGCCCTTGGAGATGACTCAAAGGTCCAAGTTTGTGCTTTGCATACAGGAACCCTGGGTTGAAACCCAGGCACCACATAGTTCTGTGAGCACTGCTAGGTGTGGCACCTAAACCAAAAATAAAATTAATAAATAAACAAATACTTATGACCTTTGTGGATAATTAAGATCATTGGTCTAAGAGTCTAAGGGCTCGAGCGATAGCACAGCGGTAGGGCGTTTGCCTTGCACGCAGCCAACATGGCCAACCCGAGTTCGATTCCTCTGCCCTTCTCGGAGAGCCTGGCAAGCTACTGAGAGTATCTCGCCCGCACGGCAGAGCCTGGCAAGCTCCCCGTGACGTGTTCGATATGCCAAACACAGTAACAACAAAGTCTCCAATGGAGACGTTACTGGGCCCGCTCGAGCAAATCAATGATCAACGGGAGGGCCTTTACTTTTTTAGTCTAAGAGTATAGTGTTTGGACTGGGTGTGTCAGCACATTTGAATTTATTGTTTTTAACAATGAAGCTCATTATTGTGCACTAGGCTCTATTCTGAATACTTCATATGTATAAAATAATTCAATGCTTTAAATGAGTTTTCATTTCCATTTAACAGATGAGAAAACTAAGGCTCAAAGAGAAATAGAAACTTAATCCTAGTCACATGGCTATTTAGAGGTGAATCCTGGACTTGAATCTACTTGGATTCAGAAATACTCTTTTTTTTTTTTGTCTGGGGGTTATTCCTGGCTCTATGCTCAGGGATCACCCCTGGCTCTTCTTTGGGGAGTCATTGTGGTTTACATGGTTAACCAGGTGCAAAGTAAGCAGTTTAATCTCTGGACAATCTCTTTGGCTCCTGGAGAGATGCACTTTTAATCAAACCAAATACTCTTGGTGCAGTGTAAGTGTTTTTCAGCACTCATTTGTTCAAGTATTTCAAAGACAGGGATGATTTGTTGCTGGGATCCATGCGAGCAATCTCCCTTATACCACCACCACTTGAATCCCTGCATAGCAAAGGAGGGTTCCAGGTAAATTTGTTGTTTGAATTACCTTTGATTGAATGAAGACATAATTTTATAAACTTAGGGGACCGTAAATGGGCATACCTGACATAAGAAAGCAGGTTGAATGGTATAATTGGGTAAAACGGAAGCAACTCTCACTCTACTTTGAAGACATCCAACATGCCAGGATTTCTGGGCCAGAAAGTTGCATTCTCCTGCCAAGTCTCACATACAATTTTCTCCTTTAATGAGTAGGTGTCTGGGTAACTTGGCTTCTTTATTACTTGATCTGTTTGTGTATATAACAATTTACTGAGCTCTGTTACTCGGATATTATGCTAAATCATTTATGAATATTATTGAATTTAAGCTTCTTGAAGGAGTTGCCAACAGCACTTCTTCCATTTTGCAGATAAACTGAATCTTGGGACTGATCAACTCAAGGTGACAGGCTAGCTGGAAACTGAATCCACATCTTCAGAACTAGACTTCCTCATGGGGCTCCCGGGGCATGGGTGAGTTTTGTCTTAAGTGTGATGGCATTGGTGAGCCTTCATGGTTTTGTTCACCTTCCCTCTGATGTTACTTATAAGAGGTAGCTGTCAAAGTCCTTGACCTTCAGAATGTGGTCAAGAAAGGACATTGAGGGTAGAGAAAGAGCCCTGGTGATAAAAGAGATATCATTTCTTCATTCTTTCAATGGTGCTGGGTGTGGGTTGGGTGGGTAACTTATATTTTGATTCTTGGGCTCAGAAATATTGGGGACCACCGATCTTATACTCAGTGGTGCTCAGAGAACCATGTGGTACTGGGGATTAAACTCAAGGCTATGAATTCAATGGATAAGTGCTCTACCAATTGAACCATATCTCTCTAAGGATTTAGGTTTGGATTCTGAAAGTGGAATAGACATCAGCATTCTCGGTGATGTCAGTACTCTTGCTTTGCACTTGACTGACCTGGTTCACATCCTGGCACCCCATATGGTTTCTGAAACCCCATCAGGAATGGTTCCTGAATGCAGAGCCAGGAGGAAGTACAGCATACCACGTGATGTGGCCCCAGTACAAAACAAAACAAAACAAATGAATTCAAATCCTGTATAGTCTAGCTGGTTTCAGTTTCTCCTTTTGTTTTTGTTATGCCACAGCGAGAGACCAAATGTGGTGGCAGGAATTGAACCCAGGTCAGCTCTGTCTCTGCAGCCTTCTCCTTAGCATTTAAAGCTGAGCAGCTAGTTACCATTGTGTTGAAATAGTGGTGCCGACCATATCATAAAATCTGTGTTTGATACCAAAAGCCAAAAATTAGTGCTTTTTTTTGTTTGTTTTATTGAGGCGGGAAGGTGAATTGGCATCAGTTTGGAAGTCACAACATGCTCCATATCAAGGACTTTCCTTCCCTCTGGTTGGCTACTTCATAAATCCCCAAGCTCCAAGAAACAGTATCAGAGACATAAAAGAGAAAGAAAAAAAAAAAGAAGAAAGCCCAAAACAATAAAAAGTCATGGACCAAGATTTTCATAAATATAACAGTACTTTCAGGAAAGCAATTTCATGTCTACTCCAGGTAGGCCCATAAAATCTTATGAACAAGTTCAAAGTCTCATTCATGAGGTTTTCATGAAGATTCTTTTAAAATCTTTAAAAGAAAAAGTTAGATGGGAGGGAAGGGAGGGGGAAAAAAACTGAATGTTTGGCCATGAGAGTCGGAAGTCAGGGAAGGATTCCTTCTGCTCCCTGTGTTCCAAGTGTCAGGAGCCTCAAAGCTCCCAAACGCTCCTGGCGTCTACCCTTGTCACAGGGCTCATTAGTATTCATCATTAATTCATATTTTCAAAGCAACAAAGGGGAAAACAGTAGTAGGAAGAATAAGGAAATGTCAAATCCTGGGAGTAACATTTCAGCGCAGTATTGCAACTGAGGTTAGCGGAGGTTGTGCTGTTTTAGAAGCCGATCCAAACACAGAGAAGAGGAGAACGCACACGCGTGCTCCCGCGCTGACTCCGAATTCACTCAGCTAGTCCTTGGTGTCTCTCTTCTGCCCAGATCAGCTCCTTTCACCCACATCCACCAACCCTGCCTCTTACCAACCCACTTGGAGAAGCTGCCGTGAGAACAAAAGGCGCTGCTGTGAGCATCAGGACAATGCACTCAGCCCACATTCTCGCCCTCTGGGAGGTCGTGACTATGCTACTCTGGTGCTGAGGATCAGAGGACACAGGACCAAGTAGGGATAGAGACTTGGTAGACCTGTCAACTTGGAGACTGGGATGGGAAAAGAACCCTGGTCATATCTGCTCCAGATGCCGGGTTTCCATGGGGGTGGGAGTACCCATCCCAAACCAGCAGCTGGTTTTCCAACTGCCCCAAACCCTGCCTTCTGGAAACTTCCATACATCCACACTCTTCTCATGCTCACACTCACCTCATAGAGGTGGTTTGGATTTCTCCAAAGTACAGATTGATAAAAGATCATAATTTAGCATAAAGTTTATCCTCATTGTGGGGGTAGGAAACAAATAAGCTCAGAAGGATGTGATTTTTTTATTATTGTTTGTTTGCTTTTTATAAAAAAGAAAGAAATCATCATTATGTGCTTTCTCCTAATGAGTGGCTCCATGTCAGGCTTAGTGTAAATACCACATACTTAGCTGCTTATGTATAACCTGTCTGTGTTAGTGGGGTGCCAGGTTTTTGTGTGTCAACCACATGCCTTTTCCTTTTTCTTCACCCAACTTACTCTCATTCTTCATCGAACCAGTCACTCAGAAAACCTTCCTTGGCACCTATTCTATGACAGTTTCCAGGCTAAGTACAGGAGATGGACAAGGAGAACAAAGTTTTCATACTCAAGGCAGGGGTCAGGACAAAGAGTCACTGACATCTCTGGAGACTACTAGCTATTCTAAGAACACTACCTGTGCATATTCTGTTAATCTTTATTTGCTGTTTTGCCCATTTTTTCAGGCAAGGAGACTGAGGCATGGGAGGATAAATGACTTACCCCAAGATATAGAGCTGGCAAATGAATAGCTGGGCCTGCAAATGCACAAGTTTTGTTCCAGAATTTGGACTCACAGACATTGTGTCTCACAGTTTGTAACACGCAGTTCCTTTTAGGAAAGATCACAATGGATCTAGCCTGTACAGATCAGACACAGTCATGGCTAAAATTGAATTGGAGCCCAAGAGACAATTAATTAGCCAGATACAACAGCACATGCTAGGCTGGGAATAAAACTTAGGCTGGACCCTGGAGTTGAAGAAAGCCAAGCAGGCAAAACATTCAGAGACTGAGTAATTGGATAAAGGGTATAGAGGCTACAGACTTCTTGAAATAAAGTTTGAATTTTGTGTAAATTGTTCATCCATATTTAAAGTGTAAATAAATACAATTGTTCATTTATATTTTAAATAAATTGTCCATTGTTCATAAATTGAAATTGTTCATTGACTTGTTCATTTTCTATTTTTCATGGATAAGTGCTAACTTCTTTTTATAGGTAATAGGGAGTTATGGAAGGTTCCAGGTAGGGAGGTGAACTCACTGAGCTCAGATTAGCACAAAATCAAAACATGATTCAAAATAGAAATCAAATCGGAGAATGTGACTCCTTTCAGCAAAGTTTTTAGTTTGACTTTTTAATTCCTTTTCCAAAATATCTGAGTCTATTGAACATGTAGTTGAGAAAAAAATAATCTGTTCTAGTGGTCATCCTAAACATTTGGCATATATGAGGCCTAAACAGGTGAATGCAGAGAGAGATGGAAGTCGCTGTGCCTGAATGACAGGAATCGGCCTAGAAGGATGTAGGTCCCAGTAGTTCCTTGATAGGACTGTTTTATTTATTTATTTATTTTTAATGTATCTCTTTATCCTACACATGAAGAACAGTCAAAAGGTCCAGCCAACCTGTTTAAGTGACGGGGTTGGTTGATCAGTTAAGATGCAGTTCATGAGCATCATGTTGGACACACTGAGAGTGAAGTTCTTGTCAGGATGTTCCTGTGGATCTCCTTGTTTCAAGGCCTGAAGAGCCTGTTCAGACTGATCTGTGCTTGGTCCTGGGGTCAGTGAGAACTCTTTTGTCCTCCACTCACAATGTCTGCCAAGCTCACCGGTCTAGCTGTGGTAGTACATTTACCGAGACATTTCTAAGTTACTAATCAAGAACTTGGATGCAAGGGAAGAGATCGCTGGTCTCTTATTTCAATAATTCTCAAGATCTAGTGTGAGAGAAATTGGTTACCATGGTGTGGATGCTTCCTAACCCTGTCTGCACTGAGTAACTAAACCAAAGCCCAAGATCAATCCACAATAGCACAATAAGGACCCACTCCAGTAATTCCACTGCAGATATTAGTGTTGTAAGGTAATAGATATAAATGACATAACCCCTTGTGTATAAATCCAGAGGGACATGACTTAAATAATTCTGGCCAGTAAGTGCAGTCTGCCGAACTAATCTAATTTCAATCTAACTCGTGATAGATACATTCTTCTTGTTTTGTGTAGCTTACAAGTCTTACAACTGGCTTGCATCTCAAACAGGTGAAAAATCGCTACAGAGAATGTCCTTCTGGCAGTCACATATTCAGAGTGCTATAGCATAAGGACAGCCAGGGTCGGCCCTGCAGAGCTGCGTTGAACTAAAGCACTTTATTATCATTACGTACTTATAGCAAAAGCAGACACTCAGACTGCATTTAGGTATTAGGAGGGAAACTGGCTTTTTCCTAATTCTTTTGTAATTCCTGTAATCACCCAGCGCTTTAGGTCAGGATGAAAGGAAGAGCAATTCTCAAGATATTGTATTTGTGTGTATGTAATATTATTGTAAGTTGCTGAGCTCCTTACCGCCACACACCCAGCAGTACTATTTCCTCTGGAGAAGTCACAACTTACACATCCACTTGAATTCTAAATAATATGATTACTAATAGGCTTCTTTTCCCGGAAGTTTCATAATGTACTGGTGAAAAGGAAATGAAACCTATTGACAGACAAAAAAGCCCTTTGCCTTCTGAAACCTTTCACTGGAGGAGAGTCTTAGCGGAGAAAATGAACCAAGCAAAATACATGTTGAAATAGGGAAGTCTAATAAACAAATGAATTAATTCATTGCAATTTTTTTTTTTTGGTGCACATTGGTGTTGCTCAGAGCTTACTCCTGTCTTTGTGCTCTGATATTCTGGCAGTGCTCAGGGAAACATATGGGGTGCTGAGGATCGAACTCAGGTCAGCTGCATGAAAGACAAAATCCCTACCAGCTGTACAATCTCTCTGGTCCCAATTCATTGCACATTGAGTTTGAATATTTCTTTTTGCAAAAATTCTGTCCATCACCAAATAAGAGTTTCTAATTCCACATGAGAAAGATAAGATTGAATATAAAGGAACTGTCCATACATAACCAAGTTTGACCAAAAGCAGAACAATTTTCTGTGTTTTATCCTCAGAACACTTAGTGACTGCAAAGCATTTATATGTAGGACTTAACAGTTTTAACTATTCACAATGCTGATACTTCCTAAATTTATAACGAATATTGAACTGAGCATCTTTGAAAACAGCTCAGCTTCCCAAGGGGCATCTTAATGCCTGTGACCGAGAGAGAGAGAGAGAGAGAGAGAGAGAGAGAGAGAGAGAAAGAGAGAGAGAGAGAAAAAAGAATGCTCTTAGGCAGAGAAGTAGCTGTTTAAACATCCTTTGATTTCCCCTCGTCATTTAGTAAATGCATTAAATTAAGCTGCAGATGTTTCGCTGTATTATGGTGTGTTATTTTCCTGATAGAAACATTTTATATACTGTAAATAAACACAGTTTTGTTAATTAGTTAATGAATTATTTTTTAATGCTCCATTAGGCTTTTAGAAAAAATAGCACAAGCTATTGAAAGTTCTCATTTTTAATAAGCAGACCTTGTAGTAAATATGGAATGCTAATATCTGCCAAAAGGCAAACTCTTGCAGGAGAAATTATGGTTTCCACTCCCTGTTTTCAGTTATTATGCACTGCCTAGAGTATTTGAGTTTTGGAGGGTTAAGGTTTATTAGAATATCCAGAATTGGGGAGAACGTGTCTGTACATAAACCTTGGAGGAAGGGGGAGAGGGAAGGGATTGGTTCGTTTATTTGTTATTTCCTTTATTTCTATAATAGGGAAGTGTTTTAAGCAAGCAGCAAAGAAATAGACACTTCTGTACTGGAGGTTCAGTTCAACCTGAGAAGTGCACCCCTTTAGCCACCACCAGACAAACCCGTAAGTCTTGTCTTTCATTCTTGGGTTGTGCTGTTTTCTTCCAAACCAGGGCAGGAGGCTCTGCTTGCCTAGTGTCTCAGTCCAGCAGTAGATTGGAAAAATGTCCAAGCAGGGGACGCGAGTTCTCTCCCGGATGAGTTCATTTCAATAGTCACTGTGTTTCATCGGATGCAGCTGGTTACATTTTTAATAGGCAGATGGCTAATTTTACAGTTCCAAGCCAATCTCTCATTGGACAACATCCAGGAAGCCCAGAGTAGGGTAATGCCCGGCAGAAAGTTCAACAGGACACTTGGGGGGACATATGCTAATGTCAGCCTTTTTACTTAAATGTCTTTAAAGAGAATATTCAGTACTAAGCTGAGGGATTTTCACAGACTCAAGCCTAATACCAGATGGGTGGCCGGCTATGAAGTCTTCAGGGCCTGAGCAGATGCTCTTAATCGGCGTGGACAGTCAGAGACTCAAATAGCATCAAACCATTTCCTCACTAAGTGAGTTTCAGACTGACAAAGGTGTGTGCGAAAATGACTTGGCAAACAGAGGAGTGAGACGAGCGGTGTTCTCTTCGTTGATGTCCAGGACGCTGTTAAAAGACCTCTGTGCTCTGTCCTCTCCATCCGACCTCCTTGGAGTTACTCATGTCCATTTACCTCCTTCAGGTAACAGCTGCCACCCTTCCCAGGATTGCTGAGAGGGCAGGGTATCTGTTGCAGTTAGTTTAAAGGCATCCTGATTTTTACACTGTTTAGAAAGTTCTCTCTTCAAAGCAGGGGCTATTTAGACATCTTAATTAAAAGGGAATTTGGGACTATCTCCTGTTTTTTTTTTTTTTTTTGCAGGGCATGTAAAGCAAGCATTTCTTATTCTCTGCAGAAGGACCTCTTCACAAAAGGCTTTGAAATGTCCCAAAACAATCCCCCGGAGCTCCGGTGGGGATGGGGGTGGGGGAGAGTAAAATCACCAAAGCAAAAAAACAACAAACATTTTCTGGGAGGTGATAAAAGTCTTGGATGCAAAGTCTCCTTATTTTATTCCACGTGATGATGAATAGCTGTAGGGTGACTGGGAAACTATTTAAGAACCACACTGGCAAATGCCGTTGTTTAAATGAGGCAAATGTTGTTTACCTCTGAGCAAAATAAAAGATGAGGATCAGAAGAAAGAGGGGATCAAAAGAGCCTTCTCTAAACAGATTTATAAAAGAGAGTGATTTTTAAATGATTTCAACTCCTACTTTATAAAAATATTTTATGAGGCACTTTCCTGAAAATTACATGCTTCTGAAGACTTTTCCTCCCCAAATTGCTTCCTGAAAATGGTGACATTACTTTCATCCAGTGCAATTGACGACACTGGACCTAATTTAAAACAATGCAAAGAAATCCAACAAAGCCGGTAACAGCAGAAGGAAACGGAGCTTTTTTTTTTTTTTGGCCAGGAAAATAACCTTCAAACCTCAAATTGAATCTATAAGTGCTTCTATCAAATTTTTCTTTCAAGAACCTGGAAAGCGGTTCGTTTTGTTTTACAGAACAGGTTTGAAAAGAGTTTTCTTGCAGAGTTTTTGTTTTATAATCAAAATAATTCAAGGGAAGTGACACGACTTTTCTTTTGAGAGTTTTTTTTTTTCTGGACAAAGTCTAGTTGAGGGAAAGAAGAAAAAAAAATCTAACCAATTCCAAGACTTGTAGACAAAAGTTACACACAATGAGAAAATTCTCAAAGATAGTTATAAATTATTCTGTCACTAACTTAAAGTATTGGTAGAAGAAAAGTCTTAAAAATGTAAAATGAGTGCTAGCCAAATACCTTCCCAGTAAATGAAATTAAGGAAACTTCTCTCTGGGGTGAATAGCTTCTAGATATATTTTAGCTTTTTAGTTTTCTAGTGTAGCTTAAAGAAACTTTATGCGACTTACAAAAATAAAAATAACTTTGAAGGGAACGAAACCCAAAAGAAAAGCAGAAATTAGGGCAGTTTTTAAACTACAAGCCAACTATTTGCTCTACTTTGCTTTATTTATTAGTTCTTAAGGTATTTAAAACTTGAGCATTAAAACTGCAGAATAATTTGCAAATGAATGCAGTTGGAGTTGTGAAAATATAACTCACAGCTGAATGTGGGTTATTCAGACAAATGGCTGCTTTGTTCGAGGAGGGGAAGTAAAGTTCTGTGTTAATTTATTACAAACTGCAGCATTTCATCCCTGATGTCCAGGCAACAATGTTTTTTATTTCAAGTAATTTATAAGCACTTCCCAGAGCACTTAGCAGTGATGTCCTTGGCTATTTTGCTCCCAGAAACGGAGTGTATATGTATTTACTGTGGGAATTTGTTTTTAATAAAACTGTTGTAAGGCATTTTTATTCCTTTGCTTTGTTACATTAAAAACATTCGCTGCATAAGTAATGTATTTTATTCCAAGTTGAAAGGCAGCAGATCACAGCCGGCAACTGTATGGGGGGGAGTGGAGAGAATCAGGACAAGAGAAGCAATGTTTAAAGCAAACCCAGCCGTTTCCCAGGCAGCTTCTAGGTGTCTTGGTGGAGAGCTCGCAGATAATCCAGGAGCTTGGAAGTGTCCTGAGGCCCCAAGGATGCTGACCCTCTAGGCCCACACTCACATTGAGAATGAGATATGAAAGGGAAGAGTTCTGTGTAGTGCTCTTAACACAGTGTGACCGTGTTTGCACTCCCCAAATCAGGAATCCTAATTCCCACATCTCCAGCTTTCCGAGATTCAGTTTGATTCTATTCACAACTCCAGGGAGGACAAAATTCGCTTTTGTTTCTTTCTTTCTTTGGTTTTGGGGCCCCACCCGAAGTGAGTCTCTCAAGCGTACTTCTGGCTCTGTGCTCAGGACTCGCTCCTATCAGTGCTCAGGGAACCATATATGGTGCAAAGGACGGAACCCAGCTTGGCTACATGCAAGACAAGTACCTCATCCACCCTACTATGTGTCTAGCCACTGACTTTCATTACACATCTTAAAGAAAAAGCCACAGATAATCAGGTCCCTAGCTACGAATAGACATTACGTTTTGAAAAATCAGAATGACTTGCGGGGGTGGGGGAAATGCTTTTTGACAGGTTGAAATTGTGGGAAGTAACCTCCGCACCATGTTTGGTTTGGGGTTCTCACTTTGGTGAGAGAGTTCTAGAGGGGACTAGGTCACAACACTCTCTCCCTCCCCCCAAATAGGGGGAGTGCTGCTGCTGATGGTGGATGGCAAGATCTCTTTTGGAGATTCTGGCTCTCCATATATGCTTAACCATGTCATTTATATGACCAGAGACAACTTAAAGTCACTCTCTTTAGTTAAAGTGTTTCTCTCTCCCCATAATTGTTATCTCTTTCTTTCTTTGTGTGTGGGTGGGGGGGATCAGGTGAGGGGGCATTGGGCCACACCTAGCCATGCTATTCCTCGTTCTGTTCTGTAGGAGCGACTCCTGGGAGTGTTTTGAGGACCTTATGCAATGCTGGGATTGAACTAGGGTTAGCTGCATGCAAGGTAAGCACCTTAATTCCTGTACTATCTCTTTCACCCACGGATCTACCTTTTCTTTATATTTTGCAGTTTTTGCATCCTTGAAACTTAGAATGAAATTAATCTGTGCTAGTTCTAACAGCTGGTGATACAGAGGGAACCGGTAGATCATTTCCATCCGTGATGTGTTTGTAACCTCAGAACTGCTATATATTTAACATGCATCACCTGGTGTTTCACACGTGAATGCAGTTGTAATCTTGGGCTCCAAAGGCAAAGTTATAACAGGCCTTGCAGCCTACTGAGGTACCGAGCTATATAAAATGCAGCCTCATAATTATCTAGACACATTTGAGTAGTTCTTTATAATTTGAAAATTGCTTTGACTTTTAAAAAGAAATTTGATGAGCAATTACTCTATAATAATAGATTTTTAAACTTATTATTTAAAAAAAATAAAGAGGGAAGTGTTTGAACAAATTGCATTTAAGAGAATCTGGGGTTTTTTTCTCTTTTTTTCTTTCTGGCCACTAACTTTTCCAGAAGTGAGGAGTAAATGAAAATACAGATTGCTGTGTAAATTAGCCATAAAAATCATATTTGTTATTTGTAAAGGAGCCATGGAAATAAGCATTAGCCCGTAGGCCAGGGAATTGAAAGAAACTTGGAAGCAGATCTAATAAGTATCAGATCTCTGTGTTTAATGCAAATAGAATATTTCTTTTCTTCAGTCACCATCTCTAAAAGAGAAAAAATGATTAATTTTTCTCCCATTCCTTTTGGTTTTTTTTACTAAAAGTCAAATTGGACTTTCGGAGATCAGCTCCAGAAAGCTTTCCTGATGGTGTTAGCTGGAAACTGAGTGGCTGACCAGGGAGTGAGGGTTTCTGCAGAAAGTGAGGGTGGATTTCAACTTGATTCAGCAGGCTGGGTACGAATAGTGCTTTAGCTATTAGCTATTCTTTCGGGGGGTGGGGGCCTGGGTGAGTTGAGGATGAGGTTTTGCCACGTCCAGTGGTTTGCCACATCTTTGAGCACAAGGATCACTACTGGTGGTGCTCAGAGGACCCTATTTGTGGTACCAGGGATCAAATTGGGATTGGCCACGTGCTAGACAAGAACCATAAACCCTGTACTCTGTATGATCTCTTCAACCTTTCACATCCTGAGTTATTGTGGGATTCAGCCCCAAATACTTCTCTCTTGGGATTGTGAACACCTTGGGTCCTTTAGATACAAAAAGAGAATTAGGGACTGGAGGGGTAGTACAGCAGGAAGGGCACTTGCCTTGCACATACCTGACTTGTGTCCAATCCTTGGCATCCTATATGGTCCCCTGAACCTGCTAAGACCGATCCCTGAGTGCAGAGCCAGGAATATACAGGAATATATCTTAAAGTTTGTGTATGACCCAAAACCGAAGAGATAGAGAGAGAATATCATTTTTTTAATTGATGAAGAAATTAATTTAGGAACTGGTCATAGAGAAAATAATGTAATGTCTGTTTTTTTTTAAAGAAAGAAATTAGAAAACAGAATAGAGATAACACATCAGTTTGTGATGTGGCAGTGACAGCTGAACGTATTTAGCTGCGTTGGAACAATTATCTATCAATCAAATGATCCTCAATTTAAGATTTGTCCAAACAAATATTTACCATGTATGATGAATCTCAGTGCCTCTGGAGGTAATGTTAGTCTCCTAAATGAATAGATCTCAAACATTACTTTGTCTATGCTGAGACGAATTTTTTTAAACCCCATTTTAGCATGTCTTTGACAAAGTACAATAGCTAATAAATAAAGAATTCTTGTTCAGGTAGCAACCTTATCTAGGCTTAAAAGAAGGGGCCAAAGTGGCTAAAAGACCAGCATGCTTCTTCTCCATAAGACGGCTATCCTACCCACAAAATACTAGTTAGCGGGAGAACAACAACAACAAAAAAATCCAATTTAAATTGCTTTGATCTGAGTATAGAAACCCCAACTTTTTTTTTCTGGGCTACATCTGGCTTTGTTCAGAACTTATTCGACTCTGAGTTCAGGGATCACTCCTGGGGCTCTTGGGAGTACCAGAGATCTAACATGGGTCAACCACACGCAAGGCAAGCATTGTACCTGCTAGACTCTCTCTCTAGTTCCTCAAACTCCAACTCTTGACCACGTGGGTGCTCAGAGACTGGTAGAAGTCACAGCTTCTGGAGACCTGTCAACTCAGCTCCCAGCTTCAGAATGGCCACAAAGTTGGGTTCCTACATGTTTTTGATTCTACCCACAGTATGATCCACAAATTGGTGTTGATAATGTTAGTCAATTCCTGTGACGGTCTGGCCACCTTCGAAGAATCTTTTTGTTCACTGTGTGTTTGTAATCTCTTGGACCGCATATACTCTTATACTTGTCTATCTTCCGATATCTGCCCTCCAAGCCTTCTACCACCTGAGACTCTATGGGAGTTATGAAAAGGGGCAGGCTCAGGATGAAAGAAAAATTATAGGGTAGAGCTAAGGCACTTGCTTTGTAAGCAGCTGACCCTGATTGGATTCTTGGCACCACTTATGGTCCCTCAAGTACCACCAGGGTTACTGCTGAGCACAGAAATAGCCCCTGAGCACCAGCAGGTGTGATCCAAGACTTCCCCCCACAAAAAAATAAAGGAAAGAAAAAAGCCAAAAAACAAGTTGGCAGGCTGGTCACAAATGAGCAAATGGATATAGTATAAATCTCCTTGGATTTTTTACTGTTTAATTTTTGTGTTCATTATAAAATGTATATAAGCATCTATTGTTTAATGTACATCTGCGTGTAAGCCTCCACACCTCCCCAGGACTGCCCAGTCATGCAATCTTGACTGACGGTGCACAAAATCAAACATGGACACCCTTGTTGCCATGTTATGGTGTATTTTGGAACAGTTGTTAAAAGGCCGATGCATGCAAAACACATGTTAATTCTTGACTAACAAATGAGCCAGATGGAGCTATACCAAGGATGCCAGGAGATAGATAGCTCAATGAAATAGAAGCGAGCATTAAGAGCAGGAGAAAAAGGAGAAAGATTAAAAATCACAGACAGAGGTATTGGCCAAAATGGGTCTTAAAGACTCCCAATACGTTGTGTTCACATGTAAGTTTCTGTATCCCTGGGGGCCGCCAGCCAAGGTTGTACATAGTTCTCTAATGACTGCACAGTATAGAATTTTTTTGTTTTGTTTTGTTATTCCCTAGATAACATAGCATAGCAAGCATTTGTAAAGCATTTGTGTGTCTTAGTTCTCAGAGGTAATCTGGAGGTATCAGCAGTGATGTGTGTAAGTTATTTGCAATTACTATGCCATTTTCTATACCATTTTCTACTAGGGACGGGAGTATCTGTGCATTATGGTGTTTGTGTGGTGTCCTAGAAGTATCATCCACTTCTGTCCCAGAAGATACCAAGGGAAGACAGTTACTCTGTCACTCATCTTCACTGTGGCAGAAGTTTCTCTGAGAGAAACTCCCTTCTTGTAACACACAGCAATCTTGATATGCTAATAGGTGGGTGGGTGAAAGCTTAGAAGACAGCTGTTCATATGCACTAGGAACACCGGTTCTTGAGAACGTAAGTAATTTTCAAGGGTCATTAGCAAGACATTTTTCTGATAAAAAGAGGTCGTTTCTGATTTTGGGGAAGTAATCAGTTGTCACTGTGTCCGGAAAAGAGGGTCAGCTCTTTAAAAAACATCTTTCTCAGGAATTGTGCTCTTTCTTAGGAAGCCATTCTTTCCATTTCTACAGAAAGAAAACTGCATTTTTAAGCATCTTCCATCTGGTCCCTTGTCTTCAGGAAAGAACTTTCAAACAGGGTGAATTTCAAGGAAGGGCTTATCCTATCCAAAGGTCAAATGCAGGTAGGTCAGGTGGCTCTGTCTGTCTCTGGGGTAGGAGTGCAGACAGTTCAAGTCTTTTGTCCAGAAAACTCAGATAACTTCATTTCACTCAACATTGTGTTGGAAGGTTAATGAGAAAAGAGCAATCCCTTCCAATAACAAACAAAATTGCTGGAGGAGGATCTGCTTTCCCTTCCCTCCACACTGATTCACTGAGTGTGTTTTATTGAACAATTACCACATAATAGGCACTTATGGGTTTATGTTTGAGATACGGGAGTGAGTGCAAAAGTGTGATCTTTGGTGGGGTACAGAGATACACATCTAGATCAACCAAAGGAAGGGCATATGAGTGCCAGGAGAAGAACGGATTCAGAGATGTCTTGAGAGTTAAATCTTATAGGATGAGTTGGATATTCAATTTCTTTGAAGAGGGAGAGGCATAGAAAACGCTTCAGGATGCTATTTCCAAGAAGCTATAGACTGTACTGAGGCATTAATGTGTTCCTTTAGTTAATAAATGGAGGTACCTGCTCACCCCCTCAGGCCTTTGGTAAGAGCACAAAAGGTGTAGCATAGAACGAGCCTATGAAAGGACCTGTGAACAGTAGATATTAAATACATATTTGTTTTATAAAGTCAGTTCTCAGTTGACTACCTATGGATCGTTTTTTAAACTTAATATCTTGGGGCCAGAGTGATAATACATCAGGTAGGTCATTTGCCTTGCATGTGGCCTACCCGAGTTTGATCCCTGGCATCCCATATGGTTCCCCAAACACCGCCAGAAGTAATTCCTGAGTGCAGAGCCAGGAGTAACCCCTGAGCACCGCTGGGTGTGACCCAAAAAGCAAAATGCAAAAACAAATAAAGTTAATATCTTTCTGTTGTCTTCTTCTTCTTCTTCTTCTTCTTCTTCTTCTTCTTCTTCTTCTTCTTCTTCTTCTTCTTCTTCTTCTTCTTCTTCTTTTATTTTTTTAAATTAGGGGGAGTCCTCCCAGTAGTGTTCCAAGACCTGTGTGGGGGTCGAGGGGAGTGGAGGTGGTATTCTTGGTACTACTTGGTTAACGAGTACAGTTCTGGTGATGGCGTGCAGCTCGATGCTTGGGCCATCAGAGGTCCATGCTGAGGTGCTAGCTAGGGTTCCATGTGGTCCTGGGAGTCCAACTCTGGGCCTCAGGCCTGTACTCAAGCCTTCTGAGCTCTCTCTTCCCTCTTGTTTTAACATGCTAGAGTGGTTCTGTTCAACTGTGAGAAACCACCTCTGTCTTTCACATGTAAGTGAAATGACAGTTGACAGACTGGAAGCTGGGGTACAGGAAAGAGCCTGTCTCCTGCTAACAAGACTAATGAAGGGACATTCACAGAGCAGGGCAACTGCTCCTGACTTCGCTGAAGCCAACAAGTCTCCAGACTTTGACTTGTCTGTGCATTTCCCCAGGACATAAACCTTGCTTTTTGGGTGGGATGAAAATCAGATGTTCTGTGGCCCATAGATCTCTGGCTCTGGCCAAAAAGCAGCTAGTCTTTGGTTTAAGAGAACATCAGGTGAAGCAGGCTGGAGGTGGGCAGAAGGGACAAAAAATTCACTTAGCTTTGTGTAGGATGTTCTCCTGCCTTCTGTTTCGTTTCCATCTCTCTGTCTTTCCCTGAGTCGCTTCCCCCCGTGCCCTGGGAGAGAGCCCAGTGTGGCAAGGGTCCACCGGAAGTGCTTCTGCCTGCAACTTTGCACCTGCCTCTGCTCTGGGGTTCCTTCCTCTAGGGCTCCCTCTGGGGGCACCACACTGTCCTCCTTAAGGGGTAGATGGGAACTCTTCCTTATCACCACAGCCATAATTTTTTAAACTTTATTTCTTTATTTGGGGCCAGTGAGATAGCACCAGGGTTAAAGTGCTGCCCTTGTTTTCAGCTTACCCCGTGTCAATATCTGACACAGTACGGTCCCCCAGTACCACCAAGAGTACAGAGACAGGGTTTAGCTGTTGAATCCACTTGGTGTGGTTCACTCCCCCAATTATTTTTAATTAATTTGATACTACCAATAAATATTGTTTTACATGTGGTGCTGAGCACTTGCCAGAAGGCCAGGATCTCCCTTACCCCAAGGCCCTCTCCCTCTCCCTCCAACCATTTTTGGACAACCGAGGCACTGCCTCACTTCATCTCAAACCTAGATATGTGGAAGCAGCTTTCTCTGCCATTCACATTAAGAGGCATTCTTAGTGTTTGGTCTGTTCCCCTAAATCAGCACCGGGCTCCCCACCCCACCCAGGCTTCCTATGACAAGGAGTTAAAAGTCTGAGAGGGGAGGCTGGAGCGATAGCAAAGTGGGTAGGGTGTTTGCCTTGCATGCAGCCAACCCGGGTTCGATTCCCAGCATCCCATATGGTCCCCTGAGCACCCCCGGGGGTAATTCCTGAGTGCAGAGCCAGGAGTGACCTCTGTGCATCACCGGGTGTGACCCCAAAAGCCTCTCTTCCCACAAAAAAAAAAAAGAGTCTGAGAGGAACATTGAGTGGGGAAGACTCCAGCTCCCTGATCAAACACCCACCTCAAGAAAGGGATGCTGACTTGGGTGGGCAGCCAGCTTCCAAAGTTACCATATGCTTTCCCCAACACCAGACTTTCTTCCTGAAGCTCTTCCTGGAAGGATGAGGCAGGTGCCTTTCCCTTTCCCAGTTTTTCCTTTATCTGTCTGAAATAGGAAGTTCTAAAACCCCATTAACTAGTAATCACTCAGGGCCAGTTCGGGTGTCTCCACCACCCCAGGAATATCCAATTAGCAAATCATGATCAGGCCCTCCAGTGAAAGGAGTCAGATCCATTATCTGTGATGTCCCCAATTAGAGTGTTTATTCATGAAAGATTGCTCCGAACTGACTGGCCAGCAGCTCCTTCCTTCCCCAGCCCGACCAGGCCAGATGAAGCCTCTGGCCCACCCCCACCCCAGCCAGGCAGCCTCAGGCCTCCTCCCAGTCTGTCCAAATCACGAGGGGTTCTGCGAGCAGCAGGATGGAAGAGTCAAATTCTTCAGGCTTGGTCATGCCTGACTTGAGTTCCATGTCTGGTGTTCCTTTGGGGGGCGGGGGTATGGAGTGCAATGGAGGGGGGGGATGGAAAAATAAGTGAGCTGAGCCCCAAGCGTGGCTGTGATTTAGTTAGTATTTATCAATCTCACTTTAGCAGTAAATCTGGCATTTATCAGACACTGAGAATGCCCCAGGTGCTGGGCTCTCACTCCTTCCTTTCCTGCCTTCTCTCCTCACTTGCAATCAGTTATGTTTTAACTGCATAAAAATGTGGAACAAAAATTCATCTGCTGTTAGAGTGAAAATGGTCCCCAGCAACCTGGTTCAGCACCCCTTCCCTTCCGATTCACAGAGAAGAAACCTAAGATGAGGTTTTGTTGTTTTAGCTACCTCTATGTTTTCAGATAGCCACAAGAACCTAATTCCAGTATTTTAAATGCTCAAAAAAAATATAGAGATCAGTGAGTGAACCAAATCAACCCAAAGAATATTGACTAGGAAGAGGATCTTAACAAAGGCTATTCATTCTGGAAAAATAAATCAGAAACAAAGGATATTTGGTTGCTCTCAAAAGAACAGTACTTTGGGCTAGAGAAATAGTATAGCAGTAAGGTGCTTGCCTTGCATGTAACATATCTGGTTTAATCCCCGGTACCACATAGGGTCTCCAGAGCAGCTCTAGGAGTGATTCCTGAATACAGAGTCAGGAATAGGCCCTGAGAATTTCCAGGTATCCCACTAAAAAAGCAAACACACAGATAAAGAGCAGAAATTCTCTTTTGCTTGTTACTAAGATGACTTCCAAACTCCGGAAACTTCGATGCTGGTGATTTTAGTATTTGCCACAGTAGGACTTTTGTTCTATGATCAGGTCTCAGGAGTCAAACGTCTTCTCTCCAAGAAGGGAAATGATATTCTTCACCAGCTTTTCTACTCAGACAAGTTGTTTGGAGGGAATTAGGGAGCATTGCTCCCAACCAAAACTTGTGTTAGGCTGCAGGAAAACACAGTCTGTCTGTTTATATTTCTAGAGCCAAACGCCATGTTTTCTATAATTCTGATTAGCATCAACTTGGCCCCTTCCTTAAAGTGTCCTTTGTGGAAATGTTCCAGATAGCAATCTGTCAGCTCCTTCCATCAGGGGCGGGGCACAGTCCTCTCTTTTCAGGTCCAGCACTGTCAAAAATTGCAGCTCTTTTGCATACTGAATTTTAAATACAAATGCGATGAAAATCGAGTTGATCTAAATTTACAATGAAATCAATTTTCTTTAAAAAAAATCTTATCCTATTCTTAATACTTGGCCTATCTTTCTCTAATCACTTAATCACTTAACTTCCCGTTAGTCGTTGATTTGCTTGAGCGGGCGCCAGTAACGTCTCCATTTGTCCCTGTTGCGTGCTAGTGTAGCCCAATGGCATCTGTTCTCTCTGGGAACATGAAGAGCCTCAAACCGATCGTTCATGATCTTGATGAAGAAGTCTGACCATCTGGTAGGTGGGCGGCCAAGCAGTCTTTTGACATCCCGTGGAATCCAGTCAGTAACAGCTCTAGTCCAGCGGTCGTCTTTAAATCTCATTACGTGACTAGCCCATTTGAATTTTGACACCTTGGCAAATGAGACAGCGTCCCTGATTCTTGATCATCGAGGTCAGAACTCCAGATTCTTTGTCTCATTTGAGTGAAACGTGATATTCCAAGCATAGCTCTTTCTATTCTTCTTTGGGAGACCTGAATAGCGTTCTCATCCTGTTTGCCTTGGGCCCAGGTCTCTGAGGCATATGTTAATGCAGGAAGAACAGTGGAATCAAAGAGATGTGCCCAGAGCCAGAGGTTCTTCGTCCTCTTAGCTATTTCTCTGACGTTCTTGAAGGCGTTCCAAGCCGCTCTCTTCCTCCTGCGCAGCTCGGGTGCCAGGTCATTTGTCATGTTGACTTCTAGACCTAGGTACACATAGCTGTTGCATTTGGAGATGGTCGTTCCGTTGAGAGCGAATGGGGCGTCAGGAACGAGGCTGTTTCTCATAAACATAGTCTTCGTAAGATTCAGCTGTAGTCCTACCTTTCCACACTCACGGTCAAAGTCGGCCAGCATTTGTGCCGCTTGGCTGATGTTTGGTATTATTAAATCTTTCTCTAAGTATCTGCAAAAGGATAGCTCAATTGACATCTACTAGATCCGCACGCAGGAATTTGAGAGAAGGTGCTACACAAGGACATCTCTTTCCAAAGCAGCACTAGTGGAGTGGAGTATTTGCTTCATGGCAACCAGAAGTTCTAGGAGTTAGAATGCCTCCCTCATCCCCCACAGCCTCTAGTTAAACATTTACCAGCTAACCACCGGCTACATGACCGACCATCTGTCTAGTTGAGTCTGCAACCTTCAGGAGAGCCCCAAGTGTGAAGTTCACACACTCACCACTCCCCCACCCTCTTACCTGCTATTGTTGGATGAATATCAGTCTACAAAGCACATGTGCAGTGCACAGAGTCTATTCATAACAAGTCATATTACTACTAGACATTTGCCTGCTTCCAGCAGACTTTTCTCTAAATTGTATCACACAACCTACAGATTTTCCAACATGGATTCTGGCACAATTTCAGTATTTATCTGAGGTGGGAGTATCTTGCTTTATGCTCTGTGGTTTTGATAGACTTGGGAACTCTGTTCATTTCCCCTCCACTGAGTGACCCAGACAGCTCTAAGATTTGAGTTGTTCTTTCTGCTTCGATTGCTTTTAAAATAATCATCTTGATTAGAAAAAAAATTTAAAAGTCAGTTGTCACTCGTGGTTTTAATTATTCAAATAGCAGATAAATATGTTCTTGGTAAATGATTCAAATAATACTTTGACTAAAACGATCAAGGCTTCCCCCAAAGCATTTTCTCTTCTGAATTCAGAAATAACTCGTTATAGTTTGATAAGTCTCTTATATAAGCATTGATATACATCTATACACAGATATATGTATGTGTCATTATAGACAATAATAAATTCATCTATTATAATTGAATGAGTTATACAAATGAGAATCACAATCTACACTCTGAAGAATTTTTTTCATGTATGTCATAACTTCTCTGCATATTTTTGGTACCTGTAGATGGCTATAATTTTTTTTTTGTTTTTAACTCTGTGAGGGACTCAGAATGTGGGAACACTCTTGCTACTACTCAGCTGATGCTGGTTGTCACCAGGGTTGAAACTGGTAGAGCTTAGAAGGCCATATGGTGCTGGAGATTGAGCTCAGGCCTTTTTCTGCCAGGCATGTGCTGCAGCTCTGTGAACTCTCTCCCCAGCTCTCCAGCATTCTATATACTCTCTGCAGGATCTCACTATCTGCATTGATATAGGCATTGAGGCTGTTTCTTGTTTTGTTTTGTTACAAATGATGTAACGTAGGTTATTCCTGTTCACAAATACTTGAAGACATGCTTCTGCATTTATGAAGGATAACTGTGGGGGATCACACCCAGAAGTGCTCAGGGACCCCTCCTGGTGGAGCTTGGGAACCAAAGCTTCCCCACGCAAAGCCTATGCTCCAACCCACAGAGCCATCTCTGGGCCCCTATATCAGGTCGCTTTTAAGAAGTGGGTCTGGGGGCCAGAGTGATAGTACAGCAGCTAGGGCATTTGTCTTGCAGGGGACTGACCTGGGTTTAATCCTTCACACCTCATTGGGTCACCCGAGCCCCCTACCAGGAGATAAACATGAATGTTAAACAAACAAACAAACAAACAAAATGTAGACCTGTAAGTTATGGGGTATTTAATTTTTGTGTATCTCCTCAATATCTCCCGTATCAATGAATATCATGACACTTGAGTCTACAAATAAATGCTATTATCATATCATGACAACTTTAACGAATATTTGAAATTGCTTGACCACAGACCTTTCTTATATTTTGGGTTTGGATTTTTGTTTGCTTGTTTTGGGGCTACACCCAGGGCACTCAGGGAGTAATCCTGGTTCTGTGCTCAGGGATTATTCCTGAATATGCTAGGGGAACATATGCAATGTTAGGGATTCACACCAGGGTCAGACTGCATGCAAAGCAAGTGCCCACATTATCTTTCAAGCCCCAGTCAGCTGTCTTTTGGATAAAGGAACTGATAGAGAGCATTTTTTAGTTCAAGGTTCAGAGATTGTGCTCAGAGCTTGGCCTGACCATCTTTGCCAGCATGTTCCACCTGTCTGCCACCTGTCTCCTCTGCTTCTCCAGGCTGGGGAGGCTTTCGTCAATTGCTCCAAAAGATATTTTCCCAAGACAAGAGGTCCACAGAGCTGGGCACTTATTTTTCAAACAGTGACCAGAGACTGGAGCTGCTCAATCAACACCCTATACCCTCTGAACCCAGGTGGGGTTATTTAGAGGCCAGGGCTGGAGTTTATCCTCATGTTTCTCTGTGCAACAAGAGATCCCTTTACTCACAGGGGTAAACAAATCAGAGAGCCACTCCGGACCTTTTCCCTTTCCTAGTTGAAATGCTCAGTTCTATCCTGGGATCACCTGTGTCCCCCAGATAGACTGTTTAAACCCTTGTTTCTGGTTTATTTTTTTTTAGCGGGGAGAACCCAAGCAAAGAGCAGCTTGAGGTTTTGAGAATAGTGAATAGAGCAGCTTCAACCTGGCAGCTAAAATATTACTAAGCAAAGATGATGCTTTGCAAGGTATAAGAACCCTATGAGACAAACAAGTTAAATCTTCCTACCACCTAACTTTGGGACCAGGGAATAAAATGGATTACATTTTTTAGTAGGCATTCATTCTTCGTGGAAAAATGCAAACAGCTGCACTCTCTTCTGCCCAACACTCTCGAGATAGGAAGCTCATGTCTGCTTGAGAGCCTACACTGGAGGTTGGGGAGTTTGGGGGAAAGTTAATTAGCTTCACATAAAGTCATGAAGACTTGGGACTTTGGTGAATTGGAAGTCAACCTTCATGCAGCACAGGGATTCCTCATAAGGACAGGCTCTTCTATGGTGGTGGGGACCTGGCACAGAGAAATTCATGGCGTCACCCTTGGGCCATGGTCAACATGCCACAAAGCAGTTTCCTGGGTATTTAAGGAATGACTTGAATATTGTTTCAAGAATCATAAGAGAAACTTTCAGCTTCTTTGAGTGAACAAATCTTTGGTTCCAGCTATTCTTTCCCACTTCTGTTGGTGATGATGATTTTCTTAAGCATCAAGTCTCGAACTCTTTCTCTCATGAATAGCCACTTATACTAGCTGGATTGTACTAGCATTTTGGTATTTCTGACACCTGGCCTGCGACTTAATAAGAACAATGACAGCAGACTTTCACTAAGCTGTATTAGGCATTGGATGCTGTGACTTGTGTAGGTTACTCCATTGAATCATCAGATAAGATGGATAAGATGGCAATTACACATTTTTAGACAAGGAAACAGGCACAGTTATGTTTGGTGATTATTTTCAGGCCATTAAACTAGTCAGTTATGTAGACTGGATTTTGGTCTAAGTTCAGGGCCTCTTAACCTCTCTAAGTGAGTAGACTGGGGGATCTGACCATTCTTTTTTGGCAGGTTATTTATCTAAATGACTCTCCCAGTAAAAAAGGCATAATGCTATTGTCATTGTCTCATATTAACCCTCCTACATTGACATTCCATTTATATTAAATTCCTTGTCCTTCCTGAAGACTTCTGTATTCTTCTCATTTCTTTTTGCTTTTTTTTTGGGGGGGTCATATCTGGCGATGCTCAGGGGTTATCCCTGGCTCATGCACTCAGGAATCGCTCCTGGCGGTGCTCGGGGGACCATATGGGATGCTGGGAATTGAACCTGTGTCGGCCATGTTGGCTGTATACAAGGCAAACGCTGCACCTGCTGTGCTATTGCTCCAGCCCCTATTCTTCTTATTCTTACCTTTGTCTGCTAAGTCCTTTTCCTTCTTCTCTCTCTGGTGACCTTCTAATCTTTTGCGACCCAGCAAATATGTTATCCTCTCTAGGGAAACTACAATTCATCTTGAGTCACTTCACTGGAAATTCCACTGAGCAGGGGATTAACTTGCTGTGTAGTAGCAGAAGGTCTAGAGACAGACTGCCCAGCTACAAGGAGCCACTCCACTCTTCATAGAAATATGGTGTGGTACAGTACCCATCTCATAAGAGCATGATCAAGGTTTCATGACAGAAAGTATGCAAAAAGCGTAGCATAGTGCTAGGAGCATTATAAGTCATTGATAAATCTTACTTTATTTCATCATTGTGAATATATCTAATGTATCATTTAAGACTTTTTATTATTATGCTTACTGGAATAAGTCTCACAATGGAGACGTTACTGGGTCCGCTCGATTTTTATGCTTATTATGATCATTGTGCTCATTATGTAGTGGGAACTTTATCCACACCAAACTGCATACTTCTTCAAGATAAGAGTGATGAAGTCTATTCCATCTTTTGTCCTTTGTGCTTATTCTAATGCCTAACTTAAACATCAGTTTGATGTTGGATAGTTAGATGTGTGAGTGGGTGGATGGCTAGATGGTTAAATGGATGGTTGAATAATTACTGCCTGGCAAGAACATGGAACTGGGTCATTTCTGCTAAATGAGATACATTGATTGGCACATCACAAAAGAGAACATAAAGGGTCAAGAAGCAGATTTCAAATTCTTTAGTGTGAACCAAAGACTGACAAAGAAGAAAATTGAAACAAGACAAAACTCCAAACTAAGATGGTTCATGAATCCATTTTTTATCTACATTGGACTGAATTGCCTACATGCTACCAAACATTTGCCTTACATTTTCCTTTCTCTTTACTTACATGAAATACCATATTGCCAAATGAGACTCATTTGCCCATCCTGACCAGCCTGATTTGTCTTAAATATCAAGGGACTCATAGACAAGCCTGGCTGTCCTGGGGCCTGAGTTCAGAGAAGGATAAAGACAAAGTTGTCCTGACTTGGGTGGGACTCTTTCCTGATATTTCTTAGTGGGGAAGCTTTAGGTTGAGACTCCAACAGTTTTACAAACAAGACTAAAATTTGTTGTAATGTGAGGTTCCTTCATTTGTAATCTCCCCTTTGGCTCATTTTTAAGATCTTGCATTTTTTTTTCTCTTAGTCCTCAAATTCTGCACTTTGTCCATGTTTAAATTCTATATGGGGCCTGAATCTCTTGTACTTAGATTTTGTGAGTGAGTTTTTGAATTCACTCACCTGATTATTATCTGCATCCAGACTCCCCTGCATACTATGCCTTCACCATCATGATTCTTCCAAAGGGACCCATATTTATTGGCTTCCCATGAACATTTGAGTTGCCACTCTCCAAAACCTACCATCTTTCCCACCAACACTCTCACCTTTTCTATAACAATTATAGCAAGAACCAACTGGAGGAACTTAGTCTCTAAAATTAACTAAACACATCTTCAGGTTCCTTTCTGAGCCTTGGAACTTTGGTAAAACAATAAGATGTTGTATCAGATTTTGTGCTGACTTAAAATATGCACTCAGTTAATGCTTACAGAGAAAAAACAGGAGAAAGAGAAGGTGGGTTGGAGGAGGGTAGAAGATACTTGTCCTTACAGTCCTCGCATTATATGATCAAAGAACCAGAGAGTCATGAATTGTTCTACTGGGTGACTTGGCCTGATGGATGGGTGGGTGATTAAATGTATGGTTGAATGATTGTAAGCAGTGGAAAAGGAGACACCAGGATTAGCTTGAAGGACTAAAAAGAGGTCCCTGGAAAGGAGAATTTCATCCTTTCCCAAATGTCTTTGATTTGGGTGAAGATATCTAAAAATGTCTAGCACTCTAACTCATATATCTTGGCCATTGTTACAGAATGGTAACTAGAACACAGGGGAGCTATGCCCAGACTGCTTCCATCATAAGGCATTCTCTTCCTCCTAGTCCTGTTCAACAGTGTCTTCCTTTCTTTTTTCCCTTCCTTTAGTACTTCAACAAATATTCAAGTTAACACAGCTTCCACATCCTCTCTGCATAAATGGATACTCCTTAAGGCACCGAGGAGCTAAGCTGTAGGCAGCACTCAGCAGTTAAAAGCTCTGGCTTTTGAGAGAACTAGGTTTCAGCTCAACTGATTGTTTTATCAGAGATTAGCTGTATGCCCTGTCTTAATTATTTATCCTTATCTCTGAGAATTATCTTCCATATGTTGAGAAAATCCAAATACCTCCCCTGGAAGGTCTTGTAAAGATCAAATGAAGTAATGTATAAAAAGTACATGACAGAATCCAGCAGACTGTAAGCACTAAAAAAATATTCACCACTATTTTAAGCATTATTTTCCCCAATGCACAGCAAAACTAAACTAGCTGGATGCATATTTGCCTTTTCTGTTTCAAAGTACGTACTGGGATCATCATGACAAACTTCAGTCACTATTTCCAGAGGTTAAGAAGAATCAGAAGATCAAAATTTTGGATATAAAATTGAACTCAAGAGGCTGGAAGCTATCTTTAGTATCTGCAAGACCCCGAGTTTAATCCCTGGCACAAAGTTGGCCCCAGAGCATGTAGGGAGGCCCTGCTGTTCCTTGAACCTCACCCCATCAGCCATGCACCATCAGTTTGAACACTGTAGGATGTGGCCTTCGTGAAAATAGAAAATCAAACCACAAACGCATAAAATATAAACTCAAACAAAAGAACATGCCACATTTCCAACTTTCGCTTTCTATACAGTCCTCCTGAGTAGAAGGGAATAACAAAGGCCTGAGGAAGAGGGACTGACTTTGGGCTGGCATGCATGGGGGCCAGCCTGACTTTCAGGAGAACTTGGATCAAGCTTCCAGATGCTTTCAGAGAAGCACCTACCTAAGGCCTGAGATGGTGAAACTTGTTCACATGAAACTTGGGACCAGGCCCACATTTCTCAGCTTGCCCTTTGCCTGGGTGGCTGATGCACCAAGGACATTGAATCTTCTGGACTTTCAGTCTCTGGGTCCCTCTTCAGTGCCCAGCCTCCTTCTCTACTCTGACAGGATGCTCTGCTTCAGTATGGAAACTGAAGTGAACCTTGCCCTCAGACTGCAGACATTTTCTCCATCTTTTTGCCCTACCCCCCACCCCCTCCAGTAGTATTTGAAACTAGAGGAGAGCTTGCCATGTGCTTCCTGGCCCGGGACCTTGCTGCCCCTCTGACATGCTGCGGGGGAAGCCCAGACTGCTCCTTTGTTCCCTGCTGGGGTGAGCCATGGCCTGTGGTCCACCTGTGCATGCTACAGCCCCCAGGTCTTCTTTGCTGTTTTATTCCTTTGGCCTTAGGGAACAAAAGGCGACTTTATTGAAACTCATATGTCAGCCCCGCATCCTTCGATTCCATTAAAAACCCTTCCTTTTTCTCTTTCTTAAAAAAAAAAAACATTATTGGGGGGAAAAAGGAGAGAAAAGGAGTGGAGAGAGCAGTCTACAAAAACCCCACAGACCCAAGCCCACTTTGAGGAGTTGAAACATCTGCACTTTCTCAGCAGTTTGAAAGGAAACAAAAAATTGCCAAGTGGTATAAAATTTGAAGAAAAATTACCCAAAGGAGGAATGGACGTTAACCACGCTTCAATTCCCCACTATGGGTTGACATTTGAAGTACTTTCTTCTCTCCTCTTTCTTTCTGATTCACAGTGTGTCTAAAGAGGTGAATTGGGCATACAAAACCCAACCTCCTCTTGCCAGGGTGGGTATGAAATATGAAGGCTAGACGATTGTCTGGGCTCAGTGCATTGGAATAACATTGGTTAAATTATGGATAGTTTTTGAATAGTGTCACTTTTTTTTCTCTGCAGATGGTTGTTCACACAAGGAGCCGGGTCTGCATAATTGTATCACTAATCAGCAGTAAGGCAATTAGTTGTGTAAGTGTGCTATAATCATTCTAACAGAAGAGATGACGAAAAGACAAAAAAAAGGAGGGGGGGACCAAAATGTCTTTTCTGAATCCATCAACTGACAGCCATAATTAGATATATATAATTGAAAATTCCACAGTAGGGGGGCCAGCTTATACAAATGAATTTTCTCTGCTGCCCTTACGCATTTTTGTCTTCGGCTGAGCATCCCCCTAGGAAAAGGCAGAAAACTCGTCATTCCAAGAGTGCGTACTGTACGGGGTATTCTTTCAGGCCAATGATGTCAGCATAACAATTTTTGGGGGTGGGGGCAGGGGCACAGGCCAGGGACTGGGAGGTGAGTCTGCCTTAGAGGGGAGCGTGGGCTTGTGGAAACAGCGGGACTATGCCCTGGCCCTCCTCCCTGTGTGTTAGAACCCACTCCCCTCCTCTTCGGCACCCCAGTGACCCTCTTTTGGCTTAGCCAGGCAGCACCGTGCCTAAGTTTTATCCCATCTTTCAGGGGACCCGCCGAAACTGTTTTCCTATGAATTCCTTCTTACATTAAAAAAAAATGAGCAAGTGCGTGAAATGATGAAATCATGAATTTAGCAGCAGCATCTCATACAAATGCTGTCATGAAATCTCTTTTCTAAGACATTGTTAGGGAGGAAGAGGCCCACGAAGGTCCAAGTGCTCATGACTCATGGAAGCCATCATGGAAACTCCACAGAAGTGAGAAAAAGTGGGACTGAAGGGAGAACCTTGATGATAAAATATTCCACCTTCACATTTTTGTGGGATTTTATTTAACCAGAGAGTGGATGATCAAAACTATAATTACATTTGGGTTACAAGTTCTTCAATGCCTGTGAGTATATGGAAACTAGAAAAGCTTGTCACCAAATTAATCGGACTATAGGTCTCCCATCAAACTAAAACTCTTCTTTTTAAATTGGAAGTACATTCACTGATCTTTCTTTCTCTCTCTCTCTGAATCCCCCAACTCTTCTATAATTTAATTGGACAAATCTTAACTGTGATTTTTTTCCCCACTCCCAAAGAGGGGGCACATCGCAGCCAAAGCTTGTTAATTAAGTTCTTTAAATACCCCCAGCTGTGCAATAAGTTTTCAAAGCAACACAACTGCAAATTTATTTATTTTTTTTAACATTTGGTGGAGAGTTTTCAATCATGCATTATTCCCCCCTCCTAGCTTTGAGGATGGGAAAAACAGGAATAATCTCTGGGAGAAAATTCCCATGCATTGTGGAATCTTGGACAGACAGTCAAATTGGAGGTGCGTTAAGTGGTGTCTAATTGGTGTCTTTTTAAGGAGGGCAGACACAGGGCCCGATTTATTGGGCTCAGAGGCAGCCTGAGTTCACACAGGCTCAACACAGAAGTAGGAATTCCATGGGAAGTTCTTAGGAAAACACCCCAATAGTGTGAGGGTGGCGTGCTCCCTAAGGGGAGATCAGCAGTTAGAAAAAGTGGACTGAGTAAGATCAACAGAGAGTCAGGAGTGTCTGGGTTACCATCTTTCCTATCCTTACTCTCCCAACTAAGTGGATAAAGATCAATTTGAAACGGAAGCACAGAGGGGTATAGGAGTTGGCAGTGGCCCTGACCCACTTTAAAGCAGTAACTTAGTAAGGAACAAATGATAGCTAACATAACCTTGGACCTTTGCTAAAAAGACATCATTAATTTATATTTCAGTTCTTTCACATTCTTGTGGTCTTTTTATCCATTGCCACGTCCCCTTGCAATTAATTTGGTCTAGCCACAGAGTTTTCTTTGACTTAAATGCTGAGTGTGGTGTTGGTGGGGTGGGGGGGGGGGGGAGGTTGCCGTTGGTGGGGGGGGGAACCAATGCATAAGTGATCCCGTCCTACAGTTCCTGCAGAAGTGATTGTTGAGAGGATACTGTCCCCTGGATCCCGGGTTTCCAAGACGCTCAGGACACCCCTCCCCCCCAGCAGATACCACCCCCACCACCCTTTCATCAACTCATGTTGGATATGTACCTTCTAGAAATCAGCCTCTGCTGGTGGCTCCAGGGATATTGGAAGATTGTGGGTTGCCAGTGTAACTATAGACTTGCTGACAACTAGGAAGATAAAGCTGAATGGTAGCCTGGGACCAGGTAAGACTTGCATAAATGTTTGGCTTAGCCATGTCTTCTAAACATCAGACAAATGAACAAACAACAACTAGTTGCGGAGTTTAAGCTTCAGGAGAGCACTCATAAAATTCAGAACTCCCGCACACCTGTCTGGGGCAGCAGTTCTCAGCCCTTGGTCCATGGCCTAACAGTCACTTTCATCATCACTGACGCCTGGCGGTCAGCTCTTCCGATCACTGCTACTTTCCAACTCTTTGCTTGTGGTCACAGCAGGTCAATGACCAATCTCCAGTTCACCTTGTTTCTCTGGAGACAATGCAGATGAACCTGAGGACAAGCTTTGGGTCCATGTGAGCAGAGGGCTGCAGAGTGGAGATGTTGGTTTTCTGGTGGGCACACCTTTGTCCCTGGTTGTCAAGGTTCTACCAGATGGGAATAACTTGGTTGATAGACTCAGTCACAGGCTGCGTTTGCACTGGCCACATTTAGCCAAGCCAAGAAAGAAGCCATGAGTGTCACAGCCAGGAACCAAACACTTCTGACTCCCCATCCTTGTCCATCCTTGTTTCTCCCCTTTTCCGCCTCTCCTCCCTCTCCCCCCCTCCCTCCCGCACATCACATCTCTGACGGCCACTCATGTTTGCGGCTTATCATTTCCCACCTCTCAGCCATCCTGTGGATCTTTTCTCCATGCCTCAGGATTACCTGCTGCTTCTTTGCCCACTCTCGGGCTTCGTAGGAAAGCTCTCTCTGGATTTCATTGCTGTTTCCCAGGCACCTTGGGTGGGACTGTAAGAGAGAAGCCAGGGAAACTTGTCCAAATCTAGGGGTAGAACTAGTTCCCTAAGAGAGAGAAAAGGTGAGCCGAGTTGCCTCATGCCCAGCGTCTCTATTTCCTTCTCCCCACTGGGGGAAAGAAAAGATGTCTTCTCCTTCTCAGGATACTGTTGAGCTGGAGGATTCTCTGCCTCTCCATGTCACCTCCTGTTTCCAAGTTCTGGGACTAATGTTAGCACAGAGTAGTTGCTGGTGTCCTTCTCAGTCCTACTGGAAGGCTTCTTCCTCTTTTCTGCTCCTCTTCTGCTGGCAGCAAAGCTTTCTTGTGAGTCACAAAATGTGTGTGGTGTCCCTGTGCTTGTCACTTCTCTCAGGACTGTTGGGCTTCTGGGTCCGCTAGAAAAGGGGTGCCCCTACTAGAGCCTCATGCATCACAGCTACAGAATACAGACTTATTTTATTGTCTTAGCAGAACAACTTCTACAAGCTGGTGAAAGGAAAGTGATACTGCCTTTGAGAATCCAGCCTCTGACAAGGCTGCGCACACCCCCAGCTTGTATGCGTGTTCCTGAGTTGTCTCGCTCAGTGGCTTTGCAGATTTTTTGCAGCTGCCCTTGCAGTCTGTCCTTTCAGACAGTCTTCTACTTCGAAAGCTCCAGAGGCCTCAGAGGCAAAGCCTGGCGAATGGGCTCAGGACTCAGGTTCCTGGACTCAAGTACGGAGACTCATCTGGTCTGCCACTTACTAGTTGCGTGGGCAGGTGATCTTGGTTAGGTGGCCACTCTGGGTGGGTCCATTTGCATTTGTAAGGTAGGAGACCAACAAAATCAGCCTCCCAACATTCTGGCATTGTTCTAAACGTTTTTCATCCCTGCAACATACTTGGGCTGAAGCAATAGCACAATATGTAGGGCTTTTTTGCCTTGCATGAGGCCGACCTGTGTTCGATTCCTCTGCCCCTCTCAGAGAGCCTGGCAAGTTACCAAGAATATCCAGCCCGCACGGCAAAGTCTGGCAAGCTTCCTGTGACATATTTGATATGCCAAAAACAGTAACAAGTCTGACAACGGAGATGTTACTGGTGCCCACTTGAGCAAATTGATGAAGAACCAGAGGACAGTGCTACAGTGCTATAGTGCTACAATATACTTATACAGTCCCCCACCCAATGGGAGTATGGCTGTGCTCTCCTCAGCTCTCCTCAGCCCTCCCAGCCTTTCTCTGCTTTGCTGGCTCCCTGGCGAAGTCCTTGGCTGTGCATATTTGAATTTTTTTCCCTGCTTTCATTAAGCAACATGCATTGCTGTTTATGTAATCATCTGAGAACTCTATGAGGGCCTCAGAACGGCACTGACATGCTGCTTGGTACTTATTAGCTTTATAACTGATGACCAGGCCTCAGGATAATGACAGTTTGGCTGCCCCATAATCGTTCCGTTTAATATAACTGATGTCTCAAGAAGCAAATGCATCTGCTGGCTTCATCTTCACAAGTCGCTGTGTGGAGGCAAAACTGGGCTGATCTGTAAGGCTGAAAGAAGCCACCTCATTCTTAACAGCTTACCTCTGACCCTTTGGTCAAAGGTGAAACTCTCAAAGGATATCAGAAGGCCCCCTTTGACTGACTGCAGAATGTTTTGCATAAAAAAGTCAATCTGGATACTTTTATCCCCCTGAGTTTTAGGGCCATACCCACTAGTACTCAGGAGCTATTCCTGATTCTGTGCTCAGAGATCACTCCTGGCAGTGCTCAGGATCGGACTTGGGTCAGCTTCACGGAAGACATGAAGCTTTGACTCCTGTTATTTTCTATGTTCAGGCCCACAACATGAGCACTTTTAAGCAATTCATTTATTCTTTTTTTGGGCGGGGGGGGGGGGCGGGAATGTCACGCCTGGAGATGCTCAGGGGTCACTCCTGACTCTACACTCAGGAATTACTCCTGGCGGTGCTTAGGGAACCATATGGAATGCTATGATTGAGCCCAGGCTGGCTACATGCAAGGCAAATGCCCTACCCACTGCGCTATCTCTCTGTCCCCAATGCATTTGTTCTTTAGTTAGTCACGGTTGCTTCTGCTCCCCTCTGTTGGCCCTCTGATTGACTTCATCCGCGTATGTTAATGTGCTTGGTTCTTGAAGACACCCCCAACATGTAAATGCTTCCTAGTCACGAGAATGACTAGGAAGGATGTGGAACCATGAAGTGCAGAGCTGACACTGGAGCAGGTTAATGACGAGTCCCTGTGCTCCCACTATTTGAGGTGGGGACCCAGAGCCAGAGCAGGGACAGGAACACAGCTCTGGCCACAGGGCTCTGTGGGCAGACCCCAAACTGTCTTGCAATCTCAACAGAAAGAAAATTCCTCTGGAAATTTTGGGAACAGAATCAAAGCAACAGAGTGACAACCCAGAGGTTAGCATCACTGGTTCAGTCTAGTCAAGCCAAAAATGCTAATCATCACCCACATGGCCTCTGCATTATCCCTGTCCAAGGGGACAAGTTCTCATTCACTGGGAAACATCTCCCACTCCAACCTAGAGTGTTTGTGAGCATCGCATGTTGTACTGAAGATCTTGAAGTGGAGATAAGAGAGGGATGCAGGGCACTGAGCTCCATCTTGCTCTTATAAATCTCTGCTTACATCTTTCCCTTCTTGCCTCACTGCTGTCCATGGACAACAGGACCCTCCCCTGGGAACACAGCCTCCCCCATCCTGGACTGCCAGTCACCTTTTCCAGCTTCTCTGCCCTCCTCTCATACACTGAGCCCTCTCCCTGCCCCCCTCCCCCCAGTTTTCATCTCCTTCTATCGTGCAATGCTCCTTTCAAAAGGGAGAAGAGAAATCACTTTGATGCTCAGCAAACAAAAGATTTTTCACCTCCTATGAAAGGCTTGCATCATACAGGACCATGATAAGTAAAAGCAATGAAATATTTTTTGTCTCTCTAAACACATACTGTCTCAAATTCTCGCTCCAAAGTTGTGACAAGCTATGTCTGACTTGTACTTCATAGGGAAGAAGGAGTAGAGATCAGAGAAGTCAAAGCACATGTTGGAGGTAGCATAGCATGCTGATGCCACAGACAGGACTGGCCCAGCCTGGATGCCTTCCTTAGCATCCCAGAGCAATGACAGGCTGGGAATTCGAGCTAAGTTAATTTATATGCTAGTGTCCATACTAGATGATGTGCCCCTTTCATCCTTATTGGGATCTGATAAACTTGGAGATGGCAATTTTGCTTAAATAAGTTTGTTTCAGAATAGGAAGCTTCTGCAAGATGATTTTCCACACTCGGGGGAAAAAAACTCCTTGTAATAACGATACCTCCCCAACTTTTCTTTCTACTCATCTGAGCCTTATTATAATTCAAAGCCTATACATTGCAACTGGCAGTGGTCTCCTTTCTTTACTTCTTTAATTAGTACTGTCATTTTTAATCTGCTGGAAAGACGAGAGGGAGATTGAATGTCCCAACAACAGACATGTTATTCTGAAACTCCAATTGTGACAAATTCACAAACTCATAAAAAAAGTTTTTTTTTCTTCTATGCTATCCTATTAGCTGAGAAACAAGAGATTGAAGAGTCTTTCTCTCTTTGGGGGGCTCACTCCGAGCCATTTTTGGTTATTATGCACAAGATGTTTTTTCCACTGAGTTGTCAGGTTGTTAAATGTCTTCACCATGGAGTGTTCCAGTAATTCAATCCCTCTGGATTGCCCGGAGTGTCTTAAATGTTTTGATTGCAAATACAGGAGGGAAGCTGCTGTCCTTAACAGTCTCCCCTTAAATCTTCTTATAGATTAATTTGCTGTGTGGCCTGAAATAGGTCAAAAGGTTTTGGCTCAGGAGTAGAATTCTAGAAATAATCACCCTATAGACACTCTAAATCAATCATAATTAATGACTTGCCTAGTCCTGTCAGCTGATTGCTGCTAGAGGGTGAAATAAAGAGACCCTTTCTAATACAATTTGAAAGGAGATCAAATCTGTCATTTCATCTAATAATCGAGCCAAATGAGAAAAGAGAGGGGTCAAAGTTCACTGGGTGACCTTATGTAAACCCAATAATGCATAATTCATTTCCTTTTTATGGAATTTATAAGCTGCTGTAAATGGTGAGGGCAGCAGCATCTGTGGCTTCCTCCAAATTATACTTGCTGAACCCACAACGCTTGCCCAAACTTTGCAGTACCATGTTCTCTTTCCATTCTATTTTTGTCTTTCAGGTTTGGGACTCTACCCAGCAATCTTAGGGCTGCTCCCTGTTCTGTGCTCCGGGGTCACGCCATGCATTCCCAGGGATCGAACTTGGAGCTCCTGCATGCAAGGCATATACATGCTCAGCCAGATGGGAAGCCCCGTCAGCAGTATATTCTGACAGAATAATCCTTGAGTCTTCCATACAGGCGGGCATTTAAATCATTCTCCCAAGCGTGCGAAGTTAATAACTGAATAAATCACTGGCAGCTCTTTCTGAATGATATAAAACCTGTAATTTATTTATTGAGTGTTACAAATACAGTTAAAACATGTTTTCATGCAAAATGCTTTCCCTCTTTTTAATATTATCCAGAGGAGAATATGGGTTTGGAGCTCTGGAAGTGGAGGGTGGAAGACCTGTCCATTCTCTCTTGCTGTGGTGATTGGGATATGTAGTTTCCAACCACCTTCCACACTAGTCAGGATGATGGGGTGGGACAAATGAGTGGAGTGCTTCAGTCTTCCAGAGAGGGATTGAGCTTCCCACAGCTACAGTGCTAAGGCCTGTGGATAATTTTGGACCAAATCACAATGATCATTCTGAGTTCTCTTCCCAAGCAAGACCTCTTGAAAGCAGCAGGCCAGCTACTTTATTTTCTTTTGCTTTTGGGGTCACACCCGGCAACGCATAGGGGTTACTCCTGGCTCTGCACTCAGGAATTACTCTTGGCGGTGCTCAGGAGACCATATGGGATGCTGGGATTCAAATCCAGGTTGGCCGCATGTAAGGCAATGTCCTACCTGCTGTGCTATCGCTCCAGCCCTTTTCTTTATATTTTTAAAGTCTCTTTCATCTGAAAGCACAATAAAAATGGTCAATGTTTTCCTGCATATATGCTTACTATCAAATACATGCAATATCTTCCATGGCATTGCTTATTTCTGCTTTTGTGATTATTTTTACCTCTGCACACGACTAGAAATCACTTTATGAGATATAGATCGATACATAGATAGATATAGAGATAGATATTTATTTGGACCACACCCAACAGAGCTTTGGTGGTGCTTGGGAGAACATATGTGGTACTAAGAATTGAAATAGAGTGGGTCATGTGCAAAGCAAGTGCCTTATTTCTGTATTATTTTTCCAGCCCCTAGGAGGTGCTTTTCAAACTATAGATCTGATTTTATCACCTCTCACCCTTGAGGTCTCCTGTGCTTCATGGAGTGTACGATAAATTGGTCAAGTCCTTACAGAGACTGGCTCGGTAGTATATTTTGAAAAATTGAAATTGTACATGCTCCTTGGCTTCCAAAGTTCCAGTTTTTATACTTTATCTCACATAATGGATAATTTCTCTTAAATATGGATTAGCAGGTCTTATAATTTTAGAATCAGCCTAAAGAGTCATCAGTAGGAAATCCTTAAATATGATGTGGTCTTTCTAAAATAATGTGATACTCTCCAGGCATCTCATACCATGCCATCCACCACATGGAATGTTGTCTATATGTGTTGTTAAGTTAAAAAGCAGGTCACAATGCAACTTAAGAAGCAGAATACTGTTTTTTTAAAAACGTACATCTTCCCCAAATAGAGGGGGTTAAAAATGAGTAATTTGGAGTTTATCACAGACTAGTGCTGTGCCTCCAGCAGATAATGGCGTGCATTAATCCAGGAAGTCAGTTTATAAATCAGACAACACTCCAATTAGTGTGCTTAGGTGGGTTGAGAATTTAAAAGTAAATGTTCTTTTACTTTTTAGCACCCATGTATTTAGCACCCATGAAGAATCCACTGAGGACCGGAGCGATAACACAGCAGGGAGGGCATTTGCCTTGCATGCACCGGATCTGGGTTCGATCCACAGCATCCCACATGGTCTCCTGAGCACTGCCAGGAGTAACCCCTGAGCATTGCCAGGTATGACCCCCCCAAAAAAAGCAAAACAAATAAATAAGATACACACACATATATAGAATATATATATATATATATATATATATATAATATATATGGGCTGGAGTGATAGCACAGCGGTAGGGCGTTTGCCTTGCACGCAGCCAACATGGCCGACCCGAGTTCGATTCCTCCGCCCCTCTCGGAGAGCCCGGCAAGCTACCGAGAGTATCTCGCCCACACGGCAGAGCCTGGCAAGCCACCCATGATGTATTCGATATGCCAAACACAGTAACAACAAAAATCTCCAATGGAGACGTTACTGGGCTCGCTCGAGCAAATCGATGAACAATGGAAGGGCCTTTACCTTTTTACCTTTACCTTATAGAATATAGATAGATAGATAGAATATATATAGAATCCATTGAGCCGGGCCAGATATAGAGTACAGGTGTTAAGATGCTTGCCCTTACATGAAAGAGTTCTTTTCCTGAGCAACTCCTCTTCATAGCAGTGGGCTAGTTACTTTCTTTTGTTTATCTATTGTTTTAAGTTTATCTCATCAGAAGGCACCAAAAAAAAATAGTCATTGATTTTGTGAATGTATTTTTGCTATCAAATGTGCATGTCTTCCATGGCATTCTCTACTTCTGGGCTGCTTTTGTGATATTATTGTCTTAATCCCTCTCTCTGCCAAATCACGTTTTCTGAGCACCTTCAAGAGTGACCCTATAGCAAAAGAGACATTGAGTGGTACCCGGGCTGGAGCGATAGCACAGCGGTAGGGCGTTTGCCTTGCACGCAGCCAACATGGCCGACCCGAGTTCGATTCCTCTGCCCCTCTCAGAGAGCCCCGCAAGCTACCGAGAGTATCTTGCCCACACGGCACAGCCTGGCAAGCCACCCGTGATGTATTCGATATGCCAAACACAGTAACAACAAAATTTCCAATGGAGACGTTACTGGGCCCACTCCAGCAAATCGATGAACAACGGGAGGGCCTTTACCTTTACCTTGTTCAGTCTATTGTCTACTCTCATCATGCACTTCCCATCCTAAGAGGAACCTCCCAATACCCTTTATTTGGTGCTCCCTTCTCTGTCTGAGCTGCCTTTTCCCACTCAATGTCTCTTTTGCAAACACAGCACTCAAAAGGAAAGAGATAACAAGAGGGAATGCCCTGCCACAGAGGTAGGGTGGGATGAAGGGATGGGGGAGGGGGGTGGGAAAGATACTGGGACTTGTGGTGGTGGAGAATGGGCACTGGTGGAGGGGTGGGTATTCGATCATTGTATAACTGAAACCCAAGCACCAAAATTTGTAAGTCTACAACTGTACCTCATGGTGTTTCACTAATAAAAATGTAAGAAAAAAAAAAGAGTGACCCTATAGCAAACAGCCAGGAAGAGCTTGTGAGTATTGTTGATATGGCCCCAACAGTCTCCATACCCAACAATTTATTGAAGAAAAGGTATTATAAAAATGTAAAAACAGTTTTAAAACATATGCAAAAAAATTTACGTACAATTTAGATACAGATTTGAAACATAAGCAGGAAAAGCACACATATTCCATATATACTTATGTGTATGTATATATACATGTACCCTGCCACTGTGCACACAGTTTTATGACATTGAAATTAAGTTTATTCAATGTGATATAAATCATCAAAAGCCAAAGCCAAAGGCATAGACTAAGAAATGTATTTTCTAAGAATTTCCACCTACAAAATTAATAAATCAGAGGGAAAAATACAAATAACACAATAGAAACACAATTTAGAATGCTCTCAAAATTATTACATTTCCTTGTGTTTTAGTAACACAGTCCTCCTATCATAAATTAGTACAATATTGGGCTTTTTAAAAAAAGAGGCATGGAGTGGGAATTCATAAAAGATAAATTTAAAAGGTCAATAAACACATAACTGGGAGTTCAGTATACTTTCCAACAAGAAAACACCCAGTAAAAAGCATTGAGTTACCATTTCACACCCTCAAATGGCAAAGACTGTGAAGCTTGGTGGTATCAAGGAAGGCTGGCCAAGCTTTGGAGTGTATACCTGCTTGAGTGAAGGGTCTCTTCATGATTTTTTGCTTATTTCTTCTTCACCACACTCTACAGTGCTCAGGGCTTACTCCTTGCCTTGTACTCAGAGATGAGGCTTGGGGATTGTATGTGATGCCAGGAATTTAACTGGGATTGGCCTCATGCAAGGCAAACATCATAACCCCTGTACTATCTGTAGCCCTGTACTATCTCTTCTTTAAAACATGCACAAACACACACAAGATACAATTCATAAATGACGTTATATTGTTTCAGGTGTACAAATTAGTAATTCAATATATGTAAATCTTGAGAAATGATTGCAAACAAGCCTAATTAATATTATCATTTATAGTCACAAATTTTTGATTCCTTTATAGAAATTGATTTTTTATTAAGGCACTATGATTTACACCACAACTTGTAATTGAATTTCAGGCATACAACGTTCCAGTAACAATACAGCCACCAGTGTCAACTTCCCTTCATCACTGTCCCTAAGTCCCCTCCTATTCCTGTCTGTCTCCTTGATAGGCACAGTTTTAAGATTGGTTATTGCTGTTTGGATCTCATGATTTTAGTGTTGCTTCTGTGGTTTAGGTATGGAATATTTTTCACCTTTGCACTGTCAATATGCCTGAGGCTCATCGTCTTACTTCCGGCCTGATTTCTTTCCTTCCCTGTCTTAAATTACCCTTGTTCCAAGAGTCAATTTTTTTTCTTTTTGGGTCACACACGTGATGCTCAGGGGTTACTCCTGGCTCTGCACTCAGGAATTACTCCAGGTGGTGCTTGGGGGACCATATGGAATGCTGGGAATCGAACCCAAGTTGACCCCGTGCAAGGCAAACGCCCTCCTCACTGTACTATCGCTCCAGCCCCAAGAGTCAAAATTTTGAGTCTTATGAGAACTTCTAAAAAATCTACTCTTTTAAAAAAATCTACTCTTAACCACTTTAAAATATTGTTATTGACAATAAAATTCGTTGTTGCTAAAATACAATGCTTTTGACCTTATCACCATTCTGGGCATAGGGCTTATTTTATAACTAGAAGCTTGTAACTTTTGACACACCCCCTCCACCCATCTTCCCACCTTCTTTCCTGTCCTTCTGTCCCTGTTTTTAGTAGGGTGTTTTAGATCCCACTTTTAAGAGAAATCTGGTAGCACTACTCTCTCTGACTGATTTCCGTACTTCTTTCCTTACTGTCTTTTGAATATAATTGAATTGTGGAATTTTTGTAGAAAATAGACATTTGTCAGATGTACCAATTTTTTCCTTTTAGAGTTTGTGTTTTGGGTGTCAAGTCTAAGGACTCTGATTTTCATAAATATCAAAGATTTCTATTGTTTAAAGGAATTTTATAGCCCTATAGTTTATATTTAAGTTTATAATTAATTTTCCAGCATTTCTTTTAAGATCTATTTCACAAAACATAAAATGAACCATCTTAAAGTGGGATTTTAGTAAATTCAAAGGATAAACCTCCACTATACTCCACTCACAACATTCTCATCCCAAATGATATCCCATAAGCAATAGCAGTCACACCTCAGTTTCTCTTCCCCAACCCTTATACTGACCTAGATCAGCATTTCTTAAAATGGGTGATACAACCTCTAGGGTATAGAACCAGGGTCAGCCACAAGCAAGGCAAGCACTTCAACTCCTGTGCTATCTCTCCAACCCCTGAATTCTTAGTTTTCTCCCAGTGATCGATACATTCATCTTTACGCCAGTAGCACACTGAAAGTTTATAATAGATCTAATCAGTAATAAGATACCTCTGGTGTGTAATAGAATATCCCATCAAGATTCATGTCAGTACACTCTGTGATGCTCACACAGAAATGAAATTGCCCACCAACACATCTCATAAATGTATTCCCATAATTAAGCAAATCAGGACTGTATTTTTATGAGTTTATTTTTGAGAAATAAGAAAATGGGTATGGAATTTATCACATGCTTTTCTGCATTGAAACAAACAGCATATGAACTTTTTCCTTCTGGGGTCTATGATGTGATAGTTTGCACTGATTGAATTTTTGAAGGTAGCATTATAAAATGAATTAGACAGTGCTCTTTTCTACTTTTTGGAAAGAATTGAATATAGTATAAGCAAAAGATTTTTAGAGTTTCCCATTCTAATTATTTGTAACTATGCTCTGGGGTCATTGCTGGAGGTACTTGGGAACTTGTAGGGTACCTGGGATTGAAACCAGGATGAGCCTCATGTAAGGCAAATGCTTTAATCCTTGTTTTTTCTCTTTATTCCTGGAAACCAACAGTTTCTTGGAGGTGAAGGGGTGAAAAAATATAAATTCAATTTCCCTTAGGGTTATAAATCTACTCAAATTGTTTCATGTTGAATGAAATGTGATATTTTATATTTTGTGGAATTACTTCATTTTATCTGAGTTGTCAAATTTAAGTGGGGAGAGATGTTTGTAGTATTTCCTTATTAGTCTTTTGAAGTCTTTAGAGCCTATAGTAATATCCTGTCTTATTTTCAATAGTGAAAATTTGTATCATCTTCCTTTTCTTTGTCAGTCTTGCTAGAGGTTTGTGAATTTTATTGATGCATGCAAAGAACTGCCACTTTAATGATTTCCAATAGTGCAGTTCTATTTCTAATTTCATTGATTTCTACTCTTATCTTTATTATTGCTTTTATTATGCTGCTTTTGGTTTATTTTGCTCTTCTTGGTTCTTTTAGTGATAGCTTATTGGCTAATTTTTATTCTTTTCTAATAGATACAGTTCATGCTATAAATTTTCCTCTACAACTGTTTTCCACAAATTTTTATATCATTTCTTTTTATTCAGCTCAAATATTTTTAAATTTTTTTGAAACATTGCTTAATTCACCAACTACTTAGGAGTAACTCATTTAGTACTCAAGTATTTGACTATTTCCCGTTTATCTCCTCTACTATTGTTCTCCAGTTTGATTTCACTATGGTTGGTACGGGTACTCTATGTTTTCAATTTTTTTAAATTTGTTGATTTTTTTCCCTAACAGTCCAAGATAATGTTTATCTTGGTATTTGCTCCATAGGCACCTAAAGAGGACATGAATTCTACTCTTATTGGATAGATTGTTCTATAAATTTTCATTGATAGTGCTCTTGAGGTCTACCATGTCCTTACTGACAACTTGACTAGTTGATTTAATTTTTTGAGGTAGGTATGCAGTTCTCCAACTATGTCTACATTATCTTGCTCCTTTGAGTTCTCTCAGATGTATTTTAGATATTTTGTTGCTTTTTCACTCAATAATAAATATTTATCATTACTAAGTCTACTTGGTGTATTTTCCCGTTATCATTATTTAGTATGTCTGTCACTGATAATGTCTTTTGCTCTCAAGTCTGCTTTAGTTGATATTAATATAGCTCCTATTGCTCTTTTATTTTATTATTTTGTAGGATAATTTTTTCCTTTTCTTTTCAGTGTGCTTATCATTTCAATTGAAGGTCACATTTATAATCTACTGTGCCACTCTCTATCCTATAATTGATGTATTTAGACCACTTAGACTATTGTAATTATTCATGTTAGAACTTTAATCTATTATTTAATATTCTTTGTTCTTCTCTCTCTCTCTTTTCTTTTCCTGTTCACTTTTAGGTGACTTGAACATTGATTTACAATGTTTTGAATCCATCTCTTCCTATGGTGTTATTACTGGTTGCTCTAAGCATTACAATATGTATGCACCTCTGTCATTGCCAGTGGAGTGAAGTGTACAATCTTTAATTTACTTTGTGTACTTTTACTCTTAATCTTTATAATATAATTTTACTTTAGGCATTAATTCTATGCACACTTGGTATGCTTTTATTTGTTTGTTTTGCTTAGTTTTGGGGCCATACCTGGTAGTGTTTGGAAGCAATGACTGGCTTGGTGTTTGGGAGTTTGTTGTTTCCAGGGGGTAGCAGGGACCATGCAGTGGTGGAAAAGAAACTCAGTATTCCCATAGGCAAGGCTTCACTACAGCTCTCTCAGTCATCTCATTGGATCTTCTATGAAAATAGAATCATATTAAGCAATGGTATAATATTTTTGCTTATTAAATATAATAAAGATTATTAAAGAGGAGAGCAAAGAAAACTATATATTACCTAGATTTACTGTACTTTTTCTATTCTCTGTGGTCCAATAATCCTTTAAAATTTATTTTTCTCAGGAAAATTTCTGTTAGGACTTATTTTAAAGTATGTTTGTTGTTAACATATTCTCTAAGGTTTCTTTTGTCTGAAAATATCTCAATTTTTTCTTTATCACTGAAGAATATATTCATGAGATAAAGATTAGGTTAATATATTCTTTTCTTTTTTCTCTTTTCTTTTCTTTTTGTTTGTTTTTGTGCCACACTGTAGGTGCTAAGAGCCTACTCCTGGTGGTGCTCAGAGGACAAGATGCAGTACAGAAATCAAACCAGACTGGCCTGATGCAAGTCAAGCATCCTACCCACTATATTGTTGCTCTGGTCATTATTCCTTCAATTCTTGAAGAATCTTGTATCGCTTTATCCATGGCTTTTGCTAAGAAATAGATTTCATTGAAATTATTTTTCCTGTAAATTAAAATTTTCTCACTATTTTGATTTTTTAAAAATATATACCAGATATTTAAATTTGATATGTCTTTATATGGATTTCTTTGGCTTTTAAACTGAATCTCTAGGTCTTTAATTTACCCAACTAGGGGATTTCTCAGACAGAATTCTTTTAAGTAATTTTCAACATATGTTCCTTTATCCTTCTTCCAGAAACTTGATAACATGAATCTTAGATGCTTTGCTATAGTCCCAACTGATATTTTAAAGTCTATTTTCTCTATATTTGGATTGTGCAATTTATTTTTTCCTTCTGGGTTTTTGGACCATGACATATGCTGCTCGGAATCTACTCTCAGCTCTGTGCTGAGGAGTTACTCCTGGCTGTATGCAGAAAACCATGTGGTACCAAGAATGAACTGGATCCAGCCATATGCAAGGCAAATGCCTTAAATCCAATACTATTCCTTTTGCTCAGTTTAGGCAATTTCTATGGCTCTATCTCAAAATTCACTTGTTCTTTCCTTTGTTTCTTCCATTCTACTACTGAAATGATCAATACGTCAGTTATTTTTGATACCATATTTTCAGTTAAAACTTCTTCACGACTTTATTTCGCCTTTTCTATTATTTTGAAATTTTTTTTGTTTCAAGCATGCTTATAATTGTTAAAACCTTGTTTTTAAATAAGTTTTCAGATAAGTTTTCATCATCTTGTTCTTCTATTTTTTCCACTCAGTTTGAGATCTACTTACTCTTTGCTGCAATGGGTGATTTCTGATTGACACCTTAATACTTCAATATTAGATAATTTGGAGACTTATTTAAGCCTTCTTTTAGGGTCAGATTTCTCTGACACTGGTCTGAAAGCAAAGATGCTGGCTTGTATTGTCAGGTGATAGTAGAAGGGCAGATCTTCCTTTCCGTCTACATTCACCTAAGTATGTCCAGAAGAATTTTCCATTCTGCTCAGTAGGGTTCCAGCTCCCAGACCAGCATTTACACTTTTCTCCATGACTGGGAACTTGGGAAGGCCTCGTTTGTGCTTCTATGTGGTCTTAACTGGAATGACAGCAGAGCAGAGAAGCCTCACTCAACCCTGCTATGTCGTAGGAAAACCCCTGACTCCACTTGGCCTCTTTTGACATGTCACAGTCTTTATTGCTGAGAAAATTTAAGCTTAAGATACCATAATGCCCCAAAGTAGAGAGTATTGGGGAAATTGTCTTCCATAGAGGGAGCAGAAGGGGTGGGATATGGGGGGTACTGGGAACATTGGTTGTGGAAAATGTGCGCTGGTGGAGGGATGGGCTTGGATCATTGTTTGACTGGAACTCAAACACAAAAGGAGAGGAAAACAAGAGAGAAAAGAAAGTTTGTTTCCATTTTTGTGACAATAACTCTTAAATTTTACTCTCTTAATAATTTTCAAATATACCATGTAATCGAACTCGGGTCAGCCATGTTGGCTGCGTGCAAGGCAAACGCCCTACCACTGTGCTATGGAGCAATAGTACAGGGGCTGGAGTGATAGCACAGCGGTAGGGCGTTTGCCTTACACGCAGCCAACATGGCCGACCTCGATTCCTCCGCCCCTCTCGGAGAGCCCAGCAAGCTACCGAGAGTATCTCGCCCGCACGGCAGAGCTTGGCAAGCTCCCTGTATTCGATATGGCAGACACAGTAACAACAAAGTCTCCAATGGAGACGTTACTGGGCCCGCTCAAGCAAATCGATGATCAACAGGAGGGCCTTTACTTACTTTTACTTACCATGTAATAATGATAAATATAGTCATTATGTTACTTATTACAATTTTTGTCTTGATTTTTCTTAGAACTGGAAGTTTGTATCTTTTTGATCCCCTTCGTCCAATGCCCACCTACCATAACCAATTCTCAACCCCTATCTCTGGAAAACAATGATCTGATCTTTTCTTTTACAAACTTAAATGTAAGTAAACACTATACAGAATTTGTCTTTGACTTATTTTACATAGTGCCATGTCCTCAAGAGCCATCTATATTGTTGTAAATGGCAAAATTTTACTTTTTTGACCAAATAATATTCTAATATTCCAATAGACACACTTGTTAAACCCAACTTCTATATCCATGCTAATGCAAAATGTAGATTGTTTCTATATCTGACTATTGCGGATAATGCTGCTTTGAGCATTGGGGTGCATATATCTCTTCTGTATGGAATCTTCATTGCCTTTGGATATAGTCCCAGAAATGGAAGAACTGGATCAGATGATGGTTCTATTTAAATGTTTAAGTATCCAGCATACTGTTTTCCATGGTGGCTATATCAATTTACATTCCCACCAGTAGTGAACCATGGTGCTCTTTCTCCATATCCTTACCAGCATGTATTACCTCTTCTTCTTAGAATAACCATTTAAGCAGTTGAGAGTGATACCTCATTGTTCCTATTCCCTGTTGAGTTACAACATCAAGCCCCTTTTCATATGTCTGTTTGTTCCTGGTATGTCTTCTTTTGGAGAAGTATCTATTCAGGTCCTTGGCCCTTTGGTCCTTTTTAAAATTATATTTGATTTTATTATTATTGAATTTTGTGAGTTCCTTATATATCTTGGGTATTGTTCCTTATAAAAGGTTCACAAATATTTTTCCATTCTGTAGGTTGTCTTCTTGTTTGATTGGATATCTCTTTTGCTATAAACAAGTTCTTAGTTTGATGTAACCCCTCTGATTGACTTATTTTATTGTTTTAGCTGAGGATTTTTGAGTTGAACTTAGAAGGAGTTCAGGAAAACATAGCTCTATCCCAGATTCTTTGAAGGAGACACCAAACTTTACAAAAAATATATTTTGAATGTTTAAAATAAGTTGTAAATGGAATATTTATAATTTTAAATATAATATTTTAAAATTATTTATATTAAATAGAATATTTATCTATTTATATTAAATAGAATATTTATCATTAAAAGATGTACTTTAAAATGAACAGGAACTGGGAGATGGGGCAGGGTCTAGTGGGTGCATAATAGGACCACGAAAGGAGTGAGTCTCTGGAAGAAAGAGAAGGTCCTGCCTAAAGAGAGTCATTTACTCACACATTCACTCTAGAATGTTCTTTAACTAGTCAAATCCAGAGCAGAAACCTGGTGTTTTCTTGTTCTTCAAACCTCTTTTAGTTCTCTTGTCCCCATTGAGGGGTTACAAAAGAAGACAGTCCTGGTGGAGTTCATCATATTGTGGGGAGAATGACCTTCTGACCCAGAGGCCCATCAAGCTAAAAACAACATATCTCTAGGCCGCTCTATTCATTACTCCAGCACTACCTGGCCCTTGAAGATGCAAAACCAATGGTGAGGGCTCTCAAATCCCTCTTTGGTGATTAGGAAGTGAGATAAGGAAGGGAGGCTTTTAACAACCTAACTGTCCTCCCAGGAAAGGTCCAGAGAGATGGCTCTCTGCAATCTGAGAGAAGCCAAGCAGCAAGAGAAAAGCAAACACAAATGCTTCTGTGGCTTTTGGATTTTATAAAGCACTAACATCAGCTGTTCCATCTGCCAGAACATGTTTGAACGGGTGTTGTGAAATTGCCTTCTTGTCTGCCTTGAGTCAACTTAACTTGTAAGGTCTACTGTCTGGAAGTCCTCCATATAGAGTCTAGAAGGGAGGAAAGCTTTGCCAACCCAGGTTTGGGGAACCCTGAGCCCATGACAATGGTCAGAGGGGACATGATACATCTCTACCCTGGTTGAGCCAATGCCCTGTGGTCTGTGGTGCCTCTTTGGAGCTGATGGAGGTAGGTAGCCTTTCTCAGACCTAACCTTCTTCCTCTTTAGCTTCAGTTTTCTCATCTCTAAAATAGAAACAGCAGCAGATCCTAATCCTGCTCCTATGTAAAGATGAAGGCATATTGTGTCAATGAACAGAAGTTGCTATTGTGATTAACAACATTCACAAAATGGAATATTCTAGAAAGGAACTTTTTGTTGTTGTTGTTTTGATTTGGAATCACACCCCATGGTACTCAGGGCTTACTCTTCACTCTGTACTCAGGGATCACTCCTGGTGGGCTTGGTGGAACATATGGGGTGCCAGGGATTGAACCTAGGTTGGCTGTGTTCAAAGCAACCACCCCACGCCCTGTACTATCTCTCCAGCCCCTTTCATTGTCACAGTTATTTTATTTGGAGGCCACACCCAGCAGTGCTCAGGGATAACTCCTGACTTTGAATTTAGGGATCACTCCTGTCCACGCTTTGAGGAACATATCCAAAGCCCAGGATTGAGCCCATGTCAGCCACGTCCAAGGCAAGTACCCTACCCACAGTTATATCTCTCCAAGGTGTTTTGGAAGCCAATAATGCTGCTAATATTCCCCCCCCCACCACCACCCCCAATGCATGGTCATTGCAGCATTGCTCCATTGACACAGCTGTTCAAATCTTTGATATCTCAGATTTACCAAGTTTCTGTTCAACTAGATTTTAGTTCTCCCCCCGCCCCACCCCATGTACTCTGGTTCACCAGTTTTTTGTTTTTATTTTTGAGGGCTGGGATTTGTGGCCACACTTGGGCGATACTTAGGGCTTATTCCTGGCTCTATGCACAGGGATCACTTCTGGTAGGATTGGGGTGGGGGAGAGGGTGGACTAACCATATTTGGTGCCAGGAATCAAACCTTAGTTGGCTGCCTGCAAGGAAAGCACCTTGCCACTGTACAATCTCTCTGGCCCTGGGGAAATTTTGTTTTACGTACAAAAAGTCAAAAGTCAACTGGGAGCATGATGAAAAGAGAGCATGGAAAGAGAAGGTTCCTATGCACCCCCTCCCCCCCTCCCCATCCCCCAGAGGGCTCTGTTCCCTCAGCAATCACACAGAGAACAACAGACTCTTCCTCTCAGTAGGTGAGTGATCCCAAGAGCATCCTAATGCATGTTTTATTTCTCCATTGATTTTAATTAAAAGGATATTGCCAAGGTTGCAAGGCATAAATATTGACTGATTTGGACTCTACAGTTACCCTAGAGTGTCAGGCTTGCTTTTTTTAAGGTTCTCTGTATCTCCTTTGACACTTCACACTTCTTTTTTGTTGTGTGAAATTCATCAAAAATAGAACTTTTTGACATGCCTGAGATTCAACCCAGGTTAAAAACATGATGAAGGTCTGACGATTTGCAATTATAGATTCACAAGTGAAATCTTGAATTTTGACGAAGCCAGCATGATTACATCGTGGTAAGATTTACTAAAGAATGATAGAGTTCTTCTATCAGTTAGATCAGAATAGGTGCATGATGGGGTATTCCCAAGCCCTATCATGACTGCTAATGGCACGCTTAGTAAGGCAGGGGGCTGTGTTCATCTCAAAGATGATATTACTCCAAATGAATCCTGTATCTCTTATCCTGATTCCTCTGACCCCTGTACCAAGGCCTGAATTCCTTTGTGACTTCCAAATTTTGAACCCTCTCAGGGTAAGCAGGATGTCCGCTTAAGCACACGGCTGTGCTCACTGCTGTCAAGGGCCAGGGAATTGTCAAGAAAGCACTGGCAATTTGGTTTTAAAGGTAGCAGAGCCCAGCACAGCACAGAAGGAGAGGAGCTCAGCACCCCTAGGAGGAGGTGGGCTGGGAGAAGCAGAGGTGTGAAATGCATTCTGAACATTCCCAGCGAAGAGCAATTGTCTTTCTCATGTTGATAGTGGAAAATCAATAGAGTTGTTTTCTGTTCAGCTTCAAGGGCACACGTTGCTGCTCCTCCAGGCTGGAGAAGTTCATAGGGTGGTTAACGAAATGTCAACTGTGATTGAGCAGTTCAGGCAAAGTTGACGTCCCTCTGCTATTGGTCTACCCTAACTGATTGGAGAACCACAGGGCAGGCAAAGCAATGCCAGGCCACAGGGAGCAGGTGGGACAACCTGGAAAATAACAAAGGATTTATGTATGGTACCCAAAAGAAGATTCAGGGTCGAACCCAAGGGAAATACCCATTTGGGGCAGCAGGACTGAAGAAGTGATCATTAGTGAAGGCTGCTCAGAAACAAACAGAACACCGCACACTCTAACCCTGCATACCTCATTATTTCCTGTTCCAATCCGTAGCAGCGGGAGGCTCTCTCTCTTGTCACTTGTGGCCTGAGCCACCTACACTAGATGCCCTGCCTTTCCTCCCTTCCCTCCTCTGCTCTGCACTGCACTGTCCTCCCATTGTTCATTCATTTGCCTGAGCAGTCCCAGTAACATCTCCATTGTGAGACTTGTTGTTACTGTGTTTGGCATATTCAATATGTCCCGAGTAGTTGCCAGGCTTTGCTGTGCGGGCAAGATACTCTAGGTAGCTTGATGGGCTCTACAAGAGGGGTGGAGGAATCAAACTCGAGTTGGCCAGGCTGGCGGCGTGCAAGGCAAATGCCCTACCGCTGTGCTATCGCTCCAGCCAGCCTCTGCTCTCTCACACCTTTTCCTAAATTGGTGAAGGTCACTACTCAGCATCTCATGGTAGTTAACTGGCTGACTCTGGAGTCAAATCTAAGTTTACATCATGGATGGAGTATTGAATGAGAGACTTCCTTCATTTTTTTCCAGCTGTAAAAGCGGGTGATCATTGTCCTCCTCAGATTGTTGTGAGATTTAAATGAGATGGTACACATGGAAAGACTCAACAGACACAACACAGCTAGGCCTTTTATCTTCTTTTATCTAATGAAGGGGCCTTCTTGATTTGTGAAAGTCTCATATCCAGCACATCCTCTCCTATTCGGATGTAAACTACATGTTGACTTATATTGAGTGATGGGTAACCTCCTCATCTCCCAGTACACACCCAAAGCGACCAAGGACACTCAGCTGGTTGGATCATTGGGAATCTTGTGATGGCCTCAGAGAAAAGCAAAATCAGATTATGCCACTTCTGTGTGATGTTTTGAAACTTGGGGCCTTTATGCTCAGTTACAACCCCAATCACAGAGTCTTATTGGATGGAGCAGTCAGGTTAAAAACTAGGAGTTGGGACCATGAGAACGGCTTCTTTGATACCTCAAATCCTGTTGAACAGACATACATCTATCTTACCACACAGTAAGTCAGGCTACTTCTCACAGAAAAATGGACTCTTTCATTGTAAGTGACTCTCCATCCCTGTATCTTTGAACTCAATAACTGAGTATCTATCTGGTATGTACCATGTTTCTGTGATGGAGATGGACAATCAAGCTTCTACTCTCATTCGGGGACCCAGGCCCCTTTCCTTTGTGGGATCCCCTCTCCCCCATATCTTCAGAGGCCTCCCCAGTAAGGTAGACAAGGGGCAATATTAGCAGAGACTGGCTCTAGAGGTCCAATTGGAAGTGGCACCTTCATTTCGGTTCACATTCTACTGGCCAGAACTCAGCCCTCTATGCTGTATCAAACTCAGAAGGGCGAAAAATCCACCTATTTGGGTCCCAGGAGAATGGAATCTGCTGGTACCCAACTACCAGAACCTGCCATACATACAAATAAAGTAATCTCTCATTTTCAATAGGAACGGGGCTTAGCGTATGCTATTCCTTCAGGAGGGCTTCAAAAAACCACAAGAGGTTTAGATGAAGATGAAGAATGGAGTAAAGAGGAGAAGGTATCCCGTGCCCAGTATTTATGGAATTATTTCCTCTCTATATCCTGTGAGTGCATGAGGAGTGTGTGTGTGTGTGTGTGTGTGTGTGTGTGTGTGTGTGTGTGTGTGTGTGGTGGGGGGAAATCTTGAAAGAGCCCCTCCTTAAGCTTCGTGTCCAGGTCTCCTCAGCTAATCCTCCTTACCGGTCCTGTTTCAGAAACTTGTTTGGGTTCATTTATCAGTTAATTCTCCAAAAGCCTTTTGACCTTTGTTCCTATATTGGGGGACTATGACTTTTCATTTGTGTACTTTCACAATGTTGCCAACACTCATTTCCAGACCATCTCCTATCTGTAATGGGAAGCCTCACTCGTTTTCCCCTCCTTGTCTGGCATACAAGGGGAGTCATGACTCTTGAAGTGCTTGTTACCCCATGCACCTCAGCAGTGAAAACACAAAACATGCCCTAGAAGAGATGCTCACACAGGAACAGGGATGAACGAAGGAGGAAACCAATAACTTGCACATCTCTGGCTTATGAATCATCTGTTCTAATTCTTTTGCACCTCTGTAAGCAATGGATCAAGAGAACTTCTAAGATCAATAAAGAAAATATGAGGCAGCTCCATGGTGGGCTTCCCAATCCCTCTCCAAGCATCATGATGAGTCTTGACTAGAAGGCACTGTTTTGGAGCAACATGTCTGCATGGGAGCAGTCACATGTGCTCACACCTGATTTTATACAGCTGCATGAAAAAGCCTCCACATTTATTTCAGGATTAAGTATGGTCAGGTGCCAAATTTGCCTAGGCTCCGGGGTTTCTGCAAGGCACAAAATCCAACCTGATTAAAAAAAAATGCTTGCTGGGTCTCACAGAAGGCCTCCAGAAATAAAATACTGTGAGAAGCAGAAGTTCAGAATACTCCGGATGTAACTGTTTCTTCCTTCCTTAAACGTTTTCCGATTGCATGTGAATCTCTCTCATCACCATTGAGACCTCTGCCATGGCATTTTGGAAAGGAGAAATAGTCTGGAAATCTCAGACTCACAGGAAAAAGAGGATATCCTCTTTAAAAACAGCCGAAAGCTGAATGCCATGCCTGAGACGCTTCTGGTGCCTCCTTTTTTTTTATTAAAACTGTAATGTAATCAGTTAAGACCACTGTCCCCCCTCCCCCATTAACCCCCACCCCGTCCTTTCCAGGCCACCAACAACTCCACTGCCCACCGAGCAGTTTCTTTAACTTTTCTGTACCTTGGAAGCATTTCCTTTTATTTATTTATTTTTCCTGTTGGGTGTGGAGAATGAGAGGGTGTATCATTTATTGTCTTTTTTCGCAAACCCAATTTTCCATGACTAAGAGAAAAAGACATCAAAGGGCTCATTGAAATAGATAAAATGCCCCATCAAATAGCTCTAATAAAACAGTATCTTGATGGTTCTTGAGAAGATGGCTTCGAAGCATATGGACTCAATTTCCCTTGGAAGAATCTACTGAGAAAAAGAAATCCAAGTGGTGTGGGTAAAACCTTTCAAATATTTTATTCCATTTCTCCTAAAACATAGCTCTGACTTGTCAATTAATAAAGTCCACTGGGAATTGATCTTTAGTTGTTGGTCCGGATTATGTTTTGTCTCCCAAGGAGCCCAGAGAGATAAACTGAGGGGGAAAAAAACCCCAAACAAAACAAAAATCTTAGATATAGTGCACCTTTTAAAAAATCACACATTTTTATCTCCACCGATAAGAGCTTCATTGGGGGATTAGGCAGGGGGAGGGGGGCTAGAGGGAGAAGGTTATAGGAAGGACTAAGATTCTCCAGCTTAACCTCTTGTCTAGGCCTTCCATCTGCAAATGTCATCAGCTCTGAAATGATCACTAATCTTTACTATATCTCTTGCAATTGTCAAGACCATTTCTTTGTTTGGTGTCAATTAGAGAGGAAAGAACTTTCAATAATTCAATAGCTCTGTATTAAAGGGCAGTTCAACCCACACAACTTATTGCTATGGTTATCAATTGTTTTTATGGAACATCTGAGTGAAAATCACTTGGATAACTCACCAGTCATCCATCAGAGCTCAGATTCATCTGTGTAAATGTAGAGTTATGATTTAATTACCAAAAGGTTGGGTTCAAATGCAAGGGAATGAGATTTGTTTATAGAACGATGGCTTGTTTTTCTCAGTTACTAATTATGAGCTTAATTTTTAATGGAAGAGCATTGCTGGTATAATTAACACCCAATTTACATGTGCATCCATAGAACCAATTAATTAAATTTTATTGATGTCTAGTTGCTCTTTAAAATGCTTTCCAAATGCCTCTAAATTGATTTTAAACTGTTGCTAGTGGAAGTCAGTTTATACTTTCTTGGGTTTATGAAATACTAACCTCTTCATTTATTAAAATATGCTTTATCTACTAGAGTCATTCCCTAATTTGCCAAGGATGTTTTGCTCATAGTGCACAATGGGATCCGATGGCAATGTAGGTCTTAGAAGTGCTACACTTGGGGGACTACAGATAGGTGGCCCTAGTGATCTTAACATAAAGATAATAATAGTGCCCTCGAAAATGAGAGCAGAGAAAGGGAAAGTCAACTGAGAAAAAAAGAGACAAAAAAAACCCAAAATTCCTGAACACTAGAATGAGCATATAATTTGATGGGTATGTGAACACATCTTTAAAAAAAAAAATATTCTGTAAGCTTGATCATCCACGAAAAGTTTGAGGAAGAGGACTTGAGAGTTTACAGTTGTAGAGACATAGAAACAGTATTGGAGATAAACTTTGAAAATTTTGACTTTTCAGCTGCTTTGGAATAACATCATTACTATAAATCAAGAATTATTTGCAATATGTATCTGACAAATAATTTTCTCATTGGCCACCCTCCAGAACTCAGGATGTTCCTCCTAGATGGGAGTATAAAATGAGGCTCCCAGAATCATGTCACCAGACTCTGTGCCAGGCTATGGGGTGGGTGAGAGCCTTCCCCACCCCAAGGTATCCAGCCCCATCAGTCGACCTCCACTACCCAACCACCGCCACACTCCAGGCTGCTTTCAGGACCACGCAGCCATGAAGACACATTATAAGACACTTCCTACTCATTTTCCACAGTTACTACACCATATCTGATGGGGTTCAGGCAGTAGGCAACAAATCATGGAGAAAATATATAAATATATGCCTCTCGGAGAGCCCGGCAAGCTACTGAGAGTATCCTGCCCACATGGGCAGAGCCTGGCAAGCTCCGTGTGGCATATTCGATATGCCAAATGCAGTAATGACACCAGGTCTCATTTCTCTGACTCTGAAAGAGTCTCCAATCGTTGGGAAAAGACAAGTAAGAAGAGATCGCTAAAATCTCAGGGCAGTGAGGAATAGAGATGTTACTGGCGCCCACTTGAGTAATTCGATGATCAATGGGATGACAGTGATACAGTGATTTATCTGATGCCAGTAAATATTTAATACACATAAGCCACTATAGGCACTCACAAGGATGAGAATGGCACAATAGTACAGTGGGAAGAGCATTTGTCTTGCATACAACCAACCTGGGATCAATCCCTAGCACCCCATTAGTCCCTGAAGATTTCCAGGTGTGATTTCTGAGTGCAGAGTCATGAATAAGTCCTGAGCACCACTGGGTATGCGCTGCCCCACCCCCAAAGAGCAGTAGCCTTATTTTTGCCATATTTCCTAGTTTTAAGATGTTTTTAGAATAGGATTTTTAATGCTAATCTTACTGCCTAGTATGTTCTCTTTATCCTTCCCTCTTTTTCTCACACTCCCTCTTAAACATAAACTGTTAACTATACTTCATTTTTTTTATTTCAATTCTAAGATTATTTGTTCCAAGAAATCTTCCATAACATACCATATGTAACCCGATCTCTCTATTTTTGGGTGACTTGGAATCAAATACTTTTTCATAATTGCACATGCCATAGTTGCATTTCTAGTCATTTGATTAATACATCTTCCTTTTCTGGTTTTTAATCAACATGAAGGTAATGGCTCTCTGTTTTGTATCTTCAGTGCCAGTATGATGCTTCCCTGTTAATAGGCAGATACTCAATAAATATGTGTTAAATAAATGAACAAATGTGTGACACTCTCACGGACCAAATTAGCTTTCTGGTGTGTTCCTATGTGTATATCTTACGAAGCATAAATCAGTTTCTCACTCTTAAAATTCTTAACCATTAATAAGTGTGATTCTTTGGGCTTTAGGAATAGGAGATTAGCTGCAAAAATATTGTGAAATAATCAAGAAATTCCCTGCTGAGTCCTTGCCCAGTCCCAGATTCCTTCACTTGGCAAAGGTGATTACTAGTTTTCTTCTGAAAACTACGGATTGCCATAAATTGGTAAAGGCATGGACTGTGCTGGGAATTTACCAAGGGACTTTTCATGATATGATCGCTGCTGACATCTAGTAAAAAGAGAATGACACCCCCAATTAAGCTGTGACTGCTGAGTATTATCCAATATACTAAGGAACACTCATGTTGAAGATAAAACAGCATGTGTTCATGTGGAGACTTTCATGAGTTGTTCAACAATAGGGATAAGTTTGTACATCTATTCTGGTCTGAGGGTAAAGCTTATGCCTGTTAGAAATCACTTTACTTTCAAATTTATTTGGAATTTAGAGTAAAGCTACAGGAATATAAATAGGATTGGTTTGACATAGCTGATTTATGTTTGGTGATTCAAGAGCTACAGTTGAACTTACTTCTGAGAAGTCAAAAACCAGTGAAATTTGGGAAGTTCATGGTATTCGGTGATGGGCAATTCTCTGACTTACAAGGTCAACTCTTCTTGGAGGCTGGAGAAAGAAGAGCCTTTCTCCAGCATCTTTTGCTTGAAGTGAAGTATTAAAGATGTAGGATCCAGACACTAAATACTTTGAAAGGGCACTTGAAGAATCAGTTCAGTTGCTCTGCTGAGTTAATGGCCAAAGACAGAAAAAAGATGCAGTGACTTTGCCTGCATTAACTTAATAAGCATTTACTATAAAATGCAAAACTAAAGTGAAAACACAATGGAGAAAGCAAGCACAAAATATGAATGACAGATCCAGGTTTTATTCATGTTTTATACACTAAGATTTTTAACTTTTTGTATTATATCTTGCAAAATAGATACGATAACATCAGCATTACAGTAACATCACTATGATTTATGGAGAGAAAATATGTAAGATACCTGGCAGAGTGCCCTTGATGGATGTTCAACAGACATAGAAACTTTTCTTTTGTTTTGATATATATTTAAGCTCATAATATTTACTTAAAATGAAAATTACATTGAGGCATGAGGTAAGATAGTTTTTGACCAAAAAAATTGTCAATGGATTACAGAGAATATAATTACCTACTTGAAATGTAAGTCTAAATTTTCAAAGCTATGCCTTTTCCCTTGATCCACACAACTTTTTTAGGAAAAGAATCACTTTTCTTCTTTTCCCTCCAGAGTATTATGCTCAGGGACCTCAGCTCTGGAACTGATGACTCACCATTTAGAGTGTCTGATTCACTTGTAATAGGTTCCCAGGGACCATACTTGAAGAACTTTGACTTAGGGTATGCACAGGATGGAAAAACCCTGCCTCTGAGTGACCGTATGGAATGGAGTTACCCATGATATAGAAATGGTCAGGTCTCATAATATTTTTTTATTGTTTTGGGATTTGTTATTAAATGTTACACCCAGGCATGCTCAGGGTTTACTTCTGGCTCTGTGCTTTGGACTCACTCCTGGTGGGCTTAGGGGATAATATGAGGTGCCACGGATTGAATCTGGGTCAGCCAGATGCAAGGGAAGTGCCCTATCCACTGTGTTATCGCTCCAACCCCTTATAGAACACTTTTTAAAAGAATTTTTAAGACTTGCTCTTCATGTCCATGTTGTTCCTTGAGCATGGGTTTTGATTGCTGTCTGTCTTTTTGCTTACCTATTTCAGGAGAAGACTGTTTTCTCTCTTGAACACACACTTATCCCTCTCCTTCCCTTTACACCTATTTAAGTATGTTTCAACAAAATCTCTCTTGCTGAATTTTAAAAAAAGCTTTTGATAAGATGTTTTATTTAACCTCACATATTCGATTATTAACACCTCAGCATGTAAAAGTTATTAATGAGATAGTGTACATCTTTTCCTCACCCTAAGCTTCGAGTCAAGCATGTATTATAATTTACAGTACCTATCAATAAGGACAGTAATTCTCATTGCACAATGTACGTACTTCATCTGTACTGATGGCATTTTGTAAGACATACAGATGAAAATGAAGATTAATATCTCTAAGTTGTTCTAAACATACTGGAAAACTTTTGCATTGTCCCTACTCTATTATTAAAATGATTTTGACATATAAAAAGCTGTATAAAATTGATGTGTACAACTTGATGAGATAAGTATATACCCACAATAAGTGACATAAACCTATCCATCACCTCTAAAAAATTTCTCCTGTTCTTTTATTTATCATTGTTATTTCATTTATTAGAACACTTAATATAGGATTTATGTTCTTGGCACATTTTAAATATGAAATTAGTATTGTTCTATAAGTCCTATGCTTTACAATAGAGTTCTAGGATTTAAGCATCTTATAGAGCTGAACATTTGTACACTTTGATTAATACTTCTCTCTGGCAATACCACTCAATTCTATGACTTTGGTTATGCTTCTATAAGTTAACTTTCAGATTCAGTATCTCTAAGTATTATCGATTAATTGTCTTCTGTGTATGACTTACTCTTTTTAGCACAATGTCATTTAAGTTCATCAATGTCAGAACTGGAAGAATTTCCTTTTGTTTTAAGGCTTAATACTATTCCACTGGGCCCTCAAGAGGTAGTCAGTATAGTGGGTAAGCACCAGCCTCACACCCAGCTGACTTGGTTTTGATCCCTAGTACCCAACATGGTACTGAGTCCTGACAGGAGTGATCCCTGAGTAGAGAGCCATGAGTTTGCCCTGAGCATTACCGGCTATGGCTCAACAACAATAGCAACAACAACAACAACTACATTCCATTACATATGTAGATCAATTTTTCTTTGTTCATTTGTTTGTGAACATTCATTCACAGTGGACATTTATGTCATTCCATATCACGGCTATTGCAAACAATGCTGCAGTGAGCAAGGGAAAGAAGCTACTATTTTGTGTAATTCTGATTTCAGTTTCTTTGAATGTGTACCCAGAATAAAATCGCTGCATTATATTTGTAATTTTAGTTTTTAAATAAACTATAGACTATTTCAACAGTGGCTGCAATGATTCACATTAATACAAAGCATTAGAGTTTCTATTTACCTACATCTTAACTGACACATTAGTTTATTTAGATAAAAGTCACTCTAAAATGTGTGGGATCAAAATATCTCCTTTTGGGGCTGGAGCAATAGCACAGCGGGTAGGGCGTTTGCCTTGCACGCGGTCGACCCAGGTTCGATTCCCAGCAACCCATATGGTCCCCGGAGCACCGCCAGGAGTGATTCCTGAGTGCATGAACCAGGATTCACTCCTGTGCATCGCCAGGTGTGACCCAAAAAAGCAAAAAAAAAAAAAAGAAAGAAAGAAAAAAAAATCTCCTTTTGATTTGGATTGCCTGATTAATGATATTGAGCACTTTATCATGAATCACTTGAAGTTCTTCATTGGAGATGTGTTTATTCAGATCATTTGCCCACTTCTAAATTAAGTTACTGGGGAGATACTGGGGGGAAGTTATTAAGTTTTTCCAGGGAAAAGTTGTAAGAGTTTGTTTTTTGGACATTAACCCTTTATCAGATATGTGGTTAGCAAATATTCTGATCCATTATGTAAGCTACTTTAAAAAGTTTTTTGGTTGTTTCCTTTGCTGGGCAAAAATTCTTTAATTTGATAACTTTTTTATGGCTTTTTGGGTCATACTCAGGGATTACTCCTGACTCTTCTCTTCAGAATTACTCCTGGTGGTGCTCAGGGGACTATGAAGGATGCCAGGGATTGAACCCGGGTTGGCCATATACAAGGCAAATACTTTCCCCACTGTTACTATTGCTCCGGTCCAAGTTTGATATAATTCTGCTTACCTATTTTTATATTTGGTATCTGCCCTTATGGTGTCATAGCCAAGAAATCACTGCTCAAAGTCAGAGAGTTTTTACTCCATGTTTTCTAATAGGATTTTTATGGATTCAGATTTTACTCCTTAACCTTAAGTCATCTTGATTTTTATCTGTATGGTTGAGTATGGGTTCAATTTCATTCTTTTGCATGTGGATTTTCTGTTTTTCCTAATAACATTTACTGAAAAGATTATTCAAGTGTGAATTCTCCAGTTCTGTTCTCAAATCACTTTGACTATTCTGGGTCTCTTTTCTGATCCAGGCTAATTTACAGATTCTTCTTTTTCTATTTCTATAAACATGCTATTAATAAAATTATCAGTAAGGACCACATAGAACCTGAATATTGCTTTATATAGCATGGCCATTTAAAAATATTAACAATTACTTTATTTACACAAAATGTCTTAGAATTTGATCAGTGCTATGTTTTCAATAAATATATTTTTAATTTTATGATTATACCTATGTATTTCATTCTATTTTAAAGAATATTGCAAATGGGATTGTTTTTCTTAATTTCTGTTTTGTATCATGTGTAATTTATTGTTCTGAAGACATTTATATGAAGGGCAAGTTACTATTTTCTTTAATATATTAAATTCCAGGCTCTTTGTTCATGCTGCTGTTTTTCAGTCTTTTATTCAAATTTATCTCGGGTTTAAGACCCAGATTTAGTCCCTCCTTCTCAGTTGCTTGATCACATTGGGATTTTCTCTTTGTTAAATTCCTTTCACACTTGGAGTCTGTAACACAAAGCTCACCACATTGTTCTCCAGCTGTTCGAAGAATGCTAATCCCATCCCTTTTCTTAAGTATACTTTTCCTATGTCATTTACTCCGTCCAGCACAATTCAGAACTTAAGTCAGATGTCTAGTAAATAGTCATAAGTTAATACTTTGGTAAACAGAAAGTTCCCATATGCAATACAATCAATGTTCAAAATGAAAAGGGAAATTATAAAACATATTAAAACTTCCATGAATCATCTTGCGAACCTCCTTTCATGAGTTAGAAGGAAAGTAAAGTAAACTTTGCGGTTGGAGCAATTATACAACAACAGTAGGATGCTTGCCTTGCATGCTGCTGACCCATGTTCAAACCCCAGAAATACATATGGTCCCTCAGCCCTGCCAGGAGTTATCTCTGAGAGCAGAGATAGGAGTAAGCCCTGAGTACTTCCAGGTGGGGTCTAAAATCTAAAGAAAGAAAGAAAGAAAAATAAACTTTAATATTCTCTTCCGGATAAACCACTTCAACTCCATTTAAACTCAGATTCTTTAAGATTTGTGTTCTTTTTTATTTTTATTTTTTTATTTTTTTCCCTTTTTTTGTAGGAGTACTGCTATTTATTCAGTCACTGATTAGCTGATTGAATTGTGCATGAACTCCACCTTACTTTTTTTTTCTTTTTCCATTTTTTATAATTTTATTGATTGAATCACCGTGAGAGCAGTTACAAAGCTTTTGGGTCTAAGTCTCAGTCATACAATGAAACACCCGTACCTTCACCAGTGCCCATTCTCCACCACCAAAAATCCCAGTATACCCCATCCCACACCCTCCCCCTGCCTGTGGGGCAGATGATTTCTACATTACTCTCTCTCTACTTTGATCACATTCACTATTTCGACACCAGACCCACCATTATTTGAGATTTTACCCCAACACTCAGATCTGCTGAAAAGGCAACAATAGACAATTTGTGTTCTATTGCTGGTTATGAATAACATATGATGTCGTGTGGCTGCAGTAGGGCCATGTGGTTTTGAAATTCTGAAATTTTAACACTTAAATCTGGAGGGATTTCTGCCAAAAGTCACTGGGTTTAGAGACCTGCTCCTGAGTCTCTGGGATCATGGCCGTTGAGCAGCTTGATGAGGAGCCAAAGAGACCGTTTGTGGGCGATGACTTGGGGTCTCATTGGGGTGGGGAAGACAGGCCCGGCTCCACCTCTCCCCCCATCCCGTGAGACCCAACAAGTTTCGTCACTGCAGGCCCAAGCCTGACTGTCCAATGGCCTCTGGAGGATGACAGCCACCAAGTCGCCAAGAGAGAGCAGGCGGGGGGACAGCACCCATTCCCCCCTGGGGTGGCCCGGCGACAGTAACCTACTGCGGGGTCCGGACACATTTCTGACAAAAGCCGCTGGGTTTCGAGATTTGTTTCTGAGTCTCTGGGATCAAGGCCGTTGAGCAGCTTGATGAGGAGCCAGAGAGGCCGTTTGTGGGCGATGACTTGGGGTCTCGTTAGGGTGGGGAGGACAGGCCCGGCTCCACCTCCCCCCCCCACCCATCCAGTGAGACCCAACAAGTTTCTTCTCTGCGGGCCCAAGTCTGACTGTCCAATGGCCTCTGGAGGATGACAGCCACCAAGTCGCCAAGAGGGAGCAGGCGGAGGGACAACACCCTTTCCTCCCTGGGGTGGCCCGGCGACAGTAACGTACTGTGGAGTCCGGATGTATTTCTGCCAAACACCACTGGGTTTTGAGATTTGTTTCTGAGTCTCTGGGATCCTGGCCATTAAGCAGCTTGATCAGGAGCCAGAGAGGCCATTTGTGGGCGATGACTTGGGGTCTCGTTGGGGTGGGGAGGACAAGCCCGGCTCCACCCTCATCCCGTGAGGCCCTGTGTGTCTCGTCACTGGGGGCCCAAATGTGACTTTCCAGCGGCCTCAGACAGATGGCGGCCACTGGGCCGCCAGGGGGAACAGGCCAAAGCATGAAACCTATTCACACCTGGGTTGGCCCAGCACCGGTAGCCTACTGCAGAGACCAGACACATTTCTACCTAAAGCCACTGGGTTCTGAGATTCGTTTCTGAGTCTCTGGGATCATGTCCATTAAGCAGTTCAATCAGGAACCAAAGAGGCCTTGCCTCCAATTATATAGCTGAGCCGGAGGTGGTTTGTGGGTGTGTTTCCCACATACCTAACTTTTGACCGTTTACTTTCTTGGTAAACTTTGCCCCAAGTTTTTGGGGTCTGACCAAAGGCACAGCAGCAATTTTAGGGTATCTAGAAGTCTGAAGGAGCCATGAGGCTGCTGATGCACTTGCCTCACAGGTACAGTTGGACCTGCTGGCGGCACCATACCCCCATTGTGGTTTTTTCTTTAAATCTCACTTTTAACATCAGTATACTGTAGTGCAGGTAAGTGTGATATAAAGTTAAAGTTGATTTAATTATTAATTCATATGGCACATAATTTTTTCTTGCATAGCTTTTGTAGTACATGGATTGGTGATAAGAGCCAAGTGCAGAATGTGCAAGCAATATGCCAATGTGCCTATGCCTTAAACGTATGTCCTGAAATAGAGAGAACCAACTTTTACTGTAGTGTGGACATCTCCTCACTGATACCATACATGGTCATGTGTTAAAACAGCCACCCATAGATCTTCTATTCCACTGAACTGCACTTCAAAGCCTCAAATTATTAGAAATGGAAGAAGAAATTTCAAACTCTTATTTGAATTGCCTCTGATTGTAATCTAGAGAATGTCAGCACTCACATAATGGAAGTTCCAGTTGGTAGAATATCATCTCCCTCCCACTGAGGGAGTTATCCTTGGAGTCAGGCATCATTCCAAATACGAGGCTGGGACAAATCCCACATGACTTTTTATGGTAAAAGATACAAATAAAGTAGAAACATCTTAGGTTAGTTTAATTCCTCTTAAATATATTGCAAACTATAAGCACCAGGAAAATGAGAGAAATTGTTCCTATATTATTTCACACATATGCTAATTTTTAAAAGTTAAAAAAAAGTTTACATATTCGATATGTAAACTTTTTGCCACATCCTAAGTAAAATGAGGCATGTGTTTGGATTGAGTTATCCAATAACCTACACTTAAATATATAAAAATTTCCCTGTGTGTTTTTTTTGTGTAGTGTGAGTGGGTAGGGAAACATGTTCAACAGTGTATTTGTATCCAGAATAAATCAATAGCATTTACATATCTAAAATAAAAAGATAAGCCAGTAAAACATAAAAGGAGCAAAAGATCTGAACAGACATGTACAAAGGGGCACAAAAAATTGAAAAATACACATATTGTTTGTGAGTATACTACAAACTAAAGCTATAATGAGACATCGTCACATAACCACTAGAATGGCAAAGACTGGGGGAAAATAAAACTCACAATACCATGTATTGACACTGTTAATGGTGGCTAATATTCACATAAGTGAACTTCTGATTCATGGGACCACAAGAACAAGAACAAGAACTGGTAGTCTAAAGATGAAACCTCCAGTGAGGTGGTTTCCTAGAATAAATGTTGACAATATTGTTGCACCTCTAAACCAATGCTGTCACCTACCCATGGGAATCTTATAATAGAAAAACAGATTGGTAGGGAGCTAGATGAATAGATAGATAGGTAGATAGATAGATAGATAGATAGATAGATAGATAGAAAGATAGATATGTTAGATAGGCAAGCTACTATTGGGGAGGTTTTCTATTACTTGCAGCTGAATATATTCTGAAATTATATAGAGATGTTACTAATTGATAATTTCCAGCACTATTTTTGCTTTAGCTTTGAAATCCTTCCAAATGAAGTCCTTATAGTTTCTGTAACATCTGTTGCTCATCTCTGTCTTTTGGGTTTAATCTCCAAATTTAAACTTAAATTGTAAATTTAATTTAGTCACATAAAACTATTTTCAGCTTTCCTAACAACCTGTATAACTTTGCAAAAAATTGTGAAATTTAAGGAAAGATGGACAAGGTAAAAGGAAAACTAACCTAAATTCCTATCAACCACTGATAACTATTGTTAACTTTAGGTTTTATATTAATCCCCACCAGTTTTAGGAAGTGATTGGTCAAGTACAGAGTCACATTCAACTGCCAGGATTTACATGTTGATTCTTTATCCTGGAGATGTTATTCAATGTTATCGTGTCTCATTTTTATCATCTGATGGGTATATTGCAGAACAGCAAGTGTACCTACCTTATGGAGTGGTTATGAATTAATATATTTAGGCTTGAAACTGATACTTGGCAGATTTAAGCATGAGCTGGGAATAAACACCAGTGCATGTTTTTTGGGTAAATTGTTCATAACTGTACTTTAAAATAGAAAAACAGAATGAGAGAGAATCTTGTCCTCAGACTTTTATTGAACGAGGAAGCTGAAACTCCTTCTTAAATCCTAGGCTCACTCACATATGCTCCATACCCTTCTCTCACTATAAGGTATAATCTAGTTGTGTGTGTGCTGTGTGTGTGTGTGTGTGAGTGAGTTACAGTGTATTTTAGAAAGGAAGGTCCTAAAATGATTACAGAAATACTGAAGAAGCATATTCTTCTCTAAGACACATGATTTGATCTGGGAAGTGATCAAAGCCTTCTAGTAAACAGCTCAGTTGAGTAATATATATGCTTCTTGAGCACCGTATGAGATGAGGAAATTTGCTCTTCTAACTGCTGTCTTGAACATTGGCATTATCTCCTGAGAACCTGATGACGACAAATGCATGGCCAGTGCTTGGAATCATTGACCAGCCAACCATGAAAAAATATCAAGATTTATCATCTCTTGGAGTAAAAATTGACCCCAATTTAACCTCTATTAATACTTATTTCTCAGGTCAATAAATCCAGAATTTATCTTGGTAAAAAAAGTCAATAGCAGTTGAATTCTGCCTACTCTTCTTAGGGGGCAAAAAGAAAATAGAACTATAATCTGAATATATTAAAAACACAACAATAAAGACATACACAAGCTTACAAGAAACAAAAACAAAACAAACCCTATTGATTTTAAAACAAATGGATACTCAACCCCAAACATTAGCTTCACTGTTTCATCAGTTTGAAGTTCTGGTGATATAGAATATGAAAATCTCCAGCCTGAGAGAAAGAAATGGGGCCACAATCCAGGCTCTGAGTTTTCACCGTGAAACTCTGCTTCTTAGCTATAAAAAATAAAACTATTTGTTTCTATATATATTGCTTTGTCTATTTTATATCCTATGCAAGAACTTTAGCTTTATTATATCTGTTAGTTATATTTGCTCTGTGTGTACCGTGCGATCGAATTATATTAATAGATTTTTAAGAAAAACAACATTTGATATTAGGGACTTCAGCATAAAGCCAGCAATGCTTCACCACCCCTCTTTTCTTCACCAGAATGCTTTTGGTGTGAAGAGCCAGTTGTCAACAACCATGTGTTTGGGTCATTAGTATTCAGACCTTTTACTAACCTGCAAAATTCTCTATCTGGGCCTGTGAGATAGCACCCGGGTTAAGGTGATTGCCTTGAAAAGTGATGGTTCAGTTTCTGGCACCACTTAAGGTTCCATGAGCACTGCCAGGGGTCACCCCTGTGCACAATACCAAGGATAAAACGGGTCCATTAACTGGGATTGTCCCAGAAACCCCCCCTTAAAAATAAACTAAACTACAAACAAACAAAAACACTCTTTATCTTTTATCTCTTCATTCTCAGCGTTTTCCTTTTCTTTTAAAGAGTAAATTTCAGTCCTGCTGGGATGACCATTTCTTAAATGCATCAGATGTTTTCTATTACCTATTTTTATATCCAATTTCTACCTAGCCTATTTGCACAAAACGCTGCCCAACTCAAAGGATGACATAGTTCCAAAAGCATGTTGTAAATGCAAGGCATCAGGTACCTGGGAGGGCTTTTGTTATTTGTAGTTTTCTTGAGTTAACCAGTACATTTGGGAATTGTGTCAACTTGAGGGGTGTATAGCAGGCACTAAAGTCTGAGTTTCATAACTTGACTATGGGTGATTTAGGTAGATAATGGGGAAGGCTCGGGGCTCCCCTACAATTATTTCTAAAAAGCCTTTTTCTCCCTCCTACCACCCATTATACTCTATCAAAGGGTTCTTGATCTCTTTCATAGTACTTACAGCAATGCCCTATAATTTTATTTATGTGGTCATTTGATGGTTATATATAAGTCCCACAAGGACAGAACACCTCATTTTTCTCTTGATTTGAATTTCCGGTGTCCCTAATAAGTGTTCATTTAATAAATGAACAAACACATTGATGGACAAATATATGAAGAAATGATAAAAAAAAAAAAAGGGATGGATTGAATTAGTAACTTCAACTGAAACCCAAGCATGAAAGTTTGTAAGTCTACAACTGTACCTCATGGTGTTTCACTAATAAATAAATAAATAAATAAATAAAAATAATAAATTAGTGACTTCATTTCTCTCTTTATATTTATTTAGTTACCAATTTTTAAATTAAAATTGTTTACAATAGTGTTAATTTCAAAGAGATGTGCCTGGAACCGGAGGTTCTTCATCCTCTTAGCTATTTCTTCGACGCTCTTGAAGGCGTTCCAAGCCGCTCTCTTCCTCCTGCGCAGCTCGGGTGCCAGGTCATTTGTCATGTTGACTTCTCGACCTAGGTACACATAACTGTTGCATTCAGAGATGGTCGTTCCGTTGAGAGCGAATGGGGCGTCAGAAACGAGGCTGTTTCTCATAAACATTGTCTTCGTAAGATTCAGCTGTAGTCCTACCTTTCCACACTCACCGTCAAAGTCGGCCAGCATTTGTGCCGCTTGGCTGATGTTTGGTGTTGTAGAACGATGTCATCAGCAAAGCGGAGGTGGTGTACTTGCTGACCATCTATCTTCACTCCCATTCCTTCCCATTCCAGTCGTCGCATGATGTTCTCAAGGGTGGCACTGAAGAGATTCCACTGTTCTTCCTGCATTAACATATGCCTCAGAGACCTGGGCCCTACGTAAACAGGATGAGAACGCTATTCGGGTCTCCCAAAGAGGAATTGAAAGAGCTATGCTTGGAATATCACATTTCACTCAAATGAGAGAAAGAATCCGGAGTTCTGACATCCTTCTATGATCAAGAATCAGGAACGCTGTCTTGTTTGCCAAGGTGTCAAAAATCAGATGGGCTGGTCATGTAATGAAATTTAAAGACGACCGCTGGACTAGAGCTGTTATGGTCTGGATTCCATGGGATGTCAAAAGACCACGTGGCCACCCACCTACCAGATGGTCAGACTTCTTCATCAAGATCATGATGAAGGCTTTTTGTTTTGTTTTGTTTGAGTTTGAGGCTCTTCATGTTCCTAGAGCGAACAGACGCCATTGGGCTACACTAGCACGCGACAGGGACAAATGGAGACGTTACTGGCGCCTGCTTGAGCAAATTGCCGATTAATGGGAAGTCAAGTGATCAAGTGATCAAGTATTAATTTACACTAGTGTTTGTCCTAGCCTCCCATTCCTCCCAGCCTCTCCTCCCACTTTTGGTAACCTCAGTTCTTTCGTCAAGTTCCAAGGTTTATTTTCATTCTATGCTGTCCATTCTCTTTGTTTCTTGATATATCACATATGTGAGATCATTCAGTGTTTGTCCATCTCCCCTTGACTTATTTTTGCTTAACATGACCCTCTCTCATTCCATCTCATTCTAAGTTGCAGCAAAAGGTAAAGTTTAGTCTTCTCTTAAAGCTGAACAGTATTCCATTGTGTGTGTGTGTGTGTGTATGTGTGGGTGCATATTGTCATACACACACACACACATATATATATATGACAATGTCTTTATCCACTCATCTTTTATTGGACATTTGATTTGTTTCCAATAAACTACTACAATGAACATAGGTTTTTATATATCTTTTTGGTTAACGTTTTCCTATTCTTGGAAATAGGAAATAGAATTTACCCTATTCTTGGCGTAAATCCCAACAGGGATACTTACAGGGTCTTATGGTAGTTATATTTTTAAATTTTTGAGAAAGCACCATATGAGCAGTGAAAGGGGTTCCTTGGTCATCTAATCCTTACCAGCATTAATTACTTCTGGACTTTTTCATTGAGTGTATTCTCACTGGTGTAGTTGACACTTCACTGTTTCAGTTTGCAGTTCCTAATTGTTATCAGTGGTGATGAATACATTTTCATATGTCTGCTAGCTATCTAGTAATCTCCTGTGAGGAAGTATCTGTTTATTTCCTCTCCTTAGTTTTGCATGGCTTACTTGTTTTTTGTTGTTGTTTTCCTGAGAGTTTTAAAACTTATTTATTATTTTATTATCACAGGGCATGTATCCTGCCACTGAGCCACAGTCCTGGGCCCAGTAGGTATATTTTTTCCCCTTTCCTGCATACTTTTTGTGCTATGCTCATAACTCTGAAGATCCTCCCAGAAAAGAACCAGAGATAGAGCAGCAGGTAAGGCTTTAGTTTGCACCCAGCCCATAAGGTTCTTGAGCCCTGTCAGGAGGGATCCCTGAGCACAGATTCAAAGATAAGCCCTAAGAATAGCCATGTGGCACAACGCTCCCCCTACCCCCTACAAGAAGAAGAAGAAGAAGAAGAAGAAGAAGAAGAAGAAGAAGAAGAAGAAGAAGAAGAAGAAGAAGAAGAAGAAGAAGAAGAAGAGGAAGAGGAAGAGGAAGAGGAAGAGGAAGAGGAGGAGGAGGAGGGAGAAAGAGGAAGAGGAAGAAGAGGAAGAAGAGGAAGAAGAAGGAGAAGGAGAAGGAGAAGGAGAAGGAGAAGGAGGAGAAGGAGAAGGAGAAGGAGAAGGAGAAGGAGAAGGAGAAGGAGAAGGAGGAGAAGGAGAAGGAAGAGGAGGAGGAGGAGGAGGAGGAGGAGGAGGAGGAGGAGGAGGAGGAGAAGGAGAAGGAGAAGGAGAAGGAGAAGAAGAAGAAGAAGAAGAAGAAGAAGAAGAAGAAGAAGAAGAAGAAGAAGAAGAAGAAGAAGAAGAAGAAGAAGAAGAAGAAGAAGAAGAAGAAGAAGAAGAACCACCTCTCCAATACAAGGAAAAAGAAACTTACAGCCCTGTTTTGGGCTCTTGGTTTGACTAGGTGACTTCTTTCTGTCAATACCTTAAGGCAGAGACTGGGAAGATAGATCAAAGGGTGGGAGATGTGAGAATTTCAGGTAGGATGCCAGATACCACATGGTCCGTCAAAGACAAGGCAGAAATTGTTCCTGAGCACTAGACCCCCCCCAAATATTAATAAATAAATAAGTAAATAGACAGCAGTTATAGTGTGTTAGTCCAAGAAAAGCCCTTAAGAGAACTCATTGGAGAGAGAGTAAGAGGGAATGTGCCTGTCACAGAGGCAGGAGGTGGGAAGGGGTGGGGGTGGTGGAAGGGGTATACTGCGGACATTGGTGGTGGAGAATAGGCACTGGTGGAACGATGGGTACTAGAACATTGTATGGCTGAAACATAATCACAAAAGTTTGTACGTACGTCTGTAAAAAAAACTAAATAAATAAACAAACAAAAAGAAAAGAGAACTCATTATTTCCCTTTCACCTCCACCAATACTGTGACCAGAACATGCCCAGCATAATTTCCAATTAGGAAATTCCTGGGCTCACTGCAGGAGGAGAAGTTTGTGGAGCAGATTTGCCTAGAATCCAACAGACTAAATCAGCTGACTCCAGGAGCAAGAAATTATTCATAATTATTGATTTAAGCCACCCCAAGTTGTAGGGTAGTTTATTATTTAGTAATTCTACTAATATAAACCACCTCGAAAGCTATGTGCTAGCCATGCCTATATTGACTTGGATTGCCTGTATGTAGGCATCAAGATTGGTTGCTGGAATAGAGATGAAACAGAGGGATTTTTTAGAATTGTGCTTTGGGGGGATTCTGGGCTTCAAGATCATGCGGGAGGAGATGAATTAGGAAATTCCAGCGTCAAGTGGAGAGTCTATGGCCCTGTTCTCCTTCCTTACTCTTCTCACCTCTCCCCACACATGGTAATGCCTTGGGGCTGACTGTTAAACTGGCTGTATCCAGAAATGGAGAGTTTCAATGGGAGTTTGTATTAAATGTAACTGAAACCAGTATATTTCCCACCAAAAGACTGAAGGGGAAAAAAAAAAGACTGAACAGAAACAAATAATGTTCTGGTATTCGCATTTGTTGTTGTTGCATTTTCCACCATTTATGAGACTGAGAGAAGTTAATTTGACAGACATTTATTCATCTTCTGTAATGAAATTATAAAGGATGGTGTGACTTTCTTCCCACAGGCCTTGAAGAGCAACATTTTCTAAATGTGTTTTTTTTAATCACCTAAAATGTTTATCTGCCCTGAGGTTTTAAAACCAGAGATATGGCACTGCAAAGCATCATGCAGAAAATGATAATAAATTCACTATTAATTGGAAAAGTACAAAAGTAGATTATAGAAAAATACCCAATCTTTTTTATCAGTCTTGTAAATTACATTTACTCTCATTTCTTATTATCTTACATCCAATATTTGTTTTTTTGAATACCTATAATGCAACACTTAAGTATTTGATTTACTTTTTGGAATATTGTGTTTTTGTTTGTTTTGTGCTTAGTGAATTAAAAACAATGCATATTTCTGACTTCCTTTAAACACTTGGGTCAGGAGAGACAACTCAATAGTCTGAGTGCATACTTTGTAAACAAGAGACCCAGTTCTGATCCCTGATACATGTGGTCCCCTGGACACCATAGGGAACAACTCCTGAGCACTGAGTAGTTCCTGCACCACCAGGTGTGACCCCCAAATTTTAAAAAGTAATAAAACATAAAGTAACTGGTCACATTTAAAAATACTAGAACATTTGAAGTCAATAAATGTTTCTATAATGGTCCTGATGTTTCTGAGATGATTTTATAATGTTTTGAGTTCCAAGACACAGAGTTAAAGGAAATCACTTAAACACTAAGAGAACTTCCCCCCCTTAGTCCCTAAGACAAGAAGTACTGTTCTAGCAAAACTGGATTTCATGGATACTGGAAGCCCAATCAGTAGAGACAGAGATGGCTCAAGAAAAAACTTTACTGTCAATAAGTCAACAGGCTGGAAGATGGTGTATTTATCTTCAAAAATCTGTCTTGACTACAGAATTGTAGGAAGAGTTTCTATAAAGAAAGAGAACAGGGAAGCATGTTTTTAGAAAAGATGGTCTTCAAACCAGTGGGTGCCAGAATGAATAAAAAAGTTCCTCATAGACTTGTCCCCTGAAGCAGATCCCTGTCATTTATATATAGCACAGCGGATAGGGTGTTTGCCTTGCATGCAGCCACCATGACTGACCTGAGTTTGATTCCTCCGCCCCTCTCGGAGAGTTTGGCAAGCTACCTGTGACCTATTCGATATGCCAAACACAGTAACAATTGTCACAATGGAGATGTTACTGGGCCCGCTTAAGCAAATCGATGAAAACGGGAGGACAGTGATATATATATATATATACACACATATATATATATATATACATATACATATATATATCTGTGCGTCTCTATGTGTGTTTTTGTGTATGAGGTACAGTTACAAAGTTTCATGATTGGGTTTCAATTATACAATATACATTCAATATATCAACACCCATCCCTCCACCAGTGTGTGTTTCCCAGGACCACAATATTTCCTATATCCCTCCTATCATGCCTTCCTCTATGGCAGGCACTTTTCTTTCTTTCTTTCTTTCTTTCTTTCTTTCTTTCTTTCTTTCTTTCTCTCTTTCTTTCTCCTTTTGGGGCATTATGGTTTGCAATACATGTACGGAGAGGCCATCATGTTTTGTCATGGTCTGCTTTCAGCACACATCTCCCATCCCGAGTGATCTCTTTCAAGTATCATTGTCATAATGGTCCCTTCTCTATCCCAACTGCCCTTTTCCCCAGCCCTTAAGGAAGGTTTTTAATTGTGGACCATTTGTTTTGTTCCTTGTTTCTATGGTCCTTGGGTGTTAGTCTCATACTAAGTAAAGTAAAGTAAAGGCCCTCCCGTTGATCATCGATTTGCTCGAGCGGGCCCAGTAACGTCTCCATTGGAGACTTTGTTGTTACTGTGTTTGGCATATCGAATACGTCACAGGGAGCTTGCCAGGCTCTGCCATGCGGGCGAGATACTCTCAGCAGCTTGCTGGGCTCTCCAAGAGGGGCGGAGGAATCGAACTTGGGTCGGCCATGTTGGCTGCGTGCAAGGCAAACGCCCTACCGCTATGCTATCGCTCCAGCCCTATGTTTTTTATTTCTTATATCCCACAAATGACTGCAGTCATTCTGTGCCTGTCCTTCTCTTTCTGATTTATTTCACTCAGCATGATACTCTCCATGTCCATCCATTTAGAAAATACTACTTTAAGAAATAAAAGAGGACGTGAGGAAATGGAGAAGCATCCCCTGCTCATGGCTCAGAAGAATTAACATTGACAAAATGACAATACACCCCAAAGCATTGTGCAGATTCAATATGGTTCCTATAAGGGGACCCATGATATTTTCAAAGAAATAGACAAAACACTTCTGAAATTCATATGGAACAATAAACCCCCATGAATAGCTAAAATAATGTTTGAACTGAGTGGTGATTCCATACTTGGGTCTGCAGTGCCAGGGTTCACCTAGGCCATCTGCTGATGCTGGGGACCTCCAGGACTACACCCAGTAATGTTTGGGAGGCTATCTGGTACTGAAGATATTTCTGAATTATGTTGTACTCTAACCCATGAACTAAATCTCCAGCCCAATTCATTTCCTATGGGAAAACCAAAAATAAGTAAGAGCTATGATTTGGAGATAAGAAAAAAAAATGAGACCTTATGGTTAGGCTGTTGGGGAGAGTAAGACCATGGGCCAATTTCAGTGTCAGCCGAAATTTCTCAGAAAGAGATTTGGATTCAGTACATGCTTCTCATGTGACTGACCTAGGTTCAATCAATGGCAACTCATGGCATCAGCATGACCAGGAGTAACCTTTTAGTGTAGAACCATGAGTAAGACCTGAAAGTAAGTACAGTGAGGAAGGAAGGAAGGGAAGGAGGGAGAAAGGGAGGAAGGAAGGAAGGAAGGAAGGAAGGAAGGAAGGAAGGAAGGAAGGAAGGAAAGGAAAGGAGGAAGGAAGGAAGAAATGAATGTCTCTTTTTACCAGATTGTATCCAGTTTTTCAAGCCTTTCTTTTCCCTCCCTCCCTCCCTCCCTCCCTCCCTCCCTCCTTCCTTCCTTCCTTCCTTCCTTCCTTCCTTCCTTCCTTCCTTCCTTCCTCTGTGTATGCTAGAAATTATTGTAAAGCTTTAACAGGCTATTATATGTAGAAAGGACTGTTATTGTTAGTTTTTGTGTTTTATTTGGTTAGATATACCAAAAATCCAGGGCTTTGCTTTCATTGGTTCATCTCCAGTCACAGGACCAAGCTGACACACCAATCTGAATGAGAAGAAGGTGATTTATTCTAATTGGTCAGTCCTTGGCCTCCCAGCAAGGCAGAGAGATGAAGTATATTCATAGCATAGAGGAAGATTGAGGGATATTCCTTAAGTATAATGAAATATCTATCAGAATTAGGTCAACAAAAACGCTTGTTACTAATGTCTTCTCCTTTTTAGGTCTACAGAAGAAACTACTGTATTATTTGGGTGTTTTAGGCCGACTACAACTTGTAAAGTAGGGCCTACTTCTTCAGAACTCTATGATTAATTAGATTATACTTATACTTTAATTTTGCTTTGTCCTTTTGATGGGAAGAGTACATCTGCCCCTTCACCTTAGACTTGATTATAGATTTACTTTAGCCAATGTCACATTGGATACAAACAGAGGTTTAAAATGTGCCAGTGTATTTGGGGTTGCTCTCTTGAACTCAGGTCCCAGCACCTGTCCTCTCCAGGGGAGGAATAAACACAGAAAGCACGTCTCCAAACAAGCAAAGCAAATCAGTTAGGTTTAGATAAGATCATCCCAACTTCAATCGAAACACAAGCATATGAGTGAGCAGAGCTTTCTGGCTCTCTACCTTTGGGATTATTCTGTTGTTTGTTACATAGTCATAACTGATAATGACACCATCTCTCTTCAATATAGCAATGAGAGAGGATGAGGAATGGAAACATATTGATAATTTACACTTATTATTCAGACTGCAAAATTACTCATCTTGTCATTTGTCAGTGGGCTGGAGTGATAGCATAGTGGGTAGGGCATTTGCCTTGCACGCGACGGACCCAGGTTCAATTCCTCCGCCCCTCTCAGAGAGCCTGGCAAGCTACTGAGAGTATTCCACACACACACGGCAAAGCCTGACAAGCTACCCATGATGTATTCTATATGCTAAAATACGTAACAACAAGTCTCACAATGGAGATGTTACTGGTGCCCACTCGAACAAATCAATGAACAATGAGAGGACAGTGGCAGTGACAGTAACAGTCATTTGTCAGTAGGGACACCACCCTTAACTTCCCCGTTTGAGATGTTGCACCTACAATCTGTTAAAACATTTCTCTCCTTCTCTTAGAGCTTATCATTTGTTCTGAAGTGTTTAACATTGTAGGTGATGCTACAGATAATGTGCAACTCTAAGAGTGTTTAAGAAAAGTGTAATACTGGGGGTATGGTGCCGCCAGCAGGTCAATCTGTACCTGTGAGGCGAGTGCATCAGCAGCCTGATGGTGCATCAGACTTCCAGAAAACCCAATATAGCTGCTGTGCCTCTGGCCAGACCCCAAAAACTTGGGGAAAAGTTTACCAGAAAAGTAAATGGTCATAAGTTAGGTATGTGGGAGACACACCCACAAACCACCTCGGGCTCAGCTATATAACTGGAGGCATGACCTCTCTGGTTCCTGATCGAACTGCTTAACAGCCATGATCCCAGGGACTCAGAAACAAATCTCAAAACCTAACGGCTCTGGGCAGAAATGCATCTGGTCCCTGCAGTAGGTTACTGGTGCTGGGCTAACCATGTTGGAATAGGTTTTGTGCCTTGGCCTGTTTCCCCGGTGGCCTAGTGGCCGCCATCCTCCAGAGACCACTGGACAGTCAGGTTTGGACCCGCAGTGATGAGACATGCAGGGCCTCACGGGATGGAGGTGGAGCTGACCCTTTCCTCCCTGTCCCAACGAGACCCCAAGTCGTCACCCACGAACAGCCTCTCTGGCTCTGATCAAGCTGCTTAAGGGCCATGAACCCAGAGACTCAGGAACAAATCTTGGAACCAGCAGGTTTTGCAGAAATCCCTGCAGATTTTAGTGTTAAAACTTTGGAATTTCATCTCATGGGAAGAGGGGTGGTACTGGCTCATCCTTCACGCCCTACCGAGATCACAAGTTGCCCCCACAACGGCTCTCTGGCAGGGCCATGGCTCCAGAGGCAAAATGACTTAATCCAGAGCCCGGCAGCTTGTGGCAGAAAAGTGAATAGACTCTGTGTTAACCTATGGTGCCATGCCTCCCTGGGAGGGAAAGGGTGTTGCTCCCTTCTGCCTTCCCCCCCTCCCCCGCGCAGCCCCCCCCCCCCCCCCCCCCCGCAGGAAGGTCGCCGCCACCTCAGAGCTTATTGGAAAGCCAGGTATGAGCCGGCGATGATGGGGCAACTGCAGTCTCATGGGAAGAGGGGCCGTACTGGCTCATCCTTCACGCCCTACTGAAGTCACGAGTTGCCCCCCACGAGTGGCTTTCCGGCACGGCCATAACACCAGACGCACAGAAACCAATCTCGTAATTATTCTGGCTCTTTGCAGAAATCCCTCCAGATTTACCTAGTAAAATATCAGAAATCCAAAATTGTGTGGCTGCAAAGTGGCCATGTAACATCATATGGTTCTCATAACCAGCTATAGAAATCAAATTATCTCACAATGCCTTTTCAGCAATTCTGATTGTTGGGGGAAAAATTCTAAACAATAATGGTGCATCTTTTGTTAAAATAATGAATGTAATCAAAGTAGAGAGAGAGAGAGAGTTAAGTAGAAATCATCTGCCTCACAGGCATTGGGAGGGGTGGGAGGGAGGTATATTGGGGTTCTTCGTGGTGAAAAATAAGTACTGGAAGGTGTTTGATCATTGTACGACTGAGACTTAAACCTGAAAGCTTTGTAACTTTCCCACATTTATCCAATAAATAAATATAAGAAAAAAAAATAAAAGGCCTTCAGCTATTTCTGTTCAGGGGACATAAGACACTTTTTTCCCTCTCCCTTCCTCATTGACCCTCATTGTAATAGGTGTTTGTTAAATTTACTCAATTACTTTCTCTCTCTTTCTTTCTAGAAAAAAAGTGGAATACTACTATGATGACTGCTGTTACGCCTTAAGTTTTCCTTCATGTGAAGAGACAGTGGGGGCTTAAGATGCAATGATGAAACAGTATTCATGTGTTTACAGAAATAATGACTGAAAGCAATTTATGCGTTTGGCTTACTACACACAGTAGCTTCTCTTTTACTTGGAAAGGATGTGGGGATGGACTGTTTTCATGTATACACTTCTGTGTATGTATGTATATACATATGTACATTCTTTGAGATTTCAGAGAAAGATCCACTGAGATAGGTTTTCCATTTAATCTAAGGTTCAAACATTCAAAGAAAGCATGAAAGTGGAAGAGGTTTGGTTCCTAAAGGAACCTGGTCTGGCCTGACAAGATAGTGTTTTCTTTAAAAAAAAAGACGATATAGAGGTTAGTGGTTGGAGTTTACAGTTCATCTAAATTACAGTTTTAAGCTATGAGAGCTTGACATTTAAGATGTTTTATCTGCAAAACCATTTTTCCACCATTTCTTTCATTGTTTTTGGTCAGTTTCCATAGAAGTAGAACCTGAGGTTGGAATTCAGATGCCCTTGATTTAGTTTGGAGTGCTCTTAGGCAAAATTTGCAAGGGAGTCATGAACAGATTAAGAAAGAGAAGAGAACAGGCCAGGGATCTGGTCCCAGATGAGATTTAAGACTGATCAGCTCTACAGGACATCCTGGGCCAGCACCACACCACACAGCTGTCCTTGCCATGGGGCAAGGGTCTGATTCTTTTCCTATAGGGTGGCATGAACGCTTATCATACAATTTACCATTTCAACTCTTTTTAAAGAAAACAATTCAATAGCACTGAGTCCATTTGCTATATTGTGCAATCTTTGCCTCTATTTCTAAATTTTTTCTTCCCCTCAGAGAAATTCCCCTGCACTCTCTGGGAACCACCAATCTGCTATTTCTATGGAGCTGAATGCTCTGAAAACTTCATATAAATCGAATCATATAATCATATAAATTATGTCTAATTTCATTTTCTTGACTTTTTCTGTTTACAGTATTTTTTCTGTTCTCTGAATACAATAAGAGTCAGTAGTTTGTTCCAACTAGCAATGTATGAGGATTCCACTTATTCCAAATTCTTATCAAAACTTTTTGCTCTCTCTCTTTTTTAAATTATAGTTATACTCAATGACTCAAAATGACATTTCATTATGCAAGGTCCATGCCTTCACTCTCTAGCTATTCACTTGTTGTCTGTGAATGAGGTAGTTCTTATCAATACAAAGTGATTCTCTTATTAAACAAGTAGATGTAAGCAGTCAGCAGGATACTCTTCAATGGAAATTTACTGAAAACCTACACTATACCAGCCACAGTTTTCAATGTCAGAGTACAAAGTACAAACTCTTGCTTTCTGGAGCTAATGATTTATTGGATGATTATGACAGTGATAAAATTAATACACACAAGTATTAATCTCCACCCCAAGGGACCTAGCCAGAGCAGCCGACATCCACTGCCCAACCACTGCCACAGACTGTGCAGCCACAAAGCAGCCACATGACATTGCAATATGCTTCCTACCCATTTATGCCTCTCAGAGAGCCTGGCTACCAAGACTATCCTGCCCACAAGGGCAGAGCCTGGCAAGCTCCCTGTGGCACATTCAATATGCCAAATACAGTAATGACAACAGATCTCATTCTCCTGACCCTGAAAGAGCCTCCAATCGTTGGGAAAAGATGAGTGAGAAGAGGCTGCTAACATCTCAGGGCTGGGAGGAATAGAGATGTTACTGGCACCCGCTTTGAGTAATTCGATGATCAATGGGATGACAGTGATACAGTGAATACACACAAGTAGAAGTGTAATTCTGATGGAAATAGATAAGATGGGTCACTTCATGATGTGTAATAGGATTAAGACCTAAGAATTATGTCAGAAGTCTTCCCTGAAAAATTAGTCGTAGTTGCTGTGAGTTCTAGAGCAAAAGTATGAAGGAACTCAACAACTACAGAAAAGCCAAGACAACATTCCAGGCTGAGGGAACAACCTGGTCAAATGTTTGTGGCAAATGTTTGTGGGGGGAAGGAATGGACTTTGTTCCAGAATCTGAGTGGCATGTGAATATAGTAGAGGTATGGAGGGGTAGGAGCCTCCTCAAAACAGTTATTGAACAAGGTTTTGCCATAGCTGCAGGATAGCAAAAGGCATATACATTTATCCAAAGAGTGATTGGAAGGGATTTCAGGGAATAAAGCAGGGGTGACCTGCATAGGGGGAACTTGTGTTGTGCTTTATTTTATTTTACAATATTGCTCTCTCTATGATGTGCAAAAGGGACTGGGGTAAGAAAAAAAAAGATGAACCCTAAAATGCCATATTGAGATTCTTCCATGGTTTCTGATATTAGACAGTCACAAATGATTCTCTCATGTGTGGGCCATGCTAGCTCTCCCTCATGGTCATTTATTTCCTTTTCAACTTGTAGCCAGTATTAGTTTTATTGCTGATGATGTTGAGACATGATAGTATGGTTCTAATGCTTAGAAACAAGAATATGCTTCCTAACCCTGTGCCTGAACATTAGTCATCCACCTAGTCACAGATGATGGTGGAAGGCTGCCTACCTGAACCCCAGGGTCTGTCTGTGTCTTTGCTAATAAGCAAAATTTGAACTTGGATATGTCCTTTGTGTTACTTGTTTATTTAAAATATATGAGTGAGGCAAAACATGTACATGTGTGTGTCTCCAAGTTTGATCCCCAGCACTGAAAAAAATTGATTTACTCTGGGCTTAGCTACTAGCATTCTAGGAATTGACAGAAGCAAATGTTGTCATTTCATACTGAGGGCACAGTAGTTGATTGTTTCAGATGCTTGCCTATATCAGGTGCAGGTGATGCCCAGCTCTGATAACTGTGTCAATCAATGTTCCTTCTAATGGGTTCTTGCTGATTGTGCTAAGGCTCTTTACTAAAGGCTTCCTCTCTCAATGAGAGCATCTGACATTGAGTCCAGGGCAGGCTACAACTGCAGATGCAGTCCTCAACCAGTGATGATGCAGTGGATACTTCAGATGATTACTCCAGATTCTTTGCTCCTTGAAGAACCAACTCTGAAACATACTTTCATAGGTAGTCAATGATTCACTAACCATTGTTGAAAATTATTCATCAAAGCCTCTAGCTTCTTCCTGTTTCATTCTTCCTTTTGCTGTTGGTGCTTCTAATAATAATCTCTTTTATCAAATCCCTTGCCCACACCTCAATATTTTCTTATGAACAAGATAAGACATTTACCCTTCTATAAAGTCCATAATGTTAATATTTTAATAGTGTATAATACAAGTTTATTATTCTATATATACAATATATAATTAAATGTTAAAAGTTAAAAGGATATTCCAAAATATCTGTTCATTAGACCACTAGTCCATTAAATATGGTTGTGCAATACCTTTGTTACTTTATTAAAACAATGTCAGGAATTATTTTAAGCAAAAACAAATAACAAGCTTTACACATAGAAAATATTCATTGAATATTCTTTCAATCTGAACTACAGTGAACTAAATCAACTGGCAGGAGCTTGGATTCTTTGGTTTTTAAATAGCTTTATTTTTCTTCTATTGCAATCAGTCCAATATGTTACTAACAGCCCTATGCAATGTTGACTCAGCTGCCCTAAAATGTCAAGTACCTCCCATGTGCCATCAAAGGATGCTTACCTTGAGCCCAAAGTGCAATGCAGACGCAACTACAGAAATTGTTTCGGTGTCATATTGACCACCACGATAACTGTGAAATTAAAACTTGGGCAATCACTTAGACAGTCTAGTTAGAGATCAACCCATGTTCGAAGAAAGAACAGGTGAGGGTTATCTGTTAGGCTAGTGCAAAGTTCCCTTGGATGTTTGTTGGTTTTCATGTCCTGTAAGCCTCCACATAAGCCTGCATCCAGGACTGCACCCCTAATAGCACACATAAACAATAACCACCACCACCACCACACACCATTACCACCTCTGGTGGTTTTAGTTTCACAGTCCAGAGGCTAACACCTTAATAAGCCCTTTCTACTTTTTTTGTATTCCATTCTAGTATTTGGTCATAGACAGAAGCTGTTTTGATGTCATTATATTAAGATTTCTTATTTGGCTCAATTATTCTAACATCATTTTACCAGCTTTTCCCTCTGACAACAGTTTAATATCAAGGATGGAATTCTTCCAGCTGGAATACGTTTACACTGTCTGCCCCAAAACCACATTCAGGGACTCAAAAGGAGAGCTGCTTTAAATATCTTCTGTCTGTCATACTCTAATGACATCCTGGCTCCTGCTTCTTTCAGAGATTAAAGTGCTTGAATAATTGTCTTGAGAATGAGTATGCCACAGAAGACCAGGTGGAGGTTCTGGGCATTTGGCAGAAGTCTAGTGTATTTATTACTTATTCATTCATGCACTCATTCAACAAACATTCACTGAGTATCTGTTCTTCCCATTTGTGGGTGCCACGTTAGAAGTGCAGGCAGGTGGTTGAAACTGATGACCAGAATAGAAGGGAAGCAAGAAGGTGCAGAGATGCATAAACACTAGCAAGAAGTACGAACTGCTTCCCATATAAAACAAATACATGGGGGAAATGGAGGGTGGGAGGGATTCTGGGATCCGTGGTGGTAAGAAATGGGCACTGGTGGAGGGATGGGTATTTGATCTTTGTATAATTGAAACCCAAGCACAAAAATTTGTAAGTCTGCAACTGTACCTCATGGTGTCTCACTAATAAAAATTTTTTAAAAAATACATTAGGTAAACAGACTGGAAATGGAGGACCCAAAATACTAGAAATGAAAGCACCCTGAGAGACCTGTATTCCATCCAGACAAGAACTAGAGTGATGAACATAATGCTCAGGAGATAAAAGAAAGTGGTGGTCAGGTACAGATGACAGACATTAGTGACAGCACACCATGGTGGAGGTGACTCCTTGAAGATAGCACCCCCAAGCTGGTCTGAAGATGGAATTTTTTAGAAATGCCACAGACAAGCTAGGCTGCATGGGGTTTGAGTCCCAGGTGGAAGCTAAGTGACTTTGGATAAGTTACTTTTCCTCCCAAGGCTGTGGGATTCCCAGAGCTGTAAGATGGTGATGAAGTGTAAGTACTTAGCTTATTGGAATGTAATGAGGCCTAAATAACGTAATACTTCTAGAAGTGCTTAGTGTCTGGCACAACATAAGAGTTTCCATTGGATTTCTTCACTACAAAGTTAGTAGGTGGTGAAGGAAATGATTTCTTGACGATGACTTCATTCTTTGCATATCCATAACCACCATAATTTTTAGAAATGTAGAAAGTCAAATGATGCCATGATTTTTTTCTCTTTCTAATTATCTTCATATGGTTCCAGCTATGTCTTCCTTTCCCCCACCCAGGTCGCCAGTCTCCTTCCCATCATTCCCCTACCACTGATCTCTTTCTTGTTGTGCCCTGTTAGTTGGCACAACCTGCTGAAGTAGGTTAGAAAACCTGGACTCAGTACTTCTGCCGGTGGAGGTTTCCTGGGTGGCTCATGCAAAGTGGGAAGGTGAGAGTCAGGAGCGTTAAGAAGGAAGTCTACTGCTTTTTCTCCACCTACTCTGTCACCTGGGAAGCCTCTAGGAGATTTAGGACTGATGGAAGTTGGCTGTGATCCCCTGCAGAGAATGGATTCTCACATCCCACCAGGCCCATGAGGCAGCTGTCATGCTGCTCCTGAAGTCCACTTGTCACTTGTTCTGTGTAAAATGGGAGACGGTCCTTGCCACCCCATTTCTTCAGGATCCATGCTCTTTGCAGGATAAGAAAGTCAGTCCTAATCTTACCCAGGCAGGGTTCATCGCCTTTCCCTCACAGAGATTTGGGAGAAGAGAATAGTGAAGTGTAACAAGTTTATTGGGGAAGTAAAAGGGGAGGGGGAGAGACAGAGACAGAGAGACAGAGAGACAGAGACAGAGAGAGAAGTAAGAGAGAACCTGAGAACTTGGGACTCTCCAGAACAGGAAGAGACCAAAGAAAACATCTCAAGAGGGCAGATGCGTGCTCTGTGTGCAGACACCTTGTACCAGCAGCATGGACACTGGTGGCGTGCACACTTGCAACACCCCAGTCAACTCATACGCATTCTTTCTTCGTCCAAGTTAGTTTATACACACTTTACCCAAACAGCCACCTCCATGCCCCCAGTCCTTGTTAGGATATTGACAAAGAGAGAGAGCTGGAAGCATTTTATGACCTTCTTTAAAAAAAAATACCGGGGGCACCCGTGACCTCATGGGATGGGAGGGGGTGGAACCTGCCCATCCTTCCCGCCCCTCTGAGACCACGAGTTGTCCCCCACGAGGGGCAATCTGGCTCTGGAATGACCATGATCCCTGAGGTACACACACCAATCTGGGAACCCAGCAGCTATTGGCAAAAATCCTTCCAGACTTAATTAGTAAAATATCAGAAGTCCAAATATCAGACATCATATGCTCTTCATAATCTGCAATAGAAAACAAATTATCTAACGATGCCTTTTCAGTAGGTCTGATTATTGGGGGGAAATTCCAAATAATAATGATGCATCTTTTGTCAAAATAATGAGTGTAATCAAAGTAGAGAGAGAGAGTCGTCTGCCTCACAGGCAGGGGGAGGGGTGGGATGGGGATATACTGGGGTTCTTGGTGGTGGAAAATGTGCACTGGTGAAGGGATGGGTGTTTAATCGTTGTATGACCAAGACCTAAACCTAAAAGCTTTGTAATTGTTCTCACAGTGATTCAATAAGTAAATAATAACCAAAAAAAATACATAAAAAACCCTTTCTTGCATGGCCTTTGTTCCAGAAATAGATACTCTCTTTGTGGGGTTCGGGGTGGGAGGGGAGTCCTATCTCCTCTCTGGAAGCCTCCTTGCATTTGACCTGGAACTCTGTGAATCAGTGACTTTCCCTACTCCCAAGATGTCCTTTATGTCCAAGACCTTCATGCCTATGGATGGTTCAGGTTTCGGACAGTTCACCCCACCCCCATCCCCAAAACAGGCACCTTTACCAGGTACCCATTATGCACCTGCCTGCAATACTCATATCTCGAACCGATCAAAGTCTCTCATTTGGGCTCACCTGTGTTCCTGAGTATTCCAGTTCCTTGAAAACAACCCTACCTTTCATTTGGGTCTATACCAGAATGGTGCCTTTGGGAATGGTGCTTTCTTCTGAGGTCTTCTCACAGTCTGGCCATGTCCAGGTGTTTTGATCAGAGTTCCAAACAGAGGTGCTCAGTAAAGGGAGATCATGCCTGCCCTGCCCGAAGAACACTGCTTTTTGACACTAGACAGAAAACATCATCCTGTGAAAGATTAATCAGGATGTCCAAGTACCTGGGTCTTCCCCAGACCCAAGCCCAGGAAATACTACCTCTTGTGTACCCACCATATGAGTGGAAGGTCTAACGTCAGTAGTGGCATGTAAAGCAATAGTTAACAACCCACAGAGGGAGAGGACTGTGTGCCCGGGGTAGCTGCCTGCTGAGCGGGGACCTGGGAGAATACTAAGACCAGAGAGGACAGGATCCACTTTCTTTCCCCTTCTTTTTCTTTTTTCAAAAGAACTCTTTGTTTTTGTCATTTTGTGCACAGAGCTAAACAGATTACAGTGAAGAGAAATGGGGGCAGGCCCAGGTATCTAGGAGATGGGAGGGAATTTGCATTCCCATTGTGGAGTGCTTCAAAGGCCCATTCTTCCTGATTCAATTGGAAGGTGCAGTTCAGTCTGGGGCTATTTAAGCAGGATGTACCTTTCCCCAGGGCGGCAAGGTTGGGCATCGGGGCACCGGAAGGAAGGAAAGGGCTGTGGGACTGGGAAGCCAAGCATCTTCATTGGTCTTGCAGGCTTCAAGACCTTGTATGCTGCTTCCATTTTGTAGGCTTCTAACATCTGAAAAAGGTGGCAAGACAAATGCAAAATAAAATTGCTACATTAAATGTTGACTTCTGGAAAAAATAACATATCTATAGTATAATGATTAAGGCCCTCCCGTTGATCGTCGATTTGCTCGAGCGGGCCCAGTAACGTCTCCATTGGAGACTTTGTTGTTACTGTGTCTGGCATATCGAATACTCTCGGTAGCTTGCCGGGCTCTCCGAGAGGGGCGGAGGAATCGAACTCGGGTCGGCCATGTTGGCCGCGTGTAAGGCGAACGCCCTACCCGCTGTGCTATCGCTCCAGATGATTATGAGTGTGATTTCATTTTCATGTGAAAATTTGTATTTTTCACAGGACTCCAGTGACCCTCTATTTATCATGGTAGTAGGGAAAAGGATCTGATTTAAGATGAAAATGAGCCTCCTGCCAGATGGGTCTGGAACCTTCCACAGCCACTAACCTGCCTCCCACTCACCCACCATTTACACACACAGACACAGACACAGACACAGACACATACAGACACACACACACTTCAACTTTCAATCCTCCCATTCATCCTAATTTGCCCACCTCCCCAGGAAGCAATATACTCTCAACCTCCCTAGGAAGTATTATACTCTCAGCTCTTAACTCCTCCCTTTTTCATCCTTGCTTTAGAAGCCGAAGACCACCCAAAGCAAAAGTATCCACTTTGGTTTGGGATTAATCTGAAAATCAAGACACCGCATACTCTCCCTCTCACATATACGTGCTCACACATAGGCACTCACACCCTTACATGGACATACACACACGCATGCACACACACACGCTCAAACATCCACTCACACAAACATGCTGGCACTCATGGGTGCATGCTCACACATACACACTCATGCTTGCTCAGTCATCTGCACATACACGTACACTCATAAATGTGTGCACATGTTCACACACATATGCTCTCTCTCACACACACGCATGCATGAACATTCACACAGTACACTCGCAAATGTATTCATATCCACATCTGCTCTCAAACATGCACACACTCACTCACTTCCACACATGCACTCACACACTGAAGCTTGGTGCCATCCTTCTGTCCGCAACATTACCTTTTCTGCCCACACAGACTTATTTCATAAAAATGTCAGCGATTAACTTCACATTATTTAAGGGGCTTTGGGTTTTGGTTCCTGAATGCAACCTAAGCTGCCTCCACAATGGCCTGACACTCAGGCCCAGCTGTGTAAAACATGATCACAGAGCTGCTAAATAAATAACCTGGCCCGGGACTCCAGTGCCCCTCTATTTATCATGGCAATAGGGATAAGGATCTGATTTAGGGTGAACCCTTCTGAGGGTCGAACTCGGCACAAGCTGTAATATGATCCGCAGGGGAGGGCTGATAACCCGAAACAATGTGAAGAAACCCTGTCAGATAAATAAAACAAACTGTTTGTCCATTAAATAGCGCTGTCAGGAAGAGGACAGGGCAGCCAAACAGAGCTAAATCTGCTTCTTTTATGGTGGCACAGTGGGGAACACCTGAAGAGACTTGGGGAAACAACCTCTCTCAGAAAGAGTTTGGGGGCGGGATTGTGGTTCTGTTTATTGAGGTCACAGTGGTAGAACTTTGCTCTTTGATCTCAGTCAAATCCTCTCTCCTCCCTGGGCTTTGGCCCTTCTGTGGGCAAAGAGGGCTCCATCTGCTTGGTTCCGTCTACCCCACGGGGAGTGGACCCGTGGAAGGATGACATGAAGCAGGTTCTGAAAGGGTGCAAAAGAAAAGGCTATGGGAGATGATGAGCGCCAAGTGCCTACCAAGGCCAGGCTCTGACTGAAGAGCTTGAAAGAGGTGCTGAGCAATTTAGAACCAGAGAATGAGAAATGCTTCTCAAGGGGGAAAAGAGAGTTTCCATACCAGCCATCCAGAGACACACCCCACTACCACTGACCCTTTGGAATTTCTTTTACAAAGAAGCTCAGATACATATTTTGATGCGGAATCTCAAGAATTCAATGTGTTGGCAATTCTTTTAGGAATATTTTCGGATTTATGTGTGTGTTTAGTTCACAGTTCTAAATAGTTGGAGGACTGTGCGTTTGATGTGGCCTTTCATCACAACTTTGCTACTAAAACCAAGCAAGGTGGGTATTTTTGTGATTAGGATCCCTGTATCTGCCATGTGTGGGGGTTTCGAAGAACTCTGGGGCACAACTGATGCAGAAAACGCAGTCCCTTTTCACAGCTGCTGGGGGGATCACACTTCCTGCTAGCTCTTTTCATTTCTGTTGTATTTTACTGCATCTCTGGCAACTCTCATGAACTGTTTCTTACATATTCAATACCTAGTCACCTGGAAAGCTTTACCTTACCACTTAGAGGCCACTCTAGGTGACTGATTTGGTTCGGATACCAGATCAAATGCTTACTTAACTCTTGTGGGAAGGGAGGAAGGCAGGGTGCTCCTGTATGTTTGTGATGCTTTTGAAAATGTGATTCTGTCCCCCCCCCCCCCCCCGGATCAATCGTTATAAACATGGTGATTGGTTTGCCTTGGGTCATCAACTAGTCCTAGATACAGAAAGAAGGAGTGAGTCTATCTTGGGACACGCGCTGGAAATAAGGTGATTCCCCACCCACCCCACCCCCAAAGAAAAAAAACAGGACTCAAGTTAAAAATGGGGGCTGGGGGGCGGTAATTGATCCCGGTCAAGAATGAACAACAGATGTTTTCTACAAAAGGAGACAAGATGGATGTAGGGAAAGAAACCAAGTCCATTTTCTTCTTTTCTGTCTCACATTAGCATTCATTAAATAAAATCAGGAAGTCAAAACAGTAAAACAAACACCAATTGAGAATAAAATTCAAAGAAAGGGCTCTTCTTTAATACTGAAAAATTCTGACTTGATATTGTTCTCAAGAAAGCTTTATTATTTTTTTTTCTTTCAAGAACCTACAGTAACTCAGCTTGGCTAATAAAGTGTTTGCCTAGTACATTATGGAAATCTTTCGGGAGACTATTGAATCAATTAGAATGATTTGTAATTAGCACACCAACCTAATGACAGGGTTCTCTAAATCTCTTGAAAATAGTTTGCTCTCTTGAGTATTTGTATATCCCTCTTATGAAACTATTTGCTCTAGCAATATGCATATGAACTTTTAAACAGTTTTCAAAAATTCAACTCTGCTCAAATTCTGTATGAAATAGTCACAAAGTCTGAATTAAGGGGTTTTCAATCACTGGGAAGTTGCTATATCAGTTACCAAGGTCTCCACTTTTATTTACAAACACTGTTGAGACACTCTTATGAATGAGCATTTCTGAAACTTAGGATTGCCCTGGAGAAGCTATGTCAGACCATGAAGCCTCAATAAAGAGAATAGAAGGTAGAAACAAATTGGTGTCATAACCCTAAGGAGAGTTCCTAATATAAAATAGTGCTAAAAGTCCAAAGGCTTTTATTTTGTTTTCAAAACTTTCAAAGGTAAGCTTGGGAATTAGCTGACCAGTTTTCCCAGATCCAAATCAGCAGATGTTCACTTATGTGGTACAATTTTAGTTTTTCAAACTTCTTGTGCCCAACCCACAGGCATATGGCATTTTGATCAACAATATAAGTTCTGAAGTCAGGCAAAATCCAGATTCATATCCTACCATCTTCCCTAGTAAAATGGGGAATTTTAGTAAAATTACTAAATTTTCTTTACCTTCTACTTTTCAGGAAAAAATGAGGCAATGGTAATAGTAGTTTAACAAGACTTATATAAAATCCATGTACCGTGTCTATAATCAGCCTATATTGGCAAACATTCTTTGAGAGAATGAATCCATATTTATCTTATTCTAATGAATAAGGTACAAAAGTACAGCCTATTGAATTGTGTAGAATGTTTAAGAGAAGAAATGTGGTTTCAGCACCTCTTTTAAAGTCAATAATTTTTATTCATTCATTCAATTATTCCATAGATATTGATGTGTACAGATATCAATACCATTACTGTGTGGTTTTGCTAAGCTAAACATTGGGGATATGGTAGAGCTCAAAACTAATAACATAGCAATAAAAGTTTAGCAACTCAACAACTTTGGTTAATTTCAACTTGTCATCACTTCTCTTGAGCAATAAAACCTGCAATATTTTGTCATACCCATCCAGACAAGAGCAAGAGAGAATAAAATAGCATTTTACCTTACATTTATTGTTAGAAAAGCTAACATATATGCTATGTCTAACACTGGGATTTACCCAAAATATAAGAAAAAACTCAATACAAATAATCATTTTATATTGCTACTAAAATGCTCATTTGTAACTTTTTAAAATTATTTTTTATTTATATTGTGGGGCAGAGAAGACTCCATCATATAAATACATTTTATTTTCAATTTATATGGTGGGACATACAAGGGCATTCTGCCAAGGAGCACTACGCATTACCAGGAATCTAACCTGGGGTTCCACACACAGCAGACACCTCATCCCTTTGAGATATTTCTTCGGCCCAGGGATTTGTTCTGTTAAATACTACCATGTTATTGGAAACAGACAGAGCTGGGTTCAGTTTGTTGTTTGTTTGTTTTATAATAGCTGATGATCTAAGACAATTGACAAATAATCTGTGTCATTTTCCTCAGGGATAAAATGTGCCATTTTCAATCCCCATTCCCTATAGTAAATGAGAAATTGCCTCTAAGTAGCTTGCCTAGGGTCTGAAATCTAGTCAATGCTCATGAGTTACCATAATTATTAGATAACTAAACTTTGAGATTCCAGTTTAAGTAAACATAGTGCTTTCAAAACAGTGACATCTTCAAAACAGACAGTGAGAGGAGTGTCAGCATCACTGCTGTCATTATTCACTATGAGATCAATGGCCTATTTATAGAATGAGGAGGAGTAGAACTGAAGAATTAATACAACAGAAAGGGCATTTGCCTTGCATTCAGCCAAGCCACGTTCAATTCCTATTGCCACTTAGGGTTCCCTGAGCCTTGCCAAGAATGACCCTTGAGCACAGAGCCAGGACCCCTGAGCACCAGTGTGTATGGCCCTCAAGAGCAATGAATAACTAAAATGAGGAATGCCCAGGATCATAGAGCAGGCACATCATAGTCAGGGTTTTGTCCAAGAAAGGATCTAAGGAATTTTCTTGGTGTGTGTGTGTGTGTGCGTGTGTGTGTGTGTGTGTGTGTGTTGTGACCATACCTAGTGGTACTCAGAACTTACTTCGATCTGGGATCAATCCTAGTGGAAGGAGAAGAAAGAGAAGGGGAAAGGGAAGGGGAAGAAGAACAGAAAGGTGAAGGGGAAGGGGAAGAGGAAGAAGTAGAAGAAGGAGGAAAAGGAAGAACAGAAGGAGGAGGAGGAAGAAGAGGAGGAGGAGGAAGATGAGGAGAAGGAGGGGTTTTCAAGACACTGGCAATATTGTTTTTAATGGGACGCAGGCACCATTTTAAAATAAAGACTGACTGAGGAGTCAAAGCAATAGTATAGAGGGTAGGGCATTTGCCTTACACAAGGCTGATCAAGGTTCAATTTCTGGAATCCCATATTTCCTTAGCACTACCAGGGGTAGTTCCTGAGTGCAGAAGTCAGTAGTAACCCCTGAGCATCACTGGGTGTGATCCAAAACGCAAAAGAAAAGAGAAAGAGAGAGAGAGAGAGAGAGAGAGAGAGAGAGAGAGAGAGAGACAGAGACAGACAGAGACAGAGAGAGGAGAGAGAGTAAGCTGGGGAAGTTTCTCATGTCAGTGAGTTTTAGGAGAATGGTCTTTAGAGGATGAATGAGTAGTACTGGTCAGAGGAAGGAGGCCAGGGAGCAGCTCCTCTGGGGGCTGCAGGATTCTAGGCCTGTGTGAGCACTCTGGTTCTGTGAGGGAGGTCTTAAGGGGCAGTGGATGATGATGTGGTTAATTCCTATTCAGAACATGGCACAGTGATGAGAATCCACCGGAAGTTTCTCAAAAGGAAACTACTGATTTAGCAGCTACTCATGGCTGGCAATTCATCAGGAATGTTTCCCCCCTTCTCATAGTCCCTAGGCTGCAAGTTAAGCTCCTGCATCTTTTCTCCATGAAAGACAACTGTCTTTCAACACCATCCTCCCTCAGGACACAAAGGAAAATTTCTAGCAGCTCTAACTAACAGCCTTTGACACTCTCACCCATTCTGTTCCCTTTTCTGTTCTAAGTTACTTTTCTCTCAAATTCTTTTCTCTTATACTTTCTTTTTACACCTAAACGCCCAATTTCCAACTGTCATTGAATAAGAATTAGGAGCATGCTACATTTTAAAAAGAGCTTATCCATAAATCAAACCTCTGGCAAACATTAGGGTTTAGGTACCTCGTGTCATTTTCTTTTATGTCTACCTAAGGAAACATCTTTTTTCCCCTTCTTACCGCTGACATATTTTTTGAGAAATGCCACCCTCGGGTTGTTGTTCTGCACTCTTTGAAATCACTGTGAATTGAATAAACTTGATTTTTGATGGCAAACTGCCATGAGAATTTAAGCAACCTGTGAGACAGGATATTATTATTCCCTCTCACCTCATCATTTCAAATGCCCCAAAGCCATGCCGTGGAATAGCAGGGGACAGGTACTAGAGCACGGTAACCTCCCTCAAAGGAGCAGAGAATTTCACTCGGCCCAGGCCCTATGTAAAATCTCTGGGAGCCAAGACAAGTCTTTCCACCCTAAAAAAATCAAAACTTCCCAATCATCACATTGACTCAATGACTGAAAGTATGGGGCTGCATTAGGAAAAGTGTCTGAAGAAATGATCTTTATGCAATTTGAGGCAAAGAAATACTTTCCCTGTGACACAGTGATCCATATTTAGGAGATGCATATATTCAGGGGGCTTCAGAGTCTTGGTAGACTGTGTGGCCACGTTATTATTTTATTCTCTTTAAAAAATAATGAGCTTAATTTTCTTGCCTTATACATAGTCCTTACTTTCCATGTTAGAAAACAGTATAGATATCTACCTACTTTGGAGAGTATGGAGGCTAAATGCCCAAACTCTGAGGCCAGTGAATAGAACAACCTGAACATTGGCCCCCATGGCTCCCTCTGTGTGGCATTGTGCAATGACTCATTGGGGCACCTCACATTTTTCTGGTGAATCCAGGCATTCATCTTTGCCCCTTTGCCATTCACCGACTTATACTTTGGTTGTTGTTAGACAGCAAATAAATCATTTCAGATCGGAAAAACAATGAAAACAAAACAAAAACAAAAAAACAACCAGGCTGTGTCCTTGGAAGCAGAAGTCTTCAGATCATTCTGTTTGCTCTATAAACTATACCAGTCAATTGGACATTCAGGTTTAGATTTGGGCCAGATTTATGCCCCTGAGAAAATCCCATTTTTGCATGATTTAGACAAAAAAATGTGTCTGAGCAGTGTTACCCAGCCTAATTTATATGAAACTGGGATTCTGCCACCTGGGGTTTTCGGGTCTGCTCTGCGAGACACGTCTGGTATGTGACTGAGAGACCAAGAGAGGAGGAGGAGGAGGAGTAGGAGGAGGAGGAGGAGGAGGAGTAGGAGGAGGAGGAGGAGGAGGAGGAGGTGGCTTTGGCAGAGGGGGACCCAGGCCCACTTGAAAGCGAGACAGCCAACCCTGCCAACTGAATGGGGCGTGCGCAACCAGCTGGGGAGTGAGGCCTCTTCATTGTGCTTTTATTATTGGCTCTTGTGTACAACCAGAGACGTGCCCCCTCTCCCTGGCCCACTTGGTTGCTATGATCTGTTTCGGGGCGGGGGGGCGGTGGGGGCGCCTGTGTGCATTTCCAGTGGCCTCCCTGCTCCCTGCTGGGCTTCGGTTGCTCAATGACCCAAGGCTCCTGTCTCTCCTTCTGAGTCCCATCTGCATCTCAGAGTGAGCAACAGGACAAAATTGAACTATGGTCCCTGTTTCCAGACTTGGTGAAGTTTTATAGGACAGTTCAGTCCACACTCATGGAGGGAGCCCATCCCGTAGCTAAGGGAGCACTCTGCAAAGGGGTGGCTTTGCCTTGGTTTTAACTCACCATCCTCTTGGGAGGCTCCAGGGCCTCTGTGATAGCGGCTTTCTGGGTCTGGTGTTAGGAATGGCTCCATGGTGTAAAGGCAGAGCCTGTGTGATCTCCACAGTTCATAGATTTTGAGGGGTTAAAGTTTGGCAAGTATTTTGTGGGGCTTTTCTTCCTGCCAGAGTTTGTTGCAGGGATATGCTTCTGGGAATAGAGTACAGGGATCAAAATACAGACATGGATCCTCTGCCAGGTGGAGATCTGGCAGAGGGAATAGGGATGCAGTGGGTCCCTGAAGAGTCAAGTCAGTCTCTCCTATGCTCAGGACAAGGACAGAGCCTTGTCTGGGTCATTCATCTCATGACTGGGTCGCAGTCAGAGTCTGCATTCAAGGCCACGCTGAAACACAGGACTCTTCAGGGCTCAACCTGATGCTTAAAGCTTTCTCTTTAACAGTTCAGCCCTGGTCTTTCTATATTTTCTCTTCTGTACAGAGAATATGGCAGTAGCTCTTCTACCAGAGGAATGTTTTGAGACCTAACTTGAATACCAATGTAGTATATATAGATACGATCAATGTTAGCTATCCCAACAATTGCTATTGATTAATTTTTCAGATTTGGCCTCTCAAAACAGTGATGCAGATTTGGAAGTTAAAGATGTGCAAGGGGTGGGAGAGGTTGGGCCACCTCCGGTGGTGCGAAAAGCTACCCCAGACTCTGTGCTCTCTAGTGACCCCAGGCCGTGTGTGAGGAACCGTAGACACTGCCAGGAGCCAGCCGTGGCTGCGTGCAAAGTAAGTGCCTTACTTTATATTCCCCAGATGAATGCAATCTTTCTATGAGATGCATGCTGAAAGTAGACTATAGACCGAACATGTTTGCCACTCAATGCCTCTTTTGCAAACCTTAGCAACCAAAAGGAGAGAGACAACAAAAGGGAATGCCCTGCCACAGATGCGGGATGGGATGGGGGTATGGGAGGGGTGGGAGGGTTACTGGGATCATTGGTGGTGGAGAATGGGCACTGGTGGAAGGATGGGTACTCGATCATTGTATAACTGAAACCCAAGTACAAAACCTTGTAAGGTCAACAACCGTAACTCATGGTGTCTCACACACAAAAAAAGTAAGTGCCTTACTCCTGTACTATCTTTCCAGTTTCCTATTTTATTACATATTTTAAATTAGTACTGAGGGCTGGAGACATAGCTCAAAGACCTGAGCATGTGCTTTGCAAGCAGGAGGCCTGGGTGTGCTCCCCAGTAGCACATGATCCTTTGAGTACTGCTGGAAGTAACCCTCAGCACAGAGCCAGGAGTAAACCCTCCAAAACACTGCCAGGTATGAGTCAATGAGACAAAAAAAGTTGGTGCTGGTACATGACTTTTATTTGTTTTGGGGTCATATGAGATTATGCTCATGGCTTGCTCCTGACTGAGATATCACTCATGGCAGGCTCAGGGCACTATATGGGGTTATAGGGATTCAACCCAAGTTGACCACATGCAAGGCAAGCGCCTTACCCATTATCCAATCACTCTGACTCCCGCTACTTTTTTTGTTTGATTTTTGCTTTTTAGGGTCACACCCGGCGATGCACAGGTGTTACTCCTGGCTCAGGCACTAAGGAATTGCTCCTGGTGGTGCTCGGGGGACCATATGGGATGCTGGGACTCGAAGTCGGGTTGGCCTCATGCACAGTCTTACTCGCTGTGCTATCATTCCAGCCCTCCCCCATACCATTTTTAAAATTAAGAACTAATATATTTTTGTGGTGCTAGGAATCAAACCCAGGGCATGAAATTTATACTTAGCTACATTTCTGGCTCCATACTTCTTAGTTTAGACGAAGAGTCTTAAAAGGTAATTTGTTTACACATGCGTAAATTCCATGCAAATTTTTATTGAGCATTTTCTAGCTTGAAGATATGGCAGGTCTAAGAAAAGAGAAAAGTGCCTGGGAACTAAGGTTCTTGAACTCAAGGTTAGGTGACAGAAACTCTGGTGTCAGGATGACCAAAGGCATCATATTGATTTATTTCCCTGTCCCCACTGGAAGGGGTAGAAGCTGAGGCCTGGTTCAGTAAACTGGTTCTGATACCTATGCTCTGGTCCAAAGCTATTTCACCAACAATCCCTCTGTATGCACTCCCACTAGAATCCTTTGACATTGGGAATCAGTTGTTTGCCTGTGTTTGCAACTGCCTAAACTGTGCCAGGAAAAACTCTCAGAGACTTGAACAAAACTTTAGAGTCAAAGAAAGAATGCAGTGGATGGGTACTTGCCCTGTATGCTGCTGACCTGGATTTGATCTCAGCTACCCTGTATGGTCTCCCAAGCCCACCAGGAGTGATTCTCTGAGTGCAGAGCCAGGAGTAAGCCTTGAGCACTGCTGAGCGTGTCCCCCCAAAATAAAACAAACAAACAAACAGAAAAGCTCCTGGGTCCTCTCCTTAGGCCATTGGTGAGCATGACCAGACCAAGCAGTACTTTTTAGGAGCCTGGGGCATTATAGCCAGGGAACTAACATTTTCTCTTTATCCATATTTCCCAGTACACTCAGATTCTTTCTGACCACTGTCTCCTAGCCCACTTGCAAGCCACCCAAGAATGTGATGGGTTAGAGTTTAGTATACCAAGCTGTATTTACATAGTTATAACACCTGCTTTAATCTCTTAAAGTGGGTGCTATGGTGTGAATGCAAAAGTGTTCCCTTAGAAATCCATTAGAAATAACCTTTCTGACTGACCGGCCTGGACTTAGTGGTTTCAAAGTGGGTATGTGGGTCTTGTCTGTCTCTGGCCTAAGGTCGATTGATAACTTTCTAATAGTATGCAAATAGCATTTTACCTGTAATATATATATATGTATATATAATATACATATATATATTTTAAATATAGATAGCCTTTACTTTACTTTTTTTTCTTTTTGGGTCACACCCAGCAATGCTCAGGGGTTACTCCTGGCTTTGCACTCAGGAATCATTCCTGGCGGTGCTCTGGGGACCATATGAGATGCTGGGAATCGAACCCCAGTCGGCTGCGTGTGAGGCAAATGCCCTACCCTCTGTGCTATCATTCCAGAACCTTACCTGTAATATTTTTATAACTATTTTTAGAAGTCCCCGTATTTTCAGGGATTGATACTTGCGGGGGGGCACATTGTGGACTAAGGGGGTGGGGGTCCAGGGACCAGCCCATAGGGGCAAAAAACCTCTGGCCTGAGGTTTCTCTGAAGAAGCCATCTGGGGAGCCATCTAGAGCCTGCTTCAGGGATAGTATCTGGGGACCCTATTCAAATCCCAGTGAGCTGACTTCCGTGCTGGTGATGCGGGTTCTGCTCTCCCAGGGTTGTTTATCGGCAATTACCCTGGAAGTCCTTCCTGTAATTAACCCAGCTTCACGGACACTGCTATTTGCACATCAGTTCCCTCCTAAACACCGCCTCTTTGCCATTATTCCCTGGGAAGATGAGTCACGGGAAGGAGCTGGCTTATCTTAACTCAGTTCTTAACTAGCTTTTGTCTCCCAGAGATATCTGCCCATGATATGCGGAACATTTTTAAACCATTGACTTTCCCTCCTTTCTTCAATTTCTTCTTCTTCTTTTTAAATAACATTTTCTTCCTTTCTGCTTTTATATTTCTTCCTCTCCCTCCCATGGCCTTTCATGCATTCAGGATGTAAGAGCGCCAGCATCAAAGCCCAGAGTCCTGGCGAAGCCGCCTCCCTTCTAGGAAGCGTGCCCTTTCTCTGTCTGATCATTGACTCATAACCACAGTGGCTGGGCACAGGATGGGGAGCGCTGAATAAGGGAAGACCATGGTCTGCGGCCCCAGAGGAGACAAAAGTGGAGGATTTGTTCAAACAGTGCTGCTCCCCACACCCCCTCCTCTTTGTGGATAATCATTTAGGACAATCTGTGCTAACCCATTTGGAGCTGGGTGGGGGCAGTGGGGAAGGAAAAGATGTGGAGAGGGTTGGGGAGGTGAGGGTGGGGGTGTTGTAAGTCAACATCCCTTCATCTCACACTCCAGTGGCAACTCTTAACCCAGCGAAGCTCATCTCTTGTCACCCTGGGGACCCTAAGGACAGTCTGGTCCTAAATCACTTTCCTAGGCTCCCCTGACTCCGGGTTATTTTTTTAAATCCATTTTAATTCAACATATCAGATATGTATTGATCACTTCTTATGTGTCACGATCACTTGGGTTGACAGAGGAGGGTCCGATTTGAACCCTGTGGAAGTTAATGTCCCTTGTCTTTCAAGACAGCATTTGCAGGTTCCACCCAGTCCTGTCGGAACCCCCCTGCCCTGCCCCCACGTCTCCCGCCCCTCCTGTCTCCATTTGGCATGAATGGGCATCACATCTGTTTCTTTTCTTGCTGGAAAGCAAGCGGCAAAGACCCTAAAATGGGGACAGATCAGCACACACCTGGGTGGTCTTTAAACCAGAAAAAGTTTTTCCAGAGTCCTCGTGTGGGCCTGCAGTCTTTATGCTTTGCTTTGCTATCTGCCTGTAGGTTGGGAGAAATGAGGTCGGGGTTGGGGGGACCCCAACAGGGCGCATCCATAGCTCTCCATTGTCCTGTCCTGCTCTCCTGCTCAAATGTCTTCCTTCCCATCCTGTTTCCAGCAGCCAGTTCTCAGTGGGCAGTCCTGGCATGGAGGCACTCAAACAGCCAGGAGGGGGCAGGTTGGGGGAGGGGTGTGATGCGGAAACAACCATTTTAATGTTAGCATCTGGGCAGAGTTTAGGTCCTTTCAACAATTAAATTGTTTGTGTTATGGTTTGCTAGCATTTTAGCCCTGGGCTCTGAAGCCTCCCCCTTTTTTAGGACGATATCTCTGCTCTGTAGCTACATGGCCTTGGGAGTTGGACCTTAGTTTTCTTGTCTATAAAATGGATATAAGTGGTGTTAGTATAGTAGATAGGGTGCTTGACTTGTACGCAACCACCCGACTTCAATTCCTGAGACCTTATATGCTCTCCTAAGTCTGCCAGGAATGATCCTTGAGCACAAGGCCAGAAATAAGCCCTGAGTATCACTGGGTGTGACTCCGAAATAAAAAAAAAAATAATTAATAAGATACAATGGATATAATAAAAATTTCTGTCTCACTACGTGGCTGAGATGAGTAGGCTGTTAACATAGCAGGCTAGACGTCAGCTTTGGTTGGTGGCTGGTGACATAGAATTGTCCCTGAGAGAGTCGTTTTATATTATTGAGAATCTGGATGCATCAGATCCCTCTTATTTAAAATCACAAACTGAGCAAAACAAAAGAGATCCCAGTGTCAGTGGTCTCCCAGTCACTGCGCTCAGGAATCTTATTGAAATTAGAGCTTTCTAGGCCCATCAGGAATCTCTCTTGGGGTCTGATTGCCAGCTCTGTAAAGGTGAACCCCCAAATACTGCCTGGGCCCTGCCGACGCTACAATGATGATCAAAAATCCAAATGTAACTAGGAACTGTCTTTTATTTGATGAATAGTCCTGCCAGAGATTTACTTCTCTGGTGTTTTGGTCTGCTACGCTCTGTTCCTTAAGTGGACAAAGGTGGGATGGATTCCAGAGCTGAATCTTCTAAGGGATATTTGCAAATCTGAAGTAGCTAGAAGTGGAAAGATGATCACAATGGGAATCCAAATCTCCCTGCTCCCTAGAAAGGGTTATTTTCAAAGTAGCTGTTCAGAGCTATGGAAGGAGACAGGCTGTGAAGCCCTTGGGGGATTTCTCCAGACTTTAAGGTTGGGGGAGAAAGTACTATGGGAGGCATATAACTGGGGGCTTCTATGCCTCTATTACAGGTGGATAGGTCCTCTGAACTATGTGATACATAATAGTTGTCATTCATTTTTAAGAAAGCATGTTTAACCAAATGGTTAAACTGGCACAATTCACACTAACTTTCCAAGCTTTGTTAGGTGAGCTTTTAACTAAGTTTCTGAAAGTTCTAATTCATTCATAAATGAGAGAAACTAAGCCCAGGCAAAATAAAACTAAGACAGGGCATGGAAATATGCATGTAGTTTTAAATTTGCCAAGAGAGCAATCAAGTGAGCCTGGCTGAGCTTCTAGGATTGTTCTATCAGTATTGGCAGAGAAAAAATTGTTAGTATTACTCTAATCAGAGTATCCACTTTCTAGAAGTTGGTTCTTAGCAAGCCAAAAGTGTCATCTTCTGTGTTCATGTTACTATGGAATAGTAGGACCAAGGAATAAATCACTTGAGCAAATGTGTGTGAGTTTTTTTTTCCTCTCCCCCCCCCCCCCCAAAGAGAGTGATGAGAGAAATTATTTAGTCTCTAGCCACAACAGTGGTGTGATTCAGATCCTAGTATTTATAGAAGCAAATTAGTTGATGCACCAGCATACTAATGTGGCAGATAACAACCAGCCTGATGGGGTTTGTGGTGGGGGGGGGGGGGGGAAATGCGCTGTTTCTTAAGAGAAGGTTAAAGGTGACTCAGGGAGGGCCCCTCAGGATGAGGCACCCCTGGGTTACTAATCTCAGCCAAAAGTTTGCCTGGCACTTAGCATCTCCAAATGTCTTTCTCTCCCTTATTTGCAAAGCTGGAGAGAAATAATCTGTTTTCGATTTGTGACATCAGTCAGTTTCCATCCAAGTTTCCTCCAAAACTTTCTAAGGAAATAAATAAATGAGATCGTAATTTCTTAATCAGATCTCTAGCGGAGGGGCTAGAAAATACTCGACCAAAATTTAAATTCGAATCTGTGTTTAGAGTTGCTGGAGGTTTCAGCCGCTTTCTAAAGCAGGCAGGAGCTCTTTTGCCTATTAATTCTACACCCTGTCTGTGTGGGAGTGAGGGACTGTCGCTTTGCCTCCTTTGTGGTGGGGCAGGAAATCAGCGACAAACTCTGGGAGATTAAAGGAGCAGGGGTTTAAGAGTAGAAGCATAATGGGAGCCTTTTGTTGTTGTTGTTGTTGTTGACAGAAATGGTTTCTAACACACAAGTGCAGCAACCATGGGCCACCAATAACATGTTTCACATTCATCTCTTTTACCTGAAAGAAAAGTTATCTTTCATTTCCCCCCCTTCCATTGGATTGGCAGTGTATCTTACTATACATGTTGAGCGCTTTCACTGATGTTTCTATCCGGATCCTCACATCTCACTGTTGGGTTTGGGGTCTAACTTTGGGGACTGAGTCACACCACTGAGCTCCTATGGAGAACCCTTGCCACCCAGATGGCTTGGGTAAGATGGTCCCCCAGTAATTACCCAGAGCTGGAATCTCTCCTGTCCTAAGACCTGCTGGCTTGCCCTTTTCCCTCTTACCCAGGAGGGCCCATCCTTTCTTCTCAAATCCTATTGAATTTTTGCATTTCCTGATTTTTATCTTGGGAAAACAAAAGCCAGCTGCAGTCAGTTAAGGAAACAGCTGAAGGATGCAGGTAGAGGCTTTGCAGGTTTTCAGTCTCAGGTTGTGAGAACTGCCATGCAGCAGCGTGTCAGGTTGCAGTGACTTCTGCACCCCCACTCCCTATCCTTGAGTGTACGCGTGCACGCATGCTCGCATGCTTGCACGCCTACGCGTGTCTTTCTCGCGCCTCTTGCCCAGGGTCCCCCTTACTTTCAACAGCTGTATTTCTAATCAGCAGAAGATACATCTTGCTCGGAGCCCACACTCCTTTTCTCTGCACATTCTTAACCTCCTATCTTATGCATGGATCACTGGTTAGCTTAGAAATGCACAGACACAAAGGAGGAGCTGACATTCGAGGTTTGATGGCCATAATGGCTGTTTATAAGCCTAATCCATCACGTTTAGTGGACACCTCCATTTTTGTCCCTCTGAAAAGGTATAAATAATAAAATGGGAACTCTCCAGCTCGGAGGTGCCTTGGTAAATATTTTAACTATTTACAAGATCGCACCAATAACAAAAGAAGCATCTGTACCATCCACAGAGGGGTCCTTGGTCATTAACAGAGACCCAGATGGTTTCTACCATTCAAACAACAATAACATTTCGTGGTGGCAGAGCTTTTGTAAGACGGCTTCATTTTTTTTTTTATAACACATTGTGATATTCTCAACTTGTCCTCTTTTTTTTTGCCACTGCCCTCAGCAACCTTTCTAAAGAAAATCTCCCTAAATAGCAGCCTTTCCCCCAAGAAAAAGAAGAGGACTTGGAAGAACATGGTAAATGTACGTTTCAAAGCCCAATTCAGAGACAAGTCTGAACAATTCCAAACCGGGCCTCCTCCAAGTCCAAATATTGACACGAACCCACTCTTCTGTGGGTAAACACCCCAGTTGAGCCCCCAACATGCCCGTGCCATCTCAGACTGAGTGCACGCATCTGCTACATTTGGCCTGAATTTACCCTTTCTTGCCAGGCTTTAATAAAGAGAGTGCCAAAGAGGCCAGGGTTAGAGCTCAGTAAAGGAGCACATGCTCTGCATGGATAAGGCTTGGTGTTTGAGTCGCCAGATCAAAAAACACAAAACAAAAAGAAGGGAAAAAAAAAGTGCAACAGAGAAAGAGTGTTCCAGGAAACTCAAGGCTGACCTGTGGAATTAAATGTATTTTTTTCTTGGCAGTTCAGGTACCTGAAGATGAGGAGTGAGCTGGCAGTGGGGCATGATGGGGAGGGAGATAGAGAGAAAGAGAGAAAAGGGGAGAGAGAGAGAGAGAGAGAGAGAGAGAGAGAGAGAGAGAGAGAGAGAATTAGAATTACTGGATAATCTATCGTAATATTCCATAAACATTGCTACTTCATATTTCTATCAAGGAAGGAGATTTTTCCCTAGACAAGTGTTTTATTTTACAAACAGCAAGTTGAATTCTGGTGCATTAAAAGGCAACAAATCATCCATTTGTTATTCAGCAGAATACATAGTTTTCGGCTGGAGAGTACGGAGTTCATTCATCAAATAGGCCAGATGGCTCAAGGCTTGTGCTCTGGCCCTGCAGTGCTAGGGACCTCCTGGGATGACCCCAGTTGCTGTAGAGTCTCCAGGGCTACATCTGGAGGTGGTAAAGGGTTCACGTGGAATATATGAAACTGAACCAAGGTCCTGCAGACGCACCCCTAAACCTTGAGCTATCTGCCAGGCTTCATAATCCAAGGAAGTTTGTTGTTTGTTTGGGGACCACACCTTTCTGTGCTCAGGTGCTGACTCTGCTCAGGGATCACTCCTGGTGGAATTGGGGGGACTATCTCTCCCTTCACCCCTTGCTCCTTCAAGGTGAGGCTTTTAAAATTTGTCAGCAAACCTGAATGCTTCTTTTTTTTTTTTTTTTTTTTTTTTTTTGCTTTTTTAGGTCACACTCAGCGATGCTCAGGTGATACTCCTGGCTCTTGCACTCAGGAATCACTCCTGGCGGTGCTCAGGGACCATATGGGATGCTGGGAATCGAATCTGTATCGGCCATGTTGGCTGCGTGCAGCCCCCAAATCTGAATGCTTCTTAACAGGAAAGGGCGGGAATTGATTGGCAATCCGTTGGCAACTTTAATTCTCTCAAAAGCATTAGAAACATTAACTGCTTAATTGATACAAAGATGGGAAAAAAAAACAGAGGCAGGACACAGGGCTTGTGAAATGTCCCTAGTTTGGGGGCTAAACTGCATCTGATTTTGAGTTCCAGTTCGGGGTCCCAAGGCTAAAGCCTTTCCAGTTTTTCATTTTAGCTTCCAGCTTTAAAAACAGTTGAGCTGGAGGGAGATAGCACAGCAGTTATGGTGCTTGCCTTGCAGGCGGTCACCCTCCGTTTCATCCTGATCCCAGCAGTGAGTGGTCTCCAAGACTTGTTGGTGTAACCCAAGCCCCTCAAGAATAATAATTGGACTTTCCAATTATTATGGAAATGGGTGAACCCTGTGAACCCATACTATATTGAAAGCAGGGAGCCAAACCCTGGGTGAAGTTGCTGTAATTAATTCTACCAAAGTTATCACAGAGATCAAATCTCTGGAAACAGAAAGATGAGAGAGACAACAACACTTTCATCTCCCACACTGAAGGCACTTGATGGCATTTGATGTGTCCCTGAAGTGGGGAAATAAAAAAAAAACCCAAACCCAGAACCATGTGACCCCCACTCCAGGTCTTTGAGAAACCGAATTGTCCTTTTCTTTTCCAAAGGTGCTATTTAATTTTGGAGCTCCCCCACTTTCCAAATTTGGTCAATAAAATTAACAGCCTCCTTTTGAGTAGAACATCACACCTCCAAATGAGCTCAAGCTGGCGCAGTGATGGTCCTGGGGAATGTGCGATTTACATTTCACAGCTCCTCGCCAAGTAATGAATGAATCAGAGCTCGTAAACAAACGATCCTCGCTCCCCTTGTTCGGTGGCCCCCAACGTGGGGTGTGTGCTGCAAAGAAAAATATTTATCCTGTTTGTGTGGCGCTGGGGCCCTGAATGGCCCACCAATAAAACAACATCATAAAGGGCATTTCACAGCTGAGCTCGCAATTTAATAAACAGATGCAAACAGAGGGCGGGGAGGTCAACAATTAAAAATAAACCAGTTTAAGGTTTGCCTTGGAATTCCCCTTTTCTATAAAGCCCAGGGACCACCGGGCCCCCAGCTGTGGCAGGAGCTGGGGAGGGTGGGAAAGTTTGAAGCTCAGGGGAAATGTACCTGTTCTCAAAGGTTATTCCCACCACGCGCTTCCTAAGGAAAAAGGGCAAATTTGAGAGCAAATGAAATGCAACTCACTGGCCCAGGGCGAGCTAGAAAACAGAACAGTAACCTCAGTTTACAGGAAATCTTCCCTGTCAGTTTCTCTATTTTCTGAGCCAAAAGATCGTATATATTGGAGCAAATGGTCTAAAACAATAAACAATCAATGCCTTGCAACTGTGTGAAACTGGTTTGGGAGAACGTCTGAAGATTTGCAGGGAGTGTGTGTGTGTGTGTGTGTGTGTGTGTGTGTGTGTGTGTGTGATGTCTGCAAAATCACAAAATCACTGAGTGCAGCCTGGGAAACTGGCCAAGCCCCTGTTGTGAAGCTACTGCTAACTTCCCCTTGCCCGAGGATTCCCCAACCTGGGGATACCTTGTCAGTTGGGTGCCCACCTATCATATAGACCACCTCTCCCTGCCTCATTTTCTTGTTAAGTTAAAAAAAAATGGAGCAAGAAATTCTGGCTCCTGACTGTGGTTGACAGTGTGGCTCTCCTGAGATTTCTGTGTAAAGCTCCGCAGCAATGTTTGCAAACACCCAGGCCTCAGCCATGCTTGCTTCTTTACAAGCTTCCATGCTGTTGCTGTTTGAGAGGCTCACACCTTCTCCTGGACCAGAGAATTCCACTGTGGCGGGTCACTAATTTGAGAATGTGTTGAAGGCCTGGCAACCTCCTATTCTGACATGCTCACTCTCACCAAATCCCAAATGCTTACAAGCCTCCCCACATTCCTGGACTGATAAGAGGGGAAATGAATGATGGACTTAAAGATAACCATTTGCTGCGGGGACAGACCTCCCCTGAGGATCTCTCACCATCTGGCAGGCAGAGTGGGAGCCCTGTGTCAAGTGGCCAGGCCCACCCCACCCCTCTGAGGACCTGGAGCTTCCCCTACAAGACTCCGTGCTAATATGCATGCTGAGGGGTCTGATTTATGCCCTAAGAAGTTTCCCAGACTCATTGTCCTCTTAGGTGAGGGTCATAGCAGGACTCTTGGGGTACTTTGTAGAGCTCCCAAATATGCTGGTAGGGGATGGCGATGGCAAGAGGGCGGGATGGGGGGGGGGAATTCCTATGCTACCTTATGGGACATCTCCAGGAACTTGAGTGTGCTGTGGTTATTGGACTTTGTACTCCTCAATATATTTGGAAAGATAAACTCAACTTCCAGTTCCTTCTCTTCCCTTTCGTGTTTTCTTTTTCTTTTTGGGTCACACCCGGCAATGCACAGAAGTTACTCCTGGCTCAACCACTCAGGATTTATTCCTGGCGGTGCTCGGGGGACCGTATGGGATGCTGGGAATCAAACCTGGGTCGGCTGCATGCAAGGCAAATGCCCTACCTGCTGTGCTGTCATTCCAGCCCCTCCTTTTCGTTTTTTGGTTTCTTTGAGAGAAATAGGAAAACACAAAAAGCTCTGTTCGAGATGGCACTCAGGATCCCAGTCTCCCTCTCTTTACTTAATGTCAAAGATTTCTGTTCTCCTTCTGTGTAACTAGATTATCAATATTCGTAATGATCCTCTTCTGGGCACCTTCCCACCTACACCATAGGTCAGATCTTATTGGGACTGCTGTTGCTGCGTTTGTCAGCAAGAGAAGAGGAGGTTCAGAGGGACAAAGTCCCCTTTCCCCTCTCAGTTATAAGAACACAGGTCTTTGACGTCACAGAATTAGATTTTTAATGTCTTAAATTTTGTTTTTATTTATTTGTTTATGTTTGGTTTGGGGCCCATACATGGTGGTGCCCAAAGCTTACTCCTGGCTCTTCTCTCAGGGAACACTTCTGATGGGCTCATGGAACACTATGTGGTGCCAGGGATGGAACCTGCATCAGCTGCAGCCAAACTAAGTGCCTTACGTATTGTACTATCATTCTGAGCCCAGAATTGGGTTTTTTAAACCGTACCATTTATTTTTAAATGAATTTTCAAGATCAAACAAGACACATCATTTATAAAGAACAATGTCTACAATAAAATTTGTGTTAATAAGTAATCCCAAAGCAGCTGCCTTTGGGACCAATCCCACTCATGAAAGAAACATTGCTATCTTTCCTTTTCTTTCTATTCAGGACACCCAAATAGATAGACCTATGCTTTTGACTTTTCTGATGATTTTTCTTCCTTTATCTTAGGATGGGCTGGAGCGATAGCACAGTGGGTAGGGCATTTGCCTTGCACGTGGTCGACCTGGGTTCGATTCCTCTGCCCCTCTGGGAGAGCCCAACAAGCTACAGAGAGTATCTTGCCTGCCTGGCAGAGCCTGCCAAGCTCCCCGTGGCGTATTCAATATGCCAAAAACAGTAACAACAAGTATCACAATGGAGACATCACTGGTGCCTGCTCAAACAAATCGATGAACAACAGGAGGACAGGGCTACAGTGCTATCTTATGATTTTTCCACCTCTTTTTAGTATTCCTAGGTGAATTTTGCCTCTTTATGACTTAATAGGAAAAGCTGTGCATTGTGATTATCTGTGTCTTCTTTTCTTCAATAGTTTATAACATTTGTTCATGTTTCTGAGTGATGCTGAACTTCATTCATCTTTATTGCCTGAATATATTATATTTAGGTGGCAATACCCTGGTTTATTTCTCCATTCCAAATTCATTGATACCCAGGATGCTTTCAGATGTTTTGATGTGTATGGTATGCTACAAAAATTCTTTATGCCTCTCTATATCCATGCTTTCTGCCAGTGATGGAGTTAGGCTAATTAAAAAAAAAATAAAGTGATGGTGTGTTAGGTGTATGGCAAACCTTGAGGAGGATTTGGCTATTTCTGGTACTCTACTGCACTCCTTTTCTCTCCATGAGACAGATATCCATGGTTATGAGAGGCTGCCCTGTAAGAAAGGAGATGAGAGATGTGGAATATGGTCTTGACCTAAAAAATCAGGAGAAAAGTCAAAAAAACCGGCTGAACTTTGAATACACAATCACAAAATGCTTAAAAATGCTTATGGTGATATGCTGCTGCCATGTCATACATTGTAATGCAGTATTCATCAGCAATAGGTAAGGGACACAATGATACGGGCAAATACGTGTTTATAACTGTATGGTCAAAAGCAGTCATTTTTTAATTAACGTATATTTTATTGAGATACACAGTTACAAAGCTATTCATGATCAGATTTCAGTTGATACAATGATCTAACACCCATGTTTCTACCAGTGTCATCTCTTTCCCACCACCAGTGACCCCAGTTCTTCTCCTGTCACCCCCACTTCTCTAACCTGCCTCTATGGCTCCTCTCTCTCTCTCCCTCTCTCTGGGCACTGTGGTCTGCTACACAGATACTGAGAGGTTATATATTTGTTCCTTTACCTACTTTCAGTACGCAATTCGTATCTAGAGTGATAGGAACTATCACTATCTTTGTCATAATGGTCCCTTCTCGATCCTCACTGCCTTCTCCGCCCCCCCCCCCCCCCCGCAAAAAGTAGTCATTTTTAACTCAGATTTATCAAACTCCAAATTCTGAGTAATTTCCACAGATTGGACACAAGAGTGCTTATAGAGGTATCCTAGGTGGCCTATTTATATCACCCTGGAGGACTTCGAATTAATGAAAGTCTGCTATGAGACCTTGCATGGCACAAATGCTCACATCCTGTCAGCCCCATGAAGCAGTTCTTTGAGGTGTATCTGACTCTCACTATTTCCAGTGTGGTAGATGTTCCCTGCCACTAGGAATTTCTAGGGAGCCATGAACTCAGGCGGAAGCAAGGAATTGTTGGGTCACACCCAGTGATGCTCAGGGATTACTCCTGGCTCATGCACTCAGGAATGACTCTTGGTGGTGCTTGGGGGACCATAGAGGATGCTGGGAATTGAACCCAGGTTGGTTGCTTGCAAGGCAAACGCCCTACTCACTGTGCTATAGCTCCAGCCCCAAGGAATTGTTCTTAGGAAAGTCAAGGCAGTTCTAATCTTACCCGGGCCTTTTGGGGTCATCAATTTTCTCTCATGGAAATTTCAGGAGATGAATAGGAACATTGAAGAGTTTATTGGGAAATCAAAGGAAAGAAGGGGACAGGCAGTTAAGATATGTGGAATATGGACATGAAAATAGCAGGAACAAAGCCAAACAAAAACAGCTGGATTCTGAATGCACAATCACAAAATACTTATTGTGGTATGCTGCTGCCAAGTCATACATGGTGCTGGAGAAGCACAAGGCTACTCCAGAGTGGAAAGAGTCAGTACACAGCCCAACACAAAAGTAGGAAAGTCCACATCTCAGGAGGGGAGAGGCGGGCAGTGTGTATGTGGACAGCATGTGCTCAAGCAGTGTGGGTACTGGCAACATGGGCACCCACCGCACATGTGCCTCAGCCTTTGCCAAATTAGATTATGTACAGTTCCACTCTCTCTCCCCCTCCAACTGCCTTCCACTCCAGGCCTTTGCTACAGAAATTGCCAAGGAGGAATGCTGGGAGCAGTTGATGGCCTTTGTTCTGTCCCTGGAGCCTGTCCCCCCAGGGGGTCCAGCCACCTCTCCTCCCAGGAAGCCTTCATGTACATAGCCTGGAATTCTGCATCTCAATGGCTTTCCAGGCATGGGTCCTTTGTGTCAAAGGTCTTCATGTTTGGGTTGGTTCAAGGATCAGAGTTCTGCCAAACTTATATTACCAGCCCCCCCCCCCCCCCCCCCCCATCTATCTTCCCTGCAACACTGTTTTTTTTTTCTCACACAGACATCAACAGTGGTCCAGGGCTACTTCTAGCTCTGTGCTTGGGGGCCATGCAGGCTGACCAGAAAGCAAAAACCTTTATTACATCCCCCCAACCCCCATTTTGCCTCTGATCCTTATAGTTTTTAAAGTAGCATTAGTGAAAAAATGAGAACTAGGCTATAATGATCGGACTTTTAGTTTAAGAGACTATACAAAAAATCCACTTGTGACTGCTATGAGATTTCTATGCATCTTTAAAAAAATGTTGTCAATCTTATTTTATATTGGAAACTTGTGCTCTCTGATTTACTGGGAATATTTCTTTTGTACGGCATTCTCTGCTTTCATTTCTGAGTCCTTTAGCAGGATTTATGAAATGATCACGGAATCAAGGTCTCTAAGTTTATTCTGAATCATCGGGAATCCAGGCTTCCATGACTGAAGGCCCTTAAGACTAATTGAGTCCCTAGTTACATTTTACTTAGCCTATAGAATTAAAAACAATATGAGCCAATGTTAAAAAATAAATTTCACATAAAATTCTAAATTTTATATGAAATTAAAATTTAAAAATTAAATATTTTCTTGGGCCACGAGAATATTTACCAGCACTCAAATGCACTCCTGCACATTAGATATTTAGTGATTCTAGAGCAATAGATAGCTGGAGAGATGATAGTACAAAGGGTTGGAATGCACCCAGGAGGCCCGGTTCAGTGCCTGGAATAGCATGGTCTCCTAAGTACTATAGGTGATGACACCAGCACCGAGTCAGGAGAAGCCCGGGAGCACCACCAGGTGTGATCCAAAAGCCAAAACTTGATTGACTAATTAATATGGATTGATTCTGGCTGCCCTCTCTGAAGGAGTCCTGGTCTCTGATTTGCCACCATCCCCATCATTCATTATTGTTTCCATTCTTGAAACTGAGTTTCCATTTTCATAGCCTTTATGATATTATTTTCTAATGACAGAGAACCATTTCTCTGCATTCAATCTAACAGAAAGGGAACAATGAAAGACTGAGAGTTCTAATTTACTTTTCTAACCATGGAGGTTCTAATAAAACCTCCCCTTTTTTTTCAACGATGAATGTGCAATTAGATCTTGTCACTCAGTTCCCAGTTCCAAAATCTTCAATGACTGTGCATTCTCTATTGTTTTTAAAGGCCCCTCTCTCTTGGCTTGGCATTGAAACTCTTCCCAATCTCAATCAACCTCCTTTATAGCCACATCTCCCACTCTATATGCATGTGCATCTTGGGCTCTGGAAACCTTGGCATTAATATTGCTAGATTCTACTGATCATGTTCCTTCCTCTTATTTTGGCCCATGCTCTTCCCTTCTCCTAAATCGTTCTTTTGTAAAAGACACTGTATCTTGCCCCTCCCATTAAACTGCTACTCATCTGCTAAGGATTAAACCCAATATTTCCCTCTGTACCTCAGAGTCAGTATTGTCTTGGATCTTAGGCTTTATGTGTTGTCATTTAAAATCTTACTTCCTTCTGCCCTAGCTGATGGTCATGCTGATATCAAAGCTAACATTTATTGCATACTCGCTTCAACTCAGGTTCTATGCTACATAATTCATGTGTGGTTTGTTAACCCTTTAACTGCTTCCTGAGATATAAGGGATTTTTTTACCCGCATATTACAAATAAGGAGAATAATCAGTGAATCTCATAGTCACAGTCATGAAAATGACATAGTTAGAAATTTTATCCCAGAATTTGGGTTTTAAACCCCCCAAGTTCCTAATCATTGAACAAAATTGCTTCATCTACCAGATGGTCAGACAGTAATTGTGTATTGTTTATTTTTCTCCAGCACATTTTAGCACAAAGCTTTAAGCATAAATATCTATAGAATGTTGAAAAAATGATAGAATCAGTGGCAGAAAGAACTGTGCTTATCTCCTTATTAGCTCCCTTTTCCCCTGAGAAGCTGATTGAATGCTCTTTATACTTCACCTTTCAAATCTGTTTTGGTTCTTTGGGGATGGATGTCTGAGACAACACAGACATTTAAGGTTATCTAATCTCCTGGTAACAATGGCTAGCTCCAGTATTGGGAAAGTGGTATGGGCTGAGCCAATTAGAATCCTTCCCTGGGACTTTAGAGTCTGTAAACAAACAAAATCTGCTGCCTGTCATCAGTAATAAAATCTGTTAGACATAAAATTGGAGAGATCTTGGTGACCAAGGTTTCTGCCATGCCAAAAAAGCAAGAGTAAAAATTAAAAGAACAGGCAAAGAGAAGTAACAATGTACAACAAATTCTGCATAGCACTCCAAATCATTATTTTTGTTATTATTATTTTTAAAATTAGGTCTTATCCTTGGCTCTCCTCCAACTTTGAATAGTCAACCTTTCACAGAAACTATCAGGCAATAAATCCCCCTTTGAGATTAGTCTAGTTTGAATTCATTCTTTTTATTTCTAAAACCTCTGGAATAGAGGAGAGTGTATGGACACAGTTATAAGAAGAATATATTGTGTCTTCAAGACTACAAAATGTATGAAAAAAACTAAACATTACACTCACTGTCAATAGACTTACAGATAATTGGTTTAATTTTGTTTTGGAGCCTCATCTGGTGATGCTCAGGGGTTACTTCTGGCTTTGCTTTCAGGAATCTACTCGTAGGGAGCTTGGGGTATTATATAGGAGGCCAAGGATCAAACTTGGTCTATTACATTCAAGGCAAGGGCCCTACCTGCTGTACTATCTCTCTGGCCCCATGAGTAATTGTAATTTCTTACTTACCTTTGTATACTCCTGGTCTCATGATTGGCACATAGTAAATGTTTGGTGAATGAATAGATGAGATGCACAGGATTATGGAATGTTAGCAAAAGAACATAGAAGAAGAAACCAAACTACCCTACGAGAATGCAAAGTGGTTTATGGTTCTGGCAAGACTTTTCGAAGGGAAAGATGGGATGCATCTGGGTTAACCTTTGAAGAATTTCTAGGTAAGTAGCAAAGGAAGTAAGGAAGGAAGTCCATACGGATGCAAATATCTATGTGAAGGTGAGGCAGAATTGAGCATGGTAAGTTCTGAGGAGTAAAACAGGTTGAAGAATGGTGTTAGAGAAGGCAGGGAGAAGAGGCTGGTGCAGTAGGCTGAGCTGAGTAATGCAAATAGAGAAGATTAAATATTTACATAAGATCATTAGTGACACAGTGTGCATGTGACAGTGTGATTTAGTTTTAACTTCCAAGGTTTAAACACCCTAAGTGCAACTGTATCTTTTTGAAATTGATTACATGACATTAATAGGCTCTTTTTCAACTTCAGTGGGGATCATATTTATGATTTACTTCCATCTCTCATCCCTGGGGTCAGAAGAAGTCCATCCTGACCTTCTTTCTTCCTCTTATACCTTCCTCAAGATAAGTGTTAGCTACTAGAAACTTCTTAGGTTTTGACTTTTATATAGGAAAGACATTTTGCTCCCAGAGTTTCAGCAGGCAAATCCCCACTACTATGAGTATCCGTTTTTTTTTTTTAAAGGGGTCTGTGTCACGTAGCTATTTTCTTGATCCTCTCTACTGCACATTAAATGTGACTTGATAAGAATTCTCGAAGAAAGTATAAGGGTCTCGTTAATAATATAGGTACGCTCTAAGAATAGGCATGCTAAAATTTCAATGTGCTGAGAATAGAATCCCTTCCTCTACATACCTTAGATCCCTACTAAGGAGGCAAGATTAATATTTTTAAGGTTGATGGTATCATTTGCTTTTATAAAATGTTTATAGATTAGAAAGCACTTTTATCTTTATTCTTACATTTATCTCAGTTGCACCATTGTTGGCATTGATAGTTATTTTTGTATACTAGGTTGTGGCTAAGGGTTCTGTCAAAGACAGCATTGGATTCAAACCCTGAAATTGTAGCTTATTTACTGACTATTAGTTAGAATGGGTTAAGTTGTGTTGTAATAACAAGGAATCCTGAAGTCAATGTTAGAATCCAATAAAAGGTTTTCGAGAGTAATCTATGCCTACTGAGGACTGAATTGGTGCCCTGTTCCTCTTGTCTGTACTCAAAAATTCAGGAAGACAGGGCAATGTCTCCTGCAGTGTTACTTTAACAGAGGCAAAGAAAGTTCCAGAGGGCCTTCAATCAGCAGTTAAATGCTTTAGCTCAGAGGTAGCAAACTTCCCCGTACAACTCACTGGCCAGAGGTCTGCTCACATCCCCGGCAAACTGCCCTGTGGTGGATCACTTTCTAAAAGCAGGACAGAATTTTTACTCCCAGTTGGCTAACAGCTAATGCACTTAAGTTTATGTGCTAATATTATGATATCTTCTTGACTTAGATATATATAAAACCTAAAAAATCAAATAGTTCATTATTATTACAGATACTCCTGATAAAATATTATCTTGATTTTTCTCTCATAAAGAAGATAACATGGGATAAAGTAAACAATATTTGCATCAATATCCTTACTGCAAACACCTAGGTTTCCTGGAGTTTCTTTATACTTGAACATTGAACTTGAACATTGTTGTAGAACATGGGCTAGTGGTAAACTACTAAAGTGCAATTCAATGAAAGCATATCTGCAATGGCCAGAATGCAGAGGTCCTGGCACATGGCACTCTGTTAGCTGACCAGATCAAGGACAGACTTCAGAGCCTATAATGGAGATGGTGCAAAACAGCAGTTCTCCTACCAAACCCATTCTGCAATAGTTTTGGACACTCATTTGAAACTTGATTTTTGGTTAGCTGCCAGTACTTTAAGTCATGCAATGTCATACAAAAATCCAAATTTCTACTTTTTTACAGAAAAAAATGAGGGCGTATGGGCCTCCTTCACCAGATCTATGGAAATAGCTCCTGGCTTCTACAAAGGAGGCCTAAGCTATCCCAGTAATTCACCTCACCAGCTTCATTTCATATATCCTGTGCCCATCGGCACTTCTGATTTAGAGAACTGGATGAATTATATTCTCTTGAGGAAACTGTTTGGTTTTTTTTTCTCAACTGAGGTTTTCAGTAGCAGTTACGTGAAAATATTTTCTTATCTAGAATTTGGTATTCTTCTTTTTATTTATTTATTTTTTCTTTTTGGGTCACACCCAGCGATGCTCATGGATTACTCGTGGCTCTGCATTCAGGAATTACTCCTGGAGATCCTTGGGGGAGTATATGGGATGCTGGGATTCGAACCCAGGTCAGCAGTGCGCAAGGCAAATACCCTACCCACTGTGCTATCACTCCAACCCCAATGTATTCTTTTCATTTGATGTGTGATGGAACTCAAGTTAGTGCCTCTTCCAAAGTCACAGAAAAGAATGATAGGATGTGTAAGGGGAAGACCTGCAACTTGATATCTGAAAGTGATTGTGACATCAGGTACTGTGGCTATGAGAGACTTTCCAACTGCTTCTACTGCATCTGAGATTTCTCTTTCTCTTCCTTGGTCTCTAAGTTCCACCTCACTGTTCTTTTAATCCCTTAGAATTATTCTACCCTCTCCAACCTTAAGACATGCCTACTAGTTTCCTCCATCTGGAATTTCATCCTTATCCTTTCTCTCTCCACTTCCTCACATTTGCCTAATCTCAAGAGAATTCATTCACTAGGTCAGCCAACTTTACAAAAATTATATAGTTCCAAAAGTCAAGTTGAACTCGACTGGAAATAGAAAGTGAAAAATTGGAGAGAGAATTTAGGTAAATGTGTTGGTCATAACCCAAACCATCACATCCAAGGGATGGACCGCTATATGACAATCCATGCCCTTACTAGGATCAGCCAGTCCACACACATATGAGCCCTGAGTTGACTGTTTCTTGCTCTCTGCCACAGAGATTTTGCTGTCCTGAGTTATGTAGCTCTGATTAAATAAATAACTGTTGGGGTGGTGCATCATAAAACTATACTAAAGGCTGCAGAAACCCATCATAATCAGAATAAATGGACTTTCCTGATTTGTTTCAAGGTGACCAAAGAATTTGCAATGATTCTAGACATTTATGTTAAAAGTAAGAAAGAGGTTAAGAAAATAAAAGCCTAAGGAATTAATATCTAAATATAATCTTCATATGGAATGCTGATAATTTATTGAGCCCGACTCCGTGCCAGACTCTGTGGCATGAGATTTAGATGGTTATCTTGTTGAATTCAAGTTTATTTCTCAATCAGTCCCATGTCCCAATGTCCTTGGTGAAATGATTGTGAGGCCCAGAGGGGGACCAGTATGCAGACTGTGCATTTTTGGGTTCCTGTCTAGACCAGTCAACCCAAAACTGAAATAGCTGAACTGAACCAGGACAACTATAGGGGACTGGAGTGGGGGAAAGGAAAGACTGGGTAGGGGAAAGGAACAGAAAGCTTAAAATAGTGGGAAAGTTGTTGCATAAGGACTTGGAGATAAACAACACAGTAGTTTCAGTGTCTCTTTCCATGATGCAAATCACGGGTCTCAGGAGTATATTGGCTTCTTTTTTTTTTCCTGAGTCAGGCAAAAGTATTTAATTTCTAGCAAAAGCAAAAGATGTCTAGCTGTCTGAGGTTATGGTGAGCTCAGCTTGGGTCTCTAACAATATTAGAAGAAGACACAAAGCTGAGCATTAATATGCAAGGCAGGATTTGTGCTTAACATAAATTATCCTTTTTAACACCCCTTTGTAGCAGGTGCCCTGACAATCCCATTGTATCTACAAGGAAACTGAGGCTCAGAGAAGCTAAATTCAAGGTCTAATGAATCCACAGGATAGGGTTAGAGTTCAGGATTAGAATCTACACTTATAAAAACTTAAACTATCATTGACAATTACACATTGCATTTCTGAATTTCCGAATCCCGAAAAAAAAATTCATTTTGATCACTAGTCTCTAAGAAATAAGGGCAGAGTCTGAGAAGAAACACTGCCCTTTGTCAGAATAAGCCCAGTTGAATTTTTTTTCTCATCTAACTTCGGGTAAAAAGTCTCCAAATTATTGGTAAATTGAGCAAAGTCTCACATGAGCTGTTTTAAGTGAGACAAGGTGAGGGAGTCTTTTGAAGTTAGCTAAATCTCTCTGTTCTGTTCACTCCTGGCAAGTTGGGCAAATGCCAAGACTTTGAGGGGATTAAGAGACAAAGATAGGTAAGGAGCCTAACCCTTATTTTTGTGAGAGATATGGAAGACAGAGAAGGGACGTGATCTACCTACTTTCTCAGTGAGAGGATGGGGCACTGACCTGGTGCTGGGAAGTCCCACACCCTGTCTCCTTTCTGCTTTGTGATTCAGGCTTTCCTTATCACTTCCAGGTGTGAATCTGGGAGGAGCCAACCCAGGAACTGTATTCTCCTAAGAACTCTATCTAATAAATGTTAGGTTCTGTCTTTGAGGAACCAGGGAAGATGTCCAAGAAATTAGATGTTTGTAAACTAGAGCACTTTGTGTTATCTCTTATCTTAAGCCCTCTCTGCTTTTTGTTTGTTTGTTTTTTGGGTGGAATTGGAGGAAGAAGCGCAACAACTCCATTGAAGCAAACAACAGAGCTAGAGCTATGGGAACATTGAAAGGTAAATCAGCCTTAGTAAGCAAGAAACAAACAAATATAATATCTATAGTACTTTTCGTGGGAAAATTATTAATTTGTTTTTGCTCACGTAAGTTTTGTTTATTCTCTCATTGAGTACCACACAAGTGGGATGGATCTGGACTCCGTATTTACCATGCAGGTACAATAAGTTACAGAAATTTTAGAGATTACAATGCAAGCCTATCTAACACATTTATACAGAAAACTGGCTAGGCCAACAAGGAGCAGTTATTTGCTTAGATCACTCCAATCTCAACAGAAATGTTGCTGAAAGATACAAAGGTCTCTTCTGGAGCAAGAATGAGACACTATCAGCAACAGTACTATAAACCACAGTATAAAAACTTACACATTTTTTAAAAATCCCACCCATCTGTTGTAGAAGCAAAATGGTGGGTAGAAAACAAATTGGGGTTGGGGTTGGAGGGCACTGGAGAAAGGATTGATGTTGAGACTTTGTTTGCCTGAAAGCCAATTATAATTTCGCAGTAACAGTTCAGTAACTAAATAAAAAAAGAAAAAGACTATGAATCAAGACTGTACAAGTCAGAGAAGTGTTTCAGTCTCCAGGTCAAGCTGGAGTGATATACAGTAAGTAGGGTGTTTGCTTTGCATGCAGCAGACGTAGGTTCGATCCCTGGCATCCCATATGGTCCCCTGAGCACTGTCCTCCCGTTGTTCATCGATTTGCTCGAGTGGGCCCAGTAACATCTCCATTTTTTTTTGAGACTTGTTACTGTGTTTGGCATACTGAATACGTCACGGGTAGCTTGCCAGGCTTTGCCGTGTGGGTGAGATACTCTCGGTAGCTTGCCAGGCTCTCTGAAAGAGGCAGAGGAATCGAACCCGGCTTGGCCGGGCTGGCTGCGTGCAAGGCAAACGCCTTACCGCTGTGCTATCGCTCCAGCCCTGTCAGGAATAATTCCTGAGTGCAGAGTTAGGACTAATATCCAGCATTGCTGGGTGTGACCCAAAAAAGACAAAGAAAAAAAAGTGTTTCAGTCTTTTCTTCTGAGATGTCATGTCTACTTTTATTTATTTCTCTTCATAGATATTTATATTTTTTCTCTTTCTTTAGATTCCTTTAGTCAGTATTTTAAATTACAAATAAGGACCATTTTATCTGATTCACAAGAACACTATGGCTTGGCCATATTCTCTTTCATTGTGGCTGTGATTATATCTGGGTTGGATGACAGTGGCAGAGGAAACTGTATTTTTCCCCTTAACATCTTGAGGGAGGTCGGTTCAGTATTGACTGCTGTCTGGATGCAGAGGCAAGATGACCATGCAGATGGAGGAAGCAGGAGCTATTCTAATGATGTGTGAGGATGTTTCACTTCAAGAGAAAGGTGAATTTCATTACAAGCAGGTTACTGAGAAAGATTGCAGCTGGAAACTCTTTTTGCTACCCTTGTAATAATCAGAATAGCTAACACTTTGGCAATTGCTTACAAGGTGCCAGGTACTCTTTTAAGTCTTTCCCAGAGACCTGCTTGTTTTCTTCTCAAGACAATGATTTGTGACAATGCAATGATGGCACCCCTTTTACTGCCCAGTGGAAACAGATACAAAGAATACACCAGATTTGCTCAAGGAGGAGCTAGGCTCCAGATTCTGTGCTTTCAACAATACTAGAAAGTATTTTGTAATGACTATCAGTGTATTAGCTCAGAGCAAGCTGGCATGTGTAGCATTTTGCTTGTACATATAATAATATCTTTAAATTTACACAATAATCATGACTGGTGTTCAGAATCAAGCTGCATATGAAGAGCCTGAGGCTCAGCGAGGTTCAATGATTGGTCTCAAATCATAGATCTAGTATTGACAGCAAACACTGGATGTTACTCTAATCTGTAGTACAGAATTGGGACTTGCAGCTATGGAATTTAGTTTCTAGTTCAGTGTTGAGTTATAGAGGCTAGTCTCAGTAACTATCGGGCATGGAATCTAGGGTATGTGCTAGAAGATGAGTCAGAAAAGGAAAAGCAAAAGAACTGTTTGGAAAACTTTAAAAGAGCAAAACAGGTGCTGGAGTGATAGTACAGTGGGTGGGACATTTGCCTTGCACACACCCATCCCTGTTAAATCCCCATCACTTCATATGGGCCCCTGAACCCCGCTAGCAGTGATCCCTGAGCACAGAGCTAGGAGAAAGCTCTGAGCACTGCTGGGTGTAGCCCCTCATTACCCCCAAACAAAGCACAATTCAAGAGCCAAGCAAAAGTCATACATTTGATGTAGTTTTCTGCCTAACAAAGGATTAAGAGGAAAACAAACCCTCCAACTCTATTTTGACCCATCTGACAGACTATCAGGGAGAAAACAGGCTAGATATTACAAGTTCTCAGCTGCTGAAAAGTGTTCGGCTTCAAATTGATCATTGTCAGCAAAGAAAATACAAATTTGCCCTAGAGCAAAATAACTTTCAGAACTCAGGAAGAGGCTAGATGGACAGTAAGTTATGAACATAAAACTCTTTGTACCCGACCCAATTAACCCTAACCCACGGCAACCCTGGGCCTCGAAGCTATTCATTTCAGGGTTTTACGATTCTAGGCAGCCTTTCTCAGGGGAGGTCCCGCCTGGCTCTCATTTCACGATTACGGCAGCACACATGTGTGATCCTGCTACATCACAGCCACGATTAAGCCGGAACCAGAAAACGCACGTTTCACTGACTGGAAAGAGACTTGGGAGATTGCTCCGGGAAGTGCGGTGGAAAGTTCCTGTGAGGCCTCCTGCCTGTTCCCACCTCTGGGACTGGTCTGGCCCAGCCAGGGACGGAGCCGAGATGCTCCTGCTTCTGTTCTCAAGAGTTTGTCTTCACCTTTGGCAGGTTGTGTGCTGCCAGCACAGGCCCAGAGATAAAGTGCAGGAAAGGTCAGGATGGCTGCCTTGGAGGCATGGGGAAAGAGCCCACAGAGGCCTCAGTGGCTCCTGTTCAGCTTCTTGGAATCTGAGCTAAGCTCAGGATCTGTGGGCAGGAATTCCCCAAGAAGAAATTTAACTGAAGGCATGCAAGGGAGCTGAGCCTGGGACTCACACCTCAGCAGCAGCTCTGCCTGTGCCCTCCCACCCAGCCCATTCCCAAATGGTGCAGAATATGCAGTGTGTTCAGCTCTTTTTTGAAGAGCTCTAGGTTGCTCTTCAGTGTGAGCCAGGCAGATCTCACAGTGGAAACCAGCAGAGTCAATGAAAGGGAAAACCTAGATGCAGGGGCACTCACCACTCAAAGGTGAGATGGTGCAGCAAAGGCAGTGGACAGTAGAATCTAAGCAGCTGGCAGAATGGCATGACCCGGGCAGCCTGATGCTGTCAGCCTGTCCATCATGCTATTCTCCCCTGTGAGCTAGGAAGCCTTTTAAATTCTTGTCTAATGTACCACAGATGAGAAAGAGCAGAACAATGTCAACCCCTTGGTCTTGGATTACAAAATGCAGATGACTGAGCAGTAGGTGGATGGTGTAATGCAAAAGCAGACAATGGGTGACATAGTACTGTAGTGGAGAGTCATGGGCACTTTGGTGCTTGTGGGGTGCAGTGACTTTGTAGATTGATACTATAAATGTTAACACTCTTGTAGCCAGTTTACCTGAAATAAAAAATATATATATGAAGAATTCTTGTTTAAACTGTGTGTGCAGGGAAATTCTAGATGAGATGAATTAAAATCTTATCTGAATCACAAGAATAAAGTAATGGCTTCTCCATTAGTCATCAAACCTGTTTTTTTTTTGTTGTTGTTGTTTTTGCTTTTTTGGTCACGCCCAGCTGATGCTCAGGAGTTACTCCTGGCTCTGCACTCAGAAATCACTCCTGGCGGTACTTGGGGGACCATATGGGATGCTGGGAATCGAACCCAGGTCGGCTGCATGCAAGGCAAATGCCCTACCCGCTGTGCTATTGCTCCAGCCCCTAGTCACCAAATCTGGACATTTATACACCCGAAGGAAAGGGCACCTGAATGAAGAAATTTCTGGCTTCCTTGAGCAAAGATCCTTCCATACTGCCATCAACTTACACTGTCAATTTTCCCTATAAGGTCTTTGGGGGCCTCCAGATTTTGGCTCTGAATGGACACTGATTGTTGGAGACCCAAATGTTCCCATAACCCCCAGCGAGAGCAAGGACTGATGGCGATGATGTGTGGGGTGTTAGTTGTGTTCCATCTCACAGTGGGGACAGTGAGTCCCTGATTGTATTCCGAGTTAGAGTCATCCGTTTTAGGATAGACATCCTTGAAAGTTGCTAAAATTCTTTTTTTGGGTTCTCTTACCCATGGAAGAAGAGGTATCGAGATTGAACTCTTAGAAGAGACACGACATCTGTGCTCTACATGATTCTATTTTTTAAAAATCTTATTTATGTATTTATTTTGCTTTTTGGGTCACAACCAATGATTTTCAGGGGTTACTCCTGGCTCTGCACTAAGGAGTTACTCCTGGCAGTGCTAGGGGAACCATATGAGATGCCAGGAATCGAACCCGGGTTGGCCATGTACAAGGCAAATGCTCTAGCCGCTGTACTATCGCTCTAGTCCTCCACATGACTCTAGGATAACTTCAGCATAGCAAAATTTTAATCATCAAGTGACTAGGCTGATCTGTTCTGTGGTATCTATTGTCAGCCTTTTTTCTCCAGTTACCATGTCATCACTCAAAGAGCTCAGAAGCCTAATAGCCATGATAGCAAAGGTAAAATTTGCCCGGCCCCAGCAACACTTTTTGCTTCCACTCTCCAAAATGAACTGACTGGGTCACTGTTGAGTTCAACTCTACTAGCAGTAGAAATAAACAACAAAGCCTTGATCTCATGCCACTCCAAGGTGGTATGCCTGCTACTGGTGGTTGATTGATTCCACTGGGGAATCATTATGAAATAGGTGGTTATAGATTTACCTTCTCCACATACAATTCTGCCCAAACTCCCATCAATGAGCTTATGGAACACCTTATCTAGCATCATGGTATTCTACATGCCATTGCTTCTCAATTTAGAGCTCATTCCACAGTGAGTTCCAGCAATGGGCTGGCTACATTTATGGAATTTATTGATCTTACAGTGTTCTTCCCCATCCTGAAGCTGCTGGTTTTATTGAATGGCAGAATGACAATTTGACAACCCAGGTAGAACAACCAAATTGGTGATAATATTATGCAAGTCTGAGGTGAGATTTTCCAGAGGGTTCTTAGTTAATAGACTTCGGTTTCTAACTTAGAACTGAGAAACAGAGGTTTAAACTTCAGTAGAAAATGTGGCAAGGAATATGCCAGAAAGATTGATCAGGAAAGACCATGATGCTATTTCTCTCAAAACTAGGATTCATGAGTCCAGGGATCAAGGGGTGGAAAGGGTCCAGGAAATAGCAGTGGCAACACTCACTATTACCCTCAGTGACCCACTAACAAAATTTTGGCTTCCTTTCCTGTGACCTTATGCTCCACTGGCCTCAAGGTCTTATTTCCATAGGGAGGAATGTTTCCACCAGGGGACACAACAATGATTCTATTGAGTTGGCAGTGAAGACAGCTACCCAGCCACTTTGGAACTAGAGGTTTTTGAATCAACAGGCTAAGGAAGTGACTGAGAGCTCAAGTAATTGATCCTGATAATCAAGAGAAAATTGGACTACTCTTTCACACTGGAGGTAAAGAACAGAACACCTAGAATGCAGGAATCACTGAGGGCATCTCTCAGTTTTATCAGGTCCTGCCATTAAGGTCAATGGAAAACAACAACAACTCTACCCAAGACTGCTAATGACATGGGCCCTTCAATAAAGAAGATCTGGGACACTCTGCCAGGTAAAGAAGCATGACTTGTTGAGGTGTGTGCTAAGGGCAAAAGTGATTTAGATAAAGCAGTGAAAGAAATAGTTAAATAAATTTCTATTATGACTATGGGATCAAGTACAGAAACAAAATCTGTACTTGTCCTATGTTCTTATTTTGGTATAAACTTGTTTGTGTATAATTCTTTTTTTATTACCTTGCTTATTCATTCAAATGAGATGAATTGGTTTTACTTCATAGTATTTAAATGATAGGCTATTAAGGAAATGAGTTAACATCATTCAAGGACTCCACTTACTCCCCTGGAGATGAGTTTAGTGCTGTTTCAGAGTACACAATTGAGAGCTGTAGCATGTTTGTAAAATTATGACCTTGTTATTATTTTTACTTAGAGAGTAACAATGGTTTAAAGAGATATGTATACATGCTGAGTTGATAAGGTATGGATTTGTGATAGTTAATTTTATTTTTTAATTTTATTTTTCCCTTTTGAAAATTGAATTACAGTGAGATACACAATTATAAAGTTATTCATGTTTGGTATTTCACTTGATCACTTGACTTCCCGTTCATTGTCGATTTGCTTGAGCGGGCTCCAGTAATGTCTCCATTTGTCCCTGTCTCATGCTAGTGTAGCCCAATGGCATCTGTTCATTCTAAGAACACGAAGAGCCTCAAACCGATCATTCACGATCTTGATGAAGAAGTCTGACCATCTGGTAGGTGGGCGGCCACACGGTCTTTTGACATCCCGTGGAATCCAGTCGGTAACAGCTCTAGTCCAGCGGTCGTCTCTAAATCTCATTATGTGACCAGCCCATCTGATTTTTGACGCCTTGGCAAACGAGACAACATCCCTGATTCTTGATCGTCGATGAAGGTAGAAACTCCGGATTCTTTCTCTCATTTGAGTGAAACGTGATATTCCAAGCATAGCTCTTTCAATTCCTCTTTGGGAGACCTGAATAGCGTTCTCATCCTGTTTGTGTAGGGCCCAGGTCTCTGAGTTTGGTATTTAGTCATATAATATTCCAACACCTGTCCCTTCACCAGTGTACATTTCCCACCAGCAATGTTCACAGTTTCCCTTTCCCCTGCCTGCCCCTCTCTATTGCAGGTATCTTCTTCTTCTTCTTCTTCTTCTTCTTCTTCTTCTTCTTCTTCTTCTTCTTCTTCTTCTTCTTCTTCTTCTTCTTCTTCTTCTTCTCTCTCTTTCTCTCTCTCCTTTTGGGCCTTATAGTTTGTGATGCAGATACTGAAAGGTTGTGATAGTTTTAGTACACTTGATTGGGTCTTGCCAGGGTTGTTTCTGGAGATTAGCATTTAAACCTGAAGGTTGAGTAAAGCAAATTGTCCTCAATGTGTGTGGGGGTCCCACATAACATTTCAACCCTTGATTAAAACAAAGTGACTGATGAAAAGGGGACTCTTCCTGCCTCACTATTGGGGTTGGAGTTTTGGTCTTTTCTAGCTCTTGGAATTGAACTGAAATTGGCTCTTCTTGGGCCCTAGTTTTCTAGTTAGAAAATAGAGCTTATACAGCAGCACTCTTGTTTCTCATCCTTCAAAATTACATTGGAACAAAATTGCTGGTTCTCCTAGACCACCAGTTTACTGATGAAAAATCCTTAGCTTTTTCAGTCATTGTAATTTTACAAAAAAAATTCCTTTTGAAGTAGTTTCTCTCTCCCTAGATATACACATATAAGAATATATCCTATTAATGTATTTGGAGACCTCTGAAGAATAATACACATGTTGTGTTTTGGTAATAGGGAAATGCCATATGGAGATTTCAGTTATATTGCCACAAGTCAAGGAAATCCTAACAGTAGGAGTAAGGTCTGGCTCAGATTCCTCTAGAGAATCTCCAGAGGCAGATAGCCATGATGGCATTTTAATTTTGCACTGCTGGCATGCAGAAGCATGAAGCTATATATTTCCATAGTTCTATGCCTCCCGCTGATTGTTTTGGAGTCCTGGTAAAACTATATAGATTCTGACACAATCCTGAGATGGTAGCATGGAGAGAAGGATTTACAGAGGGTTTGGAGAGCAGTGACGAAGTCAAAGGGTAAATTACACATGAAATAAAGAGGTAACAGGAAATCTTGATATGGAAAAGAAGGATGCACTGAAACTAGGAGAATTATTAGGATTTTGGTATTTGCTGATTGAGTACTTTGGAAATTGACTCTTCCAATGCCCCATGCCAAATTTCATATTTATATCAAGAGGATGCACTCTCTTGAGCAAGATTCTTTATCTTGTTTTCTTGCTCTAAGTGTTAGGGTCAGTGTTTGGCTTATGTGTACTTACTTGAGGACACAGTCTAGTCCCAGTGACACTGGCCAAAAGAGACCTAGATCTGTGCCCCAGGGTTCTGATGACTGAAGATCTCACACAAGAAAGAAGGTCAGTGCATCTATCACACTGTTCCAGCTTTTGCTGCTAAAGAGCAAGTAAATTAGTTTCCACATTTAGAACCACCCAGGGACGCCAGCTGTAAAAAACTATGCACACAGAAGGTTGTGTGTTTGCAGGCTCTCTGGACAGCTCTATCTCACCGCCCAAGTTCGGTGCCCTAGAGCCGCTGTGTGTCGCCTGGATGGGGATGGCTGTTGACCAGGGGCAGATGAAGGAAGAGACAAGGGCCAGGCCGGTTGATCTTAGTAGCAGTTTATTACAAGGAAGTTTATCCCATGGAAGAAATTTATGTTATGGAGGGCCTAGGTTCTCTCAAGCACAAGTTCTCCTTGCTAGTCTCTCTGTGGTCCATCTTGCAGTCCTGCCCTCTTTCTCCAGCTCCCCTCTAGTCTGGGCTGACACTCCACCCAGTCAGGTAGCCAAAGCAACATAAGGAATCCCTTCCTGACTGCCCCAGACAAAATACCTCCTTAAGGTGTTTTTCTCTTTTCCTTAGTCCAATAAACTATTAACTATCAACTACCAACTAATCCTGAGGCTATGCAGGAAGGACAGAGCAGTGTTATCCTACAGAACCTCACAAAAATTTGTTTAGATTTAAACATATATAGCCAAGGACTATATTTTTGATAATGTAGTTCTTGATTATATCATCATTATAATCATCACTATATTAGATGATTTTCTCATCATGAGGATATTATAGCATATGACTACACAGATATAGATGCTGTAAGAATACACACCAAAAACATAAAGTAAAGCGCATTAGGATTACTGTCGTCTCTATGGTTATCTGTTGACTATAATATCATTCAGTGGTGTTGTGACGATAATAGTTTAAATTTATGTACATACTATAAAGCTTCTCAGAAGAAAATATAGGAGAAAATGTGTGTCAAATGAAGTAGACAAAGAATTGACACTGAACATGTGAAGTGTAATAGAATTAACTCCACATGTTTTAACTAGTGAATAAATGAACACAATGTGTTGAATCCATTATATGGAATATAACTTGGTAATGAAAAAGAATAAACTCTGGATTAACATAAAAACACAGATGGTTCTTAAATCTATTTTAAGAGAAATAAGTCACTCAGTGACTGCATTTTTATTGGTCTCTATTTCATAACATTCTGACTAAAAATCAAAACTATAAAAATTGAAAATAGATCAATGCATGCCAGAAATGAGAATCAGAAAAATGAGTTGGATACAAAGTTATCTTATGGGGATCCTTGAAGTGATGGAACTCTACAGTTCTAGGCATTTGTCAAAACCCATGAAGAAGTGAATATTAGTGCAAATATAACAAAAAAAAAGAAGCAGGTAGTGGGAAAAAGGATTGTGGTCTATAATAGAGCAGCAAGTTTTGTTAAAAATGGTAAAAATAACATTAAGGTCAGCAGAGAAGGGCTGGACTAAGTAAGCTGAGGAAAAGTGTCCTGATTGGATAGTGATTATGGCTAATGATAAAATGAGTTGCACACAAACACAGTATTCTACTTGGGAAATTATTATTTCACTGGGGAAGGCTAAAGCTCTTTGAAATCACTTTATAGCTATAGCAGAATGGGACAAATAAGTAACTGTATTGTAAATGATGAGAATCAGGTCTCTCATTAGTCAGAACAGATACTACACTTGGTTTTAGCCAAAAGTCCGAGAAGTGATCAGGTCTCTCATTGAGAGAGGAAGAAGTTCCAAATGAGTGAAAAAGACTAGACTCAAATCTGTGCTGCTGGTTTAGAGTCAGAAGCCTCTGTTAAATCATGTTTATGGTGATAGGTAAATATGAGAAAGAATACAAAGACATGTTCCTAGTATCTATACATGGCTATCCACCATCTAGCTCTTTTTGTTGAGAAGACAATCAAACAGTTGCACCCAGTATAAGGAAGTACCTTTTATACCTATATATTTAATACAGAGATCTCCTTGGAAAAGTGATTGTCTGCAGGAGAGGACAGCAAAGAAAAATCCAAGGTGAACTGGAGCTTTTATTGTGGTGACAGAAACTAAGGAAGTGCTTTTCAAAAAAGAGGAAGTACATGTCCAAAATAGTTATCTATTCAAAGTCTATAGATAACCATTTCAGAGATTCCCAATAACCAGAGGATGGGAAAAATGGCAGCAGTTAAAAAAATTCAAGAGTGCCATAACCTTCCAAATCAATAAATGAATACCTTCTCCTACGGTTGGATAACTGAATAAAAATATGGGATAGAAATAACAACCCCTCCTCCCTTCCTTTCTCCTCCTACCCTATTTCCCTTCCTCCCACCCGACCTCCCTTCTTCCCATCCTTCCTCCCTCTCTTCTTCCCTTCCTTCCTCCCTCCCTTCCTTTTTCCTTACTTCGTTCTTTCGTTTGTTCCTTCCCTCCCCATTACTTTCCCTTCCCTTCCCTTCCCTTCCCTTCCCTTCCCTTCCCTTCCCTTCCCTTCCCTTCCCTTCCCTTCCCTTCCCTTCCCTTCCCTTCCCTTCCCTTCCCTTCCCTTCCCTTCCCCTCCCCTCCCCTCCTTTCCCCTCCTTTCCCCTTCTTTCCCTTCCCTTCCCTTCCCTTCCCTTCCCTTCCCTTCCCTTCCCTTCCCTTCCCTTCCCTTCCCTTCCCTTCCCTTCCCTTCCCTTCCCTTCCCTTCCCTTCCCTTCCCTTCCCTTCCCTTCTCTTCCCTTCCCTTCCCTTCCCTTCCCTTTCTTTCCCTTCCCTCCCCTCCCCTCCCCTCCCCTTCCCTCCCTCCCTCCTTCCTTTCTTCCTCCCTTCCTCCCTCCCTCTCTTCTTCCTCCCTCCCTCCCTCCCTCCCCCCTTTCTCCCCCCTCCCTCCTCCTCCTTCTTTCTTTCTTTCTTTCTTTCTTTCTTTCTTTCTTTCTTTCTTTCTTTCTTTCTTTCTTTCTTTCTTCCTCTTTCTTCCCACCCTGCCTGAGCTCAGAGCTTACTTCAGGTTTGGTGCTCAAGGATCACTCCTGGGGGGTGTTGGGGAACAATACGAGGTTCCAGGGATCAAACCCAGGTTGACTGTGTGCAAGACAGGCACTTTACCCATGATAATATCTCTCCAGTCCCTAGAACAACTCATTTTTGCAGTAGCAATCCAGTTACTAGATGCAGAAGAGCATTGTTAGAACATCACATCAACACACCTGCAGACCAGATCCCTTTATGCATTTTAGAAACAGTGGGCAAACATTTGAAAAGACATAGAGGTGTGTATCTTCTTGAAATATCTCACCCAACAAAAAGTACATCTTAAGAATAAAGAGAGAAATAGTAAGCTGACCACCTACTTTCTCTATGTGGTCCAGGTCAGCCTCCCACCCTGAGGAGATCTAACATCAGAGGTACACTGAAACCCCTCACCTGCTGGTTGCTTCTCAGGAAAGCATAACCCTAGCTTTGGTGTAGAAAACTTTATACATATCTAATTGGAGACTGTTCTACAAAGTTACTCTCCACTTTGGAAGTTTCTAGATCTTAAGGATAAGAAAAGACAAAGCAGTTTTCACAGTTGGGGAAGATTAAGAAGACATGCAAATGCAATGATAGATTGGCTCCTCTATTGAATCCTAGAAGGCACAAACAGGCATTACTGGGGGAGAGTTGGAACACCCACACAAAGCCTGCATATTAGTTAGTAGTATCACAGCAGTGTTAAGCTCGCACACTCAGAAATGTATTGTGGTTAGGTAGGAAACTCCTGTTGGAGAATGCTGGGTGTGGGTATGGGGAATTCTGTATTCTCCTTGCAATTCTTGTTAAGTCTAAAATTATCTCAAAATAAAGAGTTCTCTTTCTCTTAAGCTCCTATTAGTCAGTGTTTGTTACCCACAAAAGCATTCTGAAGTCATATGAAGGAATATAGGTAGTGGTGACAAATATTACTCCACCACACTGTGCGAATTAGTGTACAATTAAGGAAAGGAAGTTTGTGGGGAATCCTATGGGTAGAGTTAGCAGAAACTTCCACAGTGAAAATTCAAATATTGTATTTGGAACTAGAGGTCTTCTTTATATTTTCCCTATCTCTAAGGTTACATGAGCCAATCATTGTATTTCGAAGTAGAATATGCTTATTGTGTAGTCTACACCTAGCACTATTTTTTTTTTAAAAAAGAAAGTGTATAGGAATCTATTCTAAGGAGGGTGATGGTAAACAGTGGAATATAAAATACAAACCAATTTATAGTTTCCAAAAGCCTCGGGAGACTGCCAAAAATAAAGTTGGCAGAAGAGTTTACTAAATCTCTAGAGAAGAAAAAAGTTATATTACAAATCCCATAAATATTCTGAGAGTGGTAGGTAAAGTGTGTTTAATGCCGATGAACAAAGTTTTAGCATGTATTGGAAAAACAGTTTCTAATATAAAATTACCGACAACTGGAAGTTATCTGCAAAATTTTATACTTAACTACTTGCAGATGTAATTTATTTTTCTGACAGCACTGCCGGTGTAATGAAAGTTGCTTTTAATAAAACATGAATGCAGTTAGGTTTTGCCAATTAGGTTCAGAGGAGTTGTAATCAGTCTGATTCAAGTTGATATGTAGCTCCTTAAGCTCAGCACTGACCCATAGAATGGCTTCAGTATTTCTAACCTGTTTATGAAAGATGAACTCCCAAAGCGCTGACTGCCCAGGTAGGAGGGAGGTGACTTGGGGTAACTCTGGACAGACACCACCAAAAGGTACTACCTAAGGGTTGTGGTAGACAGTGTTGTGTCCTGGATTGAGCTCTAGTACTTTACTGCAATTGACATTTCCTATTTTCATGAAAACCTCTAATATCCATAGGCAGATAATCAAATCAGCCAGCCTAAAGAATGAATCGCGGTTACGGGATTAACACACTTCTTGGCACATTGGGAGAATTCAAGAAGCATAAAGACAAAGCCATTCATCTGAGCTCCTTCATAACCTACCTTCAGAATAAAAAGAAAAGAAAAGAAAAGAAAAAAAATAGCACCCTGCTCCTTTCTGGTTGCAGGATGAGAACATCTGTATTTTGAACTTTATATTTGGGTTCCTGAAATTGTATATTCAACAAGTATTTATCGGGTCCTATTATTTGCAAAACAGAGAGGACAAAATAGTGGAAATATTATTGGACTCCAAGCCAGTTGTTCCGGTTTTTGCATTTAAAAATAGTGAGAATAATACTTGCCTTTTCTAAATCCCTGGAATGGTGTGGAGACGAAATAGAGGGAAAGTGCTTGAAACTTTCAATCTTCTGTGCAAATGAAAACAACTCTAGTGTGTTGGGGGATAAAATAGAGAGCCCCCGACTTTTAGAACCTTATTGGTTGGGAAGGATGGTTGTCGGTAGATTTTAGCTAGGTCGCTTATGAAAGAACGCCATGGGCATGATCTTATACCTGAAGAAATTAAGTCTGGATGTTGCAGACACTGGTTTAGAATTATGTAACTAGTAGCAATTAAGATTGGCAGGGATACCCAATCCCAAACATTCCTGCTTTTCTCCTACCAGACTTGCTACCTCGCAAAGCCCATAGCCAGTGGGAGAAGATAGAAAGCATTGAGCATGAATGTGCAGGACCAAATGCTGTGGGAATGAGTACCAAGGAACCTCCCCAGGGTTGCCTTTTTGTCAGTTCATTCTTCCAGGTTCCAGGCTGCATGGAGAAGGTAAAAGCAGCAAATACAGTCTGTTATCTGCAGCTGCTGCTCCCCAGACAGGAACTGAAACACGCCTGGCGGTCATTCATTTATTCCCACCTCGGGTTTCATCTTTCCTGTACCCCAAGGCACTTCCAGGTTCTGGCCCCAGAAACGGAAGTCAATATGTGAAATAGACACAAAGGCAGATTCCCAGCTATTTTCATCTCTGCCGACTTACCAGGGCCCCAGTGTCAGCCTCTCTTCTTCTCAAAAGTTACTGAAATGCTTAAAAAGAATAAAGCAATGTTCACCCACATATACATGTGTATATATATTTTATATTATAAATTTGCTCGAGCGGGCCCAGTAACGTCTCCATTGGAGACTTTGTTGTTACTGTGTCTGGCATATTGAATACTCTCGGTAGCTTGCCAGGCTCTCCAATAGTGTCAGCACCTGTTGGGCATTCAGAAATGGGGGTCCAAGGGACAAGGGGTGGGAGCTAGTTGACTCCTTATTAAGTCAGAGATGGTATCACTATATAAATTTTGTCAAGAACTCTGTTGGGTTTGGAATAAACCCTTTTTCTAATTAGAATTGTATTATCTTATTGAATTTATCTTTATTACATTAATTTCTACAAACTTGGAATCATGTCCCTTGCTTGGTAACTCTTGTATTTTATTTTAGTTATTTATTTATTGAATCACCGTGAGATACAGTTACAAAGCTTTCATGTTTGAGTTTCAGTCATACAATCATCCCTCCACCAGTGCACATTTTCCACCACTAATGTCCCCAGTATCCCCCCACCCCCACAACCCTCCCCTTGCTTCTATGGCAGACAATTTCCCCCATACTCTCTCTCTACTTTTAGGCATTATTATTTGCAATATAGATACTGAGAGGCTATCATGTTTGGTCCTTAATCTACTTTCAGCACATATCTCCCACTCTGAACGATCCCTCCAACCATCATTGACTTAGTGATCCCTTCTCTATTCCAGCTGCCTTCTCCACCAGCTCATGCGGCAGGCTTCCAACTATGGATCAATATTCCTGGCCCTTGTGTCTACTGTCCTTGGGTGTCAGTCTCAGATTATTTTATATTTCACAAATGAGTGCATTCATTTTATGTCTATCCCTCTCTTTTTGACTCATTTCACATAGCATAATATCTCCATGACCATGCACTTATAAGCAAATTTCATGACTTCATCTTTCCTAAAAGCTGCATATTATTCCATTGTGTAGATGTATTGCCTGGTAACTCTTAAAGGGAAAGTCTAAAGAACAGGACTGAAGTCTGAATAAAGGGCAAGAATAAAAGAATGGCTAGAACAAAGTGGAGGCAAGTTGAAAATGTTAACAATTTATTTACCATGGTCTTTTAATTTGGCATAATATTATTTTTAAAACAATTGCATTGAAGCATGATTGTATTAAGAATAGCCAGATTATTATAACTCAGTAATTAATGCAATTATGGATCAAAGTACTAGAGTATTTTGATCTTAATTACAGAATTAAACTTTATACCTAAGACAAGAACCTCATTACTCAACATAGTCTTAACCCCTCCTAGAACATACCAACTATACCACCAAGGGTCATGAGACCTCAGAAGTCTGCAGAAATCATCATTTCCTCAGGGAACACTCAGAGGGAGCCCAGTAAGTCAGTTCTGTGTCCCTCTTCCATGAAAACCACATGGAGTTCTGGCTTGTCAACAGGAAAGTTGCCTTCTCAAAGTCTGCAATAACGATTGTTCATAAATCTGGAACTTCTAAAATTCAAAAATGGACACCAATCGCCAGGGACTTTGTTCAACATGTAGATTCTTATTTCATTTTCTTTTTAAATGTTTTTGGGGCACACCCAGCACTGCCTGAGGTTTACTCCTGACTCTATGTGCTGTAGTTACTCATTCTGCTCAGGGAATGATATGAGTTGCCAAAGATTTGAACTGGAGTTAGAAGAATGAAAGGCAAACATCTTAGTTCCTGTGTGATCTCTCTCACAAAAAAATGTAGATTCTGATTAAGTGAAGAGGGGAGTTTCAGAGTCTGTAGGCTCCCAGATAGATGCTGCTCATCCCTCTGACCACAATATGTTAGGGAGGGTTTGCAGATGGAAGAGTCAGCTATAGATCTAAGTGTTTGAAAAATTACTTGTCAAGTTGTCACTTCTTTAAAAAAATATCCATAATAGCTGATATGCAGGAATCAGCATACTTGCCTGGTAGCAAGAAGTGCTTAAAAGATGGCAACCCTTTCACAGAGTATTCGCTCTTTCTCTAGGGTCTTCAACACACATACACAGAATTTGCTCTCACCTGATGGTATCTAAACTTTCCTCTTTGCAATTAGCCTGTACTCTGTAGGCATTTGAATCTGCATCCATGAAGCTTGTTCTGAAACTAGACAAAATCAAACCAGTGCAGCTTTCCTGCAAATAACATGGGTTTGGATTGGGTAGTTTCATTCACTTGAGGATTTCCTATAGACAATGAAATAATAGTATTGACAAATATAGTACTGGACTCTAATGTCTTTCTCTTTCTTTCTTTCTTTCTTTCTTTCTTTCTTTCTTTCTTTCTTTCTTTCTTTCTTCCTTTCTTTCTTTCCTCTTTTTATTTTGTATTGTTTTGGGGTCACACCCAGTGATGCTTAGGGCTTATTCCTGGTTCTGGGCACAGGAATAATTCTTGGTATGATCAAGGGACATATGGGATGCTGGAGATTGAACCTGGGTTGACTGCATGAAAGGCAAGAGTCTTATCCCCTGTACAATCTTTTCAGCCCCAGCTTTATGATTTTCTTAATAATATTTTTATCCAGCTTTCTTATTATAAAATATGCTATTTAATAATTACAACATAAAAATGGGTTAATCATCAGTTCATATTGTCTATAAGACTTTCAATAAACCAGAATAGTAGTGTGTAAAATATGGGGAGTCAAAAGTCATACACAGACTTACCCTGTTCAGAATGTCAGCACCCCTAATCCTCATGGTATTCAGACTCACCTTTGTATTATGTCTCTGCTGGTTGTTTGACCTCAAGTGACTGATGTATGTGTTTCTGTGACATCATCACCAATTTATAATATTTTAAAATACTCTAAAATTAGCCATGTTAACAAAAGGAAATAGTAAAATTACATTCTCTAAAATGCTCAGGCCTAAATACTCTTACATTTTGGAACTATCAGAAAAATTTTAAGTAAGATGAAGTTGAGTACTGAAGAACTAATAGAGAAGCCATTTACTAATTCTTGTTTAAATCGGTAGCATTGGGAGCTGAAGGAATGGGTTTATTCATTGCATTTAAGAATATATTCACAGTCAGTATGAGTTGAATGAGAATTGCTGAGTACGTAACTTTTTAGAAGCACATTTCAACTGTTTAGTTTTTGTCAGTCACTGGACATATTTAAGGAACTTGCTTCTCAGGTCCTGTAGCTTCCACTCCATCTACTTCTCTCTGCCCTTCCCACCAGTGCTCAGAGTCATTTCTCATTTGGGTCATTGCAAGAGCCTCCAGTGGCATCCAATCATTCAATATCACCTCTATAAAAGTGGTCTTATACCTACCAAGTTCCTTTCCTGTTAGATCTCCTCCCAGCAACTTCTCTTTTACTAGACAAAAGCTAAAGTCCTTAGCAGTCATGCAAGACTGGACTGTGTTCTATATGGTCATTATGCTCTCCACCTCCCCATACCACAGAACCTCCTACTTCATCCCAAATCCCTTTTGTCCTAAAAGTCTACTTCAGTATCAAAGACCTCTTTATTTTGTATTTTAAGGTTTCCAACTACAGTTATCACTGCATCGGGGTTCTCTCATATCGCTTATTACATACAGTGAAGTCTGCATTATACAGCTCGAAATTCTAACATCAAATTCTGAGACAAAACTTAGCAATAACAACCAGCTCCAAGGGAGAGGGGAGAGTGGAGTGAGCAAAGGGGTTGATAGTAACCTCAGGTCAAAAAGAAATAAATAAATGGAGGGCTGGAGTGATAGCACAGAGAGTAGGGCATTTGCCTTGCACACAGCAGATCTGGGTTTGATTCCCAGCATCCCATATGGTCTCCTGAGCACTGCCAGGAGTAATTCCTGAGTGCAGAGTCAGGAGTAACCCCTGTGCATTGCCAGTTGTGACCCAAAAAGCAAAAAGAAAAAAAAGAGAGAGAGAGAAAAAAAGAAACGGAAAGCAACTACTTTAAAAAGACTTACCATGGGAAGTGGGAAGTTTTTTTTTTTTTTTACATCAACCATAACAGAATCAATCAGATTTGATGTATAAACAAAACCAATGGTTCTCCAAGTTGAACAAACAGCTATTTCTTTAAGTTGGTCCCTGGTTGAAGTAGTTGACCTGCATTTAGTAATTCCAGAAGTATATATATTTAGCTATGAAACAAAAAAGCTAAATTAAACAACTATTTAAGCTTAGGGCTGGAGAGATAGTACAATAGGTAAGGTGCTTGCTATACATGTGGTTGACCCAAGATTCGATCCCGAGAACCACATATGGTTCCCTGGCACTACCAGGAGTGATTATTGAGTCCATGGAGAGCTAGTAGTAAGTCCTAAGCACTGCCAGATGTGACACACCTTCATCCTTCTTTCCCTCCCCATAAAAACAACAGAATCATTATAGACTAAGACTAAAAACCGAATGTAGCCTGCCCACACAGCAGAGTCTGGAAAACTCCCCGCGGTGTACCCAATATTCCAAATACCAGTAGCAATGATGGGTCTCATTCTCCTAAAGAGCCTTGAATATAATCTCAGGGTTAGGATGAAGGAGACGTTCCTGGGGCCTGCTAGAGGCAATCGATGATTAACAGAGTGATTTGTGATTTGTGTGAAGAATCCAAAACAAGTTCCATACAGAGAAAATATGTGACAAGGGTACTACGAACCTGGAAGACTTTGAAACAGCATTTAAGTGTATCAGGATAGGAACATTTTGCTCACTCCAACTCCTGAGACTGAGAAGATACAAAGAGGCTGGATCAAAGTACCTGTTCCCAAAAAAGAAACAGTTGACAGAAAGTGCCCAATGTATTCTCAGTTGTATGTCAGAGACAGACACAGGTGAGGACATGAGGCTTTGGAAAGGTACTGAAGTCCCATCTGAGTTGGTGGCAGCAATGTGGCACCTCCGTACTTCCTCCGGCTTTAGGAAAGTCACAAAACTCATTGACCCATTAGGTGATCAAATTCATTTAGGAAAATGACAAAGAGCCTATGCTAGAGGTCTAGAACAAGAAGACAATTGGGTTCAATAAATGATTCAGGAAAATTCCTCTTAAATCAATCATGCCACAATATTGTGAATAGGTAAAAAAGAAGTGGAAGCTGAGTTTAACTCTGAGTGAGTCATATAAATCACAGACATCTCCTAACCCTTTCTGAAAAACACTTTTGTAGCAAAGTGGGGCTAGAAGGTTGGAGGATGGAGATCTCAAGTAAAAAGCTGTGACTTTTTTCTCATCCCGATGAATCAATTTTCTAGAGTTGTGAGTTTCAATTCCCTCCAGACTATGTCCAAAGTGTTCTTTCTATTCATGAGAAACCATAGTGGTGAAGGAAACTCACTTGACTCTTCCTCCTGCCCCCAGAATTGTTACGACATTTTCCATTTGTGAACTGGGGTAGCCTTTCTTTCATGCTGTTTGCAGATCCTAGTATTTCTAATGTACTCTGTTGGTTTCCTTCTTGTTAAATGGGCAACTGGGTATATGATAGGTTCTCCTTTTGAAAAGGTTGTACGTTTGAGTTCTGAAGGGCATCATTTAATCAGCCAATATGTATATGATGTTTAGCTTCCATTTTCCACTAGAAGAGTTAGAAAGAAATCCTTGGAAAAATCTGTGCATGCATGTGTTTCCTACTCTGACAAACTGATTTGCAAAGAGAAATAAGCAAGCCATCATAAATCTTAGTATTTTAAAGCTGGACGAAACTTCAAGATTCTCTAAGCGCAATTCCCCTGCTATATAAATGTCTGAGATTTGTTTAAGTGCAGACTTCTGTCCATAGATCCATAGCATGGCAGAAGCTAGATCAGACTTTTCTCCTCCCTAGTACAACCCTCCATACTTTGTAAACCTGGGACTATTTATGCTATTCCAGGGTCAACATCTGACAAACATTATCACATATTTGTCTTGTTCATAGACATAGGGTCAGAAACATTAATTTCTATAGTGACAAGAAGATAACAAGGCAGCCAATGTGATATTTTAAACTCATCTCTTCTGTTTATACATTAAAAATGTAGAATTGTTTTCTCATCTACCCATTTCCAGCTCTTCTCCACCCCTTCTTTCCCTCTCCCTCTATCTTAGAGGCTTACCTTTCTTTTGCCTTCTTCCTAGTTTTGGAAATAACACACATGAAGAGATCTATTTCTCCACTTTAAGAAGACAGTCAGAAACTGGAGAGACAGTACAGTGGGTAGGGTATTAGCGTTGCAAGTGTCTGGCCTGGGTTCAATTCCCAGCATCCCATGGGGTCTCTTGAGCATTGCCAGGAGTAATTCCTGAGTGCAGAGCCAGAAGTAACCCCTGAGCATCACTGGGCATGACTCCCCTAACAACAACAACAACAACAACAACAACAACAACAACAACAACAGCAACATAAAGAAGCCAGTCAGACTAGGAATGTAATAAATAGCAGTTGTTTCCAAGCTCTTTGTCCATGAGTGCTCTGGGAATGGTTTAGACAGCAGCAAATTGTAAAGAATCTCAAGGGGTCACTACATTCCAACGATGTGCTTATGGGACAATCTAAACTCTGCACTTTTGGAGGTTCTGAGTTTTCAAGAGCAATTAGAAGCTTTGGTGAAATCTGCTGATTTTTCAAATACTGACCCCTCTTTTTATAGCACAACACTGGACAAATAAAACACTTTCTTAGGGGAGTGTAACCCTCCAGTCTTGTAGCTTCTGGAGAAGTATGGAAGGAAGCAATCTCGGGTGTGGACACCAGATAGCTTTCCAAAGAGATCCCCCCACCCCCAGAAAGATACATGGTCTTTGAATTGGGGAGGAGAAGCAGAAAAAAGAGAATGGAGATTCTCAAATAGGGTCTGTGCTTGAATTCTAGTTTTACCAATTGCTGTCTTTATTGTAAGCATATGAAGGGACCTTCCTTCTCTTATTGCTTTTCTGGGGAAATAGATACTCTGAGACAGTGAGGAGGAGGATTGTGGGGAAGCCTCTCAGAAGGAGTCACAGGAGATGTTGAATTGAGAGCAATTCTACCAAAGGCCATGGCTGATTTCCAGGGGGAGCTCTGAACAGGGGGGACCTTCAGGAATGTCCAGAATTAAGACAGGGACTTAGACGTTTCTTTCCTTGCACTCATGTGTCATAGGATGCTGGGGACTGTCTTTGTCTTTCACTTTCAATTCCTACATCAGTGTGTGAGTGTAAGCCAAAAAGGATTCTGTCCCTCAGCTATAAGGAGATAGGACCCTTCCTGGAAGAGTGGGGGACAGGCAGTTATCCACCAGATATCTGAGCATCAGCCTATAGTCCTGAGACACATTAGTTTCCTATTTGGTGGAACAGAGGTTAATGCTCTTCTCTTACCTGGGCAAACATTAAGATAATGCTTGCAGAGAGACAACATAGCACTTGCCTATAGCTACTACTTAGTAAAATGACAGTGGGTATGAGCATAAAATCATTTGAAATCAAGGATCAGAAACAGTGTGTGAATAAAGGCACAAACCTCGGGACAAATAAGACCAGTTTAGAATATCAAGAAAAGTGAAGAGAGCCCAGCAGGGTGTAATGGATGGTATGGGGGAACAGTGCAGAGTTTAGCACTAATTAGCTTAAAACCCGATGATAGAGAAGCTGAAAATTTCAGCTAGAGAGTCAGACCTGGTGCAGTAGAAAGAGAGGGTCACAGACAGCTGTAACTGCTCCCGGGCTGTTTGTGTTCAGATTTCAAATGTGTGCCTGGCATAACAGAAGGGGACTGGTGGACAGCCAGCTTCCCCACCTCTCTGCTTCCAGAGACCCAGTGACTGTGGTTAGGACAGAAAGGCTTTCTGCAAACGGGGACTGGAGAGCCAGTGTATGTGGCGGAAATTGGGGAGGTTGGCACAGGGGGAACGGCTGCCTCTCAGCAGGAGACACTGGCGGTTCTAGACCTGAGGCTGGATTTGGAACCTGCTCTTTGATTTAGTGAGGTGGAAAAGTAGCTTGATTCTCTGGAAATTTGACTGGAGGCCCTCGTGGGATAGAGCAGGCTGCTTGGGGGTGAACACACTCCTCTACTCTCTTGCCTGCTAGGGTAGCTGAGTCTTGAAAACAAGAATTGCTGTCATTAAGCGAACCCTCTGGTATAAAAGAAGCCGAGGCCACCTGTTCTGTGAAGATGTCTAGAAACTTCTTGCACATCAGAAGATAGTTCGCCTAACATGGGACTGATTGGGCACGCACATAAATTTGGTGAACTTTCTCCACCTCAAATACATTGGCAGGGACTAGAGGACACAGAGGGCCATGTGCAGTGACCAGCGGCTAGAGCTAGTTCTTAGCAGAAGTCTGAGTAGGAGGTTATACACAGAACTTATTTTTAATACAAGTAGATGAAATTTGGAGTTTCTCCACAGCAGCAATTTCTTCTTCTTTTTCTTTTTATATGTGCCTCTGTTAAAATGTCACTTTCAATCTGGGGGTGAAAAATTATTGGCTTAGAGAGCTGGAATATTTGATCCTCAAAAAGCATCTGAAAATGTGAGGAGAGGCCTGCTGCAAATATGCCCTCTGTAGACTCAGGAGAGGCCTTTCTGATGATTTCCATCCCCCTTGAGTAGCCTCTTCTTATACTGAAGAAATCATGTTTTACAACGTTCATTATAAAACAGGGAATGGCTTGAATGAATGATCTGTCTTTGTAGGCACTCCCATTTATCTGTAATATTCAAGCTAATTAGCTGTGCTCACTGATCAAGACTCAAGAGAGCCAGAGGCAATTTCAATCTTTAAAAAAAATGTTTATGGCTCCTTCAGTCCAGTCTGTAGTGAATATTAGGATGCTTTGTATTTAAATAAACAAAGAAAATATTGATGAGGGAGTTTTAAACTTATTATCAGGGTATTTCAAATAAGCATAGACATACCTAGGCAGTGATTTTAGGCATTTCAGGATAGAATAATTTTCCTTGTAAACATTGTGTGTGTGTGTGCGTGCGTGTGCGTGTGCGTGCATGTGTGCGTGCGTGTGCGTGCATGTGTGTGTGTGTGTGTGTGTGTGTGTGTTTGTGTGAACCGGACACACTGGTGTTTATATTGTCTGTTAATCCAACAAAAAAACCTGGGTACTAGTTGGTTGCCATCCAAATAAGATTGGGCATTGGACCTCAGGGAAAGTCTCCTTGCTGCTTTGACAAGGGTTAACTAGCTTGCCAGGGACACAGAAGCAAATGTTTTCACTCCCCACACCGGATAGCCTGGAAAGATAACTATGGATCAGGTAGTTACTTAAGTGGAACGGCTGGTGTAGGGTTACCAAGTCTTTTTCTTTTAGTGCCCAAGGGCAAAGAGCACTGTTAATGACGCCTGCACCGGAAAGCAGGTTAAGAGGGCTGACACCAAACTGTTGGCGGTATTACAATTTAACACTTGCTATCTTCTGACTCAATGCGGAGATGCCAGTTCATGCTTTGTAGCTCCTCAGAAAACTGAAATTTAGATGCCTGTAGGCGGGAGGAGTGGAATTGATGAATCATCTGTAGGGGGAAAAAAATGAAATACATCTTTGTTTCTTTGAACTCTTGAATACCCAGAGCCTGAAATGGGAATGTGTTAATTATAGAGATTTCAAAGCAAAACCATAGCTTTCAGAGGCTAAGTGCTTTTTTTCCCCAGAGTCTATTATCAATACCTTGAGAGTAGGTGCTACAGCATGCTGAACATAAGGGATGCTTGTGGAATTCTATGACAATAATTCATGAGAAATTTCTTCTGATCAGATTTGTCTTTACAATTAAAAGATAATTTCTCTCTTACCTATTCTTTATCAAGAAGATTCCAATTTCTCTTAGGAGTCAAAACACAGCCTTCAAAAGTATTTAAAAGGCACAAAAATGCTTGCTAAATTTCGAACAGAAATAAAGAAACTTGATTATTGCTCTTTTCAACAAAAAGATAGATAGATAGATAGATAGATAGATAGATAGGTAGATAGGTCATACCTGGCCATGCCCACTGTGAGTGCAAAGGTGACCACTGGAGCTATACCTGGCATTGCTATGGGAGAGATATGCAGTGTGGGGATGGAACTCAGGGTCTTATACATATAAGGCAGGTGCTCTACTACTTGATCTATCTTTTCAAAGGGGTCCCAAAGTCAATCTCTAGAGGTTAGTGAGGGTTGACTATATTATTTTCCAAGTATATAAGTACAGGAATTAGTGTCTTTGGTATTATTATTTTGGTGCCCCACATTCATTGAGTAGTGAACGCATTCAAATGCCTTTTCTGACCCATACATGTAGCACCTGTTCAGTAATCTAGGCTGGGCTGGTGGAATGAAAACTGAAGAAAGTCTGCTAAAATCAGCATTCTCTTAGTCTTTTGCCTCCCATTTCCCTTTGTGGGGAGGGAGAGTGAGTGCTCCCAAGAAGTGCTCAAAGGACCTGGGGTCTCTTTCTGAATCACTTGGCCAAGCAAACCTGATAATTCAATACTTAAGCACAGTCGGATGAACCCAGTTGGGCTCCCCTCTGGTTTAGCTAATAAGGAATGGTTAAAACTGGGATGAAGTCATAGTCCTTCCCTGCCCCTCCACCCTGTCAATAAACTATTAAGCCTGGTGCAGGGTTGCCATGACTGCCCATGTGGTCAGGATTTCTCTTGGCTTGAAGAAATGGACCAGCTTCCATGTACTCTGAGTCCTGTATGTGAGTCTCCTCTTGACAAGAGTGCTCAAGATCCCAAGTGCCTGCCAGCTGTGGGGTGATTCCTGCTCTCAAAAGGATGAGCACGTCTAAAGGAAGGAGGGCTTGCTAGGGTATTTTTCAGTTTGCCTACATTTTTTCCTCCCTCCCTCCCTCCCTCCCTCCCTCCCTCCCTCCCTCCCTCCCTCCCTCCCTCTCTTCTTTCTTTCTTTCTTTCTTTCTTTCTTTCTTTCTTTCTTTCTTTCTTTCTTTTCTTTCTCATTAGCTTTTTGGCACCACCCAGTGCTGCTCAGGGCTTACTCCTGGTTCTGTGCTAAGGGATCATTTCCACGAGTGCTCAAAGGACCATATGGAGTGACAAGGATTGAACCCATGGTGGCTGCATATAAAATAAGTGCCTCAGCCCCCCTTTTGCCTTCACTCTTATGCAGGAGAATCTGAAAGAAGTCTGGAGATTTTTCACTGATACCTTGTTCTAGAGTCAACTGTTCCAGTTTTATGTCACATTATACAAAAAAAGGTATAAATAGGATGGAACTGGGTGGTAGAGTACATGACTTGAATGAGTTGAAACTTTCAGTTTAATCCTGTATGTGCTCTCTCTCTCTCTCCTCTCTCTCGCTCTCTCTCTCTCTCTTCATTCTTCCCACCGTCAGTCTCTGATAACTAAAACAAGCTAACTAACCAACAAACAAAAAGAAATGAACATACTATAAAGGCCCACAGTCGGGGGAGGAGAGGAGAGGTGTGAAGAGTCGAGAAGAGGACTTGAAATAAAAATTTAAAAAGTTAGATCCAGAGAAAGGGAAGACTTTCTCAGAGTGAATTTGTGGTACGAAAATCCATGTTCACTTTCAAGAACACATTAAAAATGTTTAGGAAGTTCCATCCCAGTGGTCATCAGTAGTCACAAATTCCATATTTGGCAAGACAGGAACAAGACCATAAACCACTCAAGGCCATCTCAAAAGTCTCATTATATCTAATTAAAAGGCATTTAACTGCCAGTAACAGAAAACCAAACTATCAAAGACTTATATCTCAAGAAATTTATGGAGAGACCCTCCAGAGCTGATTCAGCAGCTAAACAGTGTCAAAGCATTGGATGGATTTCTCTGGAATTCTACTAAACCTTCTCTTATAATCCCAAGATGGCTGCAAAGACATCATGGCTGCCTTCCAGTCGGGGAGCGAGACGGGCAAAACGCTGTTTCCTCCTAAGTCTCTTTTTATCTTAGAATAAAAGCTTTCCCTGAAAAGCTAGATTTCTTGTATTGGTCCACCTCCAGCTGCAAGGAAAACTAAAATTGAGATTAATTGCCAGGGAGAAAAATGGGATAGCCATAAGTTAGGGCTTGGAGGCTTCGTGTTTCTTTCTCTAGACCTGGATCCCCAAGCAAAACTCAGTATTGCTGAGAAGAAAGGGAAGATGGACATTGGGTAGGCCATGTCTAGGCTACCACATTGGCCTTCTCAGCTTTCTCTCACAATCTCAGGTCAGAGAAAGACTTGGGGGCCATGGGGATCATAAAGCAGCAAGGATAGAGCAAGCGGCAGAAAAAGATATTCTAGAAGTTAACTGACCATGATGACAGGTGATTTCTACCCCACCAACTTGACAAATTTTCTCCTCTAAGATAAACACAATCCAGTCAAGTTTTCTGTTCTCTCTTCACCGGTCATGTTTCAGAGGGTGTATACCCATGTCAGACCCCTGGCAGTAAATCACATGCAGGAGCAGGATGGCAATGACTGACTCGGAAGTCGGTCTCTGCCTTCCAACCCAACAGGCTCTCCTCTGCAGACCACAGTCCTGATGATGGATTTGCTATGTTAGGGAGAGAATGCAACTCCTAATGAGTCTGTGAATCTGGCACATGCAGAATTTTGTCCAAAGAAATTTTGTCCAGCTTCAGAGCAGGAGATTCTGCTATGGTCATGTCACTGTAAAAAGACCTCTGGTTATGTTATTTTATACTCCGCAAATGAGTGCAGTCCTTCTATATCTGCCCCTCTCTTTCTGACTTATTTTACATAGCATGAGACTCTCCATGTCTATCCACTTATAAGCAAATTTCATTTGTGGAGTATAAAATAACATAACCTGAGACTGACACCCAAGGACAGTAGATATAAGCATCCTGAAGATTGCTCCATAGTTGGAAGCCTGCCTCATGAGCAGGCAGGGAGAGGATAGCTGGAATAGGGAAGGGATCACTAAGAAAATGATGGTTGCAGGAATCATTTGAGATGGGATATGTGGGTTGAAAGTAGATAAAGGAACAAACATGATAAGCTCTCAGTATCTGCATTGCAAACCATAATGCCCAAAAGTAGAGACAGAGTATGGGGAATATTTTCTGCCATGGAGTTAGTGGGAGGGTGGGAAAGGTGGGGGTATACTGGAGATGTTGGTGGTGGGGAATGTGCACTGGTGGAGGGATAGGTGTTTGGTCATTGTGTGATTGTAACTCAAACATGAAAGCTTGTAACTATATCTCACGGTGAGTCAATAAAATAAAATAAAATAAAAAAAGACCTCTGGGAGGGGCTGGAGAGATAGTACAGCACATATAGTACTATCCCTGGTATCACATACAGTCCACTGAGGTCTATCAGGAGTTGCCCCTGAGAACAGAGCCAGTAGTAAGCTCTGAGCATCTCTGAGTGTGGCTGCCAAATGAAAAATAAATAAATGAAAAGACTTGTATTGTTCTTCTATTTATAAGAGCAACACATATATTATTAATGATTATTGTTAATTACTGTTAATCAATATATTATTTAAAATTCACAAAAATTACTATATAAAAATCCCCTTTGCTATTTACAAGTTTATTCATATTTTTTTTCTTTTTGGGTCACACCCGGCGATGCACAAGGGCTACTCCTGGCTCTGAAATCAGGAATGACTCCTGGCAGTGCTCAGAGGACCATATGGGATGCTAGGAATTGAACCTGGGTCGGCCGCTTGCAAGGTAAATGCCCTACCCACTGTGCTATTCCTCCAACCCCTATACGTATTTCTAAGTTCCACTCCTATAAGTTATATTAGCATGGACATCTTTGACATAAATTTTGACTATCACTTAATCACTTAATCACTTAACTTCCCGTTAGTCGTCGATTTGCTCGAGCGGGCGCCAGTAACGTCTCCATTTGTCCCTGTCGCGTGCTAGTGTAGCCCAATGGCATCTCTTCGCTCCGGGAACATGGAGGGCCTCAAACCGATCGTTCATGACCTTGACAAAGAAGTCTGACCATCTGGTAGGTGGGCGGCCACGCGGTCTTTTGACATCCCGTGGAATCCAATCAGTAACAGCTCTAGTCCAACGGTCGTCTTTAAATCTCATTACGTGACCAGCCCATCTGATTTTCGACACCTTGGCAAATGAGACAGCGTCCCTGATCCTTGATCGTCGACGGATGTCAGAACTCCGGATTCGTTCTCTCATTTGAGTGAAACGTGATATTCCAAGCATAGCTCTTTCTATTCTTCTTTGGGAGACCTGAATGGCGTTCTCATCTTGTTTGCGTAGGGCCCAGGTCTCTGAGGCATATGTTAATGCAGGAAGAACAGTGGGATCAAAGAGATGTGCCCGGAGCCGGAGGTTCTTCGTCCTCTTAGCTATTTCTTCGACGTTCTTGAAGGCGTTCCAAGCCGCTCTCTTCCTCCTGCGCAGCTCGGGTGCCAGGTCATTTGTCATGTTGACCTCTCGACCTAGGTACACATAGCTGTTGCATTCGGAGATGGTCGTTCCATTGAGAGCGAATGGGGCGTCAGGAACAAGGCTGTTTCTCATAAACATTGTCTTCGTAAGATTCAGCTGTAGTCCTACCTTTCCACACTCACGGTCAAAGTCGGCCAGCATTTGTGCCGCTTGGCTGATGTTTGGTGTTATTAAAACAATGTCATCAGCAAAGCGGAGGTGGTGTAGTTGCCGACCATCTATCTTCACTCCCATTCCTTCCCATTCCAGTCGTCGCATGATGTTCTCGAGGGTGGCACTGAAGAGTTTTGGTGAAATGGTATCACCCTGCCGCACTCCTCTCTTGACATCAACGATCACTTCTTTGTAGAATGGTGAGATCCTGGTAGTGAATCCGCAATACAGCTCACGGAGGATCCTGATGTATTGGGTTTGAATGCCCTGATTGGCTAGGGCTTCAATGACCGCTTCCGTCTCAACAGAATCAAAGGCCTTCTTTAAATCAATGAACGTTAAGCAGAGCGGCATCTTGAACTCCCGAGAAACCTCAATGAGTTTGGTTATCGTGTGGATATGGTCGATGGTGCTGAATCCTTTGCGGAACCCTGCTTGCTCACATGGTTGTCCTTCATCTAGTGTTCTGCCAATCCTATTCAGGATGACTCGAGTGAACAACTTGTAGATGACAGACAATAGGCAGATCGGGCGATAGTTGCCAATGTCATGGATGTCTCCCTTCTTGAACAGTAGTACGGTCCTGCTGGTGGAATGGAAAAACTATAGACATTTTTTCATTTATTTTATTTTACCTTGTTTTATTTTATGCTCAGGAGACCCAGACTTCTCTTTCTCCACCCTTCCTTCCCCCTTCCCCCCTTCCGCCTTCCCCCTTCCCCTTCCTTCCTTCCTTCCTTCCTTCCTTCCTTCCTTCCTTCCTTCCTTCCTTCTTTCTCCCTCCCTCCCTCCCTCCCTTCCTTCTTCCCCTCCTTCTCTCCCTCCTTCTTTCTTTCTTTCTCTCTCTTTCTTTCTTTCTTTCTTTCTTTCTTTCTTTCTTTCTTTCTTTCTTTCTTTCTTTCTTTCTATCTTCCTTCTTTCTTTCTTTCTTTCTTTCTTTCTTTCTTTCTTTCTTTCTTTCCTTCTTTCTCTCTTTCTTTCTTTCCCTCTCTTTTCTTCTCTTTCCTGCAGTGCTTAGGATTCTGGCTCTCTGCTCAGGGATCACTCCTGCAGGGACCTGGAGACCATGTGTGGTATTGATGATCAAACCGATGTTGGCCAGTACAAGGCAACTGCCCTACCAGCCGAACTATTATCCCAAACCCTCCCCAGTGATTTTCAAAATGCCAGAGATTTGAAATGAGTTTATAAATGCCAGATCTCTGGCAGAGATTTACTGCCAGACTCAAAGATGTCGTGCTAGTTGCTCAGGCACTGCATTGCCCTGGTGCTGTGGAATCAAGTCAATCAGGTTTCACATATAAGACATGCACCTTGAGTCCAGTTGGGTTGCTCTGGTCCCTTCCTCCCTCTTTTAAATTGAAATAAATTTGAATTGTGTTTATTGGGGTGTCAAAGATGGCTCGGGGGCCAGAGTGATGGTACAGTGGGTAGGGCTTTTGCCTTGCATGTGTCTGACCAGGGTTCAATCCTTGCCATCCCAGATGGTTCCCTGAGCACCACCAGTAGTAATTCCTGAGCACAGGGCCAGGAGTAACTCCTGAGCATTGCCTGGTGTAGCCCTAAAACAAAAAGGAAACCAAAATGAAACCAAAAAAATTCCATAGAGATGTGGCTCAGTCATAAAGTAAGTTTCTCACGTTTGAAGCCTTAGATTACAACCCAGGACCCCCCCACAAAAATAAATAAAAATTAATCGAGGTCCCAGAAATACAGTTCAGTAGGTATGGCACTTAACTTGCAAGTGGCTGGCTTGGGTTTGACTCCTAACACTATCTCCACTATATCTGGTCCCCTGAGCACCACCAGGAGTTATCCATGAGCACAGATTCAGGAGTAAGCTTTGGACACTCTTCAGTATAACCAATCCCATCCATCCCCACAAAATAAATGAATAAAAATTTGAGTTTATAAATGGCAAAGTGAACAAGTCATACAGATGTATTCAGCAGATCCAGAACAATGACATGAGCATTTAATCTCTCCATATTGATTAGATATCACAAATTGCTTTTCAGGAAGGTTGGGCCAATTTGCTTTTCCCAACAGCCTATGTTAGCCTGGTTCTAATTAAAGGCTGTCAGAACTGACTCCTAAAACTTTGAAATATCTGACAATTTGGTGAGCAAAGGATTATTTTAAGTTGAAGTTAGATATTTGTATATCTGTTGTGAGTTATCTTTACTTAGTTGTTGCCTTTAAACATTGGCATGTTACTCAAAGTTTACAATTTTGTAAGAACTCATTATCAGCCCTTGGGCGTTTATGTACATATTTCTTCAGTTTGTTGTGCTTTCATTCTGCTTCTTTACCTGTTTTTAGAAAAACCTCTGCTTATATTACCTATTTTTAGATAAAAATCCCCTCCCCCATACAAATGTTGTCTAGATCAGAAACATCATCCACTCAGCATGCTTTGCCCAAATGTAGATCAGCCAAGATTGCTAGCACTCACAACACACTTGCATGTACTTCTATAGTCCAGCTCCTTATGCAATTGGATCCGGACAAGTTCTCTAGGTCTGGTCAGTGGACTATAAGTCAAAGTGACCTCAGTCTCTTAGAAGGTCAATTTGTTGTGCCCCTTGCTTTCCCTTTTGCCCTTTTCTTTGTCTTTGGGCCTGTTGACAGGGCACCCTCACACCTGGATAAATCCTTGATCTCAGAGTCAGCCCCACTACAAAAGGTTTTGCCAGAATCAAGAGATACTTGTTTATTTCTGAAAGCAGTGAGATTACAAAAGATATGTATGTGTATCAAATTCCCTGAGACTCACACCTGGTCCTTATGCACAAGGCCAGTATGATCTTGATCTCCCTTTACTGATTCGCACTGCATCAGCATGGATTGAGCCTCATCATTCTCCAATAGTTACACTAGTAGTTCTCACTCTTTCATCACTCACACCAGAACAGAGCTCTGGAAAGCTGGGCTTTTCAAATGTGTGCGTTTATTTCAGAGTTTTCCCAGTGATGTGAGAAACAATTAGTCTAAAACAAATCGCTTTCCATAATTCTGTTCACACACGGAGCTGTCTGAGGAGGAGACGGAAGTTGTTTGGTATCTCGTTATTTCTGCTCTCTCTGATCTATTTCCACCATGACCTTTCCACTTTCATAGCTAAAAGGCTCAGGCATAGCCACTGGAGAATTCAGTCCTGCAACTGCTAACTCCTGCACCTGCCCTCTGATGGGGAAACCTCCAGGTTTCTTGGGAACATGAGTGAAAGGAAGACATCCACAAACCAGGAAACATCCTCTGTCAAATCAGTTGTTTTCAATTCTTGTGCACAACAAAACGAAATAACTGACTGAGCGGATAGATCATTAGAACATAATTTGAAGCCAGATTAACTTGTCATATTTTGTCATATAACTCAGAAGGAGTTCAAATCAGTGACAGATCTTGCTACAATAAAACTCCTTTCATTTCTATTTACATATTTTTGTGAATAAGTGTTCTTAGCACTTATTCAATAAAAATAAAAATTGAGGTAAAATTGATGCAGTCTTGTCTCATTATAGTAGGTAGAAGCCATCTGAGGTAGAAAAAGTTCTACAGAAATGTTTTGTGGTAATGCGCTTCTAACTTTATTTTAATGTTTAATCATCATTAGATAGAGTTGTAATATCTGTTATTATAATCATTTTAGTAACTAATGATTGGTTTATGTTATGATAATCAATTGTTTGAATTTCCAATCAGAAAATCTACTAGTTAGAGGTTTTTATTGCTGTGGAATTAAAAAATCAAATTCCTACACATATTTATCCAATGATCATCAATAAATGAGTGAAAAATAAAAATAAATTGTTTTATCAAAGCCAGTTAAGTATTCAAAAATGAGCAGTGACATTATATGTCATTTATTAGACATTTGGCATTAGGATTCAATTGACTACATTAAAAATGTCCAATATAACAGCTTTAACATGACAATATTTTCTATAAGCAGAAATTACATTTTTGTAATTGCTTTCACTTAGATTTAAATATTTTACAGCTCAGCTTGAGATGTGGGAAAGAACTTTCCAAATTCGGGGCTGGAGAGATAGCACAGCGGGTAGGGCGTTTGCCTTGCACGCAGCCGACCCGGGTTCGATTCCCAGCATCCCATATGGTCCCCTGAGCACCTCCAGGAGTGACTCCTGAGTGCAGAGCCAGGAGGAACCCCTGTGCATTGCCAGGTATGACCCGAAAAGCAAAAAAAAAAAAAAAAAAAAAAGGAACTTTTCAAATTCTTTTTAGGGAAAACAAAAGACTGAATAGAGAGATTGGACATGGGTGCCCTCAGCTAGCCCTGACCTGTTCTGTATTCTCCATCCACTGACCCCTTACTGACTGATTCTGTGCTCCATCGCTCCAGAGTTAGGTTTTTAAGCCTATCATACACTGTCTGTGACTCACTCCACTTGCAAATTTGCCAACTCCTTCATATAAATTTCTTCTCCTGATCAGTCAAGCCCTTTGTAATTTAGCTTTGTTATCTTCAGCCTTCTTTCTCTTTATTCATTTTATTTCATTTCTCATCTGGGAAGAAGTAAGCTCATTTTGGCCATTTGCTCTCCCATCAGAATGTAAGGCCTCTTCTTTCCTATTATTGATTCATGTGCCACTTACTCAGAGAAGTGATCCTTAGCACTCCTATTTGAAGTTGCTCCCTTACCCACTCCCTGTCCCCTTTCTTGCTTTATTTTATTTTGTGGCACACCATCAGAGCTGCATTATTTATAGATTACATTCCTGTCTCAGCTATCTTGTGTCTCTCTTCAAAGAATGAAAATTTAATGAATATAAATTCCACAGGACTTTGACCTGCTTAGTGCCTCTATGTTGTAGAGCCTAGAAGACAGCTCCATCAACACTAAGCACTAAATAGATATTATTTAATGAATGATAAGAAATAGAGACTGGAGCAATAGTACAACAGGTGTGGCACTTACCTTGCATGTTTCCAACCTGGGTTCAATCCCTGATACTACATATGGTTCTTGAGCTCTGCCAGGAGTAATTCCTTACTGCAGAGCTGGGAATAATTCCTGATCACCTCTGGACATGCCTCCCAAACAAACAAACAAACAAACAAAAAGAAATAAATGAAAAGATATGATTGTTATAAATTTGATAACTATTTCTTCAGCATAGTAATATAACCTTTAAAACCATGTTTAAAAATTTGTAAAAAAAAATTTAAAGACTTCATGTTTAGTGGCAAAAAGGACAGCATATCTATACTGTCTTATATATCTCTGTTTCTTTATTATTCCATATCAATTTATCTATATTTAAATCTATAACTATAGCTTATCATCATTTCAGAGAAATGATTAGATGAACCTCTATAGAAGGCTAATAGTGATTTAATGGGCATGAATTAATGGGTTATTTGTGCTGTTGTTCTTGAAGTAACCTTGAATTTGTGGGACATTTGGTAGTTTATGAAGTTTGAAAGACATTGACAATATCTTGATAAGAATAAGATTAAGAAACAATTCTTCTGGGAAAAGTTCTAGAATCCATTTAACTCAGTTGCTGAAAGAAGATAGGAAGAATATGTATCAGTCAGGACAGACTTAGAGTAACAAGCAATGCCTAAAAAAGTGGAGCAAAGTGGGTCAGTAAATTAGATCCAAGTGTGACCCAGGTGATCTGTAATCTGGTTTGGTATTGTCAGAAGCTGAGAATAATTTTTCTTTTCAAAAGAATTGTTTAAAAGGGCACTTATGATGGAGATATGACTCACAAGTTTAAATAAACATCTGGCTATTTACCAAAAACAAACAAAAAATGTTGAACCCTGGTTTAAAAAACAAAGATTTTTTTCATTCTTACTTACATTGCCTAGCAGAGGATGCTTTTCATCTTATCCCGTCCTGGTCTCAACTGTGAAACAACCCCAATCATGATTGTTGCTAGTTACTCTGACAGGAGAAAAGAGGGATCTTTGGAGGTACAGAAACTAACTTTCAGCCTAGACAGGACACATGCCATTTCTCCTCATGGTGTGTTGACTCTAAGTAGTCACATGATCCCTCACCAAATATGACTGGTCAGGAAGTGAGTGCCGGGAGCATTCCTCTTTGACCTAAGATGCTGGACCAGAGAGGATACTGCAAGATCTAAGAGTCAGTTAGAAGCAGTGGGACTAATTCCAAGTGTAAATCTTGTGGTTTCTGGAGAATATGAATGCATCTTAGAGGCTGGACCAGGAACTTCATTATTGGAACTCATGTACATCTCTGCTATTTACTGCACCACTTGGGAAATAGAGTTTTTGAGAAGAAATACAAGCAATTGACAAATTAGAATCAGAATAGAAGCCTTAAACTCTCATGTGTGTAGGGGCCAGGTGGGTTGTGGAGATAATGGGAGTCAAAACCAACAGAAGGTAGCGGCAAGTATTACGAGTGGAAGTCCGAGGGTCTACGGACAGGTTGATGATGGGTACTCTTCAGCTCTAGTGGATTCTGACCCAAGGAATTCCTTTTATTTTATTTGAAAGGGGAAATCTAATCTAGAGTTTTAGGTGAGATCATTCAAATCTTAAAAATTGATGCTACATTTTGGAAATTGAAAAAATAAAGGCGTGGAGCCTTTAAATCATGTCTGCAGAAGAACTTCACCTGCAGGCTTGTAGTTGACAGATTTGGGAGAGAGGAGCCTAGATTTTCTCCTACAGGCAGACTCTGTCTTCGGGGGTCCATAACATGGGAAGAGAATGGTTCTCCTGGCTTAGAGCACCTGCATCTGGCTCCCTCTTCCTGTCCTTGCAAGGCTACACAACACGCATCTGCAACTCCATCCCTGTTCCCAGAGAAATCTCTGAGGAGGATTTTCTGAGGCTGGGCTGAGTGGCTCAGTACTGCCATCACAGTTCTCTGAGGGAGAGTCAACCAAGGCCCTTTGCTGGATGGATGAGCAATGTGTCCCCATGGGTGAGGAACCAATTGATGGCAGCAGCGACCATGGAGTGAGAGTGAAGGCTCAGTCTCCCCAACGTTCTTGGAAAACTTATCAAGCCCTGTTATCTTGGAATGTGGGTTATTTCCATCTAAATTCAATGCAGGCCCTGAAGACTCAGGAGACAATTTGACTACCACCTTGACTACCCAGATAAATGAAAATGAAGGTACCACCCCATCTTGGGATTTATCTCTGAGTTAACCCTTCTATTAGCAAAGTGAAGTTCTATGGCAGGGAGACAGCTGCTTCCCGAACACGTCATCTTTGTTGTGTGAGCCACTCTCTCCTTTTCCTGTGAGATCCTTCCTCCAATCTCAGAGCCTCATGTCCCATCCCATCTCTTAGCCCTGCTGATGAATTAGAGGCCTCCAAACCTGCTCTCAGATCCCTCCTTCCTGTGGAAACTAAGTTAAGAAAAATGGTGCCCAGTGAGGGTCTTAAGAGAATGGAAATGACCACATAAAAAGATGGGGAGTTGAGATGGGTTGCCCCGGAGCCTCTCAAAGAGAAAGCTGTGATGAAATAGCAAGGAAGGAATATCTTTGGATCACAACCTTTAATTCCATCAAGAAGAATGGGTCTTGAGGATCAGTATTTCTAGGAGGATCCTCTTTTCTTGCTTCTACTGCCCCCATTCCAATCTGACTTGTCTAATAAATGAGCCCATTCTCCTCCATCAACACACTCCAGATCTGTGAAACCCACCAGGGTACCCATCAAAGCTCAACATCACCTCAAAGACCAAATTTCAAAACTTTGTAATTTTGAAAACAGCCTGTAGAGCTCAAAGAATAGGCCACTCAAATCTGCTAAGTATTGTAAGGAGGAGGATTCTGGGGTTGCATGTGGACTGAGGGGGCAGCTGTCTGGATGATTGTTGTGTCTTCTGTCGTGGAAATGGGAGAGGATATGTAGCAGCTCTGCCACGTGTTTGCCCTCCATACCCAGGAAGTCTGCTGAGATTCTTAACTGTTGTTCATGGTAGTTATAAACATTCTCCTTAAAAGCAGAGCTGAAGATTATTTTTATCAAATCATATATTTTGCGTTCACTAAGGACAACTTTAGACCTGATCCGTCCTAGCATTTTGCTCTTCACCACTATCATTTCCACATCTCCCCCCAAGTTCTATATCACCATTTGAACCAGAATTTTTTTTTTTTTTGTAATTTTGAAAACAGCCTGTAGAGCTCAAAGAATTACAGTATTTGGTCCAAATAACCCAGGAAGACGCCACATGCATTTATGTGTTATAAAAACAGAGGCTCCTAGAATAGCATGCTTAGAAATTAGAGATGGCAGGCATCTAACAGCTCATTGGTGGCCCTGTACAATTTGGTTAAATGCCTGGTATTTTAACAGCATTTCTTTGAACATTTGCTATTTTACTAACTATTTCAGTCACACCTATTGGGAAACCCAATTCACATCTTCTATTCAGACATGTTGGAAGGCTACTGCCTCATTTGAGCCCATGCCAGCTCCCAGCCTTGATTTTTGCTCTCAGAAAAAAAAATTAAAGCATCACCAAGTTATTATATTTCAATAACAACACTTTAACTCAAATATTTACCCAGAAGGTGGTTCACCAAAGAAATTTACAATACCCACACGCAAACACATACACACCCGTGCACGCACATACACACAACACACACACATATGCATGCACACACACACGTGCGCGCACATACACACAACACACACATATGCATGCACACACACACGTGCGCGCGCGCACACACACACACACTGTAACTGGAAACAGTTTGAATGTCTAAAAGCAAGGGGTTATTAAATAAGTTGTATATCTGTGACATATAATACAAGGCCATCATTAAAATGATGCAGAGGCCCGAAATATAGCTCAACAGGCATGCTTTGCATGCAGGAGCCTTGGGTTCAATTCTTAGCACCGTGAGTGGCACCCCAAACACTGCTAAAGCATCCCTGAGCCTTAAGTCGGGAGTACCCCCCTGAACACCACCGGCTGTAGTCCTCTCCCCTCAAAATGATGCAGGAGCGAACTGATAACTTTTCAAAAATGATCACAATACTCAAAAGTCACCAAAGTAAATCACAAAATTGGATGTCCTCTCTGCCCCAATTTTTATATTAAAAAGCATAGTTTTCAGGTTTGAAATGCTGTGACTTTTTTCTGTTTTTATGATCGATGTTCATTTCCTAACTTCAGTGTAGACACTGAACATGTAGTGCTTCTTATAAATAAACAAAGAATTCATCACAAGGAGAAAGAAACTTCAAACCCTTTTTTTTGTTCCTTTTAATACCAGGCTAAGAGGGGTCAATCTCAGGAGTTCATTCAAAGATGGGCACTGAGATAGCAACTTTCCAGATCAATATTTACTTCCCTGCTCACACAGCCTGTGCTAATGGATAACCCCTCCAAAGAGTTTTCTGGAGTTAAGTTGTAAAGGTCCTCGCAGGGCTTGTTCCTGTTTCAGCACAGTTGTCATTTTCATCTCAACCCCTTTATTTTTTGGTTTGGGAGCCACACCTGGCTGTGCTCAGAGTTTACTCCTGCCTCTGCACAAAGGGATGACTCCTGCCAGGGCTTGGGGGACCGTATCGGGTTCTAGGGATCAAACCAAGGTGGGCCACATAATACGCAAGCACTTTGCCAGCTGTGCTATCTCTCCTACCCCTTCATCTTCTGTTTTTGTTAATTCTGCCCACTGCCGAACTCTGCTAACTCCTCAAGCCATGACAAGTAGATGCTCATTTAAACAACTGATATGCAGGTCTGCTCAGGGACATTACTATGCCTCCAAGTTACCCAAATACGGGGCTGCAGCCTTCCAGTCAACCTCCAAAACAGTCCTCCTAGCATGGACTAAAGAGATCTCTTTCCCCTCTAAGGTCACCTCCTGGGATTGCAGAAGCACTGCAAGTGTTCACCTAAGCTTTGTTTATATCCGATCAGACAAAGACGCAGAAAGCCACCGGGGCAGAAAGGTGTGCCCAGCTCTGAGCATTTCTGTAGGAGTGCTGTGCTGAGTGTAATGTAACTCTTTCCCATCGCCTTTACCCCCACTTTTTAAAACCCAACTGATTACAAGTGTTGTTAAAGGTTACTGAACTAGAAAAACAAACCCGGCCACGGTTGGTGCATTCCTAATTACAGACGAGCCTGCGTGGGGAACAATTGTTTTTGTGCTTCCACGTTTCTCGGAGCCTGCATCAGGAAGTGGGCTATTTCTCTCGGGCCACTCGTAAGAAAGGATTACTGACAATCTAGAAACTGCTATCAGCTTTCTTTTCTCCCCCGAACTAATATGAAACCATTTCTCAAGTATCAGCTTTTCTAACAAGTCTTTAGCGGCTGACATTGCATCATAAAAACAAACTCAACAGATTTGACCCCGTGGTATGCGCGCTCTCCTGATCAAGTTCCAGAGAAGAAAAATATTGTCTGTGGCCAGTTTCAAAGAGAGGATGGAAGATGGAGGCTGGGGCAGATCCCTCGGTGCAAGAGCCTCCTTGGCATCGTTGCTTTCCTGTGTTTGTGGTGATTAAGCAGCTTACTAGGCCCTGCCTGCTGGGGATCGAGCCATCTTCTGAGGCGCAGAAGGAACTGGCTGAGAAAGACAAACTGGATGGAAATACTTCATCAAACAGTTCTTACAGAGCTGAAACCAACGTTACTTGTAGCTACACTGTCTAATGCCTGTCACCAAGAGAAATGCTTCCGCCTTAGCCGTGCTCTGCCCTGTCAGTGACCATTGACTCACTTGTACTTCCTGGCCTCTGAAGTGTCGGGTCCACCTCCTGCAGCAGTTCCCAACCTCACCGAACTGTTCAAAGTCAAGGAGGGGGAGAAAAGGAAAATGCCACAATGATCCTATGTAGGAGGAGACATAGAAAATGGGGAAACACCTGGCCCAGGCTCACTAGATGTTTGCTGTGGAAACAATATGTTGGTGTTTAACAAGGAGTGACATCAGAAAGCATTTGCTGCCATCACTCTGTGTGTGTGTGTGTGTGTGTGTGTGTGTGTGTGTGGTGTGCGTGTGCATGTGCCCACACGCGTGTCCCTACTCCCAACTTGTCTTTTCTCAGAGCTGAATAAAATCTCAGGATTCAAAGAAGGATGTCCCCCCACCCCCTGGGGAAAGAAATGGAGTTTATGCAGATAGAAATGGGTTACAGATTGTTTATGACAATCTCAGCAGGACCAAACATCAGCCGGCCAAGTCTCCATCCTCCCCAAATGCTCCCATCTTGCCAAAGACCCAAGGTGTTGTAAAATGCCTTAAAAACATTACATTTTAACAATGCCGAGCAGCAAAAAGGGTTTGCTTTTAATGACCATCTGTATAAAGTCTCTTTTTATTTAGGAAAATCTATTTTAAATTAAATATCATAAGCCCACGAGCCATAGCAAACAATATTTTGGACCATATGCTCTGAATTAATATGCCAAACATTGCAGCCTCTATTTTCTTTGCAGAAACCTGCCCCACCCTGATGTGGGCATGGGAAGCCTGGAGGGTGCAAAGGGAGGAATTTTCAACAAGACCACCGAGAGTAGAGGCATGGCAAGAAACCAAAAGCCCGGCATCTTCATCGGAACTTCTCCATAAGAAGCTACTGAGCTATCTCAACACCCATCTACATGTCTTTTAAGGAAGAAATTCTCTTCGATTTGTGTTTTTGCCCCTGGTCTAGAAACTTCTTATCCAGGCATGTCAACAATTGGGGCCACACTTTGGGTGACTCTGGAAAGTCACTGTAATTCCTTGCATCTGGTGCTTACCACCACATTCTTGGGTGATTAAGTTTGAAAGCCACTTGCTTCCATCAGGTGCTCGGCGGGAATGGAAACTTGATGTCCATGTCTGAGCTGGTCTCCTCTGCCAACTTCCCTTGGCAGCCTTCCACACCCTCCCTAAGTCCGGCAACTTTATAGCCCACCACAGTCTTCACCCCCACAAAAGTCAAAGAACTGCCCCATCACCTTGGGATACTGACCCTAGGGCAACCAAGAATTCTGTCAGTGAATTCTGTATTTGAGGACTATAGAGAATGAAGAAGATTCACTTGGAAGTGGTGTGGTTGTTGTTGTTAGTTTTTTTTTTTTTTGCATTTCTAAAGGTAGTATTGATTGAGTATTTTAGGCATTGACTTCATGGGGATTATGGGTGTTTTAAGCACTGAGTGTGATTCCTGGCTCCTCTATAAGCTCACAGAGCTTGACTGCAGATGACTGGCAGATCCTGTAGGGATGGTTGTATCAGAAGTTAGTCGTGGGATATGGAACTGTTTCTTGTGAGGGGACTCACAAATCATCCAGTGTGAGATTTCATTGTCTTCACTCTTGCTGCCACACTCTCTCCCTCATTTACACACTTCTTCCCTTTTTTGTCCTTCTGTCCAGCTGTCAATGCTTCCTTCCTCTCCTAACTCCCACGTTTTTTCCTTCTACTTTTTTTTTGTGTTTCTAGTATACCTCAGGTAATAGTATATGCTAGTTAGTAAATATTCATGATTATTTGATGGCATTTGATATTCACTAAGAAATCTCCATTTAGAAATGGCATCACCAAACCTTTTTTTTCCTATTTATTTATTTATTTATTTATTTATTCACTAAACCTTTTAAGAGAGTTGGGACATCACCCATTTTACTGATGAAAAAATGGATCCTGGGGAATGTTTTAAGAACTTCTTGAGATTGTGCAGATCATTATGGAAGGGTCCAATTTTGCCCTGCTTCCATGGGGCTCTGAAGTTCATATTCTAGATCCTATACTTTAATGAAGGATCAATTCCCTGTTTGATTTTCTCTCTCTCTCTTTAGTTTATGACTACATAATCTCCTGGGGTCTTTTCTGCTGGGTATTTATTCCTCCTGATTTTGCTTTCTTGGCACACTACCCAGGCTCTAAGTTACAATTTTTTTTTTGCCTGGGTCTCACAGTATGTGTGCTGGCAGGACAAGCTTCGGAGGAAGATAGAGCTGGGTCACTTCCAGAGCAGCATCAAATAGTGGACTCTGGAAAATGACAATTTCATTTTCCCCTAAAGGTCCTTGTGAATGGTAGGAGGTGGGAAGAGTTGGAGAAGTTACTTCAGCATAGAGCTTAGCTCTTATTGGGGCTCTGCAGGTGAATGAGACATGATAGCTAACACAGACCTGGTTCTAATGCTAAAGACATCTACCTCCTGCCAGCTCACCTCCAGCCTTTCCTTGAGCCAGACACACCTCATTCACCAACTGTCCTAATTCCTTTTGAGGTCCAGGCTATTTCCTAACAAGGGTCTTTAGTTCCATTTTCCCTCCAATTGAACATTCCTCTTCTCTTTTTTGCAGAACTATAAATCAAGGCTCTTTGCTATAAGTAAAAGGAACAACAACTGGATCATTTGTAAGGATACCTAAAGCAAAATCTTATAAAATTTAAAAAGCTTGGAGTTGGAGTGATAGCACAAAGGGGAGGGTGTTTGCCTTGCATGGTTTTTGCCTTGCACACCATTTGTCTTGCACGCCGTCCATCCGGGTTTGATTCCCAGCATCCCACTGAGCACTGCCAGGAGTAATTCCTGAGTGCATGAGCCAGGAGTAACCCCTGTGTATTACTGGGTGTGACCAAAAAAGTAAAAACAAAAGCTTGAAAAAGCTTGATGATCCAGGCATGGGAAAAAAAAGAATGAAGAATGTTGTTCTAGTATTCATTTCTGGGTAATGAACTTCACCCTTCAAATTTTATACCTCATGGTATAAAACAACAGCAACGATATACTCAGCTTGTAAGTCTTTGGTGTGAGCATTACATGAAATAGAAACAAGAAGTCTCTATTCCATATGTTATGAACTAGCATAACTCTGGGGAAACTGGAGGACCCACCTTTAACATGATGCATACAGCAAGTGTGTGCATTCTAAGCAGCCTAGTGATGACTTATAGCAAAAGCTACCTGTCAACTGAGAGTTGCACGACTCCCTTTACAATGCAGTCAAATATGCATCTTTAGTACTTGCATCTTTATATCTTTGGTACCTGTTTTTGGTACTTGCATCTTTACAAATATGCAAGTGGTACTTGTATCCTTACAATGAGCCTGGACCACGTAGAGTGAGGGAAGAAAAGGAGCAAATTCCATGGACATTGGTTTCTAAGTATCGAAGTGAAGCTTATGGTTGTTTAATTGCCTTATGAGACCTAATTACAGCAGTCACAAAAAATCAGGTCCATTAGAGAAATAAGACCCTGAAAAATCATGGATAGAGGTGCAGATCCTACAGCAAAAACTGCAAGACCAAAGTCATATCATTAAAAGGGATGGGAAAAGAGATTTATTGTAGCAATATTTGGGAAATACAATCTATTGTAGCCAGATGCATTCAGAGAGCTGCCATAGCTCTTAGAGAGTTCAGCATCCATTGCCACCTGTTCTCCTGTGTTTTATTTAAACTCAACTGCCAGAAAAAAATAGTATGATTATTCTGATCATCCCATGTGCATTCCCACTCTGCTTATTGGTTGGGATGTGTTGTGGACATTCCCTGTAGGATCCCACAAAGTGAAAGAGATCAAATTCACAAGTAAAGAGCATTGAATCAATCATAACCAACCACCTCCATTACCTCTTCTAAGGATTAACTTCAATATCACTTATTCAAGGAGGCTTTCACTGAATCCCCACTTTAATATTTGGTCAATGGCTTTTCTCCATCACTCTGTTTTTCTTCCATAAACACTTATTTTTCTATTTAAAGGTATAATCAGTTAATCAAGATTGCTCTCATCCACTGAACTCACATCTCTGAGACATTGTTTGTCTTTTCTCTAATTGGATGTTGCTTGATTATCATTTCCAAATTCCCCTAGTCTTACCTTTTTATTTCATGTGAGATAACTTTTTCTTTCTTGAAAGTATGTTTTTGGATCACATTTGGTGGTACTTCTGACTTGCTCCTGGATCTGTGCTCCTGGTGGGCTCAGGGAACCGCGTCTGGTGCTGGAGATCTATCTTGAATCAGTCACATGTGCAAAGAAAGTACCTTAACAGTTGTACTATCTTGTCAGCTCCATGAGATAAGTATTTCTACTAGACTTGACTAACTTTGAATGATGGCTAATGGACATTATCTAGTTTTATACCTGAGTGAAAATGGTAGTTGTCTTTTGCAGGACACATTTTCCAGGTCTTTACATCAATGACTATGGTGAGTAAAAGGCACCGATGAAATCTTTAAGTGCCAGAAAAAGGGAGAAGCAGGACTATTTAATTTCTCTCTTTTTCTCTCTATAGTGGAGTAGTAACAGGTCAAGGACCCTGTGGTTGCAGCTTCTATGCTACCAGCCCTCCTTCATGGTTCCTACTCCTACTGGATGACATTAAACTCAACCTTGCTGGGCCATAACTTTTTACTAAAATGTATTTTATTTGAGTTAAATATACATATATATGTATAAAGATATGCTAAATTTTTAGCATTCAATCTTTTGGTGTGGTCTTACTTGGAAAAGATAGAATTAGTAAAGATGAGGTCAGATTGTGGTATGAATTCAATATGGCACCCTACATGATTGCAAGAAGAAGAGAAGACAAAGGCCTGAGAGATAATATAGCAGAGAGGGAGCTTGTCTTGCATGGGGCTGACCTGGTTTGATCCCCAGCACCCCATATGGTCCCCTGAACACCACCAGGAGTGATCCCCGAGCACAAAGCTAGGAGTAAGCCTTGAATACAGCCAGGGGTGGCCTCAAATTGCCCCCTTTCCCCAACTACCATACAAAAAAGAAGAAAAATGGATAGAAGGAAGGAGGGATAACATTGCTTGAAGATGGAGGCATAGGCTGGATAGATGCCTCTGCAAGCCCAGGAACATATAGGATTGCTACCAACGTTAGAAACGTGGAAAAAGGCAAAGAGTAGACTCTCCCTGAAAGCCCATAGAAAGACCCACAGCTACTGACACCTTGCCTTTGACTTCCAGACTCCTGAACTGTGGAAAAAAAAAGTTTTAGTTGTTTGAAATCACCCAGTTCCTAGAAATTTGTTATAGCAGCCCTGGAAAACTAATACAAACTCATCCTCATATTGTTTTTCCTGTGGGGATCTTTTGCTATAAGTCATCTTTAGTCTGCTTGACCCTTGTCCTGTGTATTTTCCCAAGACCTTATGTTACTTGCAAAATGAATCCCTTGTTGTCTATCTTACAGTGATTCAATTAAAAAGATTTTTTATAAAAGAATTCCTTGTATTACCAAGACTTAAACCTGAAAGCTTAGTAACTTTTCCCACAGTGATTCAATAAATAAATATAAGAAGAAAAAAATAAGTAAAATTATGAAAAAAAAAGTAAGGTGGAGTTCATGCCCAATTCAATCAGCTAATCAGTGGCTGAATAAATAGCAGTACTCCTACATAATAAAAAAAAAAGAATCCCTTGCATTCGTTTCACCCTGTTTGAAATACCTGGAAAAATATGAGCCTGAGAATATAATAATGCCTGAAGAATATAATAATAACATTCATGATATGCTTATTGGATGCCAGGCATTACGCATGCTGCCTGCGTTATTTTATCTTCACATCAATACTGGAACAGATGTGCTATATTTGCATATACAAAATGGATAAGAAGCATTGGGCAATTGATACTACCTAATCTTTCAAGGTCATTTAACTCTTCTTCAAGGACAAACAGGAGAGGCACACCCTACACTGGCTCACTACAGAATCCATGCTTTTATGAGTTAGCTTGTCCTGCCTTCTGTCTGTCTCTACAGCCAGCAGTTAAGGGACAGGTTCTCCTGATGTCTCCTGGTAGGCTTCATGCTTCCTTTCTACTCCCTGAAGCATCAGCTTAGACAGGCTCAGCATATGACCTGCCTCAGTGGTCCATGATTGACTTTGGATCTAGTCTCATAGCCCTTTGAGTCCTTCTTTCCAGCCCACCAATGAAGTTTTTCTCCACTTCCTCTGCTACTATCTGTGGGTCCTTATTCAAGAGAACATCTTTGCTCAGAGTTGTCTAAATGATCCCATCTGTATAAGTTTGCTATGGCTGCTGTATAGCACTTTCACAGTCTGGTGGCTGAGACAACAGGTATTTATGGCACCATCATTTTGAAGGCTAGGTGTCTCCCATGTTACTCTGGTGACAGTCTTCACCATCTCTGGTTCCTTCATAGGGTTGAAGGTGTTTTGACTGACCTGGGCCCCTTCTCTGGACTCTGATCGACTGACAAGCTTTGAAGTGTGGGGATTGAAGAGGCATCACCTCCAACTCTGCCTTCCTGTCACATGTTGTACCCTCATGTCTTGGCTCAAATCCCCATTTTTATAAGGATGTTTGTCATATAGGATAAGGGGCACAACCTAGTACAACTGTCCTTTCATTCATTCGACCTTCAACATGCCAATTTCCAAAACATCCCATTCTGTGATCCTAGGGGTTAGGAATCCAACAATGAATTCTGACAAGATAGAATTCAACTCAACACATTCTATATGCAGAAAAAAAGTATTATAAATACCATTTAAAGTTTAAATATTTTTCAAAATTTCTTTTGTTAGAAAATCAAGAGTGAGAAGCATAGGCAAAATTCATTTGTTCCTCCCAACCTCACTCCTGTCCCATCCTTAGAGTCCACCAGAGTGTTGAATTTCTAGATATTTCTATACATGTTTTCTGATTTGTAGCATCTACCAAGAAACTCATCAACAATGTGTAAAATATTTTGCATTTAAAACTTTATTATAAATCGTTTTGCACATCATGTTACTGAGAATGATCAGTGTTGATACTTAAAAAGTAAACAATTAGTTTAACTATTACATAATGTTTTCTTTTATTATGACTATACAGTAATGTATCCTTCCATTGTTGTATTACTGGATGGCCTAGATTTGTTTCACCAACAAAGCTGAAGCTTTCTTCGATTTCTCACTTTGTATGTATGAGAAGTGTCCCTATGTCCTATGTACTTTTTAAAGTTTCCACAATTTTGCCAAAATGCCTTTCAAAATAGTTATGTCAGTGTATGTTCTTAGCAGTTTATGAAGCTGATCCGCTCTGTCTATAGCGGTTGGTATTGCCAGAGATTACAGATTTTGTCAAATGTATTACGATTTCAATTCAATTTGTCTTTTCTTTGTAATACTGGAGGTTGAACACATTTTTACACTTAGATTTTCTCCTCATCTCTAGCTAGATAATATCCCTTGTACTTTGAACTTTCTGGATTCTAATCCATGTCCATTATATTCTTCTCATTTTCTTTTCACTTGTCTTAATACTTTTGCATGAACAAAGTTCATTGTAATGATATGAAGTTAGTCTTTTTTAAGGCTCTTTTTTTAACGTACTTAAATTATTCTTCTTCGGCTAGAATTATTCCACTTGATCTTCATACTCCAAATTCTCACCACTTCCAAACGAATTTCTTTACTAAATCTCTTCCAGAAAAGTATCCAGGCACCCACAGACTCATTTAAGATTCCTTTTTATGTTTCCTCCCTTCTCCAGTGTCTAGAACTTTTTCTCTTTTCTCAAATCTTAACTTTAAGTCACATTTCAGATTTCCAAAGCACATTTTTCAGGACTCAGATTCTCTTATTTAAAGTACAAGGAATTTGGGGCCAGAGTAATAGTACAGTGGGTAGGGCATTTGCCTTGCATGCGGCAGACCTGGGTTAGATCCCCAGCAACCCATATGGTCCCCCAAGCATCTTCAGGAGTAACCCTCCTGATTCATCAGTTGTGACCTAGAATGCCCAAAAAATATATACAAGAAATCTGTAGTTAATAAATTGGCATGCATGCTATATAATACTTACTTAACATGTTAATAGCTCTGAAGCAGTTGGAGAGATAGTAATGGCAGGAGTGCTGTTTTTCATGGATGAGGCCTGGGCTTGAGTCCTATACCATACAGTACCCAGAGCACTGCTGAGAGAGAACTTCAGCACTGGGTTGGGAGTCGCTCCTGGTAGTGTGGCCTCCAAACTAAACAACAACAACAGCAACAACAACAACAACAGTAAACCTAACTTGAAAGAGCCAAAGACAGCATAAAGCTGTTTGAATATATGAACATATAATCTTCTATCTTATAAAAGTAATAGTTTCTAAAATAAGTACTTCTTGGATTGCTGAAAGCTTTGATTAATTTTACAATTATGAAAAAGTGGGTTTTGATTGCTTTCTCTATATTCTGGTTACTTTTATGGAGGTAGGAGATATTCAAATTTCTACCATTTTGAAAGTGTCTCCTCCAGTAAGTGATATATATGTTGACTATTACTGATCTCTCCTTTTCTGTAATATCATCTACCAGAGCTACATTGCTACATTTCTCTTTTTTCCCTCTCCAAGTTCATTTGCATTTAGCTCTCTTCAATTATATTGGGATTCTAAATAGCTTCCTGGTATCCAGGCACATGATTTTTTGTTGTTGTTGTTCATTTGGTAGGGTTTTTTTAAATTAATTTTTTAACTGAATCACTGTGAGATACACAGCTACAAAGTTGTTCACAATTGGGTTTCAGTCATACAAAGTTCCAACACCTTTCCCTTCACCATACCATCTTCTCTCTCTCTCTCTCTCTCTCTCCCTCTCTCTCTCTCTCACACACACACACACACACACACACTCAGACAGATACAATTGCTCTTGCTCTCTTTTTCTCTCTTTTCTTTTGGGCACTATGGTTTGCAATGCAGGTACTGAAAGGTTATCATGTTTATCCCTTTACCTATTCTCAGTACTCAGTTCTTGTCAAGACGGGTAATTTCCAGCTATCACTGTCATAGTGTACTTCTTTATCCTAACTGCCTTCCTACCTCCACCACTGTAGCGAGATTCCAACAATGGGCCAGTCCTCCTGCAGGCACCTGGTTTTGATTGTAGAAAGCATTATTACATGCTTTCTTTTTTCTCTTCTAATTATATCATAAAGTTCAACACTTTTTCCAGAAAGCCAGGAGCCAGATTATACATGAGGTTCTATGCTCCAAGTGTTTGTTAATAGGTGAGCTATTGAACTTCTAGACACATTTTCTTGTAGAAACAATGTTCTACAGCAGAGGTATCAAACTTTAATGTGTATGTGAATCCCCCAGGGGCCTAGTTAAAATGCAGATTCTGATTGAGTAGGCTTTGGGGAAGGACTGTGGTCCTGCATTTCTAAGAAGAATGCCATACTCATGGTCCGTGTACTAATTAGGCTGCACGGGTCTACACAGCTCTCTACCTGGATAGAGGGTTAGTACACTTGCTTTGCATTTGCCTTGTATGCAACTGACAAAGGATCAATCCCCAATACCACATACAGTGCCCTGTGTCCTGCCTGAGTGCAGAGCTTGGATTAAGTTCTGAGCACCATATTATATAGCCTCCAAACAAACAAATGAACAACAAAAAATTTTTTTGCCTTGTGCATATCTCTTTCCCATGTTGTTCTTGTGGGAAAATCTGCTTTGGGGAAACGGATTCCTGAAAATATAGGGGTAATCCATGGTGAAAGGTTTCATATTTCCTTCGAAGTTGGTTGAGCTGGGAAATGAGGAAAGTAACTCAAGGAGCTAGTGCACATGTGGGATGTTTAGGGATGGTCCTATGTATGTAGGTACTCTCTCCGTTGGGAATCATTCTACAAAGCTAGATGTGATCCCAAGATGAAATAGACCATGGCTGGTATGTGCAACATGTGGTTACTACTTTTAGATCTCAGGGTTCCTAGCCTAGTTTGTAGAGAAACTGAATGTGGGCTGGTGATTTACTTTCTAGACTTGGTTATTTAACACTGGTTGGTTCTTTGACTTGAGAATAAAATTCAGCCACTTCTCATGGCTGCCAGGACCTGAATATCTAGCCCTTGCCTGATTCTGATATTCTGCTGGACTGCTCCATCCTTAATTCATGGCACTTCGGCATCCTGGTCTTTGCTCATCACACACTTATCATGTTTTATACAACACCGTGATAGGTTATTTGTCTTTTACGTATCATCTTCCATGAATGATGGCAGCGCCGCAGGCCTCCAAAATGACCAGCAAAAGGCAAAACAACAACAAAAAAATGCTGCTTTTCCTTTGGGGACGTTCTGATTTTTATTTCAGATCCTCTCTATTCAGAAAAGCATTGTGTGACTTTCTGTTTCCAGTTACTGTCTGCTCTTATCCACAGCACTACTACTAATCTGATGCAGTGCATGGATTTCTGAGTATAGCATACGCTCTCTGCCCTTGCCAGATTTCTTCGCTGGCCTGGGATGATTACTCTTCAGCTGCTGTGATCCTGCACCATTCTCCCAAGTGGTTCCTGGTGAATAGAAATAGGAAATATACTATCAGGTTAGAAGACTGTCGAGGTAAACGCTAGTCCCTACAAGGTAGCTGAAGCCAATGAAGACTCATTTCGAAGCCTGATTACATAAAGCCCCGCCTTGGCACAACTCCTAGGATGGTGGTGAGCTTGTAGGGCCATTACCAGAGCTCTCTGTTATCAGCTTCAGCTTTGCTCAGTCTCATTCCCTCCTGTCCTGTCCCATCCAGTCCTGGACAGAAGTCTCTTCTATTTCTTATTGAAACTTCAAAAGATCATCTTCCCCCAAATCCCCATCACAGACCCTTTCTTTCCTATTGAGGTCTCAGCACTAAGCAAGCACATCACGTAGTAGTTGCTCAATAAAGATGTATTGAATAAATTATGGCCAAATGTAGGTCATCAGCTTAGATTCACAGCTGCTCAGCACCAATATTAGACTTCTACCCCTACCCCACCCCGTGGATATATGGGGTGTAGGAGAAACAAACATGTATCTTTTATATCAAGTGTGCTACAAGTTTGCCTCTCTCATTTTTATCCATATGAAGTGCAAAACCATAAAAATCTGGGGGGTGGGTCGGGGATGTCAAATCCTACCCTACAATACGCCTCCTTCAAGTATCTGATTACATAAAGTCCTCAAAGAATATGATTAATGTAACTAAGCCATATTCACACTCTGACATTCTTCCCAGCCAAACACATATTTTAGCCTCACCCAGTCTTTTTCAACAAATAAGCTGTTTTGAAAATGATTTCCAGGGCAATGTCTGTTGCCATAGGAATGACATTAAATGAAAAGGACAGAAAATATAGAGGGTGATAAACTGCATGCTTGGATGACACACTTGACTTGGAAGCCTGTGTTCAAATGAGGCATACATGCCAAGATTTTTATGAAAGACAAAATTAAAATGTATCGCTATCAAGCTGTAACTGACAAGGTATTGTGTGGCGGGCTGTTAACATACTGCTCCATATATTTATTGTTTGTCATTTTACTGGCCCTGACAAAGGTCTCTCAGTGCTGTAAATCACACCATTAAATCTGCCACGAGCAACAGAGGCTGTTGGAGGGAAGAGAAAGAGAGCGTGGTGTTGAATCTCTGTTTCTGATACATGCTGGGTGAACTAGCATGTTCGCCAAGGAGCCTTCCTCCTTTGGGTTGACACTTTTATAAGTGTCAGATTGTTGGCTTTTGACCCTTTGAAAAGGGACAGAAAAAAAAATAACAAAAGCACAGACCCTTCCCCCCATCCTCTTTGCAATTGCTCTGAACTTGGATGCAGAGAAAGATGCCCAGAATTGCCTCCATCTCCCTGCCTGCCCCCCTTAAATATTTTTCCGATGCAGGGTTTCAGATTTCTGGGATGCCCTATTGGGGGTGCCTGACCTGAGCTGGCATCTGTTCTGTTCTTGTAGGTACGCTTGGGTTACCATGAGCCTTCTCTTTACATCAGACAAGATGAGTTTGCTCTGGAGCAGGTCAGTCTCTTAAAGATGGTGGCCCCTGCAGCCCGCATGGGAAGATGTGAGACTATGGACTGAGGAGATAGCAGGCATCTAGCTGCTGCCTTTCTTGTGGTGTCATAGGAGACTTGACCTCTTGACTTCCTCTATCCCTCTTCTCCAGATTCTGGTGTTGCAGAGTCTGCCTAAAAACTGGGTGGTCAACACTGTGCCAGGGAGGACTTTGGAAGGTGACTTACAAATTGAGTTGGAATCATGGTTTCATTGCAGTGAAATGTGCCTAGGGGACGTTCCGTTTCTTTAAACCTCTGTGCACCATCCTCTGAAATCCAGGAGTGCTGGATTTCAGTGGCTTCTCAGTGGTCTTCAGTTCCGGGTGTTTTTTTTTTCTTGATTTTTGGGTCACACCCGGCGATGCATAAGGATTACTCCTGGCTCTGCTGTCAGGAATTACTCCTGGCAGTGCTCAGGGGACCATATGGGATGCTGGGAATTGAACCTGGGTTGGCCTCATGCAAGGTAAACACACTACCCACTCTGCTATTGCTCCAGCCCCCCAGTTCCATTTTTAAGTAAAATTAAGGTACTCTCAGAGGCTCTTTCTGTGCCCTTTTACTGCCTCCAGGAAGGACCGGCCTGCATTGTATCTTAATCAGAATATATCTTTATCAGATATATTTCGGGCTCCATCGGAGTTCAAATGAAGACCAATTAGGTCATTGTATATCCCCTCAATATACAATGACCTAACAAAAGAAAAAGGAAAGGTATCACCTCCACATCTCAATTTAGGAGTGGGAAAATGAGGTCTTGATCTCTGGTTTGAAGTAGGAGAGTGTGTTCAACATGCATGTAAAATGCTTCTCTGTGTGTACTTTTAGAACACTAATGACTGTTTTAGGTAACTGAGTTTAAGAGAGAAGATCATTTTCATCTGCATACAGACAGCCCAAAACCTTTACATCAGACAAGATGAGTTTGCTCTGGAGCAGGTCAGTCTCTTAAAGATGGTGGCCCCGTCCAACCCAACTCTATCTGAAAATGTTCTTGCGCACACATTAGCAAGTGGGCTCCTTTTTTTTTTTTAAAGTGTTCCATTGTTTTTGGTCAGTTATTTTCAGAATTCTGCGCATGCATACTTCAGAATCAGCAACCTATGTATTGAGTTTGCAATAATCCTATAATTACAGATTTGAAGGAAAGTTAAAATTACTTATAATTGGGCAAAGGCTGACCAGTGAACCATGCCATTCCTTCATTGACTCCACCCTACCCTAGCCCAGAACAGCTAGGAGAAAGTCTCTTAAGAGGTCCAAATGTGAAGAACAGGAAAATAGAAAAGTTTATGGAGTTTATATTTGATGTTAATCTCTATATATCAGGGTTCTGGTTCTGTAGCTAATATGTTCACTTAATATGGACTGCTTAAGAAAACAGAATTTAGTATCTATCAGTATCTAAGTTCTTACACTTAAATCTACTTGTTGAGTGGCGTTGGGGGAGTTTTTTACCACTCTGAATATTAGCTATTTATAAAACACAATGGGTATGATTCTATGAGACAAAACAGACCTAGTTTGTGCATAACAGGAACACAATGAATTTTATTATTTCAATTATTGACTGTGATCATAGAAAATGTAACAAAGTATTATAGTGTCCCACCTATAAAAATATGTGTGCAATAGTTATTAAAAGACCATTATTAAATAAACTGTGATAATGGAATTCAGAGCAAATTGAGATTTATGAAGTGCAGATAATATAGAAAATAAAGAAATGATTATTATTTTAATTTGTAATCTTTATTGTGTTCTGGACCAGAAATTCTTCAAATGAGAGGCAATGACAGCTTTAGTTATCAACAACATAGTCTTTAAAAAAATTTCACATCATTTCAAAGTATTAATAAAAAATAACTACATCTAGTATTAAAAAATATGCAAAAGAACACACACATAACTAACATACCAGATAATTAAAGAAATAAAAATCAGCACAAGATGTGATGTTTTTTATCTCCTTGTGAGAGAACAGTGTTGATTTCTGAGAGTGAAAAAATTCTGATATTAACAAATGAATTGCCTCTAGATGGTAAGAGTACAGATAATCGTGGCTTCATTTTGATAACTTTGTGTATATCCTGAATGTTTTAAAAAGAGTATTATTTGCATGCTGAGAAAAAATTACATCATTTAAATTATCTAAATATTTAAAATGTATAAGTAAATAATAATTCATAATTTAATTTGCTAATTTTCATCACCCTGTGTTGAAAGAGATATTTGTTTGAATGTAGATTCATCAAAATGTCTCATTTCTCACTAATGGTCTTTAATGACCTAAAATATATGTACTCACTGTTGCTTTGATGTTTTTATTTTTAACTTGGAATCTCCTTAAAGATAAAATTACCTCCATAAGCAGAAGTAACAATAGGGCCAGAATAACTTGCCCTACTTACATTTTAAGAAAAAAGTAGAGTCAAAATGTACAATATTCCTACCGGATAAAGGGTAGATTGAGGAGGAAATTCAGGATGAAAAAGTTTTGGGTGTAACTTCACAGTCTATTTAGTTATTTTAATCTCTCCATTTTGGGGCCAAAACATAAAGCACATTTATTTTTACCCCTATGGCATTTAAATGGCATTGACATGTGAGTAGGACTGGGACAGTTGCTCCACTTGTTCATTCAAGAACCCAAGCTAATGGATGTGTGAGTATTCACCATCTTTACCTCAGGGCATTCAGAGTCACCCACAACCAGATAGCAAGAGTGAGTGGAGAACCACTCAGGCATCTTTATGGGTGAAGTCCAGAAGGATTGCTGATCACCTGTTCCCATAGTTCAGCCGCTCATGAAGATTTATCTCCTGACCACACCAATCTAAAACAGAGACTGGTAAAGGTGAACCAGCTGTGTGTGAAGAGGAAAGGAACTGAGCACAGGGAAAATTCAGCCATTACCTGTCACAAATTTGAAATGCTGGTGTATTTCCAAAAATTCTCATATTCAAGACATTGTTATATTTAAGATGTGCACATTAGTTTTCTTCCTACTAAGGATTCCAGAAATTTTCTCCCAAAGTCTTTAAAAAATGTTCCATTCTCCTCCTCCCCAGCTGACGTTGATCTACTATCATTGTGTTTTGCTTTTTGGGTCACACCCGGATATGCACAGGGGTTTCTCCTGGCTCTGCATTCATGGAATCACTTCTGGCGGTGCTCAGGGAACCACATGGGATGCTGAGAATCAACCCGGTTTGGCCACATGCAAGGCAAATGCCCTACCTGCTGTGCTATCGTTCCAGCCCCAATCTACTATCACTGTTGACAGACATTTATTTCATTAATGTATTCCCTAGCCATTAGCTCCCAACTTGCCCCACCATTACAGACACCTTGAATAGCATGCCTGAACAACAAAAGTTTATGTAGATTAGCTTCAGGTGCTACATTAAGACCCAGTAACTGTTATTTCATGAGGGCTTCTGGGCAAACCGCTGCAGTAAGTTTCAATAAAACAGTTTTATGAGTGAGGAATCAGGCACAGAGACCAAAAGACAATGGTTGTACAATTACTCAAAGCTGAGAAGAGAAATAAGCCTTCGACTTCTTTTATTCCAAAGACTTTTGACTTGGCTATGCTGTCTTCCAGTCTATCTTTTCATTGACTTATTTATTTATTTAGATTGTCGGGCCACCCCCAGTGGTGTTCTTGATTTACTCAGGGGTCACTCCTGGTGAGGCTTGGAGGGCCATATGGGATGCCCTAGATTGAGCCCTGGTTGGCTGCTTGAAAGACAAGAGGGCTACCACCTGTATTATCGCTCTGTCAACCTCTACTCTCTTTTCTATTTTCTGCAAATCGGTTCTTCCCTCAACACTTCCCCTGACTTTATCCAGCTCTTTTCATACCTGCCTTGAATGAAACAGCCACCCATAGCTTTTCAGCTGAAAATCTGGAGGCTAAGTGTCCTGGTGTTCCTCAAGGAATGTTATCAGTCACCTTGGGACATTGGCTTCTACCCTCTCAGTCATCTATGATATTCAATGCTACAGTTATTTGGGGTCATTTTTGTTGTAGGAGTTAACAGCATTTGTTGTGTTCATAGCAATGGTCATGCACTCTGCCAAAGGTCTTACATGAATGATCTAAAAACTCTATTGAGGTAGCCACAATGATCTCCATTTCACAGGTGGAGAAACTGAGCAAAGTGTCTTAAGGGTCTTGCCCAAGGATACTCAGATTTTTAGTCACAACCTTATCTTGGAATAGAGACACCCTGTTTGCAAAACTATTGCTTTTAATATTCTACTATTGGGGTGGCTGGTATGAGGGGATGAGAATTACCCCTGGGGTAAGACATGGCCACTCCTGGCATCTCTAAACCAAATGCTGTTTCTCACTGTTATTTTTGCCCAGAGCACTTCAAACCTGATTGGGAGGGATTCAGATAGAATACCACATGTCCTCTTGTTTCCATATACAACTGAATGCTCAAATTTGTTCAAAATTCTTTTTATGGAAAACTTTTCTGTATAGTATAATTTTCGATAGTTCTCAATGGCATGGTGAAATTGGATCAGCACATCACCTGCGTTTATTTTCTTTTCCCAGGCAAATTTGAAAAGGGTGTAAAAGATCTTTTATTTTTTTAATGTTAATCTTCAAAATTCTTCTGGTGCATATAATCCTGAAGTCAGCTTAGCTGCAACCAATACTAAGTTTTCATTTTTTTTCACAAGCAAACAAAAAACATGCAGCAAAAAGATAATTTCCCAGTATAAATCCCTTTCTGCAGACCACTTTTATGTATAAAAATATTTGGTGGGATATTGTGCATTTGCTTATGTGAAATCTTGAAGCTAAATTTAAAAGTGTGAAGGATTTTCTATTCAAAAGAAGAGGACTATATAGAATGGGGTCTTGGGATACCACTATATTCTTATTTATCTGTAATGTCATTTTTAAAGTTGCTGCATTTAGGAAGGCAAATGCTCAAAGTTGGTGCTAGATAATACATTGCTAGAAAGTATAATTTACTATAAGAGCAAATCTAATTATTTAATTTTTAAATAAAAGATACTAAATATGTGGGATACACAATATCCCACATTAATATCGGTGCATTAATAAGCCAGCTTCCAAATTATCACATTTTAAAGGTGTCTTGAAAGCTTGGACAATCTCTAATGTAACAATTACATCAATATTTCACATTCATTTCAGTCAGCAATTCTGATATGATGTGAAACTTCATAGGTTTTAAGCTTTGTCTTTCAAGTGAGTGAAAAAGAAAAATCTGGTAGCTCTGGAATCAGGCTGGCATACTATGATGGGCATTCTTTTAAAATTTTGATTTTAAAGCAGCTGCTCCAAGATTAAACCACAATCTAAGCCAAAAAGTCAGAACTTTTTTTCTTAAAAAATGTTCTTATTGGACTGAAATCCGTGAAAGATGAATGACTGTTATGAAATCCACCAAAGCAAATGAATGCTGAATAGGCATCTTTTTGTCAGGAAAAAAAAATCTATCAGAAAAGCACTTTGTGCCAGAATCACTGCACAGAAAGTGCTTTCCTGTGTCTGCTGGCTTTAGCTCAGAAAGGTGTCTCTCCACAGGCAAGCCCTCTTCAAACTCCAAACAATATTTTTTATTATTTATATTTTATTTTCTATTATTTTTATTATTTATTTCAATCAGAGGCATTCTCTAACACCCCGAAACTTCAATGTCCTGATACACATGAAAATGGGCGGTCTAATGTTTCCTGTTTCTTACCTCTCAGAAATTCTTTAGGAGGGAAACATTTTAGAGGTAAAATGCGAATGTAAAGAGCCCAAACTGCATGCGCTCAGCAAGAAGGTCAGAAGCAGAAGAACGAAGATGGAAAACAAAACGTCGGTAAGTAGCCGTTCACATTGTGGAGCTATGCATCTTCCACGCAGGCTGATTGGTGATTCAGTCATTCTATCCACAGGGTTTCCTGCAAACTCTCGACTTGGCCAAAGATGAAATCTCCAAAGGAAAACACTGGCTCTGCAGAAGGAACTAGACGGAAATGAGAAGGGGGGAAGGGGTGTGTGTGTATGAGTGGGGAGACAAGATTGCATGATGGTCTGGCAACACGTTTCTCAGTGACAGTATATCATGAAACTAGTAATTTGGGGATGTGAAGGGAATTCAGGGAGTTCCAACCTGGAAGACAGCCGTGAACGTTCCCAGTGAGCATCTCAGCAGGCTACGGTTCCCTGTACTGTGGAGGCCTCAGGATGGCAGAGCCCGCTGAAAGGGCTTCGGAAATCATGCCTCCTTTGTGGTCTAATTGGCTGCATCAGTAAATTGCTGGTGGCGAGCTTTAAAGGTTACAGAACAGGAATAGGCTATAGCTTTACGGGAAGGCAGGTGTGAGGCCATTAAACATTCACTGTATTCCAGTGCTTTTAATCCCACTGACCAATTACTTGGAATTTAACTTGGAGCAGGTCACAGAAAACGCTTCCTACTGCGCCTGTGTGTATGCTTTAAGCACGTAGCTGTAATGTAGCCTATAAATAAATGATCACGAAGAACTGTTTATTTCTATCTCTTGCTTTCTCTCAAAAATTGCCAAGGTCTCAGCACATTGGGAAGTGCTTCTTTCAATGACATTTAAGTAAAGCTTAGTAAGATTTATTTATTTATTTATTTAGAAGCAATTAGTTAAGATTCAATAGCATATGTATTAAATAAGGCACTTTTCAATCTTAGTGATTCATTTGTATCCTAAATCAAGGATTCCTGTGATCATTAAACCTGAACTTATTATTATAACAGTATCTGTTTTTTTTTTTGCTCCTCTTGCCCCTTGTGCTTCTCTGAAAATATGTAGAATTTGTGAAAGCATCCCCCACGGAAATAATGGTTCCCATGTATTCATTGGTCATCTGCTACATGTTCAGGACTAGAGAGTTATCAAAGAGAGAAAGAAAAGCTTGAAGATTGGCTCCTTGTTTTTGAAGCATCTATACATTTATATGAGTGACGAGATAAGACCATTCACTTGGAAAATAAATTGGAAGTACAAAGAAGCATGTTATCAATATCCAAAATTAGTAGATGCCCTGTATTCTTAGAAGTCAGTTGTGCAGACAAGAGGATTCTGTGCACACACACATACATATATATACGTTTTGGGTGGGGGAAGGATGGTTTGGGGTGGTTGTGGTGGTGATACTGAGGAACCTGGATGGATTATTCCTAATAGAAAGCAGAAGATGAGCAGAAATGAAGATTGTGGCTTGGGTAAATAACCTGAGAAATGAAACTCCCTGAAATTTCCTTTTTGTCAGCAGAGAGAGCAGGTTTCTTTCCAAAGCCAAACTTGAGAACAAATAAGGCTCTGTGGCTTTTTCATCATGGAAAGAAAAAAATAAAGGCAGTTGGTTCATTTCTCTCATCGGCAGGCTTGCCTTGTGTTGTAAATCTTGGTAAAATTTTAGGGGAGGGAAATGTGTGATTTGGAGAACTGTGAATTTTCCATAAAAGTAACTCTTGAAAAGAAAGAAAAGAGAAACTCATAGAAATTAAACTTGGGTAGAATTCCCCAGAGAACGTCTCATTGGTTCCTTATGACAAACTGGAATTCTAGAAAAACCTGGAGAGTATGCCAGAAGGAATGAACAGACCCCAGCTAAGTGGGTACTGGTGGATAAGGTGAATCCTCCAAGAACTGCAGCCTCTCTAATGAATGCGACCTCCCTCCACTTATTCCCCATTACTTCACTATTCATCTAAATAAAGGCCCATGAGAGAGGTACAATCAGAATATTGTAAGACTCCCTGATTTTTTAAGGAGACCACAGAGCTAGCTGGATTATAGGTGCAAACCTGGGAGCTGTGGAAAAGAAAGAGTACAGAACATTTTATGAGAAATTTTCCCTCAAAAAAATAAATGTCAATAGAATCGTGTCCAAGATCTGAGGTTTGCTGGTACCCATCCTTGCTGGAATTCCTGTTTGGCCTTCTCCTTAAGGGGCAGCAATGAGAGTGTATCATTCATCAACCTTTGGGTCAGAAGGCAAAGATTTTTGTATTATTAAAACATGGCTATAATGGTGGGGAGTTACTGGATTTGAATGAAGTTGTTTGCATGTTTTGTGTGCTTACTGAATCAAATATCAAAAGGACAACAATGAGAGTGATCAAATAATTCTGGAGGAAAAAATTGACAAACAGGATTGGAATTATCCAGCCAAGCTCACAAAACTTTGGACCAAAATTAGCCATAGCACATTCAATTATGATTTAAAATCTTCTCTCTAGGAAAAGAAGAACATGCATGCTGAGGATTTCTGTTGCAAACAACTGTGCAATAACTCCAACAAATTATTTTCTGTCAAAAATGAAGGTCAGAATTTAAACACCACTTAACTAATTTCTGCAGCTCTACAAAATCTCATTGAGTTTTAGATAATAAGCACGCCAGAGACGTTCCAGGATTTCAGTCGCATTTAGAAGTTAGGGTTTTAACTAGAGATTGGGGCCAGGTTTGGAACTGGGATTTAATTTATAACTCAAAGCAAGCCTATGAATCAAAATTAAGAAGAAAAAAGTCCGATCCCAACAACTTTGAAAGATACATTTTGCACTTAGTACAATAATTATAGTTTCCATTTCTTGAATGCTTACCATATGCCAAGAACCATTATAAGAACTGGACCCCAGCATTATATCATTTCCTACTCACAGAAACACCTGGAGGGAGAAACTATCATTATCCCACTTTAAAAATAGGGATGCTGAGGAAAAGCAGGTGAACGAAGCGACCAGGTCGCTGCAGATAACCACAGAGAAGGACAACCCAGATCTGTTTCATTCTTCACTGGACATGGTTGACCACTGCAGCATCCTGCCCTGCTGCTTGATGCTGGACTAGGATTTAAAAATCATTGTAATATTAAGAAACAGAGCAATGAATAAAAATTACAGAAAATGTGTAGGCAGATAAGATAGGTTGTGCTAAAAAAGAATCCAAGACAAACAACTCTCAAGGATGGTTTGATTTTTTCCAAAGGATAGTGAAATACTGATAGCAGGTGCATTATGACTTCTAAGCGGACTCTTGGAAGGGTCCACTTGTCATCAGTTCCTCTAGTTCGAAAGGAAATATTGTTTATAGTCTATATTAATGACTCTGAAGTTTGAAAGTGAGCTGGTGTAGAAAAATGAATTTTCTTTAGAGGGTTGGTATTGACTCATCTAACTAACAAACCTAATTATTTCTTATGATAGAACTATTTCAACAAATGTGATCTGTATTTGAATGTCTTTCAAAAAAGATGATAAAGATTATTATTTGGGGGCTGGAATGAGAAAACAGCAGGAAGGATGCTAGACCTGCATGTGGCCAACTTGGGTATGACTCCTGGTACCCAGTATGGTCCTTCAGCATGGTCAGAAGTGATCTGTGAGCTCAGAGCCAAGAATAAGCCCTGAGCACCTCTAGGTGTGTGACCCCCACCCGATTCCTGTTCTTCAAAAAACATGTACCATTTTACTTTTCTGATGATGTTGGATTTTAGTTATAGACATTAGCTCTTGATTTGTCAATAAGATTGCCAGGGTGTATCTGACACAGAGACATTACTGTATCACTGTATCACTGTCATCCTGTTGTTCATCAATTGCCTCAAGCAGGCCCCAGTAACGTCTCCTTCATTCTAGCCCTGAGATTTTAAAAAGTGCCACATCCGAGGATCTTTCAGGGTCAGGAGAATGTGACCTATCATTGTTACTAGTTTTTGGCATATTAAATATGCCACGGGGAGTTTGCCAGACTCTGCCGTGTGGGCAGGATACTTTTGGTAGCCTGCCAGGTTCTCCAGAGTAAGAACTAGATAATAAGATGTCTTCTCTTCCGGAAGCAGGGTTTTATAGTCTCTGGGTCTTGGCTATTGATGGGATTACACAGCGCCGGGGCAGTTGGTGGGTGTTGCGCCTACATACTGGAAGGTGTGGGATCTGGGTAGAGGAGGCCCCAGTCTCAGTCCGAGTAGGCTTGGAGATCTATGTCCTGGGTCCCACACACCTGGGTTCCTTGGCCGGTTCCTTCATGCATGAGGCTCGTCGGAACGTGTGGAGAGTGGTCTTAAGCATGGCTGTGTCTAGAACAGGAGCTGCCGGGGCTCTGCTCGGGGTGGGGAGGGAAACTCAACCCACCCTCCTCCAAGGGGCCCCAGTGAGGGCAGCAAGGAACGGTGTCAGGAGACTCTGTGCTGTTCTCTTCCAGAAGCAGGGTTTTATAGTCTCTGGGTCTTGGCCGTTGATGGGATTACACGGCACCGTTGAGACATGTCAGGTAGCTATTGCTACATATTAACCCACCCGATGTCAGTATGCTTTTAAAGTATTTTCGTATTTATTTCTTAGCAATTTTATTCTCTTTTCTTTTCTACTGTTTTCTATTCATCTCCCTCCCTATCCTACTTCTTCCCTTTTTACTTCTCTTTGTTCCTCCCATCCATTCTTCCTTTATTCAAAAAATATTTATGGAGTGCTAACGCAGGTCAGCAACAACCCTGCACAGGCTCCACAATGGGTTTGCTATGGTGAACAAGATACTGTCCTGATATTTGGGTGATTTTCATTCTTCTTTTTTGTTTTTTTTGTTTTTGTTTTTGTTTTATGGCCACATCTCAGCTATGCTCAGGGCGCATTGCTGTCTCTGCACTCAGAAAAATTCCTGACGGTGCCCAGGGAACCATTTGGGATGCTGGGGATTGAACCCGGGTCTACCATGTACAAAGAAAACTCCCTACATGCTGTACCACTCTCTGACCTAGTGACTTGTATTCTTAAACCTTCCAGTTGTCACTTATTTTGGTTTCCTGTGAGTCCTAGAGTTAGCATCTTCATATTCTGACTTCACTGTTTTACCACACTACATAAATTCAAACTAAAAGGAGAATAAATAGCTTCTATGTGAAAGCTCGAGCAACCCAGGGACTATGACTATTATGGGGTTTCACTAGACTCAGTGATTTAGCATGAATTTCAGTCTCTATCTCCCTATCATCATTCATTTAATGTTGTCTGGTGAATAGGAAGACCTGCCCTTCGCCTTTGCTTGCTGTAGGACCTTTGTCAAGTTACTTCTCTTTTTCAGGCTTTAATACAATTTTCTGCAACCTGGATATGTGCTGAGGATTTAAGGATAATATGAACATCAACTCCCTAATCTGATGCTTGGTATCTAGGTTTTTGAGGCTATCGATTTTAGAAAGGAAAGAACATTTTTATTTTATTTTTAATGAAATGTGATCTAAAATAAATTTTCTTTTTTTCTTTATGTAGGAGTACTGCTATTTATTCAGCCACTGATTAGCTGATTGAATTGGGCATGAACTCCACCTTACTTTATTTATTTTTCTTCTTATATTTATTTATTGAATCACGGTGGGAAAAGTTACTAAGCTTTCAGGTTTAAGTCTCGGTCATACAATGATCAAATACCTCTCCCCTCACTAGTACTCATTTTTCACTACCAAGAACTGGCGTATACCCCCCTCCCACCCCTCCCAATGCCTGTGACGCAGATGATTTCCACTTAACTATTCTCTGCATTGATTACATTCATTATTTCGACAAAAGATGCACCATTATTGTTTAGAATTACCCCTCCCCCCCAACAATCAGAATTGCTGAAAAGGCATTGTGAAATACTTTGTTTTCTATAGATGGTTATGAGAATCATATAATGTCATGCGGGATTTTGGGTTTCTGCAAAGAGCCGGATAATTACGAGATTGGTTTCTGTGTGTCTGGTGTTATGGCTGTGCCAGAGAGCCGCTCGTGGGGGGCAACTCCTGACCTCGGTAGGGCGTGAAGGACGAGCTGGTACCGCCCCCCTTCCTTTGAGACTGCAGTTGCCCTGTCACCGCTGGCTCATAGCTGGCTTTCCTATAAGCTCTGAGGTGGCAGCCTCCTTGCTGCTGGGGGGGAAAAAGGCAGAAGGGAGCAACACACTTTCCCTCCTGGGGAGGCATGGCGCTGTAGTTTAACGCATGGTCCGTTCACTTTTCTGCTGCAAGCTGCCAGGCTCTGGATTAATCCTTTTGCCTCTGGAGCCATGGCCGTGCTGGAGAGCCGCTCGTGCGGGGCAACCCATGAGCTCGGTAGGGCATAAAGGACGAGCTGGTACTGTCCCCCTTCCCATGAGACTGCAGTTGCCCCATCACCACCGACTCATACCTGGCTTTCCAATAAGCTCTGAGGCAGCGGCCACCGTGTATGCAGTTCAAATGCATTTCTGCCAAAAGCTGCTGGGTTTCGAGATTTATTTCTGAGTCTCTGGGATCATGGCCATTAATTAGCTTGATCAGGAGCCAGAGAGGCCATTTGTAGGCAGCAACTCGGGGTCTCGCTGGCATGGGGAGGAAAGGGCTGGTTCCACCTCCATCTGGTGAGGCCTTGCATATCCCGTCACTGCAGGCCCAAACCTGACTGTCCTGTTTAGAGGATGGCTGTCACTGGGCCGCCAGGGGGAACAGGCCAAGGCACAGAACCTATTCCCACCTGGAGTGGCCCAGCTCCAGTAAACTACTGCAGGAACAGGACGCATTTCTGCCAAAAACCGCTGGGTTTTGAGATTCGTTTCTGAGTCTCTGGGATCATGGTCATTAAGCAGTTCAATCAGGAACCAGAGAGGCCATGAATCCACTTATATAGCTGAGCCGGAGGTGGTTTGTGGCTGTGTCTCCCACTTACCTAACTTTTGGCCGTTTACTTTCTTGGTAAACTTTGCCCCAAGTTTTTGGGGTCTGGCCAAAGGCACAGCAGCAATTTGGGGGTATCTGAAAGTCTGACAGTGCTGTCAGACTGCTGGTGCACTTGCCTCACAGGTACAGATTGACCTGCTGGAGGCACCATACCCCCTTAAAATAAATTTTCTTAATAAATTTTGACTGAAAAGAAACAAAACTGGTATATAGAAAAAGTTGTGGTGAATTATTTCCTCATAATATTTTTCTACACTTCCTCCTCCCCTCTCAGAGAGCCTGGCAAGCTACCGAGAGTATCACGCCTGCGCGGCAAAGCCTGACAAGCTACCCATGACGTATTCAATATGCCAAACACAGTAACAAGTGTCACAATGGAGACGTTACTGGGCCCACTCAAGCAAATCAATGAACAATAGGAAGACAGTGACAGTGATTTAATGAAATATATTGGACTGAGGAAGTGGCTCAAAGGGATGTGAGAGCCCTGGATTTTATTCCTGGCAGGAGATGGTCCCCCAGCACTGCCAGGAACATCCTTGAAGCAGTTAGCTAGGGATAGTCCTTGGGCACCACTGAGAGTGACCCTAAACATGAAAGAAGGAAACAAAGAAAAAAAAAAGGAAGGAAAGAAGAAGTTCGTTATCTATTCAACTTAATTTCTTGGACTTAAATAAAAAAAAAACTAAACATATGTATTGTCAAATATGCAATTATGTCTTATTGTCCATGTTGTAGATTTGCCAGATAATGTGGTATAAATAATCCATGCATGTATTATAATGATTTCAAGATACAGGTAGTTTAATAAGCAGCTCTTAAGATTTTTGAATATTTATGAAATTTAATGTAAATACAATACTGCTGATTGTGACTACTCTATTTCCAATACATTCAATATTAAGTGGGGTCTCAGTTTGATTATTTTTCAAGTAGTGAACAGATTATTCTAATACCATCATAAAATACTCCATATTACTCCCTTAAATATCCCTTCAATGTATGTTGCTGCTTTGAGAGCATATTGGTTGTGTATATTTGTTAGGATGTATTTATTTGCTTTAAAAATATTTTCATCTGCATTTCTAGCATGCCTACATTATTTTGATCTTATCTAATAAGTTTTGAGTATAGTAATCATATCATGAACTTTTCATCAATATATCACCTAGAGGTCAAGGACCAGAGAGATAGTACAGTGGGCAGGATTCTTTCCTTGCAGGTGGCTGATTCAGGTTCCATCTCAGCACCCCATATGGTCCCCCAGCCCTTCCAGGAGTGATCCCTGAATGCAAATTCAGGAGTAATCATACCATACCCTGAGTATCACTGAGTGTGGCTCCAAATACACACACACAAATAAAATGAATCACTTAGAGATGCTTTTTATGTGGTAGGTTCTCAGAAAATGTGTGTTCTTGTTGGTGTGTGTTACTTTTGGGCAAGATAAGTCCTCCAAAGAGGCCCTGCTGTTCTAAATCATATGCCAATGTTTCTTGGACCCAGACACTTCATAACCATTTGCTAGAATTCCTAACACTTGAGGCTTGAAAGAAAGATTTGTTATGTACCATGGTCTGCGGTTGCTTGGCTGATTTCTCTGTCTGCCTGGACTCACTTATGGCTGTGTATGAAATTTCAGAAAGGTCAGTGTGGGTCTAGACTTAATTGGAAAAGAGAAGATGGTTGATTCTCTCTTTCCATGGTCCTTTATCTTCAGTGAGTCTATTCTGTCCATTTTTTTGTATGGCACTGACATTTCATGAGAGCAAATTCCAATTCTTCTAACAGTTTGTCAAAACTCTGCTTATTGGAAACCTACTATATTGCACTGTCTGGAGCAAGTAGCAAGGAAAGTTCAGCATTCAGGTGAGAGATGACACAGGGTTGTGAAGATGTGGCTCATCCATCCGTCCGTACATCCATCCATCCATCCATCCATCCATCCTTCTATCTATCCATCCATCTATTCAAGGAGGCCATTTGCATCTCAATTTACAACCACATCTCCCCCCCACCCGCCCCCTCGTTTTCTCTCCAAGCTGGTCAAAGGCCTCAACATAAGTGGAATCAATAACTGATCAACTGACTATAAATGCCAATTTGGGGGACGGGTAGTTCTGGAGCAATAGTATAGTGGTAGGGCAACGTCTTGCAAGCGGCTAACCCAGGTTTGATCCCTGGCACTCCAGGAGTGATCCCTGAGTATAGAGTCAAGAGTAAGTCCTGAGCACTGCCAGGTGTGGCCCCAAAATGAAACAAAAAAAACCCCTACATTTTTTAAGGTAGATCAATACTTATATTCTTGGCATACATGATTTCATGCGCATGTGTTATTTAAACACCAGGTGCAAAAAGATTAGAGGCATCTTTCAATAAAAAGTGAATATACCATTAAACATTAAAAGTACTTGAATGCCTCACAGGCTGACTTTGTTGTTTTAATTAAATATCAGACACTGGTAGTGGGATTGATATTGGAATATTGTATGCCTAAGACTCAACTATCAATAACTTTGTAGATCACAGTTCTTTAATTAAATAAAGAAGTAAATATTAAATCTAACATTGAATTTCCTAGGAATCAAAGCAGAAAATGGGAAATTATGATAGCTTACATTTTCTTTATTACTTGTGAAGTGAAAGCACGCTGCTCTTAGGGTGATTGGCTTTCTTTTGCCTGCAGATAGACAGTGTGCCATAGAGAACTGGGAATTCACTTGACTGTAACTGAGAAACACATTCTCTTCATAATCTATGAAAGAACCAATGGCCTGATGCTCACATGAGATTCAGAGATAATTCTGATATGGAATAACTTTGATGAAGCAATGGCTGTCTCCAGTGTGTTGTAAACAGTCCAAGTACAGTCTTGTCATACCTCTGGATCTCAACATAGCTTTGGGGGCTACATCTGTGATATCTAGGTATACTTCTAATTCTGAAACCTACCACCTCTCCTCCACCCCAGCAACTCTACCTTTTCCTGGAATACACAGACACCCCACCTCCACCTCCTTACACATTGGCATAAATTCCCTTCCCCTAATCTCTATTCAAATGTCCTCTCACCAGTTATGCAGTCTAAACCAGTTTCTTCCACAAGAGCCTCCTGCTGATATCCCTCTATGAACCTACCCTGCTTGGCTTTTTCCTCAGAACTGTAGCCACCACTCAAGAAGGAGATTTGTCACTGCATGCCGCACTGCTGCCAACAGTGTAGTGCTTGGTCCCTGGAGGGAAACCTGACATTGCTTTTGTTGGAACTCTTGTTGGTGGCGTTTATAAAGGCACTTGCTGCATGACATTGAAAACCAGGGGAAAGAGAGTACACATCTTTTTTGCACGGACTAGCTAAGCTTGTGAAGACTCGGTTTGCTTTGAGGTATTGACTGAAATAAAATGGGACCTCTGCAAGGAGGAGAAGACAGGTTCTTAATTAAAAGATTTTGTTTGTTTGTTTGTTTTTTTGGTCCATATGGCAGTTCTCAGGGTTTGCTTCTGGCTCTGTGTTTAGGGATCACTCCTGGTAGGGTTTGGGGTACTTTATGAGATGCCAGTGATGGAACATGGGTCAGACACGTGCAAGGTAAAATCTCTCCCCACTGAACTGTCTCTATACTCTCCCAAAAGGTTGATATTTTGAGGGTTTAATTATGGAATACCAAGAGGAATGAGAGTGAGCTTTGTTTCACTACTTGCCCAGGCTCCTTCAAGTGGATTCCAACTCATGTACAATTCGAGCAAGTGGGCCATTTTCGGGAGAGAGAAACTTGACATGAAGGTAAAGTCACAAAGTTTTTGTTTTGACAGCTATAGGGCCATTCCTAAATCCTGGGTAAATAAGAAAATACATACATTTAACTCAAGATCTTTATCTCTGAGATAGGATGTAGGCCTTAGAGAACGTAAATTGGAAGACAACAATTCAGAGAAATAGTACAGGAGTTAAGGCACTCGCCTAGCATGCAGAGGACCAGTTTTGTTTGTTTGGTTTGGGTGCCACATCTGGTTGCACTCAAGGTTTACTCCTGGCTATGTACTCAGGAATTACTCCTAAGGGTTGCTCAATGGACTATATGGGATATGGGATGCTGGGATTAAATTTGGGTCGATCGCATGCAAGGTAAGGGCCCTACCCATTGTACTATCAGTTCTGTTCTAATGGATAACAATAGGACACACAGTTTTGATCTCCTACATTGCATAGGGTTCCCACAATACCACTACGAATGACCCCTAAGCACAGAATCAGAAATAAAACCTGAGCACTGCTAGGTGTGGCCCCAAAATAAACCAAATATTACTAATCGAGAAATGGTACAGTGGGTAGGTCATTCCTCCTCTTGGTCAAATTCCCCTACACCACACAGAGTCTCTTGAGCCGTGCCAGGAGTGATGCCTGAGCACAGAGTCAGGAGTAGGTCCTGAGCTCAAAATAGTGTTATCCAAAATCTAAAATAAATGCATTTTTATTTAAAAAGAAGAAGCAATTCCTCTGAGGATTTAGTAAGAGGTCTGATTTCTTCGGGTTCTTTCAGCAAGGGGCCAGGCTCACTATCTTCTACAGCTGTGAAGAGGAAGGGTTTTTTCTCTCCTCAGGTAGGTTCAGAAAACCTCTACACATTCACCTACCCCGCATCCCCCATTTTATCCCACAGAAAAGCAACATTTCAAGCAGACATTGAGCCAGTTCCACTCTGCCACTCACTAGCGATGAGTTTGCTGGCAACTTCACAGGCTTGGCTTTCTCAGAGATGAAGTGAGGGTGCCCCATGACATCTGGGTAAGAGGGTCCACAACCCCCCCCCCAACCTAAAGATATGGTGAATTTTCCTTTCCTGGACACTTGTATATGAAAGAGGAAAGAGTAACAAAGCAGAGATCTCACTGTTGCTTTTTCTCTTACATTTTCCTGAAGGCAATTTGTTGGACTACCACAGGGATGTTTATTTTCTTAACTAGAGGTCATGAGACATGAAGACCACTAATGAATGAGATTGGAGGCTCAGGGAGTTAAGGGATTTCCCTGCTTCTTCCAAGGCTCTTCTCATATTGGGAAAAAAAAAAAAGTCCCCTGTAAATTTTATGACTGCAGTGTCAAAAGTCTTCTATCCAAATCGCAGTAAATATTCTAATGAAGTCTGGAAAGAAAGCCATTTGTAATGGCTCGGGGCAGAGTATTAACATAGCCTGTTTCTAGTTAGTCAGTCATTAGAGAGATCTAACATGCATGGGAAATGGTTTCCTGTTCTAAGTGCTTTAAAACCAAGTTTTAGGAAACCCCGTTTCCTGCAGGCTCATTTGGAGACAACAATGTACCAACTGGTCAGACTGTGCAGAGGGCCAAGTGGGCGCCTCCTCAGTTGCAAGTGAAGTTTGGTCGCAGCAGCTGCCACCAGGCAGAGAGGGAGGACTCTGCATGTTGGGGGTGCTGATGAGGAGTAGACCGGTTCCCAGTGGAAGGGTACCTGGGCTCAGGATGCTGCTGGGCATCATCCTTTACCTCTGGGTTAAGTGCATTGGGATTGAGTGATTGAGAGGGTGATCAGAAACAGGAGGAGACTCTTTGATCTGGAGAAGCCTGGGCAATAGGGCCAGGATCAGAATGCTGGGGCTGAGAAAAACGGGTGGTGGTGCTGTGTATGTGTGTATTTGTGTGTGGGTATGTGTGTGCGTGTGTGTGTGTGTGTGTGTGGGGGGGGGGGGGTTATCCACCAGGTTTGGGGTTGGGCAGACTGACCCAGAGAGGGAATTCTTTTGGCTACCTGATGTGTTGTGCATTAAAATGGGATTTTCCAAAACAAGGAAGTCCCAGAGACTTCAATTAGGATGTAGATGAAAGTATTTGTTAATCAAATCCATTTGCTTCTTTTTGTGTGTGAAATGAGGGTCAATACTGTATGTGGAAGCAGGAAATTGATGGCTCCAGGAAGACCACCCATTTCCTCACCTCCAGTAGACACCCCCTATTACAGCTGCCTAAATCACAAAGGACATTCCTTAGCCCCTAAGCCACCCTTGCTACTTCTCCGGCAGAGGATCCAAAACCACCACCTTTCCAGGCACCCTGCCATCCCCCACCCTGCCATTCCGAGAGGGCACAGCCAGCATACTCACTACAGGCAGATTTTCTCAAGTATTTGTTAGAAGAGCAGTTGAGACAGTGCTTTTATTACCCCTTTGGTCAATTGTATTTTGGGTTTTAACTCCTCACTTCTTACATCCTTGTTCTCTCCATGGTATTATTTTGGGGAAGAATAACTCTCCTTGGACTTTGGTTTGCCACAGTTTTTTGTTTGTTTGTTTGTTTTGTTTTGTTTTGTTTTGTTTTGTTTTTACCAATGAAATAGAGTTGGATGTGCCTGCACCACCTCTTAATCCCCCTGTCCCCTGCCATCGCTTAGGAAGAGCTAGCAATCCTGCCAGCCAAGAAAGGATGGTAAAGGTAAAGGTAAAGGCCCTCCCGTTGATCGTCGATTTGCTCGAGCGGGCCCAGTAACGTCTCCATTGGAGACTTTGTTGTTACTGTGTCTGGCATATGGAATACTCTCGGTAGCTTGCCGGGCTCTCCGAGAGGGGCGGAGGAATCGAACTCGGGTCGGCCATGTTGGCCGCTTGTAAGGCGAACGCCCTACAGCTGTGCTATTGCTCCAGCCGAAAGGATCTCAACCTATTCTCAAAGAAAGGATGATGAGGGATATATAGCAGTAGCAGAATCTTCCCTTCCAGCCCACAGATGCAGGTTAGGCTGGACTCCTAATAACACACAGCGGCTGTTGGGGGATTTATACCAGCAGGCAGGAGTCAGTGGATTCACCTCCATCTTCCACATAGAGGCAGCACAGATTGGAGATCTGCATAGGATTCCCCCAAGGCACAGATCTCTGATGCAGGTTGAGCTGAGATTTGAACCTGGGGACCTTTGCAGTTCTTAAGCATTAGGCTAAACTTCTCTCCCTAGTAATTTCTTATTGCTGAGCTGCTGCTTTCCAGAAGTATTGTAAGCCTTGGTTTTTCCTGCAAGACAGATTCTATTGTCACGGTTTCGACTGGAACAGCTAAGGGGTAGTATTGATCTGCTAGTAGGGGCCTTGCAGACAGAAAAAAAAGAAAAAAATACCTGGAGTCCCTCCCTTCTTCACTGTCTTTTAGACCAAATTGAAGAATTTGTCTCTGCTGCTCATGTCATGCAGCTGCTTCCAGTTGCTGGTCTCGCTTCTTATCTCCCCAAGTTTCTACCCAGGGATTAGTACTTTCATGTGAACAAGGGAGCCAGAATGTTAAAAAGTCTCCATAATCAAAAGTAAGCCACCTTTAGTGTTGGAAGCTCAGGTGAGCAGTTAGTCAGCTGAGATGAAAGGTTTGATTTGTCTAGAAACTCCAAGGTCAAAATCCACACATGGGCACATGTTGGGGAAGGACCAGGTCGGGGTTAGGTAACTTAAAGCCAGCATGTGCAGTGGGGAAGCAACTTAGTCATGCATCTGGGCACCTCACTCAAGCCTGTTTCCTCTCAATGATGTACCCTTGAAAGCTCACGGTCCTTCTCTGAACGCCAGTGTTCCTGATGGTCAGAGGACAGGTGATTTGGGAGGCATCTTCTTGGAGCACCTTTTGACTTTTTTGCTGCTGGAGGTTCTGACATGAGCCTCAGAGCCCCAGGAACCCCCGGCAGTGCCATGCCTGAGACAAATGCTGAGCTGGAGACAAGTGCCTCCCTTCCAGAACATCCGATCTGAACCTGTTATTTTCATGATGTGCTCTGAACAACCCGAGATTTCATGTCACTGGGTAGAGCATAGATATAATTTGGAAAAGAGGAGGTTTATAGGAAGTACAATAACAGCCCCCATTATTTATTTTAAAATCTTATTTAAATAAAGATTGTGCATTTAAAGTTGTATTTGATTGAACAACTGTCCTTTTTTAAAATTTTCCCTGACAAAAGCTATGAATTATTAATTTCTGTCATTGTATTCACTGAACAAATGTAATTGCAAGTAAATGTCTGAAGTTAATGAAAAAAATTAAGAAAAAAAGATTTCTTTATAAGAATTAATGAAACATTTCCACCAACCTCTTTGAAATCACGATTATGACGCCCTGCAACATTTCTTTGGAGTTGCATATCCAGAGCAAAGTGGTTTGAGTTCTTCTTTCTCTTTGGCATGAAGGATGAAAACATTTTATTAAGATTATACCAGCTGTAGAAATTAACATACAGAGGATTCTAACCTTAACCCCCTCAAACGTTTCCCTTCGCTTTAACTGCTTTTCATTGATTCTGAGCTGTTGATGGGAGGTCACCACCACATTCCGTGGGATTGTGCGGGTTGCTGTCACAACCATCAGTGTTTTTATGTTAACATAATGCACAAAAAAACGCTTTAATTTCTTAAAGTGAAAAAACAAAAGACAAGGGTACCATATCTCTGGATTAATTGGCAGTCAGTCTCAAAGCAGTGAACTGAAATAATTTCATGCTCCATCTCGCCAATATCCTTGAGTAAGTCTTTCCCAAAAAGGAAACAAATAGTTTTTCAATTCTACCTAGTCCCCAACTCACCTGAGGAGATAAACGCCACTCCTCCAGGACTATCTACAGTTTCAGTTCAATAGAAGAATCTGTGAGTGCAACTGGGGAATACCTGAGTTATGATCCAGGTTCTGTCATTTATGCTTTGTGTGATCCCCAATCCGTCTTATGAAAAATGAATAACAATACTTGAATACTTAACCCTGCCTCCTTTACAAACTTGAAGGTACGAAGATCTCTTATACCTTCCCATGCAGTTATTATTTCTCTCTCCCTCCTACTACCTCTCCTCACCCTCTCCCTTTCCCTAGTTACCCTTTCTCCTTTTTTCTCTATTTCTCATCCCCCCATGCGTCAGTCTTCCAGATCTGAAGAATTTTAAAACATTAAAAAAAAGATGAAGAGAAGAGGCGTATTCCTATAATTTACCCAAATGTGCACATTTTAATCTATGGATAACAGAGGTTCCAAATTACCACCAGACCAACACACTATCCTTATTTAAGGAATTCTCTTAACTCCTACCATGAAGTCTCCATAAATCTGCCTGATATATAGATGTCAGTTTCTGGCAGTTGAAACATGAAACATGACATCAGCTGAGGATTCAGTTACAACTCATAAAGGCTATGTTTATTTGCTGGTTCTGTTTAAAAATTTTTTTCCAACTATCATTTTACTCAAATGGCCCCCTATTTTATGGGAAATACAGTTAGAACTAATGAAGCAAACTCTTTCTGAGCTCAATAGACACATAGTCTGTGGTCATCCTTATGGTAACCAAATATTTAAATGATTTAGAGCCATGTGATCTAGTATTGTTCAGTATGTTAATGAAATAGTACCAGCAGCTGAGATAGAGACTCAATGCAGATATGGAAGGAGAAGTCTAAGACTCAAAGAGATAAGTGGAAAAAGAAAGAAGCAGAAAAAGAAGTTCAAATGCAAAAAACCAAACTACGCTGAAAGCATGCTGTACTCCATCTCGTAGATCCCCTTACCTTTCAGATACTGCTTCAAATTTGAAGGAGTGTTTAGAAGCAAGACAGAAAGAGGTCTGTCCACTGCAATTGCTACCCTTGTCTAGTGTGTGATGCTGGAACATCTTCCAAAGGACGCTACTTCCAAACAATAGTACCTGCTATACAAAAAAACCAAAAAACCCCAAAAATCCTTTCCTAAGGGTCTGGTGGGATTAGCACAGTCACAAGAAATATATTATTCTCATTTAAAGTTTCACATTTAAAGTATCGCTGGAGCGATAGCACAGCGGGTAGGGCGTTCGCCTTACAAGTGGCCAACATGGCCGACCCGAGTTCTATTCCTCTGCCCCTCTCGGAGAGCCCGGCAAGCTACCGAGAGTATTCGATATGCCAGACACAGTAACAACAAAGTCTCCAATGGAGACGTTACTGGGCCCACTCGAGCAAATCGACGATCAACGGGAGGGCCTTTTTTAAAGTTTCACATACCTCTAATTTTCCTAGACACCCCCTCTCTCACTCCTCCAAATATCTCAGTGTATAGCTTCTCAAGAACATTGCACTTCCAATGGTCAGCTCAGTCAAATTTGTTGAATTAATTTCTGCTGAAAAAATAAATCTGGAAAGAGGTACAATGAGTTAGCTGCCTGAGTCCTTTATTTATTTTTATTTTTTTCAGATTGGGGGGTCATATCCAAAAGTGCTCAGGGCTTATTCCTGACTCTGCACTCAGGGATTACTCCTGGGAATCCTCAGAGAACCATATGGGTGTTAGGAAACAAGCATGGGTTGGACACATGCAAGGCAAGTAATTTACTCTCAGTATTATCTCTCCAGTCCTCCTTTTATTTAATTTTTCAGTCACTGTCACTGTCCTCCCATTGTTCATTGATTTGTTTGCGCGGACCCGTAATGTCTCCATTGTGACACTTGTTACTGTGTCTGGCATATTGACTACGCCACGGGTAGCTTGTCAGGCTTTGCCATTAGGATGAGATACTCTCAGTAGCTTGCCGGGCTCTCTGAGACGAGTGGAGGAATAGAACCTGGGTTGGCCAGGTCGTCTGTGTGCAAGGCAAACACCCTACCCACTGTGCTACCGCTCCAACCAATAAATAAAAATGAATCTCCTTTATCCTGATGCCTTAAATCCCCTTCTAGAAAGTCTGCCATGATGATTTGAAAAGAACACAGGCCTGGTGCTTTATTTCAGCAGCACCGAAGAGTCCCTTTGTCTCCTGTTCTCAATAATGTCTTTCATAAATTCTTCTGCAAACGTTCGTTTGTTTTGTTGTAATTGTCAATTTATTTGAAGATATCTTTCAGTGAGAATAATCCCGCAGGAGTTGTCTAAAGGAAGTAATTTTTCTCCCTAGTCTGGGTTTAAATGACGGTGAGGCTAATCTTGGGCCTTGGAAGGCCATGTGCAAGTGTGCCTCAGTCACAGAATCCTGGGATCTAGCAAGGGTGACATTTCCTCCTCTCTACAGAGCACTATTTCTGTCTTTCAGAAGACTTCCCTCTTATCTAGCCGCTGAAGTGGGGATCTAGCTCAGGAATCAGCAAACTGCATCTTAGGGTCCAAATCTGTCTCTCTTCCTGGAAGATCCACGAGAATTTTCTTTTTACATATTTATTTGTTTTTGGTTTGGATGTCACACCTGTTCGGGATTTTACTCCTGGTTCTGCAAACCAAGGACTACTCCCAGAGAACCCAATGGGGATCAAATGGGGGTGCCGGGTATTGAAGCTGGATTATCCAAGTGCAAAGGTAAGCATCACACCTGCTGTACCCAAAAATATCCAACAATACTTTGTGATATGTAAGGAGTGTATAAAAATCACTACAGGTGTCTATATACAAAGGTTTACTGGAAATTGGCCCTGCTCTTCAGTGGAAAATGGTGTAGGGCAGCTTTTGTAATTGAGCGACAGAGTGAAATAGTTGCAGCACAGCATGTATGGTCTTCAAAGTCTAAACTACTTGCCACCCAGCCCTTTAAAAAAACAAAAAAACTTTTTCAACCCCTGTTTTAATCGAACATTTCCTGAAGTGAGAGGCACCATGTCTGTGGCGTTTTTGTATTTCTAAACTTTATTGCTGTCATTTTAAAATCAAGTTTCAATCTTCAGGCTGTGTCTGTGAATGTTAAAAATACACATCAGATCACTTACATAGTTAACCATTTTCAGTGTATCCATTTGGGAGACAGGATTGGGACACATCTGGTGATACTCAGGGGTTAGTCCTGGCTCTGTGCTTTGGGGTTACTCCTGGTGGAACTCTGGAAACCCTGCATGGTGCCAGGGATTAAACACTAGGAATGAGTAGTTGATGGGGTATAGGTATTTTCCTAGGTGAAAGAGAAGATTGTGGAACTTTTGGTGTATGCCCTTTCTTCACTGAGATGTCTCTGTGAAAGACTCGTTGGACATGATTCTCACTCACTTCCTCTACTTCTCACACACTGTCGGTGCCTCTTGAGCATTGAACGTATGTTACCAAATGCTATTCTGGGAATGAAAATGACCTGAACAAGAAAAGTGAAACACAAGAAATGCTATTGTTCAAGGGCTTACTGGCTCCAGGATAAAATACAGCAGTCTTCACACACTTTCCTCTAAGGAAATTTTTTGGGATCATTTTTAGCAGATAATTCATAACAAGCAATACAAAATAAACTATTTAGGTCCTGCTTGGGCAGGGTTTAGGGATCGGGGTGGAAACATTTGAAATAATGATGGTGGCGAAGTATAATGGTGGTGGGATTGGTGTTGGAATATTAAATGTAATAAATTATTGTGAACAGCTTCAAAAATTCATTAAGATGAATGAAATTATAATTTGGAAAATCAAAAAAAATAAGAAATGCTATTCTTTATTTTTGTTGAGTTAATTTTGGTTTGGCGGCAACTTTCTGCAGTGCTCAGGTGCCCCTGTGAGGACGGTGCTGGGAGTAGGGGAACTTTTTCTCCCGAAGGTACTGAGGGGAGGAAACCCAGGGAATACAGCATGCAACTCATGCACCCCAGTCCTTTGAGTCATTCCCCTGGCCCCTAAGCTCTTTTCTTTAAACATTTATTGAGTACTTCGATTATTGTTGTTGTATGAGGTAATGAGACCATAAAGACGAGAAGGATATGTTCCATAACATAATATCAAGAAACTTAAATCTAGTGGCACAAAGACCGAATTGTATACAAGGGCATCCAGAATGCAGCAGCAAATTCACCAGGGGTCACTTGTGTGATATGATAAAAAACTTGAAGCCAACACAGTAGCACGGTGCAAACTCCTAACTTGAGGAAGCGCATCATTTCCAAAGGACATCAGGCTGCACTTTTGATGATATCCTATATATATTTGTAAAGCTGAGTTTACAGTGGTTTCTATTTTAAAAAGAAAGCATCGCTTAAAAATCAGTGTGGGACAGGAAATGAGGATAGTGAGGTGCAATCTGATTCCAAGGCTTGAGAAGTTGTGCAGAGTCTACTAAAAATCATATCCCCAATTGGTCAGTACTCAGGTATCAGTGCATGAAGCCCACACAGTATTTTTTCTTTTAATTTCTGTGTATTTTTGATATGCCAGCTTAGGCCACAAATGTCATTCCATTTTTTGGTACCTTCTCAGCTCTTTCTTTTGAAAAAAAAATCACTGAGCAACAATGGCTGAGAAAGTTGATAAGCCTCAGATATTGTGAGTTACTGGTGTTGCTCATCCTGAATATGAATACTTTAAATTGGCAAAAATGGAAGACAAAGCTAGATGGTATGTAAATAATTCAGCAATAAGCAATGTGTGGCTATTATGATTCAGGGGTAATCAATGTGATGCATTGGCATTAATAACACAGGGTCAATATGCACACCCTTTTAATATAAGCCTAATTATGACTGTCTCTTTGCATGAAACTAAAAATATTGAAAATGTTGACAGTGGGGAGGTGCCCTTGGATCAAAGCTCTTGAAAAAGTCAATAATCTATTATGATTTTCATTTTGCACAAGTAGTGCTATAATTTCAAAAGGTCTCCAAAATCAATTTGGCATTCAGCATATCTATGTAATAATGACATCCTAATTAAAAATCCCAATCTGAGTAGCGCAAAGGATGATGTCTAATCTCTAATCAATGAACACCAAGCCCAGAAGTTATAGATGCAATAGCCCTTTTTAATGAACTTTACTACTTTTCTCAGCTTTCCTCCCAGTTTGGGGAGTCTTTTCCATCTGGACACATAGCTGAGGAAGTCAAGACAATTTGGCACAACAAACACATAAATTAAAGCAAGAGACATCAAAGAAGCATATCTTCAGAATTGTGTGGGTTTCTTTTTAATTGGAATTTATAATCACGCCTAATTATAGGACATATTTTCAATGTTACTTTGAGAGGCTGAAGGAGGAGGGAGGAAGCCTGTCCACTCCATCCACATGAGCTATAACCTTGACATTTTAATTAGATATTATTTTGAAATATGTAAAAGGGATTTACATAGTCAGCAGAACAGATTGTTGATTGTACCATTTGCTCAAGAAGACAAAAAGATACACAATTTAAAAAAATGATCAACTTCTCAAAGGAGCTATAGAAATGTTTAAGAGGGCTGGAAACGGTACCACCTGTCACCGTTGTGTGCACTGAGATTTTCTGGAGGCAGATTCTCTATTTTGTAGCAATCAAGGGCCAGTGGCAGCATCAGACTCAAGAGAAGGAGGCGGGGTCGGGAGATTTATAGACCCTACACACCCATCCTGCAGATAAAAAGAGAGGTCAGAGGAAGGTCAAGAATCTTCTCTTTGGGAGGAATTTCTGGTGCCATATTACCTGGCTCCTGGAGGATGATTAAAACAATCCCTTCTGTGCCTTCTCATAAGATGCCTTGCTCTTTGATGCATCCATAAATTAACAATTTAGGACAGAAATTATAGGACAGATGGGGACAAGCCCCTCTTCCAAACTTGATCATCATAAGAGGCAGGAGTCAGATGAGAGGGAATTTACTGCCAATACTCAGCCACTCACAGTGTTTACCCATGGATCTCTCCTGGGAGGCAAGTGACAGACTGAGAGCTCCATCATCCTCCTAAGACTGAAGGCTTATTTTCATCTTTCACAGTCTTAGGTTTAACCAATACCAAGGATAGGGAAGAATAACAAATCTCCTAAAATAAAATCTCCGTGAGTTTGTAAAAAGACGGCTGGCTAGTGAAATAGGAGGTTGGTATCTGAGAAGCTCCATGCCAGCCACTAGGTCACGGTCCTAGAAACTGCTTATGGTCAGTTTGATAGAACTCTGGCTAATATGTAGGGAATATTCTGGACACCAGACTCTGCCATTCCTTGAAGGGCTGTTTGCAATAAGAGGCTCTACTCAGGTCCCCTAATTTCTTTCTTTGTTCTTTCTTTCTATTTTTTTTGTGGGGGACAGAGTCATACTCAGTGGTACTCTGGGCATACTTCTGGCTCTGCACTCAGGGATCACTTCTGGTGGTGCTCAGGGACTAAGTGGGGACAGCACAGGGTCAGCAGTGTGCAAAACAAGTGCTTACCCACTGTGTTATTTCTCCAGCCCCAAGTCCTCTCAATTTTGCCTTAAAGTTTTCTTTCTTCTGATAGCTTCAGGTTTCTTTCTTTCTTCTTTTTTTTAAGTGTTGTATATTTATTTTTTGAGGGGTCACACCCAGCAATGCAAAGGGGTTACTCCTGGCTCTGCGCTCAGAAATTACTCCTGGTGGTGTTTGGGGAAACATATGGGATGCTGGGAATTGAAGCCGGGTCAGCCACGTCCAAGGCAAATGCCCTACCGGCTGTGCTATCACTTCAGCCCCAACTTTGCATTTTTTTTTGTCAATAATTTTTCTAGCTGCTTACACTGTGCTGTTAGGTTGCTTATGTGTGCCTTTTCTAGCTTTCTAATGAATGTTTGCACTGCTAAGGACTTTCTTCTTCACACTGCTTTTGCCATGACCCATATATTCTGGTAGCTTATGCCTTCATTCTCATTTGTTCCCAAGAATTCCTTGATTTCCTCTTTGTAGGAGGCCTCATTTCAACTCCCGCAAAAATGCCACGCTCCATCCATGGCCACACCAGGAAAGGAAGAGCTCCTGGTTCTGGGGTTACTTTAGTATCTCAGCTTTGCCTTAGTGGTTGTCTGGTTAGGCAGTTCACCCCCAGGGGAACTGGTGTCAATGGTATCCTCCAGCCTTAAGGGGGCGTTCCTGAGTTATGCCACTGCAGATGTGATAGTTCTAATAAGGAAATAAATAGTTGGGGTTTGGGTGGGGAAAGGTGGGGGTGACATCTGGGAAGTAAAAAATCTAAAGGTAATGGGAGGGGACTGGCTAGGCGGACTCTTGGAAGAGATGTGACACTTTGTGTGAGCTCTCTGTCTCAGGTCAGTAGAGTAGAGAAAATGGCATTGGCCTACTATCCTGTCCTGGAGCTCTGAGGAGCTGGGGCACAGCAGAGCGGAAGAAGTGAGGCCCACCCTACTGAGGGCATCCTTTTTCCCTTCTGATTTTGCCATTCAGTCCTTCCGCAGGGGGGTGCTGCGTGAATTAGAGGAAGAGAAGCCAATTGTCCAAGGATGAACCTTCCATTGACAGCAACTGGAACTCCAGTCTCCACTTCCTGCCCTCAGCTCCTCAGCCTCGCCAACCCCTACATCCCAACAGCACTTGCACCAAGAACCACCTGACTGGCTTCCTGGGTTGGCCCAGGCCCTTACGTACTGAATTCTTTCCCTTCTGCTACTTTCTCAGTTTGCCCTCCAAGGCAGAGAGGCTCCCTGGGAGAGGAGAAAAAGCAGGAAGTGTTGTCTCATTCATTCTCCTGTCAGTAAGGGGCCCGCTATCACACATGGGACGTTCTCTTTATTGAGGAGAGCGGCCTTGGAAGCAGGCCAGGCAGGCTGCAGGGTCAGGACGATTCCTCTTGTGGCAGGTACAAAAAAAAAGGCTCAGCCCCGTTCAGGAGGCAACCGTGTTTCCCATAAGCCTCTCAACCCAATTTCCTGTGGATTTCAGATCATCTTTTATTTCCAATTATGCTGCTGTTCACATTATCGATTTGGAGGCTACAAATGTTGAATGACAAGGGAGAGGGAAGGGGGGAGGAGAATTCCATTTTGCCTGAAGGATAAGATACTCGAATGCCACCCCGCACAGCATCTCCGAAGCGTTCATCAATGTGGCAGAGGCTGGCTCAATTATCTTTGTGTCAGATGATTATCTGAGAGCTTAATTTAATCTCCATTATCCTCCCCCGTCATATTTCAATTAAATCTGCTATCAGAGTGTTAACACATCTTTGAACCTGCTATTTCTTCAGTTAATTTTCCACTAAGAGGTGCTGGAGAGTAACAGATGTCATAATTATGCAATTATTAAGTGTATTTGACACTCGTTCTCTCAGGATTTTGTGGTTGGGGTAAGAGCGTTGGAAAATTAATCTGATGACAATATGCTTCCGTTGTGATCCGTAACACCACTGCAGGCTGGGGAACTGTCCTCCCGCTGCTTTAGAGGCTGACGCCAAGAAAGATGAAGGATTAACTGATTGCACGTCAGATTTGTTTCACTTTTGTACAGCTGGTAAATCGGATGAGTTCATTAGGGGAGCAGAAGTTCAGAAGCAGGGTTTTTTTTTTAAAACCCTCTCCAAGACCTCAGGAAGTACTACAAAAACATGTCAGGGTTTGGCGTGAAGTTCACAATTGTGGTGTTAAGAGTGGTTCACTTTGGTTTAAGAATCCAGAGTTTTCATTGGGGATCAGATGGCAACTGACTATATGACTGTGAGAAGACATGCCTTCTCTTTGCACTTGGTTCTACGAGAAACAAACAGGCTTGGCTAAAGTTTACTGACTGTCTATTCACTCTCTAAAGATATAGAGAGATCTTCGAACCTTAAGTTAGTTAAATATCCAAATCTGTTAAATTGGAAGTTGAAAAGAAGAAGTCTTTGTTGATTTCTAAGTCTGAAATATGTAAGTAGTACTCAAGAACAAATGCTCACGGGGTCTTCAAATCTAGGTTTTAACATAAATTACCTTTAGCAAGTTGTCGAATCCCTCTGAGCTTCACTGAAAAGGAAAACGGAATGATGAAATCAACTTCCTAGATGGTTGAGATGATGAAATATAATAGTGAAATATAAATGAAATATAGTACTGCCTTCCATATATCTGGTGCTTGCCTAGGATGGAAGTTTGCAAAACAGAGGAGTTGAAGTGAGGAATGAATAGGCAGATGGGATGCGTATGGCATTTGGAGAATGTCTTTTGTGATATTGTACCAAACTTTCCTTAGCACTATAGAGCATCCAGGTGTCATGAGGACTAAAGAAGTTAGCCAGGTGGAGCCTTGGTCCATTATGCACAGGGAACCAAGGCCCCAGGGGGACTCTTGGAAGTTGATTATAACACCAAGTGTCACTGCTTGAGCTGGGGAATCAGATTCCATTTTGTGGGGTGGTACTGGGGATCAAACAGCACCTTACATACTCAAGGTTTACCACAGAGTCACACCCCAGGACCCTTTTAAAGTTTTGTTTACATTTAGGGCTGGAGTGATAGCACAGTGGGTGTATTTGCCTTGCACATGGCCGACCTGGGTTTGATTCACAGCATCCCACATGGTCCCCCAGCTCTGCCAGGGATAATTCCCGAGTGCAGAGCCAGGAGTAACCCCTGAGAATTGCCGGGTGTGACCCAAAAAAGCAAAAAGGAAAAAAAATAAAGTTTTGTTTACATTTATTTCTGCTTTTTCTCTTATTTGAACCACACTTAGTACTGCTCTGGGGGCAGCTCCCAGTGTGATATTTAGGTGAGATCATGGGGTGCTGGGGACTGATCCTGGATCTCCCACATGCAGAGCACGTTCTCCAGCCTTGTGTACTATCAACCCATCCCAAAGACCTTGCTTTATGTATTTTTTTTAACCTAGTACCTTTCTATCAATCTATTCTGAAAGTCATTTTCTGTTGGATATTCTTTGTTTACTTATATGGTTCCATTCTCTATTTCCCCCCACCTTCCTGCTAACTGCTTCCACTAAGTTCCTTTGTCTTCTGGATTCCAGTTGGATTTGGTCAATGGGAGATTATTTGCTTGTCAAGCTTCACTGGTACCCTATGGTACCCCAAATGAAACTGTCTTCAGCAGCAGAAGTGGATGCTCTCTGACTTCTAGAAGATAAAATTCCCAATTCAAGGTGTTCTTGGGGTCTTGTTCCCTACAAAACCTGAGGGGGGAGCATTCCTCACCTCATCCACTGCACGTATGGCTTGTGGGTGCATTGCTCCTGCATCTGACTGGGTCTCTCTTCCTCTGTGCATACTCAGACCCCTCCAGTCAGAATTATTTAATGACATACATCTAAAATGAAGCTCTTTCCAAAGAGGGCCACATTCAGAGTACTGGAGTTACAGTCAATGAATTGTCGCTCTTCAACCCAGAGCAGTCCCAGGCAACAGACATCATGGGAGAGAATACAGAGTTTCCCTGGGTGGGAGGGGTGGAAATTCCTCTCTTCCTCCCCAGAAGTTCACTGCTCTCTCCTCCTCTGGCCCTTCAGAGAACACTGTTCTCTAGTTTGAGGTGTCTGATCACTTCTGCTCCTTTCCCTTCCATTTACAGAGCAGAGGCCACTTTCAGATGTATTAACCCCATGCTTTCCCCTATTGATTTCCTGTCTTTCAGCTCTCTCCAGGGGGTCCCCTTGAGTATGTCCCCCCACCCCTATCTATGCTGGACGGTGGAGGTCTGTCAATTCACTGCTATTGAGAGAAGCGTAGCTGCTGGTCACCTGTGGTCTGTGATGCTCCAGACTTGCATCTGGGTTGTACCAGAAATGCTGTATTCCAGTTGCACCCAGACAACAGGTCCTGGCAGATAAGGTCTTGGGCAGGGCATTCACCACAGGAGAGAGAAGACAGTGTTCTGCAGGCAGGAAGTGCCCACTGCCTTCATCTGCAGGACAAGTGCCACTTCCTTCATCTGGAGTGGATAGACCTCAGCAAAGCGTTGGTGAGGTGGGACCCACCGCTCTGGGTGGGGAAGAAGAACTTAACAAATCACTGCCCTTTGCTTCCTCTGCCATCTTTTCATTATAGACTTAACCACCTATCATTACCTCTTAAAAAGGCACCAGAGGTTACCTTGAAAGAGTGGCCATGTCTGAGATTGCTCTCCCACACACAGACCTCGAGACAGGGGTGGGAGCAGGCATCTCTGGGTTATTTCCAGGGTTAAGTGAGACCCTGTGAATTCGGGGGATAGGGACAGTCTCCAACCCAGAAACTGGGCTCTTTTATACCTCTGCCCTGTATTCAGGAGAGGACACTTGCCACCTCCTTTCCCCTGACCTATGCACCTTCTCTCAGAAAGGGTGTTTTAACCATCTCTCATTTCCTGGGGCTCTAGAGGTGAGGTTTTTTTTTTCTCTTTTTGGGTCATACCCGGCAATGCACAGGGGTTGTTTCTGGCTCAGGCACTCAGGAGTCACTCCTGGCGGTGCTCGGGGGACCATATGGGATGCTGGGAATTGAATCTGGGTCGGCTGCATGCAAAGCAAACGCCCTACCCACTGTGCCATCGCTTCAGCCCCTGGAGGTGAGCATTTGATGGGGCGTGGAAAGTGGGGAACTTTGTTGCAGTTACTGTCTACACTGAGGCAAAGCACAAATTGATCACATGGAGGCAAAACGCCAATTGAACGGGCAGCATCTAGAAAGTTTTCCAGCCATTTGGTTCACTACCATAATATCCAGGCTGGAGAGATAGCACAGCGGGTAGGGTGTTTCCTTTGCGTGCGGTTGACCTGGGATCGATTCCTCAGTCCCTCTTGGAGAGTCTGGCAAGCTACCGAGAGTATCCCTTCTGCACGCCAGAGCCTGGCAAGATTCCCGTGGTGTATTCATTATGCCAAAAAATAATAACAACAAGTCTTGCAATAGAGACATTACTGGTGCCTGCTCGAGCAATCGATGGACAATGGGAGGACAGTGCTACAGTGCTACCATAACATCCAAATGCTTGTTACTTCCCCTGCCTGAACCGTCCACCCTGGGTTAGCAATAGAAACCAACCCAAGCTCCAGGTGCCTGGACAAGCACTTCCTGGAAGGTGATCTCTTCAGGAAGGGAAGCCTGTCAGTTCCTGGTCAGAAGAAGGTGAGAGCTGGCCCTTCTTGCTGGCCTCTGCCTTTGGGTCCCATGAGTACCTGTCACCCTGAGCTTCTGGGTGGGTGAAGCTTCTTCTGTACAGAAGAGCATAGCTGTGTGAGGCCCTTCAGCTTACCCAGCAATCTCTCTGACTCCCCTGAGACTTGATTTAGACCCAAAGATCACCAGGATTGGTGCCAGAAAGAACAGAGGTGTGAATTTGCAAGCCAAGTCCAGAAAGAGCAGCTCATTGTCTGCACACAAGAGAAACTCAGGGGGACCACTTCCCTGACACCCCTCCTAATTTCCACCTCCACCCCCAATTCTGTACCTTCCACCATCGTCTTTTCTTCCCTTTCTAGCCCTTTAGCCTTTTTGGTAAAGCCATCTAGGTTAAGATGGTCTCGTGCAAGGTTTCATATACATGAAATTACTATTTTTATGCACTCTCCCTTAGGGTACACTCCAGCACAATCCATACTTTTGTGGGCACTTTTCCCCTATAATATGTTTGTAGCCAGAATGTGGAACCAGCTTCGAGAAAATTAAACAGAAAAAGAGAAGCCGTGTGCCCCACAATTAAAGGAAACACTCCAAGTAGCAATAGGAACCCAACAGGACAGTGGGCCGTGCCAAGAGAAAAATGTGCAGCCAGAAAATCTGCCAAGTATCCCTGATTTGTAAAGATTTTTTTTCCATATTTAGGTAAAATGAATGTAATTATTTAATGCCTCCTGCAATGGTAATAGGATTGTGCTTGGACCTTTCAACATATGGTGCTGGCACCAAAATCCTCTTTGAGGGAGGAAAAAAAGTGGGGGGAGGGAGATCAAGGCTGGGATCTCATTTGCCGGTTGTGATGTTGGAGGTCTGCCTGGCCCTGGGCCAGCCTGGTGGGGGGGTGTAGGAGAGAACTGGGGCGAAGGATGAAGGGCTCTTTCACCAGGGGGTGGGTCCAGAAGCCAAATATGCCACTCACTGCCACACTCTGCATTCTCTGTCCCCAAACCTGGCTAGTTCATTTGCAAAGAATGGCTTTGAGGTGGGGGTCTCACCTGCGAGTCTCCTCTCTTAACTTGCAGAAGCTCCTTTATCTTCCCTGAAGTTCATTCATTTCTAAGGAGTCTACAACTTCCACTGCCAGGCATCTGCATCATACTTGTGTGGCAGGTGCTACTCAGTGTCCCAAAGTCTTCCTCACAGTCTCTCCTCCTCCACCAAGCTCTGCTGGACTCTTGACACATGCACAGTGTCGCAGAACATTAAGATATCATAGTGACGTTCACACCTCAATTAAGTGATGTTATAAAGTACTTCTGATTTTAATATTAATAAAAATATGCTAATCAAGACGGCATTTCAGGAAACAGAGCAATCACTGCAAGAAACAGTACTGTAAATACTTATTTTCTTTTTTCTGGCCTGGTTTTTCCTATGCAAAAGTGAACAGCATCTATGAAATAAAGTATGCTTAAATAGAGGGCTGAGGAGATAATGAAAAGGGCTGAGACACCCGCTTTACACATGAGGGTCTGAGCACAGACTGGAAGTAGCCCCTGAACACTGCTGTGTATGACTTAAAAAATCAAATTAAGAAATAAAGTAAAATTTAAATAGCTAAATGAATAAATATTGCAGGCTCTTACAAAAACTATATATAGCAGATGAAAAATCTACTTGATTATTAATTTTATTAAAGAACCATGATTTGCAAATGTATTGATAGTTGGTTGAGTTTTAGAATATTGTATGTTCTGAAATTGTATGGTAAATCTACTTAGATGCAAAATTTGGATTGCCTCTTTTGCATACAGCATCTCATATGTGAAGCCAATGCTCTCTCATCTGGCCTGAGAAACAACCGTGGCCATGATAATTTAATTTTTTAGTTAAAAATTAACATTGAATTGCTTAACCAATACATTACTGGGTGCAGGCTCCAGTTACTACCTTCTCTGCAGGAGACTCTCAGAGGAAAGACCCATAAAGAATAATAAACAATGGAGAATATTGGAGAATAGTGAAGAATAATGTGGGGCCCTTCTTTCAGGCCTTAGAATTTAGAAGTTCAAGTGGGGGAAGCACTGGTGAGCTTGATTATGACTTCAAAGACTAGAAAAGACTTGCTTAAACAGATCCAAGGGAAAGATCAATTTTAGATTGCTTACATGATATTGGGGTGCAGGATCTAAAGGTGTGTGCTTGGAATTTATGAGTGGTGAATGCCTTGTGGAGAGACTTGCCAATGAGGTTAGATGAGCAGTCTTGGAGAACTGCAGCAGCAAATCTTCCAAGGATATTTTGATATTTTTAAGTTTTTTGGTCAGTGCAGAGAGCCAACCCAGGGCCTCACATATGTGAACACACATTCCACCAATGAGCCATATTTCTGGCCCTCCAACTCCTCCAAGTTCTCCTGCCTAAAGTAGCCAGAATCAACTCTTTATGGAGTTGGAGAGATAGTAGAAGAGTAGGGTGCTTGCCTTGCGTGTGGCTGATATGCAGTTGATCCTCAGCACCCATATGTTCTCTAGAGTCTGCCAGGGAATGATTCCTGAGCACAGAGCCAGAACTATCTCCTGAGCAACTCCAGGTATGACACCCCCAAACAAGCAAACAGACAGGCAGACAATAAAGTATTTTCTCCCCCCCCCCCCTTTTTGTGGTGCTAGTAATAGAAACCAATCTTTACTGTGCAACACAGATGCTCTACTGATGATCCCTACTCCAGAATAAAAATTTTCTTGTAGAATGTCTAACTTCCTTTCTTTCCTTCCTTTATAATTTTTGTTTGTTTGGAGACCACACCAGTTGGTGATTAGGGCTTACTCCTTGCTCTTTTAGAGATCACTCCTAGCAGTGCCTGAGTGGGCCATCTGGGGTGATGTAGATCAAACCCATGTTGCAAGGCGAGCACCCTAACCACCATACTTTCCAGTCCTGCAACAAATATTTTTGAGCCACTGAGTGTTAGCCATAGGCTACATGGTGGATATTCAACCCTTTATCCCCAGTATCTTATATTAATGATGTACTGCAAACAGATGTTACATTCTGAGCTTCAACTTTAATCCATTGGCAATAATCACAATGTTAAGAAGGATGGTGTGATCACCTAAGAGCGGATAAAAATGCTGCCTAAAGTCAATAAACAGTATTTCTGAGAGGCATGGTAGCTGAAAGCAGTTGACTCTTACTGAAAAGTTGATTCAGTCAAAAGGAAAGTACCTTTCTTCAGTTATAGGGCTGAATGCCACACTATTGTGATTCTGGTTGCTCTAAGAAAATCCCTATTGCTTAAACCTTACGGAAGTTTATTCTCACTCAGATAGTATCCAAGATAGGTCTTTCAGATGACTGTTACCAAGTGATAACCCAGTGACCCGGGCTCCTTCCATATCATGGCTCTGTTGCTCTCACCCAGGCTGAATTTCCAGGTGGCTGTGCTTGTTCACAGGAAACCAGAAGGAGGGAAAAGAGGAATGATGCAAACCCACTTGCTTCCCAAATTCTGCAGTCTGCAAGTCACTGCTCACTTGTACTCCTCTTCCACTAGAATGTTGATGATCCACGGAGAAGCCATGGAAACAGGCAAGCAGAGCTATGGCTGGCTGTTTCCTGTCAGCATCTCTCTCCGCCTCTGGCAGGACAGGGAATCAGCACTACAATCACATTCTTCCAGTTTCTTTCAACCCAGCCAATCTGAGCTCCTTTTCCTCACCTCTGGGCCTAACCTGCATCCTTTGCTTCTGAAGCTAAAGAATATCCAATTGGTCTCTCTCTCTCTCTCTCTCTCTCTCTCTCTCTCTGTATCTCTGTGTCTCTGTCACTCTGTGTCTCTGTCTCTGTCTCTGTCTGTCTCTGTCTCTGTCTGTCTCTGTCTCTGTCTGTCTCTCTCTCTCAGAACTATCATCACCTAGATTTTAAAGCACAAGTAGACATTTCCAATGCACTCACTCTGGAGCAAATTGCCTGAGACAGATCACTCCATTCACATTCAGGGCCCTGCCAGGTGTTGCCAATAGAAGCTTTTTTTAAGGGAAACACCCAACTGGGTGGACAGTCATAAAGATTTCTGAGCCTTTGCCCCAGGGAGAATGCAGGGACTTGAGTCTCTCTCCACTAAGCCACTCACTGAGATCTGGCTTTACAAGTCTATGTTTGAAGCTCTCGGACTGTTTATATAAGCACACCATTCTAACAGCACCTGGCAGCCCAACATAAAATTAATTTTACTGTATCTTGCAAGCCATATAGAGCCTTTATTGTAGAGGGTCGCATTAGATCTTTTCATAAAGACCAGCAGATAATTTTATCTAATTTCATTGACTCTGGTTAAATGGTGTTTTTCAGCCTTTCTCATTTAGCCCTTTTTGTTGCTAATTGTGAGGCCCCTCCCAACCCCACCATCTCTCTGTCCAAGTAGAAGAGAAAAGTCTGGGTGACTGAGCCATTCCGACTGATTACTCTGGAGTCTCGCTCCCTGGCAGACGAATCCGGGTTTTTTGTGTTTTGCATTTTAAGCATAAAACTAGCATCTGGACCCCCATGCTTAGATAGAAAGGGCAGGTGGGGAGCAAGCTGGGATGGGTGCCCTGACTGGAACTCTCCTCCCCCAGCAGTCCCCACTTGAGAGGACATGACCGAATGGCTGCATAGAAAGTAGGGCGACTCAGTTTATGCCCAAGCAAGCTCTCCTTTCACTTACTGTGTGGCCCCATGGAAGTGGAGAGAGACTCTCCAATTCTCAGCACAGTTGCTTGTCAGATGGGAATGCATGCTTTTACTGTCTGTGTTCTAGTGAGGCTCATGGGAGAAGCTGGTTTAGTGTTTGTCAAAGATTGTGAGCTCAGGCGCCGGAGCGATAGGATAGCTGGTATGGCGTTTACCTTGCACTTGACTGACCCAAGTTCAATCCCTGGCATCCCATATGGTCCCCCCACACCACCAGGAGTACTTCCTGAGTGCAGAGCCAGAAATAACCCCTGAGCATCACTGGGTGTGACCCAAAAAGAAAAAAAAAATAGATTGTGAGCTCAGCTAAGGGAGCTGTGCAATAAGCAAGCCAATCTCAGGGTCCTGAGACTATTACTCACTTGATTGAAAACCCACTGTAGTTTCTGTTGGGTTAACTCACCTAGAAAGGATTTTTTTAGGGATTAGCTCAAGGATCCAGGTGTTAGGACCCTCATGAAGCTCCCAGCCTTCTTCCAGGACTTGGCTTCTAGTTCCATCTAAGTGCACTGAGAGTGGGGGCAAGAGTGAGTTGGAGACTCTCCAATCAGGTTCAAGATTCACACAAGTCATTTCTGCCTGTACTCCTCTGGCCAGAGCCTGTCACATTCTCACACCTAGAGGCACTGGGGTCAGTGGGCAGAGGATAGTGCAGCTTAGCCATCTGAAAGGTGAGTCAAGTACAAATAGAGCAATCAGAGAAATGGGAGCCCATAACCTGTCTCCTAACTCAAACTCTGCCTCAGTCAGGGACTATTTTGAAGAGCTCTTTACATTCCTGCACGGCCTCATGCTTGCTCTCCCTCACTCTGCTTTGGTGGGCTGGCCCATCCTTCCACTTTCAGATTAGCCTACATGCCAGAAAGGTAGCACTCTTCAGTGATGGGGTCTGAAAGAGGAGAAGTGGGCTCATGTTGCCTTCCTCAACACCTGTGGCCTTGTGCTATTATCACTGAAGCCCTAGCATCGAATATCCCTTCCTTTGCCTTACCCTGTAGGGACTGATACCCATAGCCAAAAAGGGACTGACACTGACAACCCACAAAACCTCACAGGGCTGCATCTCCGTCTTTGCTACAGTCTCTGTTGGAACTGGACCTGTGTGATTCCTGTCACTGTCTCACATATGGGTGAGGCTCAAGGTCTTTGGGAAAAGTGTATTAAAGCTGGCAGCAGACATACAGCAACAAAGAAGAAAACTGGCTGGAGGATCCCACTGCTCCCGGAGAATGCTCTGGGCCCAAAACAGAGCGGATATCACCAGAAGGTCCCAGATGGGGTAGGTGCTGCCGTCCCACCTTCTCCAGATGGAATTCTGGTGAGCATGAGCTTCTACAAGCATGGCTCTGGCATGCAGGTACCAGGACATTTTTTCTGAACCACGTGGCCACTCAGGCGGCTGTGTGATATTTTCTTATTTGCAAAGTGATCTATGGAAAGTAAATCATTCAACATTTCTTCCTGAAAATCAGACTTGACTCTTTTGCAAACCACAACACCCAAAAGGAGAGAGAGAACAAAAGGGAATGCCCTGCCACAGAGGCAGGGTGGGATGGGAGGAGGGGGGTGGGAGGGATACTGGGATCCGTGGTGGTGGGAAATGGGCACTGGTGGAGGGATGGGTATTTGATCATTGTATAATTGAAACCCAAGCACAAAATTCGTAAGTCTACAACTGTACCTCATGATGTCTCACTAATAAAAATTAAAAACAAACAAACAAACAAAAAAGCTGGCAGCAACCTGTCTAAACACTGGCTCTTTCTCCAGTCCTGCCCAAGGATGCCCATCCTAGGTGTATTCCTCATAGAGTCAGGTCTTCAGCTAGGCAGCTAGCTGTGCCCTACCTGAGACCTCAATCATTTCCGAATATATCCGAATGATGCAATTATCCTGTCTCACCTCTAATTAGGTGATGTAAGTGGGCTATTTGTGGGCTGTCTCTACACAGGGGACCAAACATTGACAGGAATAATAACAATAGTGACTATAGTAGCAATAATAAGGTGATTATTAAACCATACTCACTGAGCTGCTATTGTACACCCAAACATCTGCTGGATATTTTATAACTGTTTATTGTCTGATGGCTTCCTCCCCATTTCTGTGCAAGCAACTCTGCGTTGCTCAAGATCACAGCTAAACAAGGTAAATCTGGGATTTGAGCACACTCCGGTTTTCCCACATTCTGTTGCCCTCTGGTTCCATGCCAACCTGTGGGTGATGCCCATTACATAGAGGTGTTGCCAGCATCCCAAACACCACACACGCCCAGTCAAGTGCGATGGCCTAGAATATTGCATGCTGGGAAGGGAGAGGCACATACTTTGGTGATGGGGTCTGAAAGAGGAGAGTTGAGTTTGTATTGCTCTTCCCACCTCCTGTGCCCTTCCCCCTTGTGCTGCTGTCTCTTACGCCCTGGCACCTTGCACCCCTTCCTCCTTCATCTCACTCTATAGGGCCTGACATCCCTATAGGGTAAGGAATGATCATAAGCCTGCCAGGGCTGGGGGTGGGGCCCGTCTGGTGAGTGCCCTGCTTCCTTGTGAGGCTGTGATCACTTGCCTTCCCCATGTGGATCAGGATGCGTGATGAAGCTCCCCCCGACTCCCCTCCAAATGCGCCTGTTCCTCCTGGGGCCTTTCAGCTGACAGCTGTGGGAAGGACAACGCCTGCTGAAAAGGGGTCCATAATTTCTCTCTGGCAAGAGACTGCAGTCCAACTTTGGAGAGGACAATTAGCGTGCTCTCAGCTGGAACAATGGGAATAGCAACAGATGCTTCTCGTCCCAGGGATGCTCCCAGCCGCAGCCCCTGCTAATGGGAGGCTTTCTTCTTCCCCACAGAGGAAACCTGGCAGGCATGCCAGCAGGCTGCTGGTGGGGCCGGCTGCGGAGCTGGTATGAGAGAGCAGCATTTTCAGGGCAACCAAGAGCTAGGGTCTGCGGAAGTTAACCGTCAGCCTCCTTGGATCTCTGGACTTCTGTCGTACTGTGCCTTCCTGCACCCACAAGTGGTCAGACCCATTCTGGTCTAAATCAAGTTTTTAACAAGGTCAGGACATATTGACACCTGCTTAAGAGCAAAGGAGTCCAGAGTCCTCAGGGGAGGTCTGAACCCTGCATTGGTGTTTTACTAGCAGCAAATCCTTGGGTTCTCCAAGTCTCACTTTCCCCACTTAGCACAGAAATAGCAGTATGTGATTCACATGGGATGCAAACATGAGATTGTATGAACATGGCTGATAATACAGTCCTGAAAAAATCATTTAAGCTTAGCTCTGTATAAAAGAGCCTGTTTATATCACAGTCACCGCTATCTCTGGGAACCAGCTTCATGTGAAGATGAAACACATAACCAGGGCCCAAGCATGCATGAGGATCCGGCTTTGAAGAGTGATCCCAGTACCACATGCACGATGGGACCTGAGCAAATCCCCATCACTGGACTGTGCTGAGCTATCTGCCCAGTCAGAGTAGCACAGGAAGAGGTCCTTGACCCCCTCCCCCCCACCCCCCCTGGTCACGGCTTGGGAGGAAGTTTTCCACCCCTGCCCTTGTCCTGTCCAGCCAAGGAAGCCCATGACCAGGGTCTTTTAGAAAGAACTATGAGATTATATGCTTTGGGTTTTCTGGTCTCGGTTTGCACTTGGAGGCATTTTATGAAGTTTATTTCTGAAGTCATGCATTGGGATATTTGTCAACCAGATTGTGGAAATTTGAAAAAATGTAACTTCTCATGAGTCAACACAATCTATTCTAGAGGTGATAATCTCAAGCATCTTTAACCATGTTGCCAACTTAAAGTACCTCTTTCCAGACCTTGAACTAAAGATTAATTGGCTATTTTGCCTAAACTTAAGGTTCTGTGATTAGAAAGTGAGCATTACTTTTGCACAGGCCTGTCTGAGTGGCTGAGAGAGTTCTCCTTGCTTTGTAATAAAAAACAAAAGTCAGAAATAAATCAGGTGAGACGTGAAGACACAATGCTACCTCTTTCTTATCCAGATTTTACTATTTGGTTCATATAGCAAGCATATTTTTATTCTTATTTATAGAAGTAAGTGCTATACATTTAAGTATATAGCATGCATGTATTATGTACATTTCACTCTATGTATCCTGGGGTTCCTTCTGAGTTCCTACTGCTTAAAAATAGAGCCCAAGTGACAATGACTTTTTTCTATCTCTTTATTTTGAAGGAATATTTCAGGCATGAAGAGAAAGAGATTTACCCAAGAGTCAATGGGCTAAAACTGGGATCAATAACTAAGATAATTCACTTACTTCTTTTTATCAGTACCCTCCCACTTTCCTGTCCCTAGATATGACCAGTTCATTTCTAACTTCCCTGATGCAAACCAAAGAGGATGTTCTTTTTGGACAAGAAATCTCACCCATTCAGCTTAATGTTCAGTGTGTGTGTGTGTGTGTGTGTGTGTGTGTGTGTGTGTGTGTGTGATTCTGGCCATGTTGTGGCTCCATGGCAACATATTGTCCTATAACAGAAAAGAAATCCCCCAGTTGTGCAATGCAGAGCCAGCTGATACTTAGGCCCCTGATGTCCACACAGCCCAGATTCCAGGGGCTTCTTGTCTCTAGGGATGGTTCAATGAATAGTAATAGATCCCTTTTACCCTTTCCACTCTCCTTTTGTTTGTTTTTCTTCCCTGCTCTTTCCGAAGGTTGCCCTCCCACTCTCCCAAACTTACTCCCTCTCTTTCTCTCTCCCTCTCATCCTTCTTGCCTCCCTCCCTCCTTCCCTCCTTGCCTTCCTCCCTCCTTTCCTGCCTTTCTTCCAGCCTTCTTTTTCATTTGGGAGCCTGTTATGGCCAACCACCAATCCAGCTGTAGTAAAATGTTCAATGAAACAATCCAGTATCTTCTTTTCAAGGAAATTACATTCTAATGGGGGAACACATATCATATATAGATAATAGAAATCATCATAATGTGTTATGAATGATGAAGAGACTTATACTTGCTTCCGCTGGTCCTATTCTTCTCCAGACTCCTTCATTGGGGGATGGCCCTGCGGTAACTGAGCCCCGGGTAACTTTGAAGGGCAGAAGAGCACTCTGGCACAGCTTCCCAGGCACTTAGATTTGAAAGCTCATCCTATTGAGAAGCTACAGATGAGTTTTGCTCCCCCACATGAACTAGGGGTCACATGGGGTTGTCTTCAAAGTTCAGAATCCACAATGGCAGGTCCTCTGAGGAATTCTACCTTTGTCTTGGTACAATATCTTAAGTGAGACTGAGAACTTATAGGGTAAACATACTTCTCTCCTGAAGGGCCCATAGCAGCTGGTCAAGGGTGGAGACCTCTGCTGCCCTCTTCCAGCTTTGAGAAATTTAGGTGAAGGTGGACAGCTTCTTAGGAACCTCCAACAGATGCCACCTTGTGGCCAGTCAGAGATGTCACCTGGGCATGTCAAGGCAGTTGGAGAAAGATGGCTGCCTGGTGGCTTCACTTACTCACTTTCACACTACTTCCAGGAACACAGCAACACACACACTGGGTCAATCCTTGCTCCTCAAGTGAACCTCCTTTTCTCTGGAGGAGAATAATGAATAGTTTCCACTTGTGATGGTCAGTTTCATGAATCTACCCGACTAGGTGATCACAGGATCCTAATCTAGAATTTGGTGTGAAGACATTTGGTAAGTATGATCAATTCCACCCCAAGTAGCTTTACCACAAATTATTCTTAATATCTGACGGGGTCTCACCCAATAAGCTGTAAGGCCTTTGTAGAAAAACTGAGGCTTCCCCGAGGAAGAAGAAATTGGGGACTGCAGCTCTAGCAGACCTGGAGTTTCTAGCCTGCTGGCCAACCCTACAGATTTTGTACCTGATAGCTCCTACAATCACATAAGCCAAGTGTATATGTGCATGTGTGGTTTTGGGTGTGTGTATGCGTGTTGTGTGTATATGCATGTGTGTGTTCAGTAGTCTGTTTCTCTGATAAAACCCTAATATACCAGTCATGCATATTGTATTGGTAACACCATGGGTAAGAACCAGGGGTGTTCAGAAGTCTGTGAGTGCTCCTGAGGACACAGGGCTGTGACATCATGCAGCATAACAATGTAGAGAACTTCTGGCAATTGCTGGAAGGTTTACTGAAAAAAAAAGTATGCATAGAGATGTGGAAGGACTAAAGAGAGACTCGGGGACAGATCAGGAGAGTCAAAAACTAACAAAATGAACCAATGGCCTTGTCATCTGAGTGGAGGCATCCCTAGCCAGTGAGGATAGAGAAGGACGTGATGAGACTGAAAGGGAAGAAATGGGGGGGGGGAGCAAAAGCATTTAAGGAGGCAGACACATGAGAACAGATACCCTTTCAGTGCAGATGGCTGCCACAGAGGGTTTATTAAGAGACCACTGGTGGTGCCAGAGTAATAGGTAGTATAGTGGGCAGGGCATTTGACTCCTTACTAGCAAGCAGTCAATCCAGATTTGAGCCCCAGCACTACATATGGGCCACCCAGCTCCTCCAGCAATGATTCCGGAGAACAGAGCCAGGAGTAAAACCTGAGCACTGTTGGGTGCAGCCTTCAAATTTAAAATAATAATAATAATAATAACAAATAAAAGAAAATCACTGGACCTCAGTTTCTTTACTTATTAAGAAGATTTTCGTTCTTTACCAAACTCCTTTACAGTCTGGGGACCACTTGTAACAGGGGCCAGTTTTCAAAACTAAAGTATATTTTTCTTGGACTAAAGGTAAATCTTCTCTAAAAACATTACATTTTTGGGCTCCTGAGGTCTTTCTGGGCTGTATCTGTGTGATCTGAGTTTGCCAGCTCCACTGAGAACTTTGGAAGTGGCCCATGGACAGTCTTTCTAACCCCAGCAACTTACATTCCTTGAAGTCCCCTTTGCTTACCACCCTTGGAAACTAAAAAACTGGCCACCATATCAGACACAGTGAGAATGATATTTCCCCTCCCTCTTCATTAGCAGCCCTGGAGAGATCTAGGAGGAGCTGGTCCCAAGGATAAGAAGAAAATGATTGGTGTGCATAATCAAAGAACTGACCAGTATAATATCATTGGATATAGAAAAGCAAATTGTACTATCAAAAACATCCTTGAGCTAAGTATAGCTCAATGGCAAAGCACATGTTTTGTACACACACACCATGGGTTTGATCCCCAGCACTTCCTGAATAAAAATGAAACAGAAACAAACAAATAGGTTCCTTCTTTACCATGTCTCATTTTTTGCCATAGTTGACTTCTATCTTTTGCATTTCTTACCTGTCGGTAACATCAAGACTACAGACAGTTTGAATTTAAGTAAGGGATAGAGAGTCTCCCTCTGAATAACTTTTGATAATTTTATATTTATTTTGGACTCTGACCAGCCATTTTTAATTCATTTGCAACATTTCCCATAAAGACCTTGGAAATTCTTAGACCTTTTATCCATCCTGAATGCTGGAGTGATAGCATAGTGGGTAGGGTGTTTGCCTTGCACGTGGCCATCTTGGCCGACCTGAATTCGATTCCTCTGCCCCTCTCGGAGAGCCCGGCAAGCTAGGGAGAGTATCTCGCCTGCACGGCAGAGTCCGGCAAGCTACCCATGACGTATTTTATATGCCAAACACAGTAACAACAAAGTCTCACAACAGAGACGTTACTGGGCCCACGCAAGCAAATCGATGAACAACAGGAGGATAGTGACAGTGACAGTTTTCCATCCAACATATTTCAGTGCACCAGTGGGTACTTCAAAACTCCCTAATTAACAAAGAAATTTAGAAAGAGTGTGAAGGGCTATGTGATACACCCCAGAAGTTATTCAAAGGCAAGAACTTCCAAAGAAGTGAACTCAATAGGTTTCTTCAGTTTCTAAAGAATGGGTTGATTTTTTGCCCCATACTACTGTGATAGGAGGGTGGAAGGAGGCCTTTACTGTTTACTCTTAACAAGGATCGTCAGTGCTCAGATTCAGGACATCTGCTGAAGAATATGGACATTGAGGGGCAGAGGAGACAGCACGGAAGTCAAGGGCCCACCTTTTGCATGTGCAAGACCCCAGGTCAATCCCTGACACTGTATGGCTCCCTGAGCACTGTGAGTGTAGCCTTGGTTATGTCTGAGCACCTTACAACAGGCCTGAGTAGTACCGCATTGTCAGTCTGAGTGTTGAACTCTCCAGCTACTTGGCTAAGTACTGCCAGGTCTGGGTCATGGGGCCCTTGAGCATTGCTTGAAAGTCCCTCAAAGATAAATTCAACAAAAACAGAACTACAGCAAGATAAAACTTTGAGCAAATCCTATGTATTGGGTGGTTTTAAACTTGAACTACACAAAGTTGAAGCTTTTTCTATTTCTTATTTATTAATTAGGCCATACCTGAGAATGCTCAGAGCTTACTCCTGGCTCATGCTCACAGATCTCATCTGAGGACCATATACAGTGCCAGGGATCAAACAGGGACTGGTAATAGGCAAGGTAAATTTCTTAATTCCCAATACTACCTCTCTGGCAATTGCTTTGCTAAAATTCATAATTTATTTATTTCATTTTATCCTTATAAATCATGTGTGCATACAAAATAAAGGCAAATATAATTAAAAGCCTTACAAATAAACTGATGAACTAATGATGTCCTTTTGAATCTTTCTCTTTAATACTGATCTCTGCTTATTCCACATTGTAGTGGCTCTTATTAATCAGTTTGAGATATAAACTTCTAAGTCTTCTGTGACTTGCTTCCAAAGAAATAGCATATGTCAGAAAAATGTTGATTTATGACATATATAATTAAGCTGTGAGTACATATTACTACAGCTATAATTTTTTTTTAAATATTTAGTCTCTGTCTAAAGAAGACCTCATACTGACAAACGCAGAATATATTCTCTTCTATTTATATGTTGTGTATGTCTCCTGGCTTATTGAAATATTCTTGTGGGTAGCAGACATTTTACTTATTACCCTTTTTTTCTATTAATCATCTTTTCAGTACTTAATGTATGTATTTTTTTCTAGGAGAGATTTTAAGTAGTGAATTTCTGTAATTCAGTGTAAACCTACTTTTAATTTTAAAAGATAAATCCAGACTCATCACCCATTGTATAGGACTGTGTAAATTTACCACCCCCAAGAAGATGATAAAATCTTGAAAGAATAATTTTCTCTGTATCAGAGCTGGTATGGATTTTCAGACTTGATAGCCCGTAATTGTTCCCGTGCCCAGTCTGCGATGAGTGTGTGGAAGGTACATGTTGGGTTTGCTGAGTAAACAAAGGAAATTGATTGGAGAAGTTGCTGACAGCTTGGCTTCCGTTGCCAGGTCATCTGAAAGCTACATTGCCTATTGTCTACTTCCTGATGGAGTGAAGGATGCTCAAACCAAGTGGCTATTGACTAGGAACTTGTAAATCTCTCTGTGATAAAGACAGGTGATTTAACATACCCTTCTGTCTGCGTCTATTAGGGAAACGTTCATCTCTAATGTAACTTTCTGTGCATTTTCTATACTTGTTTGAAAGAAATGAAATTATATATATATATATATATATATATATATATATATCTCAAACCCAGGATCTGGAGTGATAGTACAGCAGGTAAGGCACTTGCCTTGCATGTGGCTGACCCAGGTTGGATTGCTGGCATCCCATTTGGTCTACACAGCCTCACCAGTAGTGATCTCTGAATACAGAGCCAGAAGTAACCCCTGAGCAACTCTAGGTATGCCTCCTACCCCGACCTCAGAAAAGTTAAACTCTGCATTTCTTAGCAGGGGTAAATTAAAGTTTAGGACATTGATTTTTCATGACCTTTTTCATCTATAGGATGGTTCAATTTCACAGGTATTTTTCCCCAGTCACCGCTTGGTTGCTGGTCCATATTTAGCTGTAAAGAAACCACTAATAATTCGTCTCAATGAGCAGGCGCAGCGAAGAACTGATCTAAAAGAACCTTACATCTGATTTCTGGAGCACATTTTTCCTGTTAACTTTTAACATATGTAGCCTGCAGGCATGCTTCACACAAATCTCCAGTGTTCAGAGGAACCAATGATAAGTCAGGGAAATGTGTAAAGATTTGAGAATGCGCAATTTTCACGTTATATGTTGTCAGGGAGTAACTATTGCAAAGGTACTTTTCTCACCATTGGGCTGTAAAAATAATTCGTAATGCGGTGGTGTTCTGACAAAGTTACACATTTAATGAACACACCACCCTAAGGAATATTTCTTCAAATTTGATAACTCCTTCACTGGCATTCAGAGACATGCTAACTAGAGACTTTGAATTTAGTGTAATTATATAAAGGAAATCTATGGGATCTCTTTTAATTTTGCATCTATCCCATTTGGGGATGGGTAAGGGTGAGGTTCAACCTTGATAAAGAGAAAACTTGGCTACCAAGTAATCAGTGCAAACAAACATTCATTGAGAGTGTTTCATCTTTCTGTTTGTTCTTTTCTCTGACTCCCTCCATAATTTTGTGTATGTCTTCCTCATGTGGACAGACGATTTGATTGCATATTGTTGTTCTAAGGTCCTTCCTGGATCCCTTCAACATCCACTCAGGCCCTTCTCAGGAGGTCTGGCATTGAATAAGCACCAAGTAAATGCTAGAATGAAAGACAATTCCGAAATCTTAATTTAATCATCAAAATAGACAGACACACTCGAAAATATTCTTATGAATGTGTTAAGCAGTTATCTGAAACTCTCTGGGAATCAGGCTAAATCTGAGTTATTTGAATTTCTCTAACAATAACACAGTGATATGAGTAATTTTTAAGTGAAGATGGTGGTGTAAGTTCGCACTCTAGTCTAATTATAGAGCAGTAGTAGGTGTATGGGTCAGGATGGTTAGGTGTATATGGAAGACTTTAGCTGCAAGTAAGAAGAATCCTGACTCAAATCAGGTTAAAGAGTAAGCAATTATTTTTCTGTTTATTAAAAATTTGTATTTGGTGGTGCTGGGATCAAGTCCAGGACCTCCCACATATGAGGTTCACTCTAGTACTGACCCACAGTCCCTGACTCTAAGCAAGTTTTTGATAACATTTTATGAGGCATTGAAGGAGGTATAGTCAGGAAAGGAACCACACAAGGACCTTCCACTTTATTTTCACCTCTGCTCTCTTTCATGTGTCAACTGTTGTCTTGTGGCCCCATGATAACTGCACCTATACCTCACTGCTACTTACAGAAGCATTGCAAGCTAGAAAATGAAACTTTTATGATCAAAGATGGAACCAGTTCTGAAAGTTGTCTTCAACATTCCCCTCACATTTGATCATCCTAATGGGCCACATGACTGACGCCACTTAACCACTGTTCTGACCATATAGAAGACTGGAACTAGACTGCAGAATTTCCCTGACAGTTTTGAATAGCAGAGTGGATGTGTCAGTAGGGCTATGAGATAAAGCAGTGAGGACTATGAGACTGGAAGGCACTGGCTCAAATCTGCCATGCATATATGCACAATTAATATGTAAGCGTAATGAAAATGAAGAGACTGTGGGGCTGCAGCATACCCCAATAAGCGTCTTCTATTTTTTTCCGCTATATTTGTCTCTGTTCCTCTGTCTGCACTGGACAGGGATCTCAAACCTATCACCTATTATGTATACTTTTGACACTGTGGTGTCTGAAAGAGGATTATCTGGGAAGGTAGACAGAGCCAACAACTAATACCAGCTGAGACCCATTCCACACCTCCAGTGTACACCTAGCTTCTTTTGTGGCCCGAGAGACTGCAGGGACACATAATTAAAGAAATGGAAGCATAAAGAGAAAACACATAAATTTTATTTTTTTTTCTTTTTGGGTCACACCCGGCTATGCACTGGGGTTACTCCTGGCTTTGCACTCAGGAGTTGCTCCTGGTGGTGCTCAGGGAACCATATGGGATGCTGGGAATCGAACCCTCGGCCGTGTGCAAAGCAAATGCCCTACCCGCTGTGCTATCTCTCCAGCCCCGAAAACACATAATTTTAACAGCAAAAAACTCTGGTGTGGCATGTCATACTATTGCGTAATGATGCTTCTATCATTTAGGCACCTAAATTTACAACATTGATAATGGCAATATTGATAATGGCAGAGTTTCATGCATAAACCACCCCATCCTCCACCAGAATATCGGTTTCCCTCCACCTTTTTCAACGTGTCCTCCTCACTCACCCTATCCACACTGCCCATGCTCCCCTCTGCTTCCTGCTAAAGACCAGTTTTGTCAGTTTCTGTTGCCTTTGAGTATTTGTTGTTTCCTAACTGCATTTCTTTATATGCCACATGTCATGGCCACAGTCCTCCTGTTATTCATCGACTTGCTCAAGCGGGCCCAGTAATATCTCCATCGTGAGACTTGTTGTTACTATGTTAGGCATATCGAATATGTCACAGGTAGCTTGCCAGGCTTTGCTGTGCGGGTGAGATACTCTTGGTAGCCTGCTGGGCTCTCTGAGAGGGGCGGAGGAATTGAACCCGGCTTGGCTGGGCCGGCTGCGCACAAGGCAAACGCTCTACCGCTGTCCTATCGCTCCACATATGAGGATGATTATTCTGTATCTGTCCCTCTCCTTCTGACTGCTCCACTGCTCATGATACTCTCCAGATCCATCCACAGATAACAGCAAATAGCATATATTTTCTTTCTAATGGCTGAGTTAGCACTTTCTATTTATTAAATTTTGCCAAGACATCATCATCATTGCTGAAGAACTCTCCACATGGCCCTGTATAAGCCCTGGCCCTATGGGTCACTGTTCTGGGAAAGAGATAAAAACAAAAATGTCTGGACAGATAGAGTTAAAGACTGAGATAGTCATGAAAGAGTAAAAATAAATTAGTCCACCTTAACATAAGACTACAGAGTAAAAACTCAGGGAAATTTTTTTTTCAACAAAATCAGTATTTGGAAAAGAATTTCTTCAAGGAAAAAAATTAAAGCCAAAATCAAATGACTTTTTAAAATCACTTTAGTGGGCCCGCTCGAGCAAATTGATGAACAATAGGAAGACAGTGCTACAGTGTTAGTATATTTAATAGTGTATAGTATTATTAACGAGATAGATAAAATGTATATTCCATGTAGAGTTAATATTATTACAAAACAAAAAAGGGAACAATGAAATATTTTTTCTAAATCTGGAAAGAAAACAGTGACAAATTCTCTAAACAAACTCCAAAAAGATAGGATGAGCTTTGAGTGGTGGGCTGGAGCGATAGCACAGCGGGTAGGGCGTTCGCCTTACAAGCGGCCAACATGGCCGACCCGAGTTCGATTCCTCCGCCCCTCTCGGAGAGCCGGCAAGCTACCGAGAGTATTCGATATGCCAGACACAGTAACAACAAAGTCTCCAATGGAGACGTTTCTGGGCCCGCTCGAGCAAATCGACGATCAACGGGAGGGCCTTGAGTGGCAATGATAATAATAAGGGCGATTGTTTAGAATGGAGAAATTTCTCTTATAGTACACAGTGTGACAAAGAGATGAAAATGATAAAATAATGTTAAACCACATGACATACAGAGAAACTTAAGCATGCTGAAGTGTGGGTACAGAAGAGATGATGGTTGAGAAATGCCTGAATGTGAAGTTTTTAGATCAATTAATTTGAGAAATTCAAGCATGTATGTCTAAGCATTCCTCTCCATGAAAAATCTGACACACTCAAGGCAGCTTTATTCCTAATGGAAACCTGTCAGATTAGCAAGTGAATGGGTAGGTGGCTGTGAAAGCTCCCTTCCAGGAAATACTACTCAGTCGTGAAAAAGAACTATTGCTGAGCATGGCAACTTACACTGCTCTCCAGATAATTGTGCTGAGTGAGAAAAGCCAGTCCCAAAAGATTGCAATGTAATGACTTCATTTGTAGAACATTTGAGAATGGGGAATAGATTCTTGGTTAAAGCAGCTAGATAGGGTGGGGCAGGTGTTAAGTGGACAAGGCTATGAAGGTGGTGATGTGAGGGATATTTGAGGAGAAGTTCTGCATATTATAGACTTGTTCATGGCCTAATCATGATATTATATTACAGTTCTATAAGAAGTTACCTCAGGGGGACTATGAACCGAGGTTCATGGTTCATGTGATGTCTCTGGTTTATTTCTTAAAAAAAAAAGAATCTACAGTGATCTCAAAAACAATGTAGTTAAAATAAAAGCCATATATGTGATGCATAAATCATGGAGCAATATTGCCATCCTGCTGAGAAAATAATCTTGATCAATCCAGTTTCTGACATCTAGGGCAGTTATCTTTAGAAATGAAAGCACAATGAAATATTTTGATGGTCCTTTACTAGAAGAAACACAGTGGAAATACTTTGCCAAAAGGACCATAAGCCCAGCAGGAAGGAGAAAAAAATTCCCTTAAGTCCATCACAGGTGAGTTCAAAGTTGACTTAAAAATCATCAATGTAGAGCATGGATGAAAGGGCAGCCCAATATATGAGCACTTATTTGTCTCTTTCTTGCCAAGGCATTTTCTACTCTGGAGAAACCTGCATTTTCTCTTAAACATATAGTCCTCTCTTTTTCTCTCTCACTAATTTCTATTTTTTTCAATAAAAACTATCTTGTTTGATGGGGCTAGAGAGATAGTACATCGGGTAGGGCACTAGCTTTGCATGAGGTCAACCCAGGTTTGATCCCTGGTATCCCGAATGATCCACCAAGCACCATCAGGAGTAATTCCTGATGGCAGAGCCAGGAGTAAGCCCCATAAACACCTCCCAAAAGCAAACAAAAGTAGCTATCTTGCTTGACTAAATTTAAAAAACTTATTGCAATTAATATTATTCTGTATGCTAATATTTTATGTGTTTAAATATGGAATTTAAAGTTGAACAATAAAAATGAAGTTGGAAGAGCAATACACTGGTGATCAAAGGAGGTTTGTGTTTTTACACCCTTTCGTGGCTTCAAAAGGAGAAAAGAGAACCCTACACAAATCTTTTGGGTCTACTAAGGATATCGTGTGGATATGGTTATCGTGTGGATATGGTCGATGGTGCTGAATCCTTTGCAGAACCCGGCTTGCTCGCATGGTTGTCCATCTAGTGTTCTGCCAATCCTATTTAGGATGACTCGAGTGAACAACTTGTAGATGACAGACAATAGGCAGATAGGGCAATAGTTGCCAATGTTGTGGATGTCTCCCTTCTTGAACAGTAGTACGGTCCTGCTGGTTTTCCATTGGGATGGAACCTTGCATTCAGACAGGTAGCGAGTGAAGAGCCGAGCCAGTGTATTGATGAGTACTGACGGCAGGTTCTTCAGGTGTTCAGGTCTGACCTTGTCTGGGCCAGGTGCTGTTTGTTTCTTTACTGACAAAATGGCGTGTTGGATTTCGGAAGGGAGAACGTTGGGAACGACATATCCATCCTGTGGAATTTGGTATGTGGGCAAGTGGACATGGCTATCGAAGAGATTTGAGTAGAAGTCATGGATAATCTTCTCCATTGCCGTTCTGGAGGATGTGATGGATTCATCAGGACGTCGGAGGGCAGTCATCTTGGTCTTGTAGTTGGCAAAGGACAGGCGGGCATTACGAATACTTTTCCCGGCTTCTGCCGCATCTACCAGTACTTCTGCTCTTCTCTCTTTGAGGTCTTCCTTGATCGCATCTCTGCACTGCTTTGCGAGCTCGGACATTAGCTTGTGGTTGCCTGAGGCATGCGCCAACCACGCTAGCGAATTAGCTCAAGAGTTTTCGAAGATAGGCGATTTTTTGTGGCTATCTCTCTCTTGGCGTTCCTCGCACATTCATGGAGGTGCTGAACCAGTCGATCATATTCCTCGTCAATGTTGTCAACAATGGCATCTTCCCATGTTGCCGCAATAGTACCAAAGAGTTCCCAGTTGGTGGTCATTCTGGGAGTTCTCTTTTTGAACTTTGCAGCCCTTTCTCCCCGCTCTGTGAAGTAGAATTTTGCACGAAGGAGACGGTGGTCTCATCCCATTCGAAATTTTGGGACAACAGCGACATCAGTCAGGCAAAACCGTCGGTTGAATATGATGTGGTCTATTTCGTTGTAGAATCACCATCGACCATTTCCACACAATAACCAAGCTCATTGAGGTTTCTCGGGAGTTCAAGATGCCGCTCTATTTAACGTTCATTGATTTAAAGAAGGCCTTTGATTCTGTTGAGATGGAAGCAGTCATTGAAGCCCTAGCCAATCAGGGCATTCAAGCCCAATACATCAGGATCCTCCGTGAGCTATATTGCGGATTCACTACCAGGATCTCACCATTCAACAAAGAAGTGATCGTTGATGTCAAGAGGGGGGTGTGGCAGGGTGATACCATTTCACCGAAACTCTTCAGTGCCACCCTCGAGAACATCATGCGACAACTGGAATGGGAAGGAATGGGAGTGAAGATAGATGGTTGGCAACTACACCACCTCCGCTTTGCTGATGACATTGTTTTAATAACACCAAACATCAGCCAAGCGGCACAAATGCTGGCCGACTTTGACCGTGAGTGTGGAAAGGTAGGGCTACAGCTGAATCTTATGAAGACAATGTTTATGAGAAACAGCCTTGTTCCTGATGCCCCATTCGCTCTCAATGGAACGACCATCTCCGAATGCAACAGCTATGTGTACCTAGGTCGAGAGGTCAACATGACAAATGACCTGGCACCCGAGCTGCGCAGGAGGAAGAGAGCGGCTTTGAACACCTTCAAGAACGTCGAAGAAATAGCTAAGAGGACGAAGAACCTCCAGCTCCGGGCACATCTCTTTGATTCCACTGTTCTTCCTGCATTAACATATGCCTCAGAGACCTGGGCCCTACGCAAACAAGACGAGAATGCTATTCAGGTCTCCCAAAGAAGAATAGAAAGAGCTATGCTTGGAATATCACGTTTCACTCAAATGAGAGAAAGAATCCGGAGTTCTGACATCCGTCGATGATCAAGAATCAGGGACACTGTCTCATTTGCCAAGGTGTCGAAAATCAGATGGGCTGGTCACGTAATGAGATTTAAAGACGAGCGCTGGACTAGAGCTGTTACCGACTGGATTCCACGGGGTGTCAAAAGACTGCGTGGCCGCCCACCTACCAGATGGTCAGACTTCTTCGTGAAGATCATGAACGATCGGTTTGAGGCCCTTCATGTTCCTGGAGCGAACAGATGCCATTGGGCTACACTAGCACGCGACAGGGACAAATGGAGACATTACTGACACCTGCTCGAGCAAATCGATGACTAACGGGAAGTTAAGTGATTTAAGTGATTAAGGATATGGAAATTATAGAAAGATGTATACAAGAGGAGTCACTAGGAAAGCAAAATGTGATTGTTGAACCCCAAGATAATATAAATAAGTAAATAAATAAAGACAAAAGTAGGAAAGTGGGGAGGAGGGATAAGCATTGTGTATGGAAAACAAGTATAAGCATAAATAACTCCAAATGCGTTGTTGGTTGTGGATTAGATAGATTTATTAAATTCACCTATTAAAGTCTTCAACCATTACATTAGAATTGAAAAATTAAAAAAAGTGAAAAAAGAGACTAAGGAATAGTATTGGGACTAAGGCATTTGTCTTGCATGACGCCAACCTGGTATGATCCCTAGCACCACAGTGTACCATAGCACTGCCAGGATCTCTGAGCACAGAGCCAGGAGTAAATTCTGAGCATTGCTGAATGTGGCCCAGAAACTTCTATAAGAATGATCCTCTTCTCCAGCCTGCGAGGGGGATGGACTTTGTTTAATGACTATCATTTAAAGGACTGGAACCAGTCTCATGAATGTTTATTGGCATAGTTCATTACTTTCCTTGACTGGATTCAGAGATAACTAGAGGAAGATCTACTGGTAATAATAAATAAATGAATTCTAAAGTGTGCCTTCTACATTCCAGCTCCTCCTCTCCTTGCTGTTTAGGTGCAAAGGATGAGACCATATTCTTCCCACCTCTACCAACATGATATTTTAACACTTGGCTCAATACCCATCTGTTCGATGTCTGTGTCTCAACCCCACCTCACACACTGAGTGTGCCAATATAAATTAGAGCAGAGACTAGATTTCTTGGTCAATTAAGTTTCCAAATACTAAAAAGTAAAACCCTGCCATGGTTAGGGATCTTGGAGAGTGAGCAATACCTGACTTTGGTGTATCTGTTTCTTTCCAGCTTTATTGAAATATGAATGATATGCAAAATAATTTTATATAAGCTATATATACATATATATGTATAGCTTGTACAGTTCAATGCCTTTCAAAATGTGAAACAAGATGTATTCACATGTGTATCCATTGCTCATATGCCTACTGCCTACTGTACATGTATGTATGTGTTCGAGAACACTGAAGACCTATTCCTTTGCAAACTTTAATATATCAGTATTATTAATAGTAATAATAATCTGTACCCAGATCCTACAAACTTATTCATATGATAACTAAATAACTCTCTATTCACCAGATTTTCCCATTCCCACACCCACCTCTCCTACTCCCACAACGATTGTTCTACTCTTTGATTCCATGAGTTTGACTATTTCAGACTCCACACATGTGAGATCCTGCTGTATCTGTTTTTCTCATAGAACTATTTATTTATCCTGATGAGGAGAATTTTGGGCCATACCTGGCAGTGTTCATGGGCAATTCTTGGCTATGTGCTTAGAAAAAAACATTCAGTATTGGGGATTGACTGGGGTTGGTCATATGGAAGGCAAGTACATTTACTATCTCTCTGACCTCCATGGTGCAGTTAAAAGGAATATAATAGAAAGCATTCTAGCAGAATTTCTAACAACTGACTAACATAAACTCATCCTCGGCATCTCTGAGGCATGCGTGGCAGTGGGCGTCACCCTGGAGACACTGCATTTCAGCAAGCTAGACTTTGGAGAGACCACAGTTCTGTACCACTTTTACAACCAGATATTGCTGTTGTGGAGATGAGTGATGTGTTCCAGCAACCATCCTTGTTTACCACCTTGGAGTGAGAGAAAGCTTCAGCATGACCAACAATGTCATCCTCTACTGTGATATCAATGCAGACTCTTTGCAGTCTCTGAAGATGACGGAGACAAGATGGTGCACATGCTGCCCGCACCCCTCATGCTTTTTCGAACCCGGCTCACCATCTGGCCTTAGACAGTGTGGTTCAGCACGCCAGACAAGGAACTCTATGCATGATTCCTGCTGGGCATCTCTGGCCGTTTTGCAAGATTTGGACAGAATGTCGTTGGTGGGACACAGAGAGACGGTGTCTGTGTTAATGTTAAGGGGGACATGTTTGATACTGGGGATCAAACGAGGGTCAACTGCATGAGTCCTTAACATGCCAGTCAACCAAGAGCTTACATTCGGTAGACGGAGAACACCTGTAAAGGTGATTAGTGGCTGCCCTCAAAGTCCCCGTCCCTCTGGAAGAGTTCAACAAGCTACTGAGGGTATCCTGCCCACACGGCAGAGCCTGACAAGAGCCCTATGGTGTATTGGATACTCTAAAAACAGTAACAATAACAGGCCTCACCTCTGGTTCCTCAAGCAAGCAGATGCCATTGGGCTACACTAACATGCAACAGAGATGAATGGAGGTGTTACTGGAGCCTCTTGAGAAAATCTATAAACAACGAGAGGACAGTGCTACACTGATACAGTGCTATTTCATTCATTGCACTGTAGAACTGTCCTCCCCATTGTTCATCGATTTGCTCGAGCAGGCACCAGTAACATCTCACAACAAATTGTGAGACTTGTTACTGTTTTTGGCATATTGAATACTTCATGGGTAGCTTGCCAGGCTCTGCTGTATGGGCAGGATACTCTCAGTTGCTTGCCGGGCTCACCAAGAGGGGCAGAGGAATCAAACCCGAGTCAGCCGCATGCAAGGCAAACGCCCTACCCGCTGTGCTATTGCTCCAGCCCATTTCATTCATACTAAAATAAATATAGCATTTTAAGAAAATAGTAATAAATATCATTTTTATCCATAATATTAGCCAAGGATTAAGAGAAACCTATATTATTCAACAATAAAAAGGAACAAGTTATTGGCACACGCAACAACAAAAATGACTCTCAAATGTGCTAGGAGACAGGAGTCAGGAGAGTTGCTTCCCCAGGAATGTGGGTGAAGGTTTCGGGAGAAGAAAAGTTCTGTGTCCTAATTGGGGTGATGACTTCCCAACTAGACACATAAGTCACGAGTTGAAAAATTTGATATTAAGTATGAATAATTTTTCCACTGAAAATAATACTCAAATTTTTAAATGTAAAAACTGGTATGCTCTTAATTTAATAAGAGAGACAACATTTTAGAAAGCCATGTGCAGGACTTTAATTGTCTTTATATATGGTTATGGTTTTCTTTTTTTGATCTATTTTAAGTATAGGAAATTCCTTACAGTCATTACATATTGCTTTATTTATAGATCTGAAAAAGTAAAATCACATTCACAGACTTTAAAAAAGATAATTTCTAGTGTTAATAAGCTAATAATAAAATAAGCACTCATACCACCAGGAAAAGTTTATATTGATGCTGTAGTGATATGTCTCAAAGGCATTATAATATGTGTGCCTATTTTGGTATTTATAGTAGTAATGTGAAAGGGTTGTCAGCACATGGATATTCATTAGGTTGTTTATAATAGAGATAGCTTGAAGAGGTGTAAATATCTAATGATAAGAGACTGATTAAATGAATTATAATATATCCATTCAGAGAGATTATAATCATAAACATTAGTCATGATTATAATAATGTGCATGATTTGACACAGAAAGATCTCTGATGACAAAGAAGCATATATATTATATAAATGTACACACAAATCATCCAATCGTTTATTTTCAAATGGTAATAGCTACTTTGTCCAGACTATAGCATTCTTTCAGTTCAGTGTTTTTTTGTATTTTTCTAATTTTTTATAACTAAATAATATGTTGTCAAATATTTATAAGAACATTGCTATTAAATCATATTACTAGATTATTCTTTTTATCTTCTTTGTCCTTAAGGATTTTTAGCCCCAAGTCTATATTGTCTGATAGTAATATTGTTGCACCAAATGAAATATTCTTGGCATCTTTTTTCATCGCTTATTTTTAACCATTCCCATATTTGTTTGTTTTGTAAGTGGCTTAACTTTGATATGAAAAGCTCTGGGATAAGAAAGAATTATATATAACACACACACACACAAACGAAAACCAAACAACCAATTTCTGCATTGTCAAACCCTGGGTTGTCCATTGTCATAAGAAAACAATAACAGCACCTACTCAGGGTACAGAATAGGACTAGGTCTAGAAAATATCTAGTGCAGCCACCTAGTCCACTCTGCAGATTCGATGCACTGAGTGGCAGCAGTTGTGTAGGTGGGTCCTGGGTGCTGAGTTTTATTCACATGTCTACCTTCCAAGCAGAGCTAAACCAGAGAACCAGAAAACTTGATTGATGCGTGAGACTGTCTGCTGCTGTCTTTGCAGTTGTTTGACATCTCCATATTTCCTTCTGCTATACTGGTTGAGCAACTGTTCATGAGCTTCAAGCTTTGATCCCAGCTTCCCATCAACAAATCTTTACTGAAGTATTGTCCAGAATGGTTTAGCTCCCACTCCCATGACCTTTTCCAGTAAAGTGCTCTCAAAGGACCCGGGCACTGGAGTGAGGAGACCAACACAATATTAAAGGCAAAGCAACGTAGGTTCCTTCACATGATCTGTGCTCTTTCCTTGGAGAGATAGCCTGATCTGTATTTGAAGGAGCATGGGATTTGGAGTCTGAAGGACTGAGATTACTTAGTGTCTAATAATCAGTTTCCACTCTCCTCCCCTCAGACAAATAGTGTAATAAAGATCAAATGGAAACCAGTTAGCAATGAGCATTTAGTTCCTTTCTTCTCTCTTTTCTGGAGCCATTCTTTATCATCTGGGTTTTGGTGCCTATCACTGATCTTGAAATCTCATATCTCGCTTCTTTTCTCTTTTCTTTTATGTTTTCCCTGATCCATGACCAGACTTTCTAGCTTGATGAAGCCCCTCGAGAGGCTGGGTTTTGGTATGAGTAATCAGAAGGACAGCAGCTGTGTAGGTGTCCTGGATGCTGAGTTTTATTCATGTGTCTACCTTCCAACCAGAGCTAAACTAGAGAACAAGAAATTTTGCTTGATGCTTGAAATAGTCTGCTGCTATCTTTGCAATTATTCCACATCTCCATTTTTCCTTCTGGACATCTCCAATTGACTCTCTGGACACACTTATTTGTGCAGCTCTGAACTTCCTTGCTCTGGCTTGCTCTGACTCTCCTAGAGGTCGGGTCCTCTTTGGGAATGATAGTCTGCAAAGTGAGCTTCTCACCGAACACTGCCCACCTCTGAGCCCTTTCTCTCATGGTCTCCTCCAGCTCTCATTAAGAGCAGGGTTACTGCACAGAAGCCAGCCATGTGCATTTCCTTCCATTCATCTGGCATGAAAACTCTCATGCCAGAGGTACCTTTTATTCTTACCAATATGTTGCCCTTTCTTTGGGGAAAGGCAGGTCTTGGTTGTACCAGCCTATTTTTTGCTGGCTCTCTTGTTGACACTCAAGGCACCATCTTCAAAAGCACTGTGTGCTTTTGTGTGGTAGGGAACCAGGAGGGGTCCAATTTTGCCATCAATCATATTTAATAGCATATGCTATTAATGTAATTTTGTTATTGAAGATTCTTAAATCTATTCAGTGGCTTGCAAAAGACAATTATGGTTTTTAAAAAGTACATGCATGCAATTGGATATCACCTTTAATTAGAGCTGTAGCAATTAAATATGGTCATTATAAATGTAATATAAAATATTCATTAAATAACAGTTGACGTGGCATTTCTTTGACTTAAAGGAAAATGACATTGGGATCAAACAATGAGAATTCTTATTAATTATTTGGTGTCTTATAAAAGATTGTCTGCTAGGAGGAGGATGTGAAAGTGTGTGGAAGGAAGCTGTTGACGTTTGAAACAGCTTTTCTTTGCTTCAGAGCCAAGCTTAGCTCTGCATCATGCTGCGCTGAGGTTTAAGATGTACTCATTGCCCAAAGCCAGGCTGTTTGCACTCAGGTTTGGGGCTTGATTAACAGTCAGGCCCTGACCCCACACAGGCCCCCTTGAACATGAGGGGTGAGGTTCAGTCAAGCTCACAGCAAGTTCTCATCATGAAATTCATATCTCTTTGTGGAGTGTTTTGTTTTGAGATTGTGGCAAAATTAATGTGCATTCAACGCTAAAAATGCTTCCTTGGAGGAAGTCTGTGGGAGGTGAGAATGGGTAGGGGGAGAAACACCCCAAGTTCAGCAGCAGCCTGATCCCGTTTCAGATGTCAGGAGGCAAAGGTATCACACATTAATCAGAAATAGGGATGGGGTGAGATATATATATATATGTATATATATAAATGTGTGTATACATACACATATACATTACTATATATACAGTAATAAAATAGTAAAACTGAAATGCATAAAATAGACTAAATAAATAACATAATAACTCTTCTTGTCTGACCTGCCTAAGTAGTATTTTGTGTTTTGATGTAACTGAAAAAAAAAATGGGGAGTTTTTTTTCCCTTTCCTTGGAAAAACTAATGGTCTCCATTTATGCTCCTTTATTGTATGTTCACTGGTCATTTTGTGACTTGTCATTTAAGAGCTGGGGAAAGAGACTGCTTTGTATCAGGAGGTTTCAACTAGTTCCCCAGCCTCCTTGTTGCAAACATATTGGCCAGGAAAGGATATAGAAAGGAACTACAGAAGGTGAATAACGACTCCTCCAACAATTTAGCATGTTTGAAGTTAATTATCCTACTTGATGACTGGTTGTCTAGACATTTTAAGTATTTATTTTGTGGTGTCCCCTACAGTTCATAATTAAAGACCTAAAGGAAGGCTCCCGGAGGTTTTTACTGGCCAGACCAGAAATTACCCACCAACATACTGTGCTTGGGTAAAACACAGGAAGAAGTTGCATTCCTTTTTTTCATGCAGTCTGATGGGAGGCAGTGGCAAGAGTATCGACTGTCTTTGAACCACAATGGCATTAATGAACCCGCCTGAGATCTATAAGGCTCAGCTTGGATTCCTGCCTGGGACTCAGTTTGTCAATTGTTCCTAAGAGACAGAATAGGAGTTGGACAATCAGCTAAAGTCTGGAATTTCCTAATTTTCAGTCTCAGATAATTAGGTGTATCTAACATTAATTGTGCCTCTGAGTCAGGGCCACAACAGGGGATACTGAATGAACGATTCATTCATTCATTCAACCACAACAAAGACTTAGCTCAGTGTCTCTATGTCAAAGACAATGGACTATTATTTTCGGAGAGGGAACAGTGATCTGGGTCTGAATTTTGACTACTATTAGTCAAAAGTGTGACCTTGGATATGTGGTTTAATCTCTCTAATACATAGCCATGTGAGAAAACAGACTCCCTCCACCATTTGAAGTAGAACAGTCCTGCTTGATGTGATTTGGTAGCTTATCTGGGGGATCTGGGAATACCATTACTATTAATTTATATGAAAAATATTTAGTACTTCTGGATCCTCAAAATAACCTACCAATTAATACAAATAGAAGTAAATAACAAAGACATTGAGCAACAATATGCATTCTTGTGTGAATTAAATAAAGAAAATATATAAAATTCATCCAACATAATATTGATCTCATAGTGAAATGCATTTTTTAAAAAAATTTGTATTTTCATGTGATGTTGTTAATACAGTGGTGATGTGGAAGCAGTGAATTCTAATTCAAGAACCTTTACTAAGCATGAGAGCTCAAGGTTGCTCTGATGGAAAGGTTCTATAAGTACCTTCTGTCTTACACCTGTGTTTTCTTCTGGAAACTAAACAAAGGCAACCAGCTTGGTAGCAATCTCAAGAGGCTGGAAGGGCCTCTCAAGTCTTCAAGGAGGAGACATGATTTGGAGAGTACTCTCCTGACACTCATATCTCTCAGAAAGGTTTCCGTCTTTGCTCAGGCAGGCCCTCTTGGCCTCCTTCGTATTTCTCTGACTTAGAGAACAATACGTAAGGTGACCACACTTCTTAAATGTATGCAGAGTTTAAGTGAATCTTGGGGTGAGTACATGAATATTTAAATTCCAAAGTGTGTGTGTGTATGTGTGTGTGTGTGTGTGTGTGTGTGTGTGTATGTGTGTGTGTATAGTTCATTTTATTTCTCACAGGTGCAGTTGTTTAATCTCTAACTCTTCTCTGGGGAATTACCCCTGCATCTCAGGTAGCTGAACTCTATGTCACTTGTGAGACTCCAGGGCACACTGGCCTTGCTGCTTTGCACGCCTGAAGATTCCTCTTATCATCATGTCAGCAAGTGGTCAAGCTAAAGGTATACTTGCCTCTCAAAACTCTCACCCTTTTTCAGAGTCAATGCTTGTTTTCTAGGTCTCTCTGCTTTGGACTGTAATATTAAGTTCTTAAGAGAAAATTTTGGAGGACAAAAATACAACCATCTTGTCCTTCACATATTCTTGCTTTCCCAAAGGTGGACAGAGGCTTGAAACAGCCTCACCAGTGGGCTGTGTACTCTGAGGGTCAGTGTGAAGGGAACAGCTTCAAAATAAGTATTGGTTGAAAACCAAGACTGCATTGGGCTCCAGACCAGAGGACAAGAATAGAAGGAAATAGAGATGAATAGAAGGACAAGAAGATGAATAAATAAATGAATAAATACAAGACATTTATATGCTTCTGAAGTAGTGAGTCAACTTATGGACTTCTATTGGGACTTTTGGGTAAAGAAGTAATTTTGATCAGAGATGATTCGTTACAAAGGAGATGTCAATTCAGAATGCATAGTGTCTCTACGGAGAAAACCTTGCTGAGCTGAGAGTGGAGGAAGGGAAGTTTCAGGGTGGAGGGAATAGCTGGGGGTTTAGTACCCAAGTGACTATCTTTCCACCTGCTTATAGTCTTAAGTCCATTGTACTCCTAAATGTCTCAGCCACACAAACTCTCAAATTCCCCCTTTCCTTAAGTATTTTTGATCTTTTGAAAGCAACAGCTTCAAGACTGGGAAGGAATACAATTTTTATTTTGAGAGCCCGGCAAGCTACCAAGAGTATCCTGCCCGCACGGCAAAGTCTGGCAAGCTCCCCGTGGCGTATTCGATATGCCAAAAACAGTAACAACAAGTGTCACAATGGAGATGTTACTGGTGCCTGCTCAAGCAAATCGATGAACAATGGGAGGACAGTGCTACAGAGCTACAGTGAACAATACAGAAGATAACTAATTGAATATCTGTTTGATGGCAGATACCCGTAGTAGGAACTGGAGAGTCAATCAGACAAATAGTCTCCCACACCATTACAATAGGATAAGTTGCTTTATTTTTTGTTATTGTTTTTGTGTGTATGTGTGTGCGTGTGTGTTGGGAGGGGGGTGTTATCCTGAGGCTTGGACCTGTTTGGGGCCTTGAAAGTCTCCCCTGCTCCAGATTTTATTTTTGGCCCACCAGGCTGTAGATGAAAAGCTCTTGACACTTTAGCAGTTCTTTTTCTTTTTTCTTTTTGGGTCACACCCCGCAATGCTCAGGGGTTACTCCTGGCTCATGCACTCAGGAATTGCTCCTGGCGGTGCTCAGGGGACCATATGGGGTGCTGGGAATCGAACCTGTGTCGATCATGTTGGCTGCTTGCAAGGCAAATGCCCTACCTGCCGTGCTATCGCTCCAGCCCCACTTTAGCAGTTCTTGAGGTCCTCTAGAATCACATCCAGGGATGCTCAGGGGCCTCTAGGGCAGTAGTTGACAATGCTCGAGGAAACTGGTGGTCCCAGGAATCAATCTGGGATCACTTGAACCCCTATATTATCTCTCCAACCTATTGACTAAGCTTTTTTTTTTTTAATATGAGGTTCCCTGAGACTGGGGCAGAAGTCCTCATGATGAGAGAGGAGAACATTACCAGGAAAAGGAGACAATCTAGAGTGCAGAAAAAACGGAATCTGGTTTTCTTTTAGAAAGGGAAAGGAGGCTGTATTTTACTTCTGCTGGAATAAATAGGTTAACTGGTAACTGTTTTTTCTAAATTATCTTTTTAAAAATTAGTGTTCACCTGTTCCTCTGATTTAAAAAAATTCTCTCCTTATTAAACATAGGATATTTTCCCAAATCATGGCCAAAATATTTCTCCAGGCAGGAGAATGTGGGTTTTAAACAGCTCTGATATTTTCCCTTTTGTTTTTTATCAATACAGTCTTGTTTTAGCATGGGGAAGCCAAACAGCTCAGGCTTCATGCCATGAATTACTGATTCTTCAAATCAATTTAATCTGGAGCCTAATAAATTTTCCTAATGACAAATCAATGTCAAAAATAATGAAAGAAGGAGCGATTCAATGTGTTTTCCCTCCAATCTCTACTTCCTAAGCAGATGTATTATCTGAAGGCAGATTTACCATTTTCTTTTTCTACAATGTATGCCACTTTTTCCTATGCAGGGTCAGTTGTCAAAGCAAAACTACAGATCGCTTTCATCTCTCACAGTCACCACTAGTATTTACCTGTTATCCTTTTGCATGCCTTTTGAAGGCTGACTGGTAAGTCAACAAAAGAGTCTTAAGTTCCTTGGCATTCCTTGTATAGGCAAATAAACAATAAGGACAAGGTCAGTGATGGTGTGTGTGTGTGTGTGTGTGTGTGTGTGTGTGTGTGTGTGTAAAATGTGTTTCTGGAAAAAATTTAAATCATGTTTATTGGTTGACAAGTAAAGGGATATGATGCACTGACATAATAGAATTTGTGTTAGAGATCATAAGGAATTGAGCAAGATGGATCCTAATTTGAGTTCTAATACTTGAAAAAAAATACGCTACTGAACTAGCATCATTTCCATCATCCGACACTTGATTGATAGCCCCAAGGAAATAACCAACTCATAGGATAAGCCTGTTCTGTGTTCATCACTTAGTTCAGTACTGTCAGTGACCAACATGATTATACTTCAGCCTTTAGGAAACTTGTAACTAAGCCTAAAGATCCAAATGTAACACGTACAGGCAATTAGAAGATCTCCTGCTGCTGATAGGGGCTGTTCATGTTTAGGGTTAGTGATAGGCCTGTTGTGAAGGAAAGTAGGAAGCTTACAGTTCTGTGTTAAGGGCTGAGATACAGAATTGAGGTAGCAAAGCTGGGAGTGGCATTTGCCTGAAGATGTCTTGATAAAAGAGAAGTTTTTTTTTTCTTATACTAAAAATAAAGAGTTTCTAAACCTGTTCACTGACCAGCTTTCTTAGGGCCCTTTTCGGCACTCACTGCTACAAGCATGCTGGGATGATGGTGCTTTTACTGTACATGGGCCTGCTTTTAGGTGCTCCATTTGTAGAGGGCAGAGGAAATACACTCTCTATGCATTTATCTTAATTCTTTAGACTTCCTTCAAGTAGGGTGAAATTAAAGGAGTAGAATGGGACCAGATAAGATGATCCCAGGAAGATTTCCAGATATAGGTCTCCTAGAAGTCTCAGAGGCATTTTCTCTCAAGGTCATGAAACTCACATTTCATTTGTTTGTTGTAATGGATGTGTTTAATAATGCCCGTAGCCCTTATGGGAGCAAGGTTCAAAGTAGCTCAACCTTTCCCCTCTCGGAGCTGAATATCATAAAATATTTAAGGTTAGAACTTTCCCTTAGTCTTGATTGTTGTTTAAGAAAAAGAAGGCAAAACTCAATTCTGAGCCTTGCCCACCTTGACATGTCAATTTTTCTTTCATTTAAGTAGGATGCACGTGGATGCATGGACAATCAGCCTGGAAGCTGGATATGTTTCCAAATCTTTTTTATGCAGAACAATTTATTGAGAAAGGATAATAGGTCAATGTATTACCACTGTTGGTTAACTTGCCCTTGAACCAAGATGTTTAATAATGCTACTGGTCATTTTGTTGATTATTTCTGGTGAGAATAATGGATTAACACAGGTTGGAGATAGTCTTAGAAATTCAATGTTAGATGAAATTCAGGAAAGACCTATCCAAGGGATTATCCTTATATAACCATGAAGTCGTAGAGTACCACTGTAAGTGAATTATTGTTTATAAAACAAATATGCAAAATCAATTTAAAACAAAGCATTGCACAGCTTCTTTTAAATTAAAAATTAGAATTTAACTATATTTATGTTTGAAATGTTCAAATACCCCTTGAGACAAATGTTACTGGATAAAATGGATTAAGAATGGCCATAGAGAGAGGGGAAAATGGGTTTGAGCAGGTCAGTGACTTTGACAAAGAATCTTCCATTTGCCCAGGACAAGTAATCTCCTTCCAGTTTCATTTCAAAATTGATCTACTCTGAAAATGCCACAAAGGAATGAGAAATACTGCTTCCTTTCAACCCTTCCCATGTTTATTAGCATATTGAGGAACTTGGAGAAGTATTTTTTTTTTTTTTTGCTTTTTGGGTCACACCCGGCTGTGCACAAGGGTCACTCCTTGCTCTGCACTCAGGAATTACTCCTGGCAGTGCTCAGGAAACCATATGGGATGCTGGAAATCAAACCCGGGTCAGCCACATGCAAGGCAAACACCCTACCCATTGTGCTATTGCTCCAGCCCCTTGGAGAAGTCTTAAGGTGAAGAATTTTCTTTTCTGTAGTGCATCACACATCAGATGGTAATAGGACATGTGCAGGATCTATGTAATATGCACTTCAGAGATGTGTCTTCAGTTTTGTGTGAATTCTTCGACTCTATCTCCACGTGTCACCAACACCTTGATGTAAAGAGTAGGTGCTAACCAGAGATTCAGGAATTCTTTCTGCAATGTTCCAGATTCATGGCTTTATACGTTCCTGGAGGCAAGATCTATCATTTCATAGACAAGGAGCATAAGAGGCAGGGAAGTCTGCAGCTCTGCCCCTAAATCCCACAGCTAGAAGTGGTAAAATAAGTGTTCAAATTGATGTCTGCTCTTTCCAAACGTGGTGTGCTTTCTATTTCACCACTCCTGGAAACACCTGGGAAAGAAATTGAAAGTGATCCCAAAACTCGAAGGACACTTGGATCCCCCTTCTGCTGTGCACAGGAAACATTGAAACTGCTTGCAAGGATGCCAATTTCTAGACAGGCTTAGCCTTCTAGCATATTGAGGTACTCGAAGAAGTCTTACAGTGAAGATTTTATCCAGCAGTGAATCACATATTATATATGGTAATAGGGCATGTACAGGCAAGGGGCTTTCCAAAATAGAATGAGCTGCAAGGTTCATGGGCCAGAAGAGATAGACTGGGCCTCCTTGAGAGCAGGATGACCAGAGAGCAGCACAGTTTCCAGTCTGTCCTCATCCTGCTTGTGTGCATTAGTTTCTCCAACGAGTTTTGAATTACTCTCTCCAATAGGAACAACATGGCTCATACCTAGCATCCTATCCCAGAAAATACCACTCCCTTAAACTTCTAACCATTCTTCAAAACCCAGATCCAGCCTTGCTTCATCTCTGCAGTGTTTCCTAACCATTCTGGTCTACCCAGGCTGACTCTGGGTCTGACTTGGGTACTTTCCCTTCATTGCAGAACATACTCAGTCCCGAGTTAATACTGGAGAAGTCCATGTGACACTCACTGCCTCACCAGACAGATCTTGTTACAGAGAGGGGTTGAATCCACATCTACCAATGCTTCAGGTAGGGGTGAGGGGGCCTTTCCCAGCCCAAATACTCTTTAGGTGGTGAGAGAATGCTGTGAGCCACCAGGGTTACCCCAGACATTGGGGCCATGAGGATGAAATTCAAGGATCCACACATGCCAGACACATACTATCTCCCTGTAAGCATATATCACACTCACCATGCAGGTCCTTGATAGTTATTATATAATTCATGATCCTGGATCACCCATAAGTGCTGTGAGGTTAGCTCAGCCATTGAACCCTTCTTCAGGCATGGGTTATTGCAACACATTCTCCAGGGCACCCTGAAAGTGAACACACTTTTAAAAAGTGAGTGTAGTAGAATAAAGATAGGTTTCTTGAGCTCTTGTTTGCAGACTGATTATCCATCTACATCATTTAGATTTTCTTGTTTGTTTTGTTTTTAGGCCACAGTCAGTAGCACTCAAGGATTACTCCTTAGTCTGTGCTCAGGAATCATTCTTGGTGGGGCCTCATGAGACCATACGAATGCCAGGGATCATATTCAGATTGGCTGCGTGCAAGGCAACTGCCTTACTTGTACTAACACTCTAGCCCCTCCTTTGGGTTTTTGGGCAACATCCATCTATGTTCTAGGCTTGCTCCAGGCTCTGTGCTCAGGGTCACTCCTGATGGGACTCATGGAACCATATGCTCTGATGGAGATTGAACCTAGGCTGTCTTCATGCAAGGCAAGTACCTTATCCATCGTTTGATCTCTCTAATCCTCTACATTATTTTTAAATTGCCTACTTCTCTGGCACTGGCATTCAGTACTTGACATAAATGATCTCATTTCATTCTCCCAAGAATCCCAGGTCAGATGACAGGGAGCTAAGAGAGGTTCAAGAACTTGCTGAAAATACATTGGAAGTGCCAAAGTTGTGACTGGAATTGGAGATGTTCTTTCCTGAGCACCTTGGACGCAGTTTCTGCTCCAGGAAGGATTCTATGTCCACTCCAGTTCCTAGTATTGTTGAACTCCTCTTCCCCTTGTTGCCCTCGGAGCTGGAAGACAGACTCTGCTTGGTCTGTAGCAGCTCCTTTTGGGTCACAGCAATCGGACTTTGACAAAAGACCTCTGCCTGTGGTCTGGAATCTCTGAGAGGTGCCCTTTCCTCCTGTATCCTCCCTCCCCAGCCCCTCCTCTACCCTCCACCCCAGCTTCCCATTAATGAGAATCAGAAGGAGACTGAGTGGGAACTTGAAAGAGTAATTCCTTCTTATTTATAGGTCTCCACTGGAGGACCAGAGGCAAGGAGTGTGGTCTCTACCCTGAAGCCAGAAGCAAAGCTCACATAGGGGGCTGGGTCCTGGCTGGGCTCGGCCTGTGACCCCGCGTGCCTTAATCTCCCCAGCTGTACAATTAGGTAAAAGTTGGGCTACAATGAAAACCAGATGTGACATCAGGAGCGAAGTCTCCTGGGCAAACAAATTAAATAATAAATAAATGCTTTCGGTTTTACTAGCGACCGGGCATTCTATACATCCTCCCTGGCTCCAATTAGAGTACTCTTGTTGTCTTGTGCAGTTTTAAAACCCAAGGGTAAATAAGAAAGTGGCCTGGAAAGCCGGAGATGCTTGAGAGTTTTGACTTTTATTTCACTCGGTTGTTTGGCTTTGGTTGGGTGTGATGCCATGCTGGAAGGCTGTTTCTGAAAATCGTGATGAGTTTAACTTTTTATTATGGTTTAAGGGGTGAGGAGTGATTAACCAGGTTGTAACCCTTTTCCAGTCACTTGGGTAATATTGATCTCGGGACAGTCTCATGCCTGAAGTACTCTGGATATTACAGAGGCGCAGTGTTGCCCTTCTTTTAATCTGATGAAAAGCCAAATCAAACCAACAAGAGGGACTCTAGAAAAGGCAATAGTAAACTTGGAAGTTTGTGTGTGTGTTGTGTGGGAGGGTGATGTCTTATGACATTCAGAGATTATTTCTGACTTTGTGTTCAGGAGTGGCCCCTGGTGGCACTCAGGATCATATGCGGTGCCAGAGATTCAAAATAGGGCTGATGGGATGCAAAGAAAACACTTTAATCCTTGTACTATTTTTCTGGGGCTGGAGCAATAGCACGGGGATAGGGTGTTTGCCTTACATGCAGCCAGCCAGCAGGGTTTGATTCCTCCACCCCTCTATGAGAGCCCGGCAAGCTACTGAGAGTATTTTGCCCTCACAGCAATGCCTGGCAAGATACCCATGACATATTTGATATGCTAAACACAGTAACAAGTCTCACAATGGAGACGTTACTGGGCCCACTCGAGCAAATGGATGAACAATGGGAGGACAGTGCTACAGTGCAGTGCAACTATTTCTCTGGCCCTGGGCTTGGGATTTTAACTGCATTTCCTCAAGAATATGTCTACCATGTTGATACCTGCTTTGACGCCTTCACTGGAATTCATAGACTATCCTATGAATTTTCCACTCTCTACTGTCCACCGTCCTCCCGTTGTTCATGGATTTGCTCGAGTGGGCAACACTAACGTCTCTATTGTGAGACTTGTTGTTGCTCTATTTGGCATATTGAATACACCACAGGTAGCTTGCCAGGCTTTGTTGTGAGGGCAGAATACTCTCGGTAGCTTACCAAGTTCTTCGAGAGGGATGGAAGAATTGAACCCACGTCGGCTGCGTGCAAGGCAAATGCCCTACCCGCTGTGCTATGAATAAGTAATTTTGGAATGCCTCAGATACATTATTCTATTCATTCTTTTATTGGTGAACACTTGTGTTCAATCAATCAACAAATATTTAGTGAGCAATTGTTCTAAGTCCAACACTTTTCCTGGATTACAGTAGCAAACTAGCAGACCAAACTTCTTATCTATTGAGAATTGTGAAAACAGAATTCTGGTTTTACAGTCCATTTATGCATTAGGACTCCAGTCATTCTTATACAATCCTTGGAAACAATTTCTTGAAAATGTGTAGCAAATGTCAGAAAATGATCTGATTAAGTGATGGTCATCACGTGTGCTTCTTCCATGCCCACAGTTGTCCCAAACGAGTCGAGCTATCTATCAACATAATTACAGGTGTGGTTGTCATTAAGTAAGCATCGATTTTATGCTGATCCTGAGTTCAGCTTTCCATGCCTCCCCTCATGCTATTCTTACTGGTTTAGAGTTGAAGAAATAGAGTATCAAAAAGCCCCAGGCTACCTTGCTCCACTTCTCCTATTCTTGCTTCCAGCAAGCAAGAGACATGTCTGCAGAAAGATGAATTAGCATCTACATACTTCTTCAGAACAGACTTGCCCAGACACTGAGCCTGCAGCTTTCTTGTGTGATCTCACCCCATACTCATGGGATTTCTGTAAGGTCAAGACTGTGACCACTGCTTTAGAGCAGAGGAAATAAAGGCTAATCTGGGGGCTCTGCTGTGCCCAAGTCCCAAGTCATGCAGCTCCTGACATCCAAGCCAGAATTCATATGTACTTCCTTCTAATACCAAAGGTGGTGTTCAATGTCCATCACCTTCCTTGTTGTTTCCTGATTTATGAACAAAAAGAAAAATAAAAAGGAGAAAATCAATCTCAATGCCTTGGCAGAACTCCCCTGGGTATTGGAAGGGTTGGAACTCTCTAATGTGCTCTGGGGAGCCTACTTTTCCCCTGGGGGTGGGAGGGGGACTTTCCAGTGGTTAGATGAGAACTCTGAAGCCACAAGGTTGGATCCCTTCCCTCGAGACTTCATGACAAAGTCTAAGACAGAGGGGTGGCCATGAGGATTTCTACATAAGATGGCAAGCAGCAAAACCGCCTGATGTGTGGGTGCTCCCTCTCCCTTGGACAGGTCATGCATGGGGTGGGCCATGGGGTAAAAGGTGTGGGGAAGGGATTAGGGTCACTAAGAAACCTCTTGCCTTTTCTCTCATGCCTGTGGTGAGCTCCAACCTTAGAGACAAGTCTAGGATCCAGTGGTTTAGGCCCCATCAGGAAATGATTGTTTATTTTTATGTTTTGTCTTGTTTGGGGTTCTCTACCAGAAGGCATCCATCCTTGTGTGCAACTTTATGACAAAAATACTTAGTCAAGGACCACCCCAGTCCAGAACAATGGACTCATTTCCCCCAAAAGACCTCTGTGCCTCCTTTGCAATTAAAATACACCCCTACATGTGACAGGGAACCAGCACATAATTTCTGTATCTCACCCCTTTCTCCACCCCCCACCCATGCCACACACCACTTCCCATCTCTTTTTTTCCTTCTCTTTTGATAACAATGTTTTGCTTTGTACAAAGCTGGTGATGGAAAGTGGCATACCTTCTTGACTAATTGTGTTTATTTTACTCTACAATAACCTTATTGGGCAAAACAGTTTTCACCCTCCCTATAAATATTAATAGTCTGCAAAAATCCAACAGTCTCTTTCTATCAGAGCAAAAATGATTTGCTTGGTTGTAAGCATGAGAAAAAGTACTAAGGAGAGGGATAGGTTTGGGGCACAAGGACCTCACATTCTAGTTACATTCTAGAACAACTGATTCTGAACGGGTACAGCCAACACAAGGAAGGACCCCAGTATAAGCTAAGTCCAAGGACAATTCTGGTAACTGACTCTGAAGTTACAGTCACAGGCCCACTGCTGAGCTCCAGTCATCCTGCCCCATATGAGGTTCTTCTCAGATATAAATATGCTCCCCCTTCTAGAGAAGGGCAGATTGGTAGCATTTCCATGCAAGTCTGGGTGAACTGGCACTGATGTCCCCCTGAGAAATTCCAGGTCTGAAGTCCAGGCCAGCACATCCAGCCCCAAGTAGATCTAGCTCTGAACATCAGGCAGCAGACCACCTCTGTCTGAAGTTTCCTTCTATCTTTTTTTGGGAAGCAATCGAGTGGTCTCTTCTAGGAGACTAATTTGTTGAGAAGCATTTGATTGTTGTATTGAAAGGTTGCACTGTATGTGTAAAAAGGTGTTTATGAGGCTTTGTACAGTATAGTTAATAACCAACAAAGACCAGAGCCTTTATAACAGGGATCCTGGCTGTGAGCATCTATGCGGTGCCTCTCTGAAGCTTGCTAACGTATAATTACAGAGGCTGGTGGTCCACAATCGAAACCCAAGGTGCTGGCTGCAGGTCTGCAGGTTGGTCTTCTCCTCTGACATTGTGAGCACCCCATACCATCTCAGGCCCAGAAGATATGTGCCTCCTCACTCTCACTATGGCTCCCAGATAGCTGTGAGTCCAAGGGAGGCTGAACCTGGTGCACTTTCAATGGTAGTGAAGACAGAGCCTGGTGGTCTCCAATACAAAATGAGTTAGGTGATCACAAAAGGATGCTCCTGGATGTAGGACCATCTAGCTCAAGCTGCCGCACTTTTTCTTTTTTTCTATTTGGGTCCCATCCAGCAATGCTCAAGGGTTACTACTGGCTCTGCACTTAGGAATCACTCTTGGTGGTGCTTGGGGGACCACATGGATGCTGGGGATCGAACCAGGGTTGGCTGCATACAAGGCAAACACCCTACCCATTGTACTATTGCTCCAACCCCTGCTACCATTTCTTGCCACCACTTCTTACAAGGCCATCTCATTTTCAACCACTCCCTAATCCCTGTCCCACACTGCATGATGGGTGCTCAAGAAATAACAATGCTAGTGTAGGATCTTTCCCTTCCTGCAAGCTCTCCGAGGGAGAGCGGTAGTCCCCCATACTCTCTAGAAGCCAACCCCAGTTCTCTTAATGGATTCTCCAGTTCCACTGGCTTCCCTGGGCTCAGAGCCAGAACACCGCCCTTTCCCTCCCTGGTCTTATTTCTCTATCATCACACTGCTTGCCTCCCATATTCTATGCCTCCCAGAGAATCTCCCTCTGGGTCCCTCTGCCCTAACTCTCAAGTGCCACTTTATCTAGGAAGCCTTCCTTGATTTCCTGGACCAGGTCAAGTTACCCTTTTGGGGGGATGGATGTGTGTGTGGTGGATGCTGCAGTGCTCAGGGCTTACTCCTGGCTCTGCATTCAGTGATCACTCCTGGCAGTGCCATATGGGGTTCCAGGGATGGAATCTGGGTTGGTTGCTTTCAAGGCATGCAACTGACTCATTTCTTCAGTCCCTTAAGTAACCTTTCTTGATCCATTTATCCTTCATTTCAAAATCACCCTTCCTAAGAGCCATTGTGTGTCTGGATGTAAACCACATTTTCATGAACTAATTCACTGAAAAGGCTTGTTCTGAGAATATCCTCATTTTACATTGAGGAGTCCAGAGTAGGGGAAGAGAGAGAGAGAGAGAGAGAGAGAGAGAGAGAGAGAGAGAGAGAGAGAGAGAGAGAGAGAGAATTTTGTCCAGGATGTGGAAGAACTGGTATGTGACTTTATCCAAATTTAAGGACATAAGTTCTTCATCATGTGTTGTTACTCTTGGGATGTGGAAAAAGGTATGTACAGCACTCAAGTATGTCAAATCTCTCCCCTTGAAATGCAAAATAAAAAACGGCAGTAAGTCTTCTGAAAAAGACACACCTATAATTGATCGTCGCTGGGTGGTGCTCTGCAAGTGAATTTCTTTCTTCCTTTCAATTTCTTTAGTTTTCATTCTCTCTAATGAACTGGGCTTAGCTTCTGATGCAAAGATGTGAAGCTTTAAGATAAATTTCTGCAAGTAAAATGTGTCTCGCCTGAAACAACATTGTAATAGTCCTGGAATGAAAATATAAATATATGTCTATATCTATTTAGCCATAATATCAACATACTAAACAAACCAAATGTTTGCAATTTTGTGTTTGCCTCCCAGGGCTCATCTCTAAGAACACTTCATTTCCTCCTAGTTGGAACTGTAGTATACATTCTATATTGGCTTTCTGTTCTTTTCACTTAATATTTTGTCCTGATGATCGTGTCAAATACTGTGCAATAAGTTACCCAGTAAATTTCGTCTATTGTCCCAGAGTCGTTAGCAGGATTGCGGCATTAGCAGTGCCCAATACCTTCTCCTGCTGTGCTGTCCTCTGGTGATGGAACCATTCCTTCCACTACTGGTATCTGAATTCCACTGTGTGCCAGGCCTCTTACTGGGTAAGCTTTAACCTACCTGTGCCATGTAATATTCAGTTCCTGCAGAAAGTAAACACGTTTATATCTGAAAAAATATTTTTTCTTGGCTTTTTGGATCACATCTAGTAATGATCACAGGCTACTCCTGGCTCTGCACTCAGGAATTACTCCTGTTGGTGCTCAGGAGACAGTATGGGATGCTAAGGATTGAACCTGGGTCGGCTGTGTGCAAGGCAAATTTCCTACCCTCTCTACTATTGCTCTAGACCCTCAAGAAATTTTTTAATAAGGTGGAAGAGATAGCACAGTGGTGAAGGCACTTGCCTTGCATGTGACTGACTCAAGTTCAATTCCTGGCACCACTTATGGTCCTCTGAGTTCCACCAGGAATGATATTTGATCACAGATCCCTGAGCACTGCCAGGGGTCACCCCCACATCTTCTCCCCCAAAATCTTAATAGCAGCACACTTGTTATCCTACAGGAAGTGAAGGAATCAAGCCCCCCAAATTAAGAGTTTTTCCCCTTTCTATTTTAGACAAATTTTAAGTAGTGAATTATAGAGGACTTTACTGCTTCAAGGGTTTATTTTTAACTTCTACCGTCACTTTTAATTTGCCAAAATCCAAGAAGGCAGAGGAATTTTCTCTCAAGTGAGGAGACTGAAAACCCAAGCATTTACTGGATTTGTCCAAAGTCCAAATTGTTGTTGTTATGGGAAAAACAACAATATCATACCCTAGTCCTAGTGCTCGGAACTGCACATACATGTGCTTGGGGGAGAATATTCTGGATCCAAACAGGATATTCGGTAAACAGTTGCATATTATTCCACAGTATGTATAGATAATCATTTACTTAACTTGTTTCCCATTAATACAATTGATGTTGTTCACATGTTTTCTTTATCTTGTGTGATGAGATTTAAAGTCCCTTGTAATGGAATCAAAGAGATAGTACAGTGGGTAAGGTGTTTTCTTTCCATTTGTCTAAACTGAGTTTAATCCCAGATACCCTATATAGTCCTGAGTATCGCCAGAGTGATTCCTGAGTTCAGAGCCAGGGGTAATCCCAAGAGTTTAAGGGATTTTCCCAAAGTTTCTTTGTTTGGGAGGTGGAGTCTGCCAATGGGGCCCCGAACCCAATATTAAATAGATAATAAAATCCCTTGTGATATATCTTTGAAGAAATCTTTGTATATTTCTGCAAAATAAGCTGTTTGACATCACCGTAGTTCAGTGATATAGTTTCACATTAAAACCAATAAGTGTCTCCCTAGTAATGTCTTGTAATAATACCCATTTGCCAGCAACTATGCCAGCCATTGAAAGGATGGATCTTTCCAATTTGTGCTAATCCTCTGACTCAGAGATGATATCTCATTGTGGTTTCCAAGCCTCATTTTCGCGGTTAGTAGTGAGATGGAGCATGTTCTACATCTGCATCTAGGCCTTTCATCTAGGAAATGAAAGATTCTGGAAGAATTTCCTATGAGACAAGTGGGGATAGGCTTCACTGAGGAGACCCTGGGAATGCACAGGTCTATCTAGAGGACAAGGTAAAACCAAGAGGGAAAATAAATGACCAGGCTGGTGGCTAGAAGTGGAGACAGACCGACGACAGAAGATATAGCCTGATTTATGCCATAATCCACAGCAAACGTGGCAGCTCGGGATGCTGTGTTGTGGTCTCAGTACGTAACCCAGATGCTTATTCCTTCTGAGAGCTAGTGCATTTGGACAGAAAGCTCTTGGGGCAGAAGTTTGTGCTGAGAAGTACCCACAAGCTCAGATTCACCTGGAGTTGATGTTGATTCTCAGTGACAGTCACTTGCATAGGTCCTTTCTAAGACCCAGAGAAAGCCCTTAGCAGTGGGTTCACACAGCAGTACACAGCAGTCGACTGATTGAAATCCTAAATCCCCAGGTGACAGTAACGGAAGCTGGGGCCTTTGTTGGAGATTAGGTCTCTAGAGTAGAGCCTCAGGAATGAGGTGAGAGCCCCTATAATGGAAAGATCTCCCACTCCTTTTCCCCAAGTGAAAGTACAGGGAACAGATGGTGCTTAGGAAGCACATTCTCAGCAGACTCCAAATCTGCAGGCATGTTGACCTTGGACATCCCATCCCAGATGCTTCGAAATCAATGTTTGCTGTTGCTACCCGGTCTGTTTAAGGAATTTCAGTGCAGTGACTTGAATGAACTGGAGACAATATGCTTCTGGAAAAGTGGCTAAATGACACATATTAACTTCAATTAGTTAAAATCTCCATTGCTTTCCTCTCCAGCTTCCTTTCTATCACATTGATACCCATGTTGGATGGCCAAGGACATTTTCAGGAACTGGCCATAAGGAAAGTGAAAAGGGCATAACTCTAGTTTCTATTTAGTGAGTGGTGCTTGAATGGGTCAGTGTGTCCATGGAAAAGAAAGTGAAAAGACTCATAAATCTCTCAGAAGAGAGCATAAAACTGCTGGCCACAGCCATACCGCTGGACCCCGCACCAGGCTGTTTCATTTAGGGCACCCCAGAGGGGGGAGGTGAGGCCTTTGCCCACCCCAAGTGACCCAGCCCTGGCAGCCGAAAACCTTGAGAACTCAACCACTGCCATGCTCACTGCCACTCTCCACATGTTCAGCCGAGCCTCATCCATGAATAAAACTATTCCTGGACTGCAACAGCTGTGGCATCTCATACCTCACATCACTCATATTCCAAGAGTAGCACACTACACTTGATTGGGTTTAAAGGAGAAAATAACAATAGAGGGGAAAAATATATGTATATATATATATATAAATATATTTACCTTGTGTGCATATATATATGTGTGTGTGTGTGTGTGTGTGTGTGTGTGTGTGTGTGTGTGTGTGCGCACATATATGCCATATACACAAAAGGCTCAACCTTTAACAACATGTTAGTAATCTCTTATAGAAGGGCTTAAAATGGCCCCTGAGTGAAATAGAACAGTCTTCACACACCTTTCCTATAAAGAAGATTTTTTTGAGCATTTTCAGCCATTTATTCATAACAACAACACAAAAAAATTTTATTTTGGTTCTGCTTTGGGTCAGGGGTTGGGGTGTGGGTTGGAAACATCGAAATATGGTGGTGAGAAGGGGCAATGGTGGTGGGATAGGTGTTTGAATATTAAATATAATCAAATATTGTGAACTACTTTATAAAAAATTAAAAATAAAAGAAAAGTGAGTGGATTTAGAACACTCCTCCTGCTCTCTGGTCTGCCTGGTGATAAGAAAGGGCAAAGACAGTCTGCAGTAACATAGGAATGGATGCTGTGGTAGGTGGCCTCAGAATTAGGAATAGAGAGAAACCATGTTTGGAAGGTAATGAGGCAGAAACAAGATGATTAAAAACCTTACATTCATTCAATGCACACAATTATAAGCTGAAATTTCTGTTCACATTGAGTCCTAGTCAAAATAGAAGTTCTTTCCTGACAGAAAACACTAAATAAAGCAGCATTTTATTGACAATATAATTATAAACCTACCTTAATTTATAGGCGAATCCTATGAGATAGAATTTATCAGAAATGTTGTATTGGGCAAGTATAGACCTGTATCTTGGGTGAATATTTCTGTCTGTGAGCTTAAATGCTTTGCACATGTCCTAAATCTTGTCCATCAACTGCTATAGAGCAGAGACTGGTTAGTTTTCTACTCATCCTCAGTAAATATTAATCCTCATAGGAAGAGCTGAGCAAGGAATGTGCAGCCATCATTGCAGGGAAAGATATTCTAGAGGAATCCTGGGAAGTGAATCAATGAAAATATAACTTTCCTGGACATCGTACTCGTTTATTGTTAATTTCAGCTCTTAAACATTAGAGTTTTGTCATGATTTCTTCTTATTTTAAATAAATATTCACTTTCATGCTTAAGTTGATGTTCTTGCCTTTGTACTGTTTTCTTTTTTGAGGATTTCTATAGTGAATATGTTTTAGGTCCCATGATCTATGGGAGATTGGAGGGCTTGGGGTTCAATAACATCTTTAGTCTACGCCATAAGCACAATAGAGGTGGGCTTATGCTTTGTCTAAATTCTTACAGAAGTAGGGTACCTGCAGTGATCAGAGAAAAGAAGGCACTTGAGTCATATTTTCTTTCTTAATGAACAAAACTTCTAATCTTAATATTCTCTTAGAGAGCTCATTTGGTACCTATAATTGTTTATAATATTGTTTATATATATACACAATATTGTAAACTATTATAGGAATATAATATATATATATATATATATATATATATATATATATATATAGGCTGGAGTGATAGTACAGCGATAGGGAATTTGCCTTGCACACAGTCAACATGGCCGACCCAAGTTCGATTCCTCTGCCCCCCTCGGAGAGCTCAGCAAGCTACTGAGAGTATCTCGCCAGCAAGGCAGAGCCTGGCAAGCTACCCATGATGTATTCGATATGCCAAACACAGTAACAACAAAGTCTCCAAAGGAGACGTTACTGGGCTCGCTCGTTTTCACCTAGGTTTAATCCTTCACATCCTATATTGTCCCCCAAATTCTGACAGGAGTGATCCCTAAGTGCAGTGCAGAGCCAGAAGTAAGCCCTGAGCACCACTTGTTTGTTAGGGTTTAACCAAACAAACAAAAATATGTGTTCTCTTCCCTTCATTGCCATGGGAAGAATAAACTTCTTCACCCTCTACTATTAATCTTGTGTCTCATATGAAAGGAACACTCTTACTTCCCTGGTGCTTGACCTTGGTCCTTCTGCAGTCAACATGAAGAGAGCACCACCATGGCACATATGCTCAGTCTAGTGGCATGAGTGATATCTCCAGAAAATTCAACCTGACCTTTAGTTGCGTGAGCCTTGAGCTGAAGTTTGACTCTAACTCTCAATATCTGTCTTGGTTATTTTACTCCTCGTCTAAGACATTGCATAAAATGAGTCCCCTATTCAGACAAATACATGAGGAAATGGGGGTAATATGAACTAGCCAAAGTGAGGAGCAAGAAAAACAGCCTCGCGATGCAGCCACTTAGACAAAGTCAAATATAGATTTAACAACTAATTATAGGAGAAAGCTGCAAAGTGCGTTATAAAATCAAGTGTTTGCACAGAAACATTTTTGCTAGAAAGCGAAGTGGTAGCTCATTTGCATGTTTGGTATTGTTAGCATACAAAGGAGCTGAACTGCTAAAATTAAGATAGTGAGTTGTTTGAAAACCTCATTTTAAAATAGAATAAATCACGCCACAGACAGATGTTTAAGAGTGTGCCTGATGTGGGGAGAGCCGGCCTCTAGTGTGAGACTTGGTGGGAGCTGAGTCCTCACTCCCAAAAGGCCAACCCGACTCCTCTCCACATTGGGATTCAGGAGTGTGAGAAGCTTGATAACTGCATTTTCTTGGGAGAGCATTACCCTGGGCGTTCACAGTCTATGTCTGGGCTGAGAGGGTGAGTATGAGGGCTGGCAGTTACCTGTCCTCAAGTGGCACCTGTGTACCCAGTGCCTGCTGAGCACTCTTCATGCAGTAGGATAGGGCAAGGGAGGTCCTAGAGCATGAAATGTCAGGGACCACCCTGAACTTGCAAGAAGCCTGAACAAGAATGTCATTCCTGACTCTCTCTTGGCCCCGCTCTCCTGTGCAGTGCCTATCTCGATTCTTATCCAGTGTTCCGAGTTCACACATTTGTACAATCAGTGTCCCATTTCATAGAAAGACAGGTGGAGAATCCCCCAAATCTACTCAACAGCAAGTGAGGTGGTGGGTAGGCACCTAAGTCTAGGTCCAGAGGCCAGTGAACATCACACACCCCATTTGTGAAGAAAATATGTGAGCATCTCTAAGCTATGACTTCATAAAGTATCCCACGTGCAGCTGTTTTCTACTTTCTATAATGTGCTCCCAAAGAGAAATAAGTGAAATAAGCAAAATGAGATTTTACAAAAGAGAAATAATATTGATTTCTTTCTGTGTTAAATGCATCGCTTTTGCCTATTCCAGGGTACAAGTTTTTTCCCACATAGGGGAGAAGCTTGACCACAGTGTTGTTTATTCTGACCAGTGAGGCTGGGGAAATAAACTTGTTAGGATTCTTCAGAGGAATACGTACAAAGCTAACAGGATATACAGAATAGATATCTTCTTCATATATAAATATTAAGCAGGAAAGACCATGAGAAATTGCCTTATAGGGCTATAGAGGCAGAGAATCCCACAATCTAGCATTTGCAAGCTGGAGAGCGAAGAAACTCAGAAGAGCCAATGGTGTTATTCATACATACCTAGTCGGATGATATACAAAGGGATCTAATCCCAGGCTAAGATCAAGAAAAGACTGATGTCCCAGCTCAACCAGGCAAGCAGGAATGTATTGAGTCCTCCCTCCTTCAGCTTTGAGACCTATTTAAAGCACTCAGTACATTGGACTATATTGGTGGCACTAGAGGGCTCTAAAGGAACAGCCAGCCACAAAGAGATCACGGGAGAGGTGTGGACATCAGGGCAAAAGGGTGAGTTAGAGGGTGTACCAGTTGATGAACTGAAGTGGAAATATCACACTGTAGGGGGAAAACGAGGCTAGAGAGTTTTCTGAACCAGGAGAAAATTCTAGAACTATTTAGTCACTCATCATCTTCCTATTGTGTATATCAGGCCCAGCACAGTGGGAAATTAAATTATAGCTTCTTAGGTTGCAGAGAAAATGATTTTAGATAGATCTTGACAGGTAGTATTTGATAGAGGTGGAGTTGGTGTAAATTCAGATTGTACTTGGTTGCAGATTTTCCAAATTATTCTTTGCTGCTATGTGGATAGAGAGAATTCCTTCAATTCCTTGAAAAACTCAGACCGTATTCAATTCTCTTGCACCAGGATCGGCTTTAGGAACTAAATCCTACCATCCACCTGCTGGTGTTTAGTCCAAGGGCTAAGAAATTTTTTCTTAACATTTTGAAAGTTGCATTTTAATTGAATAAACAGACAATAATACCATAGTTTTTATTTTGCCTTTTGATTTGCAATGCCTAAGCGATTTGTTAGCTGGCTCTTGAGGAAAATGTTTGACATTTTCTACTCCTAAATTGCCCCATACTCAGCACAAAGAAAGGTTTTTTAAAAAGTTGTGTTATGCTGCTATTTCAGGAAGAAGAGAAGAGAAGTAGAAAGGGGTAATGGAGGGAAGGAGAAGGGAAGCCTCCCCTATATACTGGGTCCTTCCCGACATATAGTCCACCTTCGCTTCTGTTGACTTCACAAATCACCAACACACACATTCCACAATTATCATTATTTTTCCAACCATTAAAACTGTCTGATGAGAAAGAAAGTGGAACACCCCCCAGGTGGGTAAAAAAGTTACAATTACTCTCAAAACTAACCAAAATGGAGAGTAGGAACATCACAGACTTCCATCTGTGTCGCCAGGACCAGAAATGACTTGGACTAGTGATGTAAAGGGAAAGGGAGAAGTATTCAGTGAAGATCTGAGTTAAAGAAATAAAGGAAAGTGGAATTAAAAAGAAATAGCAGTGCAAAGAAGAACCTGGGGCTCCATCTCAATGAAATGAGAAAGAAGAAGGAGACATACACAGTTCTCTTCAAAGAGAGCATGGTTCACAGAACCCCACCTGCGGGAAAAGCACATTTGCAGTTGTTTACCCAAAGCATAGCTTTTAAACAATGTTTTGGATTTTGTGTCATTACAAAAAGAATAGATTTAAACAGAAAATTCCAGAGACTATAAGCCTGTGGCAAAATTCTGAGTCCATTAGCATGAAGGGAAGAGAACTTCTCTGTCCAATAGAAATTATAACCACCCCAGTTATCAAGTCCTGTCAAGGGTAAGGTAGATTGGGTGGAGGAAGTGGCTCAGTTGGACCTGAATAACATTCTCAATCTCAGAGACCTGCACTTCCCACTATATTTCATGTCTGAGGCATCCCTGTTCTGGTGCCAGTTGTCTGAGTTACCATCCCATGGTGATGCATTCCCTAATGCAGGTTAGTTTTTCCTAACCCCAATAGGGTCCTTACTCAGTTGCTTTCTTTTGGATAATGGCAATTTGTTCCATGACCAGGATCGCTAATTAATTATACTTTTGTAGCACTTAGGCTGTCCATGCCAAAGCCAGGACAGCTTACAGCTAACCTGGGGTCCATCCAAGTCCCTCGGCAGGATCCATCATTTTGGGGTAAGGAACTAAGGGCAAACTAAGGGCATTTGAGACTTAAGTCAAGTAAATATGATGGGTGCCCAGTAGTAAATATTATTCAGAGTCAATTAACTCCCAAGTTACAAAAGCATAACATCAAATATATTCATGTGTCTATACAAAAAGGACATTGCTTTAAAATAAAAAGGTGTAAAGGACATAAAGGAAAGAAAAAAAGCAATACAAAATCCAGAGCCATCGGACATTATAAGTTACCATGTCTGATTTGGAGATATTTGCGACTAACAGGTAGGTAAAGAAGAACACAAAGGAGAGGTTAGAGATAAACATAGAGGATTGAGAGTGCTTTGGTGAGACAGGGTGTGCCCTCGAGAGCACTGTAGGAAGCATAATTCAGTGAACCCACACTACCTGCAGGAAGAGAAAGAAGAACCCAATATTAAGCCAAAAATTCTTGAAACTCTGATCCAACAATGTTATACCTTGTCCTTCTGCCAATGAGAAGCTGTAACACATTTATGTACGTATGCAATATGTATACATGTATGTATGCATTCGTTCGTGATCTCCCAAGCAGTGTGAAGGGGACTCTGGGGCAACTCCCAGAGATTCTCTGCTAATCAGCTTGATTCTCTTGCTAATCAACTATTAGAATCAAGCTAATGCAGTGCTCAGGCCCCCTGGAGTACTAATGGATCTAGAGAGTTACATCTGAAAATGCTATAGTGGGAGCAGAGGGAAGGGCACGTGGTGCTAGGGACTGAACTCGGGTCCTTGCATACAAAAGGTCTGTGCACCTGACCCTTGAACTATCTCCTGGGCCACAGACATTTATTTTTAACACCCACAATACTTCTGGGATAAATAAATGCTTTTTTATTTATGTGGTGACAGTTTCTTGTAAAGGAACTGTGTTTATCATCTGATAAAGTCATTCTATCCAAGAAAAATGGAATCTCTGTCTGTAGTGAGATGTCTATCAACAGATAAATGGACAAATTGTGATAAATCTACACAACTGAATATTATTAACAGTTGAGAGGGATGGTTATGATACATGTAACATTTATGAATTTCATAACATTATAGTGAGTGACAGAAATAAATCAGTCAATATATTGCTGTATAATTCATTTATATCAAATTCTAGGAAATGTAAAGTAATACAGAGTAGTTGGAGTCGTTAGTGATTGAGGATGGAGGGAATAAGAAGGAAGGCATTATTAATGTCATGAATAAATTAAGGGAGTGACAAATTTGTTCATTATACTGATTTTTGTGGTAGCCTCAGGCATAAATACATGTCAAAAATTATCAAAGATATCGAAATAAATCTGTAACCTTTAAATACAAGCATCCTATTGTTGATCAGGTATACTTTAGTAGTAAAGTTAATAAAAATTTATCTGTTAGAAACTCAAATTTATTAAGATGTTAATTTTCTCCCAACAGGACAAATAGATTCAATACAACTCCAGTAAAGTCCCACTACACTAGACAAATTGATTCTAAAGTTTGTGTATTAAAAAAAGAAAATTCTCAGAATAACCAACACAATACTGAAAAGGCATATAGTTGGAGAACTGATGCTGCCCAATTTCAGGACTAATTACACACCTAAAGCAATCAAGACAGCCTGGTATTGAGAAAAGAAGAGACACACAGATCAATGGAACAGAAGAGATAACTTAAAAATAGACTCACAAAAGAGCAGTGGAGAAAAGACAGAGGGAAATATTTTCAACAAATGATGGTGGGGAGAAGAGAAGGAGGGAAAGAAGAAAAATAGACAGAAGATGAAGAAGAATAAGAAGAATTTGGGCACAAACCTTTCACCAAAATATTTACTCAAAATATATTATAGAACTAAATGGAAAATTTAAAAGTATAAATCTTCTGGGAGATGACAGCAGAAAATCTAAACGACCTTAGATTTTGTAATGCATTTTTAGATATAACAACAGAAGCACTATCCCTAAAGGAGATAATAGACTTTACTAAAAGAAAGAAAAATCTGCTTTGCTAAAGGGATTGTTAAATAAATGAAAAGACAAACTAAGGGTGAGGAGAAAAAAATTGTAAAACATATCTAATAAGGAACTGATACTCATATATATGCGTGTATATGTATTCATAAATGTATTTAATTCATATGTGTGTATAGATGGTTAGATAGATATGAAACCTCTTAAAAGTCAATAATAAACAGTGTCCCCATTTGTGCATTTAAGAGTGTATACAAAGGCTGGAGCTAAAGTAGAGTGGGGAGAGTGCTTGCCTTGCACCTGGTCAACCTGAGCCACAGCTGGAGTGATCCTTGAGGGCAGAGAAAGGAGATCCTGAGCACTGCCAGATGTGGCCAAAAAGCCAAGAAAAGAAAAATAAGTGGGCATAGATCTGACAAACACCTTATCAAAGTATCACCTGTCGTCCCATTGTTCATCGATTTGATCGAGCAGGTGCCAGTAACGTCTCCATTTGTCCCTGTCGCGTGCTAGTGTAGCCCAGTGGTGTCAAAGTATACATACATACAAATAAAAGGTAAAAGGTAAAGGCCCTCCCGTTGGTCGTCGATTTGCTCGAGCGGGCCCAGTAACGTCTCCATTGGAGACTTTGTTGTTACTGTGTCTGGCATATCGAATACTCTCGGTAGCTTGCCGGGCTCTCCGAGAGGGGTGGAGGAATCGAACTCGGATCGGCCATGTTGGCCGCTTGTAAGGCCAACGCCCTACCGCAATAGCAAATAAAAATATTTTCATGACATCCTTTAGCATTAGGAACTATAAATTAAAAAGCAAGTTGTCACTCTACTCTACGTCTATTAAAATGACTAAAATTTGGATCAGAGGGATAGTACAGTGAGCAACACCCTTGTCTTGCATGTGGTTGACTCAGATTCAGTCTCAAGCACCCTAGTTAGTCTGATGAGCCTGTTAAAAGTGATCCCTGAGCACGGAGCCAGAGTAAGTCCTGAATATTGATGGGTGTGACCTGAAAAGGAAAAAGTGAAAAAAAAATTATAAAATCACCAAATGCTGATAAATACATGGAGCTAAAATGTTTGACTCTTTGTTGAAGGGAATAAAAAGCGGTATAGCTATTTTAAAAGTTAGCTTAATAGTTTCTTACAAAGCTGAGCATAGTCAGACGATGTGATTCTATAATATCCCTTTAGGTGTTGACTCAATAGAGTTGAAAACTTTGACCCACACCACACAAAGATATTCACATAATTATAGCAGTTTTCTTTTGGCTATTCACTAAAAGCTGCACAAACCAAGATGTAAATATAAAATTGTGATACAACCATACAATGAAATATTATTCAGTGATAAAAAGAAATGAGTTATCATGAGTCACACAAAGATATCGGGGAAATTTAAATGTATCCGCTCCATGAAAGAAGTTACTCTGATGAGACGAAATACTGTGTGATTCCATGCACAGGACATTCTGGAAGAGGCAAAACTACAGAGTCAGGAAAAATGTCAGTAATTTACAAGAGTTTAGGGAATGGTGTCATAATGCAGAGGTGGTGGTGGAATATAGTAATTAATAAACATGAGAGTATTGAGGATGGTTAAAAGAATCTCTGATATTTTTAATCATAGATGTGTAACATTACGTCTTTGTGAAACCTGGAGGTATTTATAGTGCAGTCAACCTTATGTATGCAAATTTTTAAAAGTCATTTTAGAGGTCAGGGGGTCCTGGGAAATAATAGGGGATATAGAAGGGGAATAAAACACAAAGTAACTCTATCACTAAATCTGTGGAGCAACAGCACTGAAAGGAATTGGAAGTCTAAAGTTCTTTTGAAAATGCAGCTGCAAAAACTAAAGACAAAAGAGACTTAATGTCAGCATAGCATGACATGAAGGTATATATTGGTATACAGATATTTTTATAAAGGTATCTAGGTTTGAGGAGATAATTCAAAGGGCTGATGCAATGCAGGAACCCTGGGTTTGATCCTTAGAACTTCATGGTGCCCAATGTCCTGGGAAGTGACCCAAGATCACCTCACCTGAGCACTGCCAGATGTCAAAACAAAACAAACAGAATAAAAATGTTTCTCATTAAGATACAAGTTAACCATCTTGCTCATGCTATACATGTATATGCGCAATGAAAACTTAATTAAATTCATGGTGGAAGGGAAAGATAGGTTTCTGTATGGTGGGAACTTTAAGGGATGGGAGATTAGAACGGTGCATATGGTTATAAATGGCAATTGGAGGCATAGTAAGAGTTCATGTTTCAGTTAAGCCAATGCTTACGTCGGAACTATTTATAGTTATTTATAGCTACTTTAGTCAGTATACTTCTTTGCTCGCTGAGCTGACAAAGTTTAGATGCATTGGCCCCCATGAGGTGCTGGGCACATCTAGCACCCAATCTTGGTTTCTGATACCATCCTCCAATAACTGAAACCCTTTTAAAGCAAAGGCTGATCCTAGGTCTGGTGAGAGAAATTAACAAGATGAAATAGAGCATCTTGTTGTGCTAGAAAATAAGGATGTGTTCAACGACAGCAACAACCACAACAAGGACAAAGAGCTTAGTGCACTGATGGGTGTATGTCAGAGGAACACAGAAGACAGCTTAAAAGATTTCACAAAATTTTCAGGTAAAAGCTGAAACAAACGCAGCTAAAGCAAGGCAATTTTGGATTATGACCCAAAGTGTAAAATAAATATGCACAAATGCATACTGGCATGAATCACAAGTTAAACTGTTTTAATTGATGCACCATTGATTTTCAATACTTTTACAAATGAATAATTGGATAATAAATGGAGAAGAGCTACATCACCCATGCAAAGAATAATGCAGAGACACTAAACCCTCAAGGGAACTACTTACCAAATAGGGATGGGGAGAGAGTAATCCTAATGGAGAAATGTGACAGACAGTGCCTGAGTCAGGAGACCAAGGTCAATACCAAAACCATCACAAAATCATATATACCCTGGGAATGTGTCTGTCACAGAGGCAGGGGTAGGGGAGGAGTGGGGTTGGCTGAAGGGATACTGGGAACATTGGTGGTGGAGAAAGGACACTGGTGGAGGGATGGGTACTCAAACATTGTTCGATTGAAACATAATCATGAATATTTGTAAGTCTATAACTGTATCTCATGGTAATACACTAAAATAAAAAAAAATTCAAATCATACATACCCTTGATAAGAGTGGTTAAATGACTATTGACCCTTGTGATCTTTTTTTTCTAAAATTTCTCTTGTCATGGAAAACCATCAAATTACCAATAGGTGGGATTTTGACATTATATCTAACATTATTCCTCCAAATAATCAAGGTGGAGAGAAAGAATATAGTGTGTGAAACCTTTACAATCAAGAGAAATCTACAGAAAACTGACAACAAATGCAACGTGGTATGCTGGGTGGAAATCTGAACTAGCAAAAGAAAATTAGGTAAAAACCTAAGGAAGGCTGAATAAATGGTGGACTTCCATTAATATAGTGTAGCAACAACCACTGATTAACTGTTTATATATTAATTGTAGCAAATGTAACACATGAATATAATCACAGCAAATGAACCATTTTCATGTAAGTCAGAGGTGTGTGTGTGCGTGTGTGTATTATTATGGAAAAATTCTGTACCATATGCTATTTTTCTGTAAGTCTAAAACTTCTCTATAAACAAAATCTATTAATTTTTTTAAAAAAAGGAGTTTCTTGACTTTAAAGGTGCAAGATATAGCCCAGCCTCAAGGTGCTTAAGACTCTAGAACTAGATCCTTCCAGTGCTTATCTGTTGCCCTTCTTTTTGCCATTAGTCTCTAACAAGAAAATATTTACGTCAAGGCCAGTGTTAATCTGGGATGAACAAGAAAATGCATCATATAGGTCACTTTGAATTCTTAGAAGTTGTGGTAATTCTGTATGTCTGGCTTGAATCTCTGAATGGTTAACTTTATTCATGTGCAGAAAGAGGGGGTGAGGGGAAGGGGTGAGAGGAGGGGCGAAATGATGGGTTTACCCCCTACAGAGTTTATGGAAGCTCAGGAACCTATACCATATACAACTTAAGCCTCATGTTTATGTCTGGGAATATATTAAATGCCATCTGCCTAACCATTTGCCATGTTATAAATTAAGGCGACATCAACAATGCTACAACGCCAAGGAGCACTCTGCTGTCTTCCAGTTTGATATTAAATGGGTTTTGTTACCAAACTCTTCTCGCAAACATGAAAAGAACAGTTGCAAGCCTTCTGGAGGAGCAGATGGTCTCGGAGATTTCCCTGCGCAGACTCTGTGTGAAAGTTCCAGGGTTTACATTTCTTTGCTGTAAAAAGTTGACAAAATCATGGTTGCTATCAGGGAAAGCAAACATTCTGCAAGGAGATTAAACCCTGACCCTGTCACCCCAACCGAGTGGGAACTTTTGCAGGTCATTCCAATTCTTCCGTCTCAGAATCCTTACCTGTAAAATGGGAACGATTCTACCATCCTGATATGTTTATTACTGCAGTAAGAGGAAAAATCTCAATCAATCTCCAGCGTTTCTTGACTCACAGTGAGAAAAGTTTCACACTATGACCTCCTGCAGACACATGGCTATGCATGTACAAGAAGGTACACAAATGGACAGATTGAAACAAAGTTTTCTTTTAACAAATGAATGCTGGCAATGGATTAGATATTTTTCACTTTAGTTGTATACTCTTTTCTACATTTTCTCTCTTGTACTCTTTCACAGATAACCCAGTTAATTGATTTTAGACTCTTTCAAGACTTAAAACCTACAGATTTAAAACACTAAGATAAATGCATTGAAAGACATTAAAAATGCTTACATTATGACAAGTATGCAATAAACATTAGCAGATAAAAGTATTGCTATTGACGACCTTATTATTAATTGCAGCAAGGTGTTGTGAAAGGTAGACTGTAAACCATCAATCTTTGTTCCTGTTCCCACAGACTCAGTCATAGATCAGTTCTTTCTCAGCATCCATGAACAGAAGAGTTTCCATCCAGCCTATTGAGAGAGCCCAAATGTCCAAGAAGCAGCTTTTTCCCTCTGTGCTCTCAAGTGTAATTCTTCACTCTTCCTCTATTTGCTGCTTTTCAAGAATTTTCAGCAGGATGAAAGAGTACCCGGTGCCCATAGTGATCTACTGTTGCCTTGGCTTTGGGTTTCTCCTCCATCCACTACACACCCTGACTTCTACCAGGGTTTCTCAAGATAGTCTCTAAAGTAAACTATTTGATCTCAGATCTTAGCCTACGGTTCTGCTTGTGAGAAAACCCAATTGAAAACCACCTCTGTGCTCCATCTACTCTAACAGGACTGACCAATTTCTCATGCAAGCTAAGCATGTGAGAACCTCTAGACTCATTGAAAATACTTCCACTCACACTGACTCCAGGTCTTTGTGGGGAACAAGTGAAGGGAGTTCGTCAGTCTTCACAAGAACAAGAGTCCACTCTAGAACCTTCTTGCTTCTCTCCTCTTCTTTTTTGTAAATGAAGCCTGATCTTCTGCTTCAGTCCAGATGGCAAAGGTGCCATGAAATAATTCTTACTGGCTATCTGCCCATCTTTTGTGTTTGATTTCCAGCTAAATAAACCAGGTGCTACGATCTCAAATATGGAATGCATTGATTTGCCTGTCTTTCTTAAAACATATCCAATATCCTTCAACTCTAGAAGGGCCACCCTCTGTATGACTCACAGGAGTGCCCGCAAAACCACATTTTCTTCAGACAAACATATCTTTTATTGGGCTTGTGTCTGTGATAATGATGCAGGTGAATTTTATCATTCCTTTCACCCCACTAGTAATGAACAAATTCACTGCGTATTACTTTGGACTTGATCTCTGGCAAAACACTACTGGAACAAACAATTTGATTTGTCAACACCTTTACAAGGGCTCCTCAATCAATGTCACAAATCCAAATTTAAACAGCAAAGTACATTTGACTGCAAGACCCTGGACTGATTAGAGCTCCGAGTTCAGAGAATTGCTCCAGACAGGGCAGCAATCAGATTATTAACTCCACTTGAAAATACTCTCTGCTGCCCGGGATTAGCATGCATATTTTGATATAGATCGATAAGCAATCTCCTTTCTATAAGAAATGCCTGCAACATTCATTTGGCTGATCAAAGGTAGATATCAGCTGGCTGTGACAGCTAGCTATTGTTTCCCGCTTTCTTTACAGAAGAGCCTCTATTAAAAAAAATTCTCTGGCTTCTTTTCAGCTAATAGTGGAAGCCAACAGAGAGTCACAAAATCCCATCTCTTTCTTGACACTGAAACACAATTAGTGCAGAAGGGACTTGAGTCTCTTCAGAGCTAACTTAACCATTTCCTTGGTGCTTCCTGACAAGAAATGGTAAGTTTCTTTTCCATCCTGCCCCTGTTTCTTTTGACTCTGTCACACTGTCTACAGGAGTTCAGGGCTTAGGTGAGAACTGTGAAGGAGGTCACTCTTTCTTGATCACCTGGATCCTTTCATTGTGAGGGCAAAGCTTGGCCATGAATCTCCTGAGCTCAGATTTGAATTCAGATTGGCGCAAGAAATGATTTCAGTACATTGAAGGCAGTGTTCCAGTTCCTCAATCCTTGCCTCTTTTCCTTATTGTGTTCCAAAAGGCAACTTTCTCAGGGGAAAACCATGTCTTAAGTATGTGTTTGGTCTGTTTTATCCATCTCCAACTTTTCCCCATCACCTAAACCTTTTCTAATCAATCAAGTAATGCGAACAGAACTCCCATGCCAATCAACTGTTGTTTTCTGCCTGTAGATCCCAAGACACTATATATTCATTCATAAAACAGATGACTAATGACAAAAGCAAGCTATAGAATCTTTTGGAGATCAAGGTAAAACTTCCATGTAAGAAAAAGTAGAGGAGGCAAAGAGACATCCCAGAGGTCAGTCTTGCATGCTTATAAACCTGAGCTTAATCCCTGGATCTGTGTAGTTTCCCAAACAATACCATGGGATAGCTGTGGAGGGCCCCAGCACTACCTGGGTTGCCTGGCAGGTTGCAAACCTATTAAGCTGGGATAACACCACATTACTGGGTCTGAACACTGAATTATTTGTCACAATTGTCTGAGTCACACTGGGAATTATTCCCAGTCCCCTGAGCACTGCTTGAAAGAGCCCAAGATAGAAAAACAAAAAAAGGTTGTTTATATGTGTACACATAGTTACCATATAAATATTTGTTTTACACACACACACGCACACACACACACACACACACACACAAATACCCTGTAGTCACTGGTTATAGGATGGTAGATTTATGGGAGATTCAGATTCTTCTTACTTATTTCTGCTCTATTGAAAAAAATTAAATATCTGTATTATGCTTTAATAATAAAAAATGACTTCAAAAATGAGAACTAGAGATATCTCCCACATGTTATTCCTGTGTATAAGTTCTGCTTTGTTATTAAATGTTTTGCCATGAACTGTCCACACATCCATCTTTGGTCATATGATCCCCAGTAATGAAGATGCCTGATTCTCCTGCGGGGCCTCAGTGATCATATCACCAGGCCCATCTCAGTCATACAGTCCCTGCTTTGTGCATGTGAAGTGGTCATTTTTAAAGGTTCTTTGATTTCTTTTAAAATCCCACAGTTTGGGACCAGAGCAATAGCACATCAAGTAAGGTGCTTACCTTGTAAGTGGCATACCCAGGTTAGATCCCTGGCAATAATAAGGTCCCCCAAGCGTGACAAGAGTAATCCCTGAGTGCAGTACCAGGAGTAAGTACTTAGTACCAGTGATGTGACCCCTTCCACACATACACTTCCCTCAATCAAGATAAATTAAATAACCTCTTAGGGGTTCAAGACCTCTTTTAAACTTCACAGAATGGACTGTGGGAGAGTGCAGCTTCCATCAACATTGTAGTGTGACTGCAAATTAAAACCAGGAGAGGGATGGGGCTGGAGCAATAGTACAGCGGGTAGGGTGTTTGTCTTGCATGAAGACAATCCTAGTTTGATCTCCAGCATTCCGTACGGCCACTCAAGCACCAAGAGTTAATTCCTGAGTGCAGAGCCAGAAGTAACTCATGAGCATTGCCAAGTGCGACCCAAAAAGCCTAAATAGCACTGTAGCACTGTCCTTCCGTTGTTCATCGATTTGCTCGAGTGAGCACCAGTAACGTGTTCGTTGTGAGACTTGTTACTGTTTTTGGCATATCGAATATATCATGGGGAACTTGCTATTTTAAGTTACTGACTTATAGGATAACATTACTTTGTCCTTTTTCCCTTGCCACAAGGAGCTTAGGTTTATCCGGTCACACCCATCAAAATGCTCTGGAGTCACTCCCATTCTTTTGTTTATCTATAACCACTTCTCTATGCTCTCTTCCCCAAACAGTTAATCAGCTTATTCCCCTAATCAGTTTCTGTTAATTTTTAAGGTCAAAATCTCCAAGCCTGCTCGGATCGTGGCTGAGCATCCTCCACCCAGATCCTCCATCTTCCAGTAGGCGGGGGTCACACACACCAACTCCCCTCCCCCCCCCCCCCCCATATAATCCCATCAACGGCCAAGACCCAGAAGTTTAAATGAGAAGTCAAATGAGACTGGAAGCTCAATGTTGCATGGAAGGTTATTAGTCTTATTTGAAACAAAAGCATGTGGAAGTGAAGGAAATTTCACTTAGAGTCTGGGTCTCTTACATCCTAATTGTTTTCTCAGTAAGATAGTGAACTTGTGACTTACAAGCCACAGAGGCCTTGGGGAGCAAAGGAGAAACAGAGAGAAGGAACAAAAATGAAGAAAGGATGGAAATGAAGGAAGGAAGGAAGGAAGGAAGGAAGGAAGGAAGGAAGGAAGGAAGGAAGGAAGGAAGGAAGACCCATGAGAAATTGACAGTAGTTGATTATACTTCAAGCTATAGATCTAGTTATTACAGATGGGAAAACAATTTAGACATTAAATAATGAAAATTTGATTGATAGAAAAGAAATTGTCCAAATAATCTGTCCATGGAGAGATATCAAAAGAGGAAATTACTATCTTGAACTTTGTCATTCTTGACCTAATCTGTGTACATCAAGCTTGTTTTCACTGTGCTTTTTCTATCAGGGTATTTTGTTTAGAATGTTTGTTTGAACATTCGTTCAAACAAACTCCAATTGTTTGAATTAGATCTAGCTACCTCAATGGTCGTGAATTTAAAAAGGAATGGACTTTTCATAGTTTTGCCACTCAGGAACCTAACTGAAGTAGGAACTTTGCTCCCAACTGTAGGTGTTGTTACCCTGATTCCTGGACTTCCACAATACCAATTCACATGTCTTTGTGCTGATTTCTCAGTGACTAACCTTTGTGGTGTCCTCATCAGAAAACATGTGGCAAATTTCCCTCACCATACCAATCAACTTTTGCCTTCTTGGCGGTGAGTAGTAACTGCCTGCCTTGGGCATTCATCTAAATGCTTTCTTGCTATGATCTATTATATGAAATGACTTGGCACACGTTTTTCTTTTTCACTGACTGAGGAAGAAAAACGGTTTTCATTTCTTGTTCAATAATCTAAGATTTCTGTGTCAAGAAAAGTGAATCAAACTTTTTGATCCACCTAGACAAGCTAAAAGGAACATTAGGATGATGTGACTAAGAAGTCAAGCCTATATTCTATATCAAATCACTGCTTTTTTTCCCCCTGTGAGCATCATGCTGTTGACAAAGCTTTAGACAATTTAAGGACATGCTTGATGAAAAATCTGGTTTTTCTCCTTGGCTTGCCACAGATAAATCAACCGCAAAGTTTGTATGATTCACGGTTGGTGTCCAAGATTAAGTGTGAAAGGCAATCCAGATTATTGGATGGCTGCAAGAATCAATGAATGAAAAATATTCTTCCTTGTTGAATGGGGTAATTTGTTCTCATTGATGGCACAAGAGGGCAGAGGATGGTTCTTGTTTCATTATCTCCATCACTGGAAGACAGTTCTGCTTGGGGGCCACTCCAGAGTGTCTATACCAGCATATGATCACCAGTTTTATTTTGAAGTGATGGAACAAATAAAATTTGGAGGAAGACAGTAAATAGCTGCATTTCCTAATACTCAGATTATTTCTTTATTATGTGGGGGACAAATGCCATCTTTAGGCTGCCTGATTTTATTTGTAAAATTACAGTGATTTGTGAGTCTGCAAAACAAAGGTCATTTGGTAGGGTCACACTTTCTTGCCCTTAAGACTTCCTCCCCAATTATTTTGGTGGGGGTTATTTCAACATAATATCCCAGATTCCAACACATAACAGCTATTAAATAAACCTGTCTTAAAATGTACCTTAAAATTCACATTTTTATTAAATTTGGCACATAATAGGTTTTAATAAACAAAAAGCTATTGCTAGTAATTAAATGATGGGATATACTATTGATTATAATAATTTAAATGTTATTCTAAATACTATTTTTATAATCCAATGGTAGAAGAAGAAAAACTATACATATAATTTAACATACCATGATACAAGAAAGCATGGCTAGAACATAGAGTTCTGCAGAAGAGAAAGGAATTTCTTAGTTGAGGAAGTTCTTATGGAGGAGATACATCTAAGTGAATAAAGGTGAACAAGACTTAGCCATACAGGTGGGAATAGGAAAATAGAAAAGGGTATTTCATACCAAGAGAATAGTGCAGAAAGTCATGAAGACAAGATTACTCAGAATTTGCATGCCAATCTCTACATAGGTCAGTTTTGGGAGAACATGGTTTCTCCTGGTAAATGTCAAGAAATATATATATATATATATATGTGGCAAATGTCAAGAAATATATATATATACATATATATATATATATATATATATATATATATATCTCACTGTCCTCTCATTGTTCATCGATTTGTTTGAGCAGGCACCAGTAATGTCTCACAACAAATTGTGAGACTTGTTGTTACTGTTCTTGGCATATTGAATACGTCATGGGTATCTGGGCTTTCCGAGAGGGGCGGAAGAATAGAACCCAGATCAGTTGCAGCAAGGCAAATGCTCTACCCACTGTGCTATCGCTCCGGCCCATATATATATATATATATATATATATATATATATATATATATATATATACACACACATAAATACCAGACTTAGTTGATAGAACTATGAAAGTCCTATCTTGCAGGCTTACTGCTTTTCTCTCTACTTACAATATCAATGACTAAAAATCATTGAAATCATCATATAATTGCAAATTATCTATTTATTTTTGAGTTCTTATCAGCTTTATCTATTGTGAAACACTAGCACTAAATATGTAAACTACTTAGATTGTTATGTTTTCTTGATGAAATTGCCCTTCTTTCTTTAAGAAATGCCTTCTTTTTGTTTGATAGTGCCCTCTAAAATCTGCTCTGTTTGGTACTCATATAATGACTCATTTTTATCAGTTTAGCATGGCATATTATTTTGTATTCTGATTTTACATATTTTTGTTTTATATTTAAAACTAATCTAGAGAAGGTAGAATTTAGTTAGGTCTTAATAACGTAATAATCACTGCTTTTTGATTATTGTTGTTGCCACTAATTATGCTAATATGGGCTGGAGCGATAGCACAGCGGGTAGGGCATTTGCCTTGCACGCGGCCAACATGGCCGACCCGAGTTCGATTCCTCCACCCCTCTCGGAGAGCCCGGCAAGCTACCGAGAGTATTCGATATGCCAGACACAGTAACAACAAAGTCTCCAATGGAGACGTTACTGGGCCCACTCGAGCAAATCGACGATCAACGGGAAGGCCTTTATTAATGATAATACAGAAATATTTATCTTTAAAGTTACATAAATAAGTAGTAAAATATTATTTATTCTGAAAAACTCCATTCTATTCTGTAAATCCCTACTTCCATTTGGTATCAGATTTTTTTGATGGACTTCCTAACTTTTTTGGTTATTGTGAGTATTCAATCAGATTTTAGATGCCTATAATACCTTTATTTAATTCTTATAGTCATGTTACCCCTTAATTTATTACTGAGTATCTGAGCTGTGTATCTGTTATCTTTCTTGTTCCTGGCAATACGTATTTCCCCACCCAAAGCTTTGAATATATTTCATTATATAATTTTATAATTAAATCACAGTGAGATACACAATTACAAAGTTGTTCATGATTGGGTTTCAGTCATATAATGGTCCAATACCCGTCCCTGGACCAGTGTACAATTCCTGCTCCCAATGTCCCCAGTTTTCCTCCCAACTTCCCCACCCCCCAGATGCCTCTATGGCAAGGCACTTTTCTCTCTCTGTCTCTTTGTCTCTCTGTCTGTGTCTCTCTGTCTGTGTCTCTCTGTCTGTGTGTCTCTCTCTCTCTTTCTCGGTAATATGGCTTGCAATACAGATACCGAAATGTTATCATGTATATCCCCTTACCTACTATCAACACTCAGTTATTGTCCAGAGAAATCATTTCTAACTATCATTGTCATACTGGTTCCTTCTCTATCTTAGCAGCCCTTTGTCCCCCTCACACGGTGGCAAGCTTCCAACCATTGACCGTGGCCCTTGTATTTCCTACCTCTGAATATTAGTCTCACATTACTTTCTTTATATCCCACAAATGAGTGCAGTCATTCTACATTTGTCCTCTCCTTCTGACTCATTTCATTCAGCATAATACTCTCCATGTCCATCTATTTATAAGCAAATTTCAGTACCTCAACTTTCCTAACAGTTGAGTAGTATGCTACAGTGTAGATTACCATAATTTCTTTATCTAGTTGTCTGTTCTCAAAGCACTCACGTTGTTTCCAGATTCTGGCTACTGTGAATAGTGCTGCAATGAGCATAGAGAGTAGTGCTGATGGTGTTTCTGCTGTGTGTTTTTGGATCTCCAGGATATATTCCCAGAAGTGGTATTGCTGGGTCAAATGGGAGCTCACTTTCTAGTTTTTTTGAGGAGTGTCTATATTGTTTTCTAAAAAGGCTAGACCAGTCAGCATTTCCATCAATAATGAATGAAAGTTCTTTTCTCCCCACATTCATGACAGCACTGTTTGTTCTTTTTGATGTGTACCTTATTTCAACATAAATTAGAGTATAGTAAAAGTAAGTAAAGGCCCTCCCGTTGATCATCGATTTGCTCGAGCGGGCCCAGTAACGTCTCCATTGGAGACTTTGTTGTTACTGTGTTTGGCATATTGAATACATCACGGAGAGCTTGCCAGGCTCTGCCGTGCGGGCGAGATACTCTTGGTAGCTTGCCGGGCTCTCCAAGAGGAAGGAGGAATCGACTTGGGTCGGCCATGTTGGCTGCGTGCAAGGCAAACGCCCTACCGCTGTGCTATCGTAAATTAGAGTATATTTTTGAAAAATTTCAGAAATACCACTTCTGGAAATATACTCTGGGACCCAAAAACACACTGCAGAAGTTCCATCTGCACTTCTATGTTTATTGCAACACTATCCACAATAGCCAGGATCTGGAAACAACACATGTTCCCGAGAACAGACAACTGGTTAAAGAAACTATGGTAGATCTACACAATGGAATACTATACAGCAGTTAGAAAAAATGAAGTCATAAAATCTGCTTATAAATGGATGGACATGGAGAGTACCATACTGAATAAAATGAGTCAGAAGGAGAAGGACAGACATAGAATGATTACACTCATTTGTGCAATATAAAAAGACATGAGACTAATACTGAAGGACGGTAGAAACAAGGGCAAGGAGAGTTAATCCATTGTTGGAAGTCTGCCTCAAGTACTGGGAACAAGGCAATTGTCCTCAAGTACTAAATAGACAAGGGACCATTATGACAAAGATAGTTGGAAATGATCACTCTAGATAAGACCTGCATGCTGAAAGAAGATAAAGGAACAAACATGATAACCTTTCAATATCTATACTGCCAACATAGTGCCCCAAACTAAATAGACAGAGAGAGACAGTGAGAGAGAGAGAGAGAGAAAGAGAAAGAGAAGGAAAGAGAGAAGGAAAAGACAGAGAGAAAGAGAGAAGGAAAGTGCCTCTGTAGAGCCATAGAGGCTGGCTGTGGGAGGGAGATTGCAGGAGAGAAACTGGGTTCATTGGTGGTGGGAAATGGACACTGGTGGAGAGATGGGTGTTGGATCATTGTATGACTGAAACCTGAACATGAACAGATTTGAAACTGTGTATCTCATGGTGATTCAATACAAAAAATAAATAAATTCAGATTTAAAGAAAAATTCTGAAACTATGTGAAAAGAGAGAAAGAAAAAAACCTAGTACTTAGTGTAATTTGTACTTCATTATCAATAGTCAGAAAATACATTTCAGATTGAATCATAGGAATGAGAGTGGAGGCATAGGAAAGATATGTGATAGGAAGTTGGTTCCCAATTTGTTATGGTGAAGATGGGTCTATTAGTCAGTCTGTCATGAATACAGAAACTAGTGCAAATGTTTAGCAAAGAAGAATAAATTTAGGGTATTGAATATTTATTCAAAGGGTTGGAATAATAAATGGCAAACAAATATGACCGCAGATGAATAATCTGTTATTGTCTGTGGACGCTCATGAGCAAAGGTTTTTAATTACTGGAAGTAGAAACATATGTTGTTAACCATAACTTGTATAGTTGACTAACACAAATAGAGTTTCTACCAAAAAATCACTAGAAATCTAGAGGTTGACCTAGTATAAGAATCATTTCCACTATTATTGAGGAGAGTAGATAGGTGTCCCACTATTAACAGTTGAGAAACTGTTGAGAATGCAGCCTCCTGAAAGAACCGATCTGGTCACAAAAGAACCTGTGTGATAAAATTTGCAGACATTCAGTCTTTGAGGATCAGAGTAGGTGGAAGGATGAAAATAGGTTAAAGAACACATTGAACATCTTTGTATCAGCCCATGGCTTCTGATAATTCTGAAGAAGAGTAAACCAGCAGGATATTAAAGGTCTATCAACTACATAACAATTTCTTATTCTATTGGAATGTCAGAGGTCAAATGGTAATGTATATACAAATATGTTTATAATATATAAGTATATATGTGACTCAAATCCATAACAATTCATTGTCTGGTCTTGAGAGAAATATAATTTCCCATGGATTAGGCAGCCATCATGTGCTATTTCTGTAATTAAGCTCCATGAAGATAGAGTATGCCTGTTGTGATCACTTTGATATCATCAGAACATTGAGTAGAATGTTTTGAAATATCAAATATCAAATCAAGAAATATTTGTTGAATAAATGCATGAATGAGCATTGGATAAATTTTGTCAAGGAGATTTAACACATGCATAAAACAATTCAATAATGGGTATATGACAGGAAAATTTCAAAAGTATTAGGTGTCAAAAGGGTATGGAAATGTGGGACTCAGTGAAGGAGTGGGACTCAGAGAAACTATGTGTGTAACTCGTCAGTGTGTCTGAAGCTAGAATAAGGATGATAGACACACCGACATTTGTCTTTCTCCTTGAGAACTTGGTAAAAGAAAGACTACAAGGAGGGCTCAAGCTTTCCTGCAAGCCAGGTGGTCTGTATTTTTTCTCTACTATCTAGAAGAGGGCAATTGCCTGCCTCTGTGGGGACATACAAAGACCTCCCTTGTGAAAAAAAGAAAGTAGAGACTTTGGGGGTGATTAACCAGTTTTAATCATGGAGCCATGGAGCTGATTAGAGTTATCTAACAATAAAGATCACTTTAAAATGATAATAAATGTTTGAAGTACTAAAATGCAAAATCCTTATGCTCAACTGGAGAGGGGGTGGGGGGCTTAATTAAAAGCAGAGCCTTTCTAAAGAGTGCCCAGACCCAGTTTCCACATAAAACCCCACACTGGACATAGGAAACACCAGCAACCCAAAGGTCAACAATAAATGTACCCCGTAAAACTAGAAATAAAATGAGCTCTGTCTGAGGCATGAAGCAAGGGGAGGGCTAGTCCCTGTGGCTCTATAACTGTCCAGCCCTCACCTCATTGAGACCAATTACCTCGGGAGGGATTAGGAATTGACCCTGAGGTGACCACTTGTGCGTTCAAGTGAAAACCCAAACTGAGAAGTTGGTCCAAGAGAGGAGGTTGGAGGTGTGATAAGACCAGGGGGCATGGGCACTGAGGAGCATTCTAACTCTTTCTCACCTCTCCTTGCCACGAGGGACAAGCTGGCTTTTCTGAGTCACCAGACTGAGGTCAACAGTCCCCAGTCTCATTGGCAGAAGTTGCTAGGCCAGAGTTAAGAGCTGGATTTCAAGAGGGTGTCAGGGAACCTGCCAGGGTTTGGGATCAGGCAGCACAGGGTGCTTCCCACAAGGCACAATGTGAGGGTTAACAGCCATACTGGCACTCTGGGTGGCCCTCTCCCCTGGGGTGGCTGAAAAAAAGAAAATGATCCAACCTTCCCCCTCACCCCTGCCCTGGACTTGCTGAAGCAGAATCTGCATTGGAACAAGACTGGGGTCAACCAACACTCACACTGCGTTTGGAATCCCTATTACAAAGATGTCTAAGTTTAGTCTGCCCATCTTCCCAGAAAAGGGGTGTTGAGTATGGAAAATGTACTGTGCAATCAGAAAGTCCCTTCAAATACTAAACATATAATAGGGGGAAAGATGAGGACAGCTGCCACACAGATCAAGATCTATGGAGGGACACTGGGGACAGCCCTTCCCTGCCCTTCAGAGACTCAAGGTTGCAGGCAGAGGGGACACGCTGCCTGTGTAAAGTCCATGTAGTGACTCTACCAGACTTCTGGTTCAGTGGCTTAGTCAGACTTGTCAGAGAGTGGCCCAGGTAGTTACAATTCACAGAAATGCTGGCTTTCCCCTTGAGTTCTTATTTTTCTGCTGCAAAATAGGAATGTCACTTGTCCTCAGCTTAAAGGAAAAGGTTCAAGAACCATCCTTAGATTATACCTGGTGTTCTGTCAATGACCACCAAGGCTGTTACTTGGTAGGAGTATCCATCTAAAGGGCATGACTCAGCTTCTTCAGCTCTGACTGGTTCGTGGGAGGAGGGCCCCAGACTTTATCAGCCACTCTTGCTGCTGCAGTTCTTTATCTGCATGACACTGTGACCCACCAATGCCCTGCACTTCTGATCTTTTCTGACCATGCACGTTCCTCAAGGCAACTCTGCCAATGAAATTGCCCGCAGAGTATTTGCAAAAACAAATCTCACTTCCTCCATCCACACTGAGACCTCTGGACCTCCCCCTGTTTTCCCTGTAATTAAAAATTAGGTAGAGAGATGGTTTTAAGGGTTGAAGAAAAGGACAGGAAGTCCCCACACTACTGCTTTTCTACAGCAGGTTCTCTTGGAGCAGATACCAACCCATTGTCTGATCCATCACATCTGCAGTGCATCAGCTGTGTTACTCTTAATAAAGTGAGATGTTCCTGCCTAGGCACGAAGTCCAGCATAAGTCTTGCCTGACTCATCCCATGCAACAGTCAAACATGGCATCTCTGAGCTCCATCCTAGGTGGGGCATAAGGGCCTCCAAGAGAGGATTGGTTGGAGATCATGGCACAGTGAGTGGTAGAAGGGCTGTTTCAGACTGCCTGACTCTCGGCCGATTTTCTCTAAGTCTTAGAAATGTTAGCTGCTTCCTGTTACTATATTTCTTGCAAACCTCTTAAACTCCCTCTGTAGAGAGAAGGAGACTATGCAAAACAAAAATTTTGGTGGGAAGGTATTCCTATTGGGGGGTCTGCTTCTCTCATCACCCCAGCTGATGAACAAAATTGGCTCCGTCTTGGGGGCCACGCATCCATAATAGCCTTCCACCAGTCCTCTTTATCTCTTCTCCATTGCAGAAACATTTGTTACAACTTTCCAAGGAAATGGTGTGTGTGTGTGTGTATATGTGTGTGTGTGTAAATAAATTATATATTTGGATGGGACATCAATAAATATAATGTAAACAAATTGATTTCTCTTTCTGTTTTCTTCATTCCAGCCTAGCAGACTAGGGAAGAAAGAAGTAAAGCATAATTACCTATGATAATATAAGACACATTATGATCAAACACCCAGTAGATTCTTCCCAAGAGAGGGAAGTTTTCATTAACTCAGTCAAGGGTAGAAGGAGGGTCATTTCTGAAAGGTAAGCTAGTGTTCCTCTGAACACAATTTAGATTTGGGTAGAAATCTGTAGAAAATAAGAGCTCTCTGACCAGAAAGAGTAGCTATGAAGAGGTGGGAGAAGAAAAGTGAATATTGTGGTGAAGACCTGGTGATGGTGTCCATTGTCTGTGGGTTTGGCTAACTTTTGTTCTTCTTTGGAATTAAAAATGGAAAAGGCCATTGAGTGCTAGTGTAACATTTGGAAAGGATGTTCTGGTAAGACTTAAGAAATTGTGACCATGAGAATTGAACTTTGGGGAATGAGACACTGACAATACACATGTTTAAGGTGAATGGTAGAGAATGAGCCAGGATCAATGGGAATGTGATCCAAATGTTGCCTCTCTCTCTCCTTCAAAACCTTGGCAGCCATTATTAATGGATAAGGAAGTACTCAGCATACTATCTATCCAGCTCTACCCACTGCTAACAAAGATTCAAGCTGTATGTGAAACCTCATTCTTCCTAAGAGAATGAGCATCCGACCTCTCTGAGCAATGTTTCAGTCCTTGGAATGTGAGAAGGCAGTGTACACACATTTAGGGGCAGTTGGGATAGGAGATAATGCTGCTTGCTCAATCTCATTTTCTACACACCTAGTTTCAAAGCAGATAGCATTTCCCGGCCTCCACCACAGTCAGGTGGGACCTGTGGTTGACTTGGTCAATGGAACACAGAGGAAAGAGATATAAACCTATAGCCTTAGGTTCAATGTTAGGTTCTAGGCTCTGTTAGTTTTTCCAACTTCTGCTTGCCAGAGGGCTACTTGGGATCCTGGGGATCAGCTAGATGGGAGAAACCTAGGTCTATGAGCCACCTGATGAAAGGCTGTCCACCAAACACTCAAGGGGCATTTATGTAACAGAGGAATTGGCTTCTCCTTGCCTAAGCCCTGAAACTTTGGAGTCTGCCCAACAGCTGCCATTCCCTATTCCAAGTAAGAAAAGAGCAAACACATGGTTTCATTGAATGCCTTAACCACTCTCATAGGAAGGCAGAGCTCTCCTTCTTTGCTATTTCAAAGACAATTAAACTGAGACTCAAGGAGGTCAGATAAGTTCCTTAGGGTCCTGCTTCATGAAGATGATGAGCTGAGAGGTAGCTTCATCCCACAGCCTACATGATCACTGGCACAAAAATCTGAGGGAGTTTTGAACTTTTGATGAACTCCTGCAGAAAAGTTTAAGAAGGGAGCATGAAGAAGCTGATGAAAATGATGAAAGGACTAAGTTGGCAGATTTTACCTGCTAGAAAAGAACTTTGGTTCCAGCTCCCTCATATGTAATAGTGGGTGGGGAGGAAGCATGAGAACCAGAAGTAAGGCAGCCTCAGGAAGCCAGTAGGATTGAGGGGCAGGGGGTGGAGGGGGGGTGGAGAGTGGCGAATAAAGGTTGAGTGGAATAATTATAATGGTGCACCAGTAAATGAATATACTTTTAAACATCAATCTGATTTACAGGTTCTGCACACTTAATTGCTTCTTTCATAAGCTCTGCACATTCCATACATCATAGGAAAACTTTAAAGAAAACGTCCTCATGTAAAATATTAAAGTCAAATGACCTCTTGAAGGGAGACCCACTCACAGTTTCCCCGTAGGGTCAGATGTGGAGTCTGGACTAACTGGAGAAGTTATGTGGAGTTCCACTTTTCTCTTCCCCCCTTCTCTGAAGCTAGCCAAACCTGTGCCTTGAGTCTGAAGGATAGGGCCCCCTAGTCCCCCAACTTGCTTCTGGCCATCACCTCATGGGCCTTGATTAATACAATCTTAAAAGACAAGATAGGCTTCCCATGGGTCCAACCCTGCCATTCTAAGAAGGTGACTTAACTCCAGTTCTTCAAGATATTTATAGCTTGACCAAGAGGAAATTGTGTTGGGATGTTCAACTACTTTACAAGATGCTGCTTGAAGAGGATTTTAGTTGTTTGCCTTAAAGAATTTTAAAACTGTTCCTCCCAGCTTGAGTGCCTGTGTATGGATGGCCAAAATGGGGATAAAAAAGTAAACTTTCTGTTTAATAGTGGAGAATGTTACTAACTCCTTTCTATAAGCCATCCAAAAAGTCTTAATGAACCACTTACTAAGTGCTAATGCTATTAAGAATTCTGAAGAATAACAGGAATGATTCCTGATTTTAGGTGTTTTCAAAAATAAGAGAAAAGGGGCTGGAGCCATAGTACAGTGTTTGCCTTGCATGCAGCTAACCAGGGTACAATCCCTGGCATACTAAATGGTTCCCTGAGGACTTCCAAGAGTAATTCCTCAATGCAGAGCCAAGAGCGGGGTCAATTATGGCCCCCATATCAAACACTGGATTTTATAGAAATGGCAAAATTTTATAAAATCCAGCTCCCGGACGAGAACAGTGCAGTCTTCTACCCCCGCGTCTGGCTGTTCCTCACCGAGGCCCCTTGGAGGGGAGCGGGTTGAGCTTTCCTCCCCGCCCTGACCAGGGCTCCGGCAGCCGAAGACCTACAGGACCAGCCACCACCATGCTGAGACCACTCTCCGCACACATGAAGGTACTGGCAGAGGGACAAAGCCACGTGGGTTCTGGGGCCGAGATCTCCAAGCCTACTCGATCAATCAACATAATCCATCATATCAACAACAGAAAAGATAAAAAGCATATGATTATATCAATAGATGCAGAGAAAGCATTTGACAAGATCCAGCACCCTTTTATGATGAAAACCCTAGCCAAAATGGGTATAGAGGGGACCTTCCTCAACATAATTAAAGCCATCTACCACAAGCCTACAGCAAGCATCATCCTCAATGGGGAAAAACTGAGAGCCTTCCCTCTAAGATCAGGGACGAGACAAGGATGCCCACTCTCTCCACTGCTGTTCAATATAGTACTGGAAGTACTTGCAATAGCGATTAGGCAAGAAAAAGATATTAAGGGCATTCAGGTAGGAAAGGAAGAAATCAAGCTCTCACTATTCGCAGATGATATGATACTCTACTTAGAGAACCCAATAACCTCCACCAAAAAACTCCTAGAAACAATAGACTCGTATAGTAAAGTTGCAGGCTATAAAATCAATACCCAAAAGTCCATGGCTTTCCTATATGCAAACAGTGAGAGAGAAGAAAACAACATGAAAAAAAAATCGCGTTCACAATTGTTCCCCAGAAAATCAAGTACTTAGGAATCAGCTTAACTAAGGAAGTAAAAGACCTGTACAAAGAAAACTACAAAACGCTACTTCAGGAAATAAAAGAGGACATGAGGAAATGGAAAGATATCCCCTGCTCATGGGTCGGGAGAATTAACATTGTCAAAATGGCAATACTACCGAAAGCATTGTATAAATTCAATGCAATCCCTATAAGGATACCCACGACATTCTTCAAAAAAATGGAGCAAACACTCCTGAAATTTATATGGAACAATAAGCCCCCACGAATAGCTAAAGCAATTCTTGGGAAAAAGAAAATGGGAGGAATCAACCTCCCGAACTTCAAACTGTACTACAAAGCAGTAATAATTAAAACAGCATGGTACTGGAACAAAGGCAGAACTGCAGACCAATGGAACAGGGTTGAATACACTGACATCTCCCCTCAATCATATGATCATCTAATCTTTGATAAAGGTGCAAGTAATGTGAAGTGGAGTAAGGAAAGCCTCCTTAACAAATTGTGCTGGCATCACTGGATGGCTACATGCAAAAAAATGGGCTCAGAACTCGGCCTAACACCGTGTACAAAAGTAAGATAAAAATGGATTAAAGACCTCAACATCAGACCAGAAACCATAAGGTACATTGAAGACAAAGTTGGCAAAACCCTCCATGACATTGAAGCTAATGGTATCTTCAAAGATGCCACGCCACTGGCCGAGCAAGTGAAAACAGAGATAGATAAATGGGACTATCTTAAACTAAGAAGCTTCTGCACCTCCAAAGAAACAGTGACCAAAATACAAAAACAGTCTACAGAATGGGAAAGGATATTCGCCGAATACACATCTGACAAGGGGTTGATATCCAGGATATACAAAATACTGCTTAAACTCCACAAGAAGAAAACATCCAACCCCATCCAAAAATGGGGCAATGAAATGAACAGAAACTTTCTCAAAGAAGAAATCCGAATGGCAAAAAAGCACATGAGAAAATGCTCTACATCATTAATCATCAGGGAGATGCAGATCAAAACCACAATGAGATACCATCTCACACCTCAGAGACTGGCCCACATTCAAAAGAACAAAAGCAACCGATGCTGGCGTGGATGTGGCGAGAAAGGGACACTCCTTCACTGTTGGTGGGAATGTCGACTGGTTCAGCCCTTCTGGAAAACAGTATGGACGATTTCAAAAATTAGAAATTGAGCTCCCATTTGACCCAGCAATACCACTCCTGGGAATATATCCCAGAGAGGCAAAAATGTATAGTCGAAGTGACATCTGCACTTGTTTGTTCATTGCAGCACTCTTTACAATAGCCAGAAACTGGAAGAAACCTGAATGCCCAAGAACAGATGACTGGTTAAAGAAACTTTGGTACATCTACACAATGGAGTACTATGTAGCTCTTAGAAAAGATGAAGTCATGAAATTTACATACAAGTGGTACAACATGGAAAGTATCATGCTAAGCGAAATGAGTCAGAAAGAGAGGGATAGACATAGAAAGATTGCATTCATCTGGGGGATATAAAGTAACAAAATATGAGATTAATACCCAAGAATAGCTGAGATCAGCACCAGGAGGATTACTCCATAGCTTAGTGGCCAGTCGGGCATTCTAGAGGAAAGGGCAGCTCAGACAGAGAAGGGAACACCAAATAAAGGGTTTAGAGGACCCTCCCAGGAGGGGAGATGCATGTCGAAAGTGGACTATAGACTGAACATGTTTGCCACTCAATGCCTCTTTTGCAGACCACAACACCCAAAAGGAGAGAGAGAACACAGGGGATTGCCCTGCCACAGAGGCGGGGGGGGGGGATGGGGGGATGGGGGTGGGGGGGATATTATCCATGGTGGTGGAAAATGGGCACTGGGGGAGGGATGGGTATCTGATCATTGTATAATCAAACCCAAGCACAAAAAAGTGTAAATCTACAACTGTACCTCATGGTATTTCACTAATAAAAAAAAAATTAAAAAAAAAAAAAGAAAGCTCAGCTTTACCAATACCCCATGCTGTGAATTTCAGAACTAAAAAAAAATATTCATTCAAAAGGACATATGCACACATGTATTCATTGATTCATTGCAGTACTCAGCACAATAGCTAAGATATGGAATCAACCTACATGTGCAACAACAGGTGCATGTAGAGACAATGGAATGCTATGCAGCTTCAAGGAAGGATGAAGTCATGCAATTCACTGCAACTTAGATGGAACTGGAGATTATCATATTGAGTGACGTGAGCCAAAGAAGAACAAATGCTGGATGACTTTACTCATCTGTGTTTTATTGAAGAATATCAGGAGGAGGGAATAACTGAAAAGGGAGAATACTCAGATTACCCTTCACTCTTCATCAAAGAAATTAAAAGAACAGGGAATAAAAGAAACTGAGTGGGTCAGGGGGAGTACAAAGAGAAAGACAAGAGGTAACAGGGAAGGGGTCAGAGGCCTTAAAAACATAGTGGTGTGGTCTGTGTGGTATAGGCATATACATGCAAATATGTGGATATACCCATCCTCTTAAAAAGAGGGGTGTGTTGAGTTTCCCTCCCCACCCCGAGCAGAGCTCCAGCAGCTAAAGACCTCTGGAACCAGCCACAGCCATGCTTAAGACCACTCTTCACACATTTGGATGAGTCTCACACATGAAGGAATCAGCAGTAAAACCCAGGTGTGTGGGACCCTGGGCTAAGATCTCCAAGCCTGCTCGGATCGGGACTGGGCCTCCTCCACCCAGATCCCTCATCTTCCAGTAGCTAAGCATTACACCCACCAACTTCCCCTGGCACCATGTTATCCCATCAACGGCCAAGACCCAGGCACTATAAAACCCAGCTCCTGGAAGTGCGTGGCTGCAAATGCGGCTGAGCAACCTCTTATTATCTAGTTCTCACTCTTGGAGAATCCGACAGACTACCAAGTGTATGCTGGTACGGCAGAGTCCGGCATGCTCCCCGTGGCATATTCGATATACCAAAATCCAGTAACAATGTTGGGTCATATTCCCCTGACCCTGAAGGAGCCTCTAATGTGGCACTTGCTAAAAATCTCAGGGCTAGGATGAATGGAGACGTTACTGGTGCCTGCTCGAGGAAATCGATGAATAACAGGACGCCAGTGATACAGTGATACAGTAATGTAGATTTACACATATAAATTACAGACCCAAATGTAAGCGTTAGATCTAAACTACAACAGCCAATACTTTAAATTGTACCCACCAAGGTGACAAATGGGGAAGGGGTGGGTGGGAACTTGGGGACACTGAAAAATGGAAGTTGATACTGGCTGTGGGATTGGTGTTGGAAAATGGCACTCCTAAACCTCACTTATAAGCACTTATGTAAGTCATGGTGATGTAGCATTTAATTTTAAAACCCTTTTTAGGGCCTGGAGAGATAGCACAGTGGGTAGGGCATTTGCCCTGTACATGGCCAACCCAGGTTTGATTTCCAGCATCCCATATGGTCCCCCAAGCACGGCCAGGAGTAATTCCTGAGTTCAGAGCCAGGAGTAACCCCTGTGCATTTCCAGGTGTGACCCAAAAAGCAAAAAAAAAACAAAACCCTTTTTTAAAATTGTAGGTATGGCTAAAGAATTTAATTGTAGTCAATGGAACCTGGAAGAGCATGGTCTGAGTCACTTTGGTGCTTGACCCATAAATTTTTCTCTGTTATTCTTCTATTTTCTCATTTGTTCTGGTTGAAAGGGGTACATGTGGCCATCCCAACCTTATAGTCAATGGGCTGAAGATGAAAGAGCGGGAAACCTCTGAATATCTGTATGAACAGAGCTGCCCTCTACCCCTAGAAATTCTTGCCTCGGTCTGCATCACGAATCACAAATCACGACCATCCTGTTATTTGTCGATTGCCTTGAGCAGGCCCCAGTAACGTCTCCTTCGTCCATTCTCGGTCTGCATAAGGAAAAAATACATATCTACCAAATTTGTGTCATGATCTATGTCTGAGTCTATTTGGTACAGATGCTAGTATCTTATAACTTAAATAAGAACCTTTATATCAAAAGGGAACGATTTTCCACTGGGGTCAGATGTTCTGGGCTCTTCAGATTGCTTTGTCTTTCAAAGTCCTCTTGGAACAAAAGTTTGAAGCACAATGTGTAGGTATATATTTTTTGTTCCTAATAATATGAACTAAATTTAAGCCTTTGCTATAAATAGTTATAGCGACTATAAATTATAGTTAAAAAAAGAAAAGAAAAGGGGGACAGAGTAATAGTGCAGCATATAAGGTGTTTGTCTTATAAGTGTCTGACCCAGGTTAGATCCCCAACATCCCACATAGTCCCCCAAGGACCACCACTAATGATTCCTGTGTGCAGAGCCATAAGGAAGCCCTGACACCGCTGGGTGTGACTCTCAAACAAAAAAAATGGTAATAAATCAGAAGAGAAAAAGAAAGAAAAAGAGAAAGAAAGGAAAGAAAGAAAGAGAGAGCGAGAAAGAAAGAAAGAAAGAAAGAAAGAAAGAAAGAAAGAAAGAAAGAGAGAGAGAGAGGGCTGGAGTGTTAATACAGTGGGTAGGGCATTTGCCTTGCATGCAGCCAACCCGGGTTCGATTCCCAGCATCCCATATGGTCCCATGAGGACCGCCAGGAGTAATTCCTGAGTGCATGAGCCAGGAGTGACCCAAAAAGCAGAAAAAAAAGAAAGACAGAGGAAGGAAGGAAGGAAGGAAGGAAGGAAGGAAGGAAGGAAGGAAGGAAGGAGGGAGGGAGGGAGGGAGGTAAGAAGAAAGCGATCTCATTTCAAAAGCCAAAACTAAAAGCTAAAGAAAAATCCAAACAAACAAAAAAGAACAGAAAACTTAACATTTCCATCAAATTGTATGACAGACCTAAATTTTACCTGCATATTTAGCAAGCATTTTTTTTCACCTTGGTTTCCTAGGATATAAAATAGGAATAAACTTATTAATTGTTTAAGTAGTTTAAAGTATTCTTGTGTTTAGCATACTCTATGTGTTCAGGAGAAGTCATGAATGGAACTTGATCAACTGATCAATTTGCCTAACTGAAATATATGGTTGGCCTCCTGGGGCCAATCCTTCTGCTGGCACTTGGATTCCAGGGTCATTGATGGAGAAGCAATCAAGCTGTCATCATCAGAACAAAAGGTGAAGAGAAGTTTCCAATGAGCTGCAAGGACTGCATTTTCATATACCTCTCAGGGGTCAATCTGTTAGGCCCTGGCCATTTTCTTATTTACTCATTCATCCTTTCATCAGATGATGCAATGAACTAGACCCCAAAGATGAGTCTGGGGGAAGGCAAAGCTGCATAGAATATCAATAATTAAGACCATAACATTTCTCCTAGAAGAGAAGGCTTGAAAGGCGAGGCCTGGGTGCCTTCTATGAAAACATGAAACACATTGGCATTCAAATAGCCATGTCGTAAGTTCTTGCCAATTTTTCGTCTGCCTGAACTACAGCTGCATTTGGATTCTTTCAAATGGGCCTGCTGGGCTTGGCTTCTATGGGACAATCTGGGCCAACTTTGCCAGTTTATTTGTCTCCTCAGGAGATCTTCAAAATGGTTTCCACGACCAGGGGAAAACTACCACTCAACTATTCTGTAAGCAAGATTTTGCATAAAATTTTTTCATCTTTTAAACAATAGTTCAGCGGGTCGGGCATCTTCCTTACTCACGAACTACCTAGGTTCCATCCCCTATGTCCCAGATAGTCCCCCAAGTCCAACAGGAGTGATCCCTGAGCACAGAGTCAGGAGTAAGCCCTGAACACCACCGGGTGTGGCCTTACTTAAAACCACGAACAACAGTAACAACAACAAGAACTTCCCGCTTTTAAACATGAGCAACTTCTTGACAAAATGCTTATTTTCGCAGTACATGGTTTCCCAAACCCAACTGTGGGCCAAAGCTGGCACACAGGCCTTCATCCTGAAACCTCGGGTTTGTTTGCTGGCGGGAGTGAAGGAGACTTTGGCAGATCGTGCCCAGAGACTCACTAGTGGCAAATCTTTCATTGAAAGGAAAACAAATCAAAACAACAACAGGAAGGAGTCCCGGCTCTGGGACGAAAGCCATTCGACTCCCCCTTTTGTGGAGGGAGCCGGCCTGCCCGGGATCCCTGCGACACAAGAGCACCCTTCATCGTGGGCATGCCATGTCAATCAGCAATTTCCGCAGAGGCAAGACCCCTTCAAAGTCCTTTTTACCAATACGAATACTGTCCAAGTGATCGTTGGAGAGAATACACAAACAGACTGCAATAAAATTTAAAAAAAAATAACTTTAGAAGGAAATAGTATATTGGACGGATTCATTACAGAAGTTCAAACAAGGGCCCATATGTTTCCCTCCTCTTTATGGGGGAATATACAGAGTGCCTGTAATAAAAAGAGGGCAGAGAGGGGGGGGTGGAGAGAGACTTGCTTGTTGAGGCAAAGGATATGATCCAAACAGCAGATAAATAACCCAGATATCTTTATGATTATATAGGCGCATGCCTCCTGAGCCAGCAGAAGTTTCCTTGCTGATATACATTTGCAATGATGTTTTAATTAACATTGGCTGGCTGTGATAAGAAATGAATAGTTTTCCTGTCTTTATTTTCTGTCCATCTCCCCAAGCCTCTCCCCCCTTTTGTCTTTAAGTAAACCTATGAATTCAGTCCCGCTGGATATTAGTCTCTCTCAGAGTTTATTGTTTAGAATCAAAAGTCCCTTGTGATTTCCAGGTTGTCTGAAGGTTATATGGCAATGATACAAGAACTTACCCAGAAGTTATGGTTCCTTATAATTTAGGAGAATTACATTTATTCTCAGAGTATGTCCTAGGCTGTACACAATGTAAAATTTTATTTTATCTTTAAGATAATAAATGTTCCTATAAATCCCAGAACACATTAGCTGTTTTAGACAAGTTTTGGGGGGTCTGAATGGATGGAGAGGAAAGGAGGAACTTTTTCATACAGACATTTACACGTACATACACAATTGTGCCCTGGTTAAGTTCCATTATAGCATAGCCTAAATACCCTTTTAACTTATGATTTTTTCACACAAGCGTTGATTCATTGACTATCCTGCCAAAATCGTCAAATAATACAGTTCAGACTTACTGAAGAATAAGTAAATACTAAGGTGAGTTAAACCTTGACATTTCTGGTCTTTCTTTCCTTCTTTCCTTCTCTCCTTCTCTCCTTCTCTCCTTCTTCCTTCCTTCCTTCCTTCCTTCCTTCCTTCCTTCCTTCCTTCCTTCCTTCCTTCCTTCCTTCCTCCCACTCTCTTTCTTTCTTTCTTTCTTTCTTTCTTTCTTTCTTTCTTTCTTTCTTTCTTTCTTTCTTTCTTTCTTTCTTTCTTTCTTTCTTTCTCACCCAGCGATGCACAGGGGTTAGTCCTGGCTCAGGCACTCAGGAATTACTCCGGGCAGTACTTGGGGGATCATATGGGATACTGGGAATCAAACCTGGGTCAGCCGCATGCAAGGCAAATGCCCTACCCACTGTGTTATCGTTCCAGCCCCTTGACATTTGTTTTCCTTTACTTAACTAATTTATTTTTTTCGGGGGGGGGGGGGCACGCTCTACTGTGCTTGATTGCTATTTCTTCCTCTGTACTTAAAGCACTATGCTGATTTGAATCAAACCTGGATTCACTCTGACCCTGTCCTTATGTTTTAAAGGATTAATTAATGTGAATTAATTTACTTGTGCAATTGAACAAGCTCTTTTTCCTTCTTAATTTTTCCAAGAATATCTGCATGGTCTCTATATGAGCATAGAAATTTCATTTGAGCATGAAAAATTTAAGAACATACATAAAACAGAATGTGTATAATTTATAAAGATAAATAAAGAAAAAACAGAAAAATGGAAGGAAGAGAAGAAAGGAAGGAAGGAAAGAAGGGAGAGAGGCAAGGAAAACTCTGTCATCTTAGCTAAGGAGTTATGTGTTGCCATGATCTCTCTTGGACCACCTTTAAGATTTTCATCTATTTCTTTCCTTTTCTTTCTGGTTAACCTTAAGTTAAAGCCCTAATAAAATACAAATTTATGGGGATCAACCTTGTCACCAGCCTTTAATTACTGTCAGTTTCTCTTCAATTTCATCTAACTCAGTTTGGGCATTTAAAAATGTTTTATCACACTTTCTAGAAATTTTGTATATCTACCACCAAGCCAAATAATGACCATTTTGAAATCAACCCAGGCTTAAGACTAAGATCAGGTACTAAGATACAGATAATGCTTTGGAGAGTCTTTGCAGGGCCTCAACCCCTCATGTTTAATCAGGAAAAGCGGGTGGCGGGTCATGAAGATTAGGTTTAACCTTCCTGATATACATCAGATCTCTTGCCCTTTCAACCTTCCAGTGGTGTGAGGAGGCATTCTTTCTGAAACCCATAAATTAGAGGGCACGGTTTCTTTGCAAAGTATAATGACAAGATGACAGAATCCCCATGAAGCCTAGCTCTTTCCCTAGACATGAGATTTTTATTTATTTTCTTTGGAACGTTAAGCCACGATTGGTAGGTCAATGGGAGTCCTGCAAGAATATTTTTTTTTAATTGAAAAAAAAAAAGGTTCTGGTCATGAGTGCATTCTGCTAAGATTTAAGATGCCCAAACTCCCAAATGACTCTTCCTCGTTTACATGCTTGTTTCAAAATCCACTAAGTAACTTATTTAGGTTCTGAAAGTTATATACAATATAAATCCATCCAGGCTGAAGTAAAAAAATCCCAGGAGCTGTAAAGCTGGTTTCTATATTGTTTGGACATAATACTGTTCTCAAATGAAATCATAAGGGAATAAGGCACTTAAAATAGGGTGTCACATTTCAAGGTAATAAATAGCAGATTGATTCTACCTCCCAATTGATCCTGCAGTTTACTTATACACAAGATGGAAAATCAAGTACCAAAGCCACTGTGATTTACTTTGTAGAAATGAGACACTCAGTATTAGCTTAAGTGAATGCAAAGGGCAGCTCTGACAATTTATTACAGCTCAGTCCAAATGCAGTTTGGATCAAGTTGCACTATTGGCACACACACATATTGCTATGCTTTTAACATCTCTACAATTAGGCACATTTAGGGCTCTTTATTTCTTCACATACATTTTGTTATGCTCTTCAAACTAGACTTGTCATCCAACAACAGATTATAAAAAAAAAAAGTAGGGGAGGCATGTACTCACTTTCTTTGCTTGCCATGGATACTTTAAACAGAGGGAGATCATCTTGTCCCTCTCCAGGCCACAGTGGGTTCCACTATCTGCAAACCAGAATGGAGTCTAGTTGTTTGTTTTTTCAACTCCCATTTTCCTCCCCCTTTCAAGAGTATACCATTTCAGAATACAGTAGTTTTATTTTAAGAATTATAGGCTCATTTATCCAAGAATGTTTCAAAATTTTTCCAACATCTTTTGGGACATTCTGTTGGGAATTTTTTAACGGTGGGGAGGGGTTGATAAAAAGGTTAACTACACATTTCTGGCTATGACAACCTCCCTACAAGAACGTGCCTCTCGCCAAGGATGTTACCTTCATCCCTTTCTGGAGAAGGAGAAGCAAAAACTCAAGAACTGGCTGGTTCAGAGCCTCCACTCCTACTTCATGGATGTGAAGTGCCCAGAATGCTATAAAGTCACCACCATCTTCAGCTATGCACAGTTAGTAGTTTTGTGTTGGCTTCTCTACTCTCCTCTGCCACTCTACAGAAGGGAAAGCATGACTTACAGAAGAATGCCCCTTCAGATGGAAGCAGCACATAAGCTCCCTGAACCAAGATGAATGGAAACCAACTCAATAAACACATTTTGGATTACAAAAATGAAAGTTAATTCAACCTTGGGCTAGAGAGAGAGTACAGAAGGTAGGGTGCTTGCCAAGCCTATAGCGGATTTGTGTTAGATTCCTTGTGCCCCCCTTCCAGGAGTGATTGCTGAGCAGTCAGGAGTAAATCCTGAGTACCACTGGATGTGGCACACAAACAAAATAAAACAAAACAAAACAATACAAAACTGGACAAAAAGTACAAAATCATATCAACAATTCAACTTAATTTTTTATCAGTTACATGATAAACTAGGGTAAGAATGATCATCAACCCTTATCAATTACAGTGTTGTCAAATCCAAAACTGTTCTATCAAGTAGGTTCTGATATTATCGCCATTTTTCAAAGAAGAAACTGAGCTAAAAGAGACAGCACCAGAGTTAGGGATGCTATCCCTGACCTATCTGATTTCAGAACCTATGATCTTGTCTAGAATGTATGATGTCTCCATGAAAATCAAAATAATACTGTCCCAAGTTCCTAAGTACTAAGCATTACAAGTTGATTGTGAAGTCTCAAGATATAAATTCATAAACACCTTTCTTATTTCCTTTTTTGTTTTTTGATGGCATCATAGGATATTTAGATTTTGTCTCTTATCTAACCATATGCCTAACAATCTGTTTTCAGTAGTACATATTGAACTTAGGGCCTGACTATACCGAGTCACAGCTCATGCCCAATATTTTTTTTATTTAAAAAGCATTCCTTGTAAATTTTAATAAGAATTTTTTTGGCTACTGATTTCATAACCTATGATCTTGTCTAAAATGATGCAAGATTCGTTAAGAGACAAAGTTTTCCTACATAATGCCTCTGTTTAGTCTTACCCTAGGCATTAGAAAAACAAGCTTAAGAACATAGAAATAGCTCACATAAAGTCCTAAAATGAAAAATGAATAGATTTCCTAGAACAGCTGAAAATTTCATATTTTTAGAACTCATATCTTCTAAATGATACATTTATGTATCCTGAAGGACACATAAACACACATGCAACAACAAAGAAGCAATTTAATCTCACAAATTGAAATGTATTTTACAGTAAGATAACTTTAGAAGGTATATAAATAAAGAATCATAGTCAACAAAGCTCCCTGCTTCCAGAAGTTTCTGGAATGGATCATACTTGCTGATCTTTAAAAGCAACAAAGGAATTTCACCTAATTCAAACAGAATCCTGGCAAGTGGAGGACAGTCTCACACTATACACACAAATGGATAGTGGTTGAAAATTTTAGCAACTATGCTGAAAACAGTAGGAATGACTTTTTATATGTTGAAATAAATTACTGTGATATATGTTTTGTTTGTCTATTTGTTTGAGGCCCATACCCAGCAAGTGATGCTCAGGGTTTTTTTTCCAGATTCAATTAATGGGTTGCTTCTGACTGGGATTCAAATGCAGCCCTCTCATATGAAAAGCATATGATCGACCCTGAATCTTTCAACTAAGCTCTATATTCAGCCCCTGAATTATATTATTTTAAATAATAAAGAATTCCTCAGAGAAGATAACAAAAGAAAGAAGAATTTAGAGAGTAAGGTTTGATTTTTGTCTTTTAAATATTAGAGAAGCGTGATGCTTCAAAGAGGGACAATGACGCACCTCATCTTTACTACAAGAATTAAAGAAAAGTTCTCTGTGAAGAGATTCTGAAACATTAAGGAAAAGTGTGCTGAAATTATCTCACTTTGAGAATGGATACCATGAAATTTCAATTATGAGACTCATCTCATTGTTGTCTAAGTCTCTTAGCCTGAAATCTTGTAAATTGGCACTGAGCTTATGGGCCCATCCAGACAATGGAACAAAAGAAATCAAATAGTTTCTGAAGGAGGAGAATGCCAAGAACTACATACTTGCTGATCTTTAAAAGCAACAAAGGAATTTCACCTAATTAAAACAGAAGCTATAGATTAATAACAACTAAGTTTTGGTGATGAAATCACAAATTTAAATATATACACAAAGTAAATTTAGTATTATTAGAAGTTTGGGAAGGAGGTGTTAAAATACAACTCAGAAGCAAGATTTGAAAAAGTATCAAAAAGAATTTCTAAAATTAAAAAGTTTACTTGAAGTTAAAAAAAATTAATGGTCAACCATATGGCAATTAAGGTTGTATAATTGACACTATTTTCAAAAAGTCATGGATAATTTATAAAGTAATAAGGTAAAGAATGACATGATTCTTCATTCTTTCAGCAGAAGTGCTGGTAGATGCAGCAGAAGCCGGGAAAAGTATTCGTAATGCCCGCCTGTCCTTCGCCAACTACAAGACCAAAATGACTGCCCTCCGACGTCCTGATGGATCCATCACATCCTCCAGAATGGCAATGGAGAAGAATATACATGACTTCTACTCAAATCTCTTCGATAGCCATGTCCACTTGCCGACATACCAAATTCCACAGGATGAATATGTCGTTCCCAATGTCCTCCCTTCCGAAATCTGACACGCCGTTTCGTCAGTAAAGAAACGAACAGCACCTGGCCCAGACAAGGTCAGACCTGAACACCTGAAGAACCTGCCATCAGTACTCATCAATACACTGGCTTAGCTCTTCACACGCTACCTGTCTGAATGCAAGGTTCTGTCCCAGTGGAAAACCAGCAGGACCGTACTACTGTTCAAGAAGGGAGACATCCATGACATTGGCAATCATCGCCCGATCTGCCTATTGTCTGTCATCTATAAGTTGTTCACTCGAGTCATCTTAAATAGGATTGGCAGAACACTAGATGAAGGACAACCATGCGAGCAAGCCAGGTTCCACAAAGGATTCAGCACCATCAATGATATCCAAACAATACCCAAGCTCATTGAGGTTTCTCGGGAGTTCAAGATGCCGCTGTGTTTAATGTTCATTGATTTAAAGAAGGCCTTTGATTCTGTTGAGACGGAAGCCGTCATTGAAGCCCTAGCCAATCAGGGCATTCAAGCTCAATACATCAAGATCTCCGTGAGCTGTATTGCGGATTCACTACCAGGATCTCACCATTCTCCAAAGAAGTAATCATTGATGTCAAGAAAGGGATTCGGCAGGGTGATACCATTTCACCGAAACTCTTCAGTGCCACCCTCGAGAACATCATGCGACAACTGGAATGGGAAGGAATGGGAGTGAAGATAGATGGTTGGCAACTACACCACCTCCGCTTTGCTGATGAAATTGTTTTAATAACACCAAACATCAGCCAAGCGGCACAAATGCTGGCTGACTTTGACCGTCAGTGTGGAAAGGTCGGACTACAGCTGAATCTTACGAAGACAATGTTTATGAGAAACAGCCTTGTTCCTGATGCCCCATTCGCTCTCAACGGAATGACCATCTCCGAATGCAACAGCTATGTGTACCTAGGTCGAGAAGTCAACATGACAAATGACCTGGCACCTGAGCTGCGCAGGAGGAAGAGAGCGGCTTAGAACATCTTCAAGAACGTCGAAGAAATAGCTAAGAGGACGAAGAACCTCCGGCTCTGGGCACATCTCTCTGATTCCACTGTTCTTCCTGCCTTAACATATGCCTCAGAGACCTGGGCCCTATGCAAACAGGATGAGAATGCTATTCGGGTCTCCCAAAGAGGAATTGAAAGAGCTATGCTTGGAATATCACGTTTCACTCAAATGAGAGAAAGAATCTGGAGTTCTGACCTCCATCGACGATCAAGAATCAGGGACTCTGTCTCATTTGCCAAGATGTCAAAAATCAGATGGGCTGGTCACGTAATGAGATTTAAAGACAACCGCTGGACTAGAGCTGTTACTGATTGGATTCCATGGGATGTCAAAAGACCACATGGCCGCCCACCTACCAGATGGTCAGACTTCTTCATCAAGATCATGAACGATCAGTTTGAGGCTCTTCATGTTCCCGGAGCGAACCGATGCCACTGGGCTACACTAGCACGGACAGGGACAAATGGACACGTTACTGGTGCCCGCTCGAGCAAATCGACGACTAACGGGAAGTTGTGATTAAGTTAAGTGATTAAGATAAAGAAAAGAATGTATAGGAAAAATCATGTTTAAAATATGGCAAAAGAGGTGAAAGAAAAAGAATACAGTAAAACAATATGAAAAGAGTGGTTAAATTAATTCAAGTATATCAGTGATCACAATAAGTGTAAAAGGACCAAATTTGAATTTCGTTTAAAAGTAAAATATTAAAGCAATGCAAACATAAAACAAACATAAGCTATTTGCATCAGACAGACCTAAAATGAAAAGACACATAGAACTGGAGCGATAGTATAGTGGATAGGGCACTTGCCTTGCATGTGCCTCACCTGGGCTAAATACATGGCACTCCAAATGGTCTCATGAAATCTGCCAGAAATGATTCCTGGGTGTGGCCCCCAAACCAAAAATCACTGTCACTCTCACTGTTCTCCCATTGTTCATCAATTTACTTGAGCGGACCCAGTAACATTGTGAAACTTGTTACTGTATTTGGTATATCGAATACATTACGGGTAGCTTGCCAGACCAAAAATAAATTAATGAAAAAAATTAGCACTGTAGCACTGTCCTCCCGTTGTTCATTGGTTTGCTCGAGCAGGCAGCAGTAAAGTCTCCATTGTGGGATTGTTACTGTTTTGGGCATATCCAATACATCACGATTAGCTTGCCAGGCTTTGCCATGTGGGCGAGATACTTTCGGTATCTTGCCAGGCACTCCGAGAGGGGCGGAGGAATCGAACTGGGATCGGCCCGGTTGGCTGCGTGCAAGGCAAGCGCCCTACCCGCTGTGCTATCGCTCTAAAGGCACAAAAAGTTGGGATTAACGTATATAAAACAACATACTCAGCAAAAAACAAACCAAGTAAATTTATGTCAATATCTTCCTTTTCAATTAAAGATAATTTAAGACAATGAACATAAGTAGAGATGAAGTTAGTAATTCTTCAATAATGACAATAGGTAAATTGGTAAAAACCTAGTAAAAAAACCTCTAAAATTCTGAGTACTTAATTACATGACTTCAAAATATGTAAAGAAATAAAAAGCTAGAATCTTAGGGAAAATGAACACAATTCAGCACCATCATGACAAGTTTTGGCACACTTCATAAAAACCTCAAAATATATGGAATATTTGAATAACATAAATAATAAGTTTGATTTCATTAATATAAGTGCAGCTTCAAATTAGAAGTAATGCACACTAAATGACTTTCAGTAGATAGGTTTAAAAACCTTGTATTCCTTTCTTATTATTACTGTTACTAATATATTTTTAAAGGTCACATAATAAAATTATATCACCATATAATCATCAACTGATCACCAATAATAACTAACATGTGTTATCACTTAACAGACAATTCAAAAGCCTTATTTACATTTAAATAGGCTAGTTGTTACTGTTTCAAGCATTAAGTAACTAATTTATTAGCTCATTTTCCTTCTTTTCAACTCTGTGAGGTAGATATAATTATCGTTTCTAACTTACAAATAGAGAGAAAAAGGTACAAGGACAAAGTCATAGCTCTATTAAATTTGACTCCAACTCTCATGTTTCTTGAGCATCATATTATTATTCCACTCAATGTAACTATAATTTTAAATTTGTAACACGGAAAAATAACTGTGTATAATGATAAGTGTATAGGTCAGAGGAATAAAATTGAGAACCCAGAAATAAATCTTCACATTTATGTCAACTGATTATTATTAAAGATGCCAAGAAAACACACTGAAAAAACACCACTTTTTTAAGGTATTTAACAATTTAAAAAAATTTTTATTAGTGAAACACCATGAGGTACAGTTGTAGACTTACAAATTTCTGTGCTTGGGTTTCAATTATACAATGATCAAATACCCATTCCTTCACCAGTGCCCATTTTCCACCACCACGGTCCCAGTATCCCTCCCACCCCCTATCCCCCCAATCCCAACCTGCCTCTGTGGCAGGGCAAAAACACCATTTTTTAAAATAATTGGTTCAAAACAACTGATAGGCTACACTAAAACTAGTGAAAATTAATGAAATTGCAATACCTTCTTCAAATGATATGCCAAAAAAAAAAAACTGAAAACAGACCATAGGCATAAATGTAAATGCTATAGCCATATAACTCATAGAAGATAATTTAGGAATAACTCTTCATATAATCGGGTTTGGGGGGTTGAAAATTAGCTACACCACCAAAAACATAAGAACCACCACCAACAAAAAATGTTTTGATAAATTAGGTGTTATCAAAATTTTTAAAAACTCTGACTTAAGGATGTCATTAGGAAAATGAGAAGACAAGCCAGAGAATGTGAAGTATTTGTTGAAAATATGGTAAATAACTAGTATCAAGAACATATAAAGATGTTTTAACAACTTTATAAAAAGATAAATAATACAAAGGATCTAAATAGACATTTCTTCATAGAAGATATACAAACAGCCAGTGAACAGGTGAAAAGATGCTTACTTTTACTAGATGTCATGGAAAAACAAATCAAAACCATTATGAGAAATCGTGTCACATCTGCAAGCTTGGCTATAATCAAAAGAAAATTGGTAAGTGTTTACAGGATGTAGAAAAATTACATACTCATAGCAGGAATGTAAAATAGTGCAGTTTTGGGGAAAACATTCCCCTTGTTCCTTAAATGTTTAAACACAGAATTTCCATATGTCACAGAATTTTAACTTCCAGAAGAATTAAAGTAAATGTTTACATAAAACTTGTTTACAAGTAATATTTATTCAGAATATTCAAAAAGTGTAACAAGCCAAATGTCCATCCACTAATAAAAGAAAACATGGCTTCTGTTTCCATAGATATAATATCTCTATATATTATATAAACTCAATAGGATATTATTATGTAACAAAAAGCAATGAAATACTTAATCATATTGCAACATAAATGAAACTAAACAAACATTATTCTAATTTAAATAAGCCAACTTTAAATATCATGTAAATATCTAGAAGAGAAACTCTGCTTATTTGTGCCTATCAAGACAGATAGACAAGTACTGGTTGCCGAAGAATATGTTATATTTGTGGGAAAATGGGTGCAAAAATAGTTAAGAGTTTCTTTCCAAAGAATGAAATGTTGTAAGACTATTGATGATAGTGAATGGCATAATACAATTTATGAGTAAATTGTATGGTATGTAATTATTCCTCTATAAAATTTTATGTAAATACTAACTATAAAATGTAATGTAAATATTAACTAGCAAAGTTACAAAGTTACGGGATCGGACCACCATCTCCTTCATGCAAAATTCTACTTCACAGAGCGGGGAGAAAGGGCTGCAAAGTTTAAAAAGAGAACTCCCAGAATGACCACCAACTGGGAGCTCTTTGGCACTATTGCGGCAACATGGCAAGATGCCATTGTTGACAACATTGATGAGGAATATGATCGACTGGTTCAGCACCTCCATGATTGTGCGAGGAATGCCAAGAGAGAGATAGCCACAAAAAAATGCCTGTCTTCGAAAACTCTTGAGCTTATTCGCCAATGTGGTTTGGCGCATGCCTCAGGCAAGCACAAGCAAACGTCCGAGCTTGCAAAGCAGTGCAGAGGTGCGATCAAGGAAGACCTCAAAGAGAGAAGAGCAGAAGTGCTGGTAGATGTGGCAGAAGCCGGGAAAAGTATTCATAACCCCCATCTGTCCTTCACAAGGACAAGATCAAGATGACTGCCCTCCAACGTCCTGATGGATCTATCACATCTTCCAGAATGGCAATGGAGAAGATTATCAATGACTTCTACTCAAATCTCTTCGATAGCCATGTCCATTTGCTGACATACCAAATTCCACAGGAAGGATATGTCGTTCCCAATGTTCTCCCTTCCGAAATCCGACACGCCATTTCGTCAGTAAAGAAACAAACAGCACCCAGCCCAGACAAGATCAGACCTGAACACCTGAAAAACCTGCCGTCAGTACTCATCAAGACGCTGGCTCAGCTCTTCACACGCTACCTGTCTGAATGAAAGGTTCCGTCCCAATGGAAAACCAGCAGGACTGTACAAGAAGGAAGACATCCATGACATTGGCAACTATCGCCAGATCTGCCTATTGTCTGTCATCTACAAGTTGTTCACTCGTGTCATCCTGAATAGGATTGGCAAAATACTAGATGAAGGACAACCATGTGAGCAAGCCGGGTTCTGCAAAGGATTCAGCACCATCGACCATATCCACACGATAACCAAGCTCATTGAGGTTTCTTGGGAGTTCAAGATGCCACTCTAATGTTCATTGATTTAAAGAAGGCCTTTGATTCTGTTGAGACGGAAGCTGTCATTGAAGCCCTAGCCAATCAGGGCATTCAAGCTCAATACATCAAGAACCCACGCGGGTTCCGGGGCCGAGATCTCCAAGCCTACTCCGATTGGAGTTGAGCCTCCTCCACCCAGATCCTCCAAATTCCAGTAGGCGGGGGTCACACCCACCACCTGGCCCCCTGGCGCCGTGTAATCCCATCAGCAGCCAAGACTCAGAGACTATAAAATCCATCTCCTGGAACCGCGCGGCCGCATTTGCGGCCGCGCGACATCTTATCAGGACATCTATTTATGACATGTTATTATCTCATTCCTACTTTGGACAAACTTGCAGGCTATCGAATGTAGCCTGCCCACAGGGCAGAGTCTGGCAAACTCCCTGTGGCTTACCAAATATGCCAAATACCAGTAACAATGATGGGTCTCATTCTTCTAAAGAGCCTTGAATATAATCTCAGGGCTAGGATGAAAGAGATGTTACTGGGGCCTGCTCGAGGCAATCGACGAATAACAGGATGATGAAATGAAATGAAAAAATGAAAACATCAAGATCCTCCATGAGCTGTATTACAGATTCACTACCAGGATCTCACCATTCTACAAAGAAGTAATCATTGATATCAAGAGAGGGGCTCAGCAGGGTGATACCATTTCACAGAAACTCTTCAGTGCCACCCTCGAGAACATCATGTGATGACTGGAATGGAAAGGAATGGGAATGAAGATTGATGGTCGGCACCTCCGCTTTGCTGATGATATTGTTTTAATAACACCAAACATTAGCCAAGCAGCACAAATACTGGCCGACTTCGACCGTCAGTGTGGAAAGGTCGGTCTATAGCTGAATCTTACAAAGACAATGTTTATGAGAAACAGCCCCCATTCGTTCTCAATGGAATGACCATCTCTAAATGTAACAGCTATGTCTACCTAGGTCGGGAAGTCAACATGACAAATGACCTGGCATCCGAGCTGCGCAGGAGGAAGAGAGCGGCTTGGAACGCCTTCAAGAACGTCGAAGAAATAGCTAAGAGGACGAAGAACCTCCGGCTCTGGGCACATCTCTTTGATTCCACTATTCTTCCTGCATTAACATATGCCTTAGAGACCTGGGCCCTATGCAAACAGAATGAGAATGCTATTGGGGTCTCCCAAAGAGGAATTGAAAGAGCTATGCTTGGAATATCACGTTTCACTCAAATGAGAGAAAGAATCCGGAGTTCCGACCTCCATTGACGATCAAGAATCAGGGATGCTGTCTCGTTTGCCAAGGTGTCAAAAATCAGATGGGCTGGTCACGTAATGAGATTTAAAGACAATGGCTGGACTAGAGCTGTTACCGGCTGGATTCCACTGGATGTCAAAAGACCGTGTGGCTGCCCACCTACCAGATGGTCAGACTTTTTCATCAAGATCATGAACGATTGGTTTGAGGCTCTTCATGTTCCTAGAGCAAACAGACGCCATTGGGTTACACTAGCACGCCACAGGGACAAATGGAGATGTTACTGGCGCCCGCTCGAGCAAATAGACGATTAATGGGAAGTCAAGTGATCAAGTGATTTAATTATTTCTCTATAAAATGTTATGTAAATATTAACTAGCAAAGTTACATATGATATTAAAAACCACATTCTGATCAATGAATCAAGAATTAAATATCAATTGATATTGGAATATATTTAGAACTGAGTAATAAAAGATTTTATAGGATTAGTGAGATTAGATGAAGAGTTTTTAGATCAAAAGTTAACTTTAACACTGTTTTGAAAAAAAATTATTTCCTTATGTTTGTTGCAGCAGTAATTCACAATAGTCAAGATCTGGAAACAACACAAGTGCTCATGAACAGATATATAGATATAGATATATATACACATATATGAAACTTTATTAAATATATACATATATACACATGCATATATGTGTGAATATGTATATATAATATACATATACTATGTATTTATTGTATATACATTGTATATATGTGTGTATATGTATACATATATGAATATATATAATGGAATATATTTATTTATAAGGAAATATAAAATCATGCAATTTGCCACTACATGGATAGATCTAGAAAGTATCATGCTGAGTGAAGTTAGTGAGGAGAGGGAGAGATAAAGAATGATATTTCTTATATGTAAGATATGAAAGAAACATAATAAGAAAGCAACAGATGGCCAAATACAACTGAACTGAAAAGTTGGACTACAGAATTGAATTTTTCTGGGAAGTGAGGAAGAGGGGAGATATATTGGATAGGTCTCTAGGACACTGGTAGAAGGAAGCAGACATTCTGGTGTGGTGTTGGAACATTGTACGCATGAAAAGATCATTATCAGTATTGTAAATCATGGTAGCTCAATGAAAATGGGGAAAGCATTTTATATAGATTTTAATATACATTATTATATTAGAAAACACAAATCTGATATTGAATAAGTAGAACATTCAATCTAATCCAAAAATTGGATAGAAATAATAAAAGTAATAACAAGTATCAATGAAATGGAAAGTAGCCATACTGTATAGTGATCAGTATGTTCATTTCCATAAAGGACTAATAATTTACGTATTTTTGACATAACTTGTTAAAAGTTAAAAAGGTAGATATTTCAACAAATCTGAAATTCAAATAATGGTATAACAAGGACTAGAGAGCACCATTAGTAGTGATCCATGAGCAGAAAGCCAGGAGAAAGTCCCAAGCACTGCTGGGTGCCCTAAACTCTCCCCCCAAACCAATTGGAGTGATAACAAATCCTGACAAGATTATAAGAATAACAACATTGGGAATGTTTTATTCTACTACACTTGAAAACAAATACGAACATCTTTAAAGAAAAAACAAGTATAACTTAAAACTTTAACATGTAATTTGCTACAACATGGATGGAACTGGAAGATACTTCTAGTTAACAGAAGTAAACGAGAAGAAGAATAGACACAATTATATCCCTTAATATGAGGTATTACTATAACTGGATGAAAAACTGTGATGGCTTAAGGGGGGAGAGCTGATAACCCTTGGCCCCAGAGTATAGGGAGGGGAAGGAAAGAAATCCAGTGGAGAGGCAGGTAGGGTCTTTGCCGTGCATGCAGCAATCTGGATTTGATCCTTGGCAACCCTTGTAGTCCCTGGAGCACAACCAGGAGTAACCCATGAGCATTGCTGTGAGAAAGAAGAAAAGAAGGAAGGAAGGAAGGAAGGAAGGAAGGAAGGAAGGAAGGAAGGAAGGAAGGAAGGAGGGAGGGAGGGAGGGAGGGAGGGAGGGAGGGAGGGAAGGAAGGAAGGAAGGAAGGAAGGAAGGAAGGAAGGAAGGAAGGCAGGCAGGAAGGAAGGAAGGAAAGCAGGAAGGAAGAAAAGCAGGAAGGAAGGAAGGAAGGAAGGAAGGAAGGAAGGAAGGAAGGAAGGAAAGCAGGAAGGAAGGAAAGCAGGAAGGAAGGAAAGCAGGAAGGAAGGTAGGAAAGCAGGAAGGAAGGAAGGAAGGATAGAAAGATGGGAAGGAAAGCAACAGATGAGAAACAATGGTGGACAGGGATCAAGGGGAATCAAGTACATTGGTGGTATTAAGGAATGGTAGACCTAAATATCCAAACTACAAAACTGAAATCATGAGACCCAATTTTAACAACCAATTCTAAAAAGGTGCTTGTCATGATGTGGGCTGGTGGGTGGGTGAATAGGTGAGGGAACCTGGGAATATTGGTGGAGGAAAGTTGACACTGAGTGGGATTGTTGCTGAAACATTGCATGTCTAAAGCTCAACTATGAAAAACTTCATTAACCTCATCACTGTATCACTGTTCACTCTATCACTATTATCCTGTTGTTTGCCAATTTACTAGAGTGGGGACCAGTAACATCTTCATTCCTCCCAGCCCTAAGATTTTAGCAGCTTCTTTTTACTCATCTTTTTCCAATGATTGGAGGCTCTTTCAGGGTCAGGAGAATGAGACCTGTAGTCGTTACTGGTTTTGGCATATAGAATATGCCATGGGTAGCTTGCCAGGCTCTGCCCGTGTGGTCGGGATACTCTCGGTAGCTTGCTGGGCTCTCCGAGAGACATATATTTATATATTTCTCTCTATGATTTGTTGCCTACTGTCTGAACCCCATCAAATATGGTGTGGTAATAGGTAGGAAGTATTTTATAAGGTGTTGTGTGGATGCAAAGTAGCCTGGATCATGGCAGTGGTGGGTAGTGGAGGTCGGCTACTGGGGCTGGGTCCCTTGGGAAGAGGAAGGCTCCACTCTGGGGCTCCATGAGTGAAAAAAACCTGCATTCTTTAATAAAATAAAATTTTAAAAATTGACCCAAAATAAATAGAATATATAGTTATATAATCTTTGGGTTGGAGCGCTAGCACAGTGGATAAGGCGTTTGCCTTGCATGTGGCCAACCCAGGTTTGATTCCTCTATCCCTCTCGAAGAGTCTGGCAAGGTACTGAGAGTATCCCACCCGCATGCAGAGCCTGGCAATCTCCCCGTGCTGTATTCAATATGCCAAAAACAATAACAACAAGTCTCACAATGGCATCATTACTGGTGCCCGCTGGAGCAAATCAATGAGCAACGGCAGGACAGTGCTACAGTGCTACAGTTATATAATCTTTCACGATTATGATCACGATCATCCTGTTGTTTGTGGATTGCCTCGAGCAGGCCCCAGTAAGGTCTCCTTCGTCCTAGCCCTGAGATTTTAAAAAGTGCCATATTCAAGACCCTTTCAGGGTTGGGAGAATGAGACCCATCATTGTTACTGGTATTTGGCATATTGGGCATGCCACGGGGAGTTTGCCAGACTCTGCCGTGTGGGCAGGTTACATTCGGTAGCCTGCCAGGTTGTCCAAAGTAAGAATGAGATAAGATGTCGCACGTCTGCTTTTGTGGCCACGTGCTTCTGGGAGCTGGGTTTTATAGTCTCTGGGTCTTGGTTGTTGATGGGATTACACGGCGCCGGAGGGTCAGTTGGTGGGTGTGACCCCTGCCTACTGGAAGATGGAGGATCTGGGTGGAGGATGCTCAGACCTGATCCGAGCAGGCTTGGAGATCTCAGCCCTGGGCCCCGCATGCCTTTGTTCCTCGGCTGGTACCTTCATGCGTGTGGAGAGTGGTCTCAGCATGGTTGTGGCTGGTTCTGGAGGTCTTATAATCTTTAGGAACATCAAATTCATAGTTAAAAATAGTTCCTCTGCATGGTCAGAGAGTTAGTATAGTGAGCAGGTCACTTGCTTGCTATGGCCAACCCAGGTTGAATCCCTAATATGCTGTAGGGTCCCCCAAATACCACCAGAAGTGATTCTTGAGTACACAGCCAGGAGTAAGGCCTGAGAACTGCCGAGTTTGTAGAAATGCTACTTCTTAAGCACAAAATAGTTGGTTTGTATAGAAAAGTCAAAGTTATCTGCTGCCAAACTGAAACTTAAAAAGTTTGCTAATTCTGTCAGTTTAAAAAGCAATCACTATAAGTAATATCAATGTACTTTCTTTCAAGTTAGAGAAAAAGATAATATGATACAGAACAGCAGCCCAAAATATAAAACACATATGAGTAAGTCAGAAAGATGTGTCTCATTCTTGTAGAGAAAATTAAATGATAATGTTTAAAGTATTTTTTTTAAAAAAAAACAAACAACTACATGGTATGATAGACAAGATTAGTATAGTTTTTAAAAAGTGTCATTCTTCCCAATTGTTCTGTAGATGGGTTGTTGCTCCACTCAAAAACCCAATAGAAGTTGAATGTGACTTTCAGTGTAAATAAAATATTTCAGACAGAAAAGAAAAAAAAACAAAGAGGAAGCATTGCCATACCAGTTATTGACTTTTTTAAAAGCTCCAGCAATTAAGACCCTGTATTGGTATATGGAAAAGCAAGTAGATTGATGGATTAGAAGAGAGAATCCAGATACAGATTTACAACTGAATGCAAACTTATTTAATAAGTATTTAACAAGACACGTAGTATTCAAGATCTGCAAAGTTGTTCATTCACAAAAATATAAATTGTACCCTCCCTTACTCTCTATTTAAAAATAAGCACCACATGAATTAAGGCCATTTCAGAAAAACCAGCACTGCATGTGAAAGGCAACATCAGAAACATATGAATGAAAATGTCTTGAAGTTTTAGGTTAGGGAAATATTTGTTAAACAAGATTTTAAAGTAAAGTACAGATCACAAAAAATGGGTTGATAAATCTAGCATTTTGCTCTATAAAGTTAATGAAGAATATTTCTTAAATTGAAAGCAGAGATTAACCATGTGAGTGACTTACATGTGAATAAAAATTGTAAGGAAACTCTTAAAAACTGTTGAAATAAAAGACAAAAAAAATAGAAAAATCATCCAAGTTCTTGACTAGCCTTCTCAAAACCAGAATCCGGAACTGACAATTAATATAAGAAAGCATGCTGGCAATCACTAGAAACCAGGAAATTGCAAACTGTAGCCACGCTGATATTATTTTCCCTCTTAATGGATTAGTTAAAATTGTTCCTATTAAGTTAAAATTGATCTTATTAAGTTAGGTCCATTATGTTAAGTTTTAAGTTGTTCTATAGGGATATATGTGAATTCACCACTTTGAGAAACAACTTCTATTTCTTATTTAGAAATTTTTAAAAAATACAGCAAAATAAATTTTACTCTTAGGCTCACACTCTAGTTAATCTCATTTATGAGTAATTATTATGAGTGCAGTAACATTTGTTTTACCCAAAGCAAAACAAAATAAGAATCATAAGAAGCAAATATCTATAGATAGGATAATCAAGATAGAAAAATGGGTAGCTAGAATAAAAATTGAAAATTGTATTTTAATAGCTATAGTAATGATGTTGAGGACATAATGCTGAATGAATAAAGTCACAAATTAATATCTTTGTCTCATTGCCCAAACTGTATAAAACCTAATAGTGGTATGAAGAGAAGGCAAACTTACAAACTTTGGCAAAAAAGAGTATCAAATGCATTGTGATTCTCTTCCTTAGGTTTAGTGGTTAAATATAAGGTTATACATTTTATTCATTTTTTGTTATTTTAGTAATCCACTAGTCCTACTTTAAATTATCTAATATTAGGAAACTTTTAATATTTAAAAATATTGACTCTTGGATAGAAAATAAACACGGAGATAACCTTCTACAGTGGATCTCATTTGATGATGTAAAGTCAGTTCAAATGATGTAATTGTTGATGATGATAAACACCATATTAATAATGATTTACTCTGACACCCTGCACTAAGAAACCTGATACTGACATAACAACAGTAGTGAGTGTTTTAGCTGTCCAAAACTATCAATTAAGTAGAATCAGTGTTCTTTATGCTATTACATTACTTTCCATCTGCTATGTGCAATGGGTGAGAAGCACTTGAAGATACACCACAGCAAGCCACCCCTAAGTCAGAGGCAGTTCAGCTATCCCTTCCTGTTAATGGACCTACTACGTCTGATAAGATGTGGACTAAGAAGGTATGTGTGTCCTTAATATGATTTCTCTACTTGGAAATCCTTTCGTGATGTGTTTGTTTTTCAGAATCTGGCACTCCTGAGAAAGGGTGCCATGTGTATTTATTATCCATCTTGTAACTATAACAAAAGTCATTTAGGAAGGGGTTAACATGAATTGAATAAATGTCTAACAAGCTGGAGCGATAGCACAGCGGGTAGGGCGTTCGCCTTACAAGCGGCCAACATGGCCGACCCGAGTTCGATTCCTCCGCCCCTCTCGGAGAGCCCGGCAAGCTACCGAGAGTATTCGATATGCCAGACACAGTAACAACAAAGTCTCCAATGGAGACGTTACTGGGCCCGCTCGAGCAAATCGACGATCAATGGGAGGGCCTTTACCTTTACCTTTAAAGTAATGCATTAGGCAGTCACACAATCTCATTTAGTTCTCTTGTCAATTTAATAAGATGCATTCTCTTATTTACTCTATGTTGTTGATGATGAAATATAAACTTTCAAAAGCTAAGAAACACCCCAAGATTTAACAGCGCATAAGTAACTGAGCTGGGTTTGAGGTCAGATTCTGCTGATTCCAATCTATGACCTGGCCCTCAGCAGAGTCTTTCTCAGGATCTATAAAGTTCTCATCCATTACAATTTTCCTTATTTTAGAAGCCAGAAAACCAAGGTTCTAACACACAGGTAACAGCTAGATATGAAATCAACCCACAACATCAAGTTAGACTATGACAACATTGCAATAAAACCCAGGAACCCCTGTTCTACTGGATTCTTCCACTCTTATAACTGAAGGCAGGGAGCAGGCTTTATATTCAGGAGGTCCTATGCTTTCCATTTCATCAGACTTCTCCCCAGGAGAAAAGAGGTGCATTAGCAAAACACTGATGGCACCTTAGGTCCTGTGAAGATGCGTAGATTCCAGGTCTCTGCCCTCCAAAGGGGGGAGATGCCGGGGTTGTGGGGTGATGCAGGGGATGAATAGGAATATTAGGTCCTAATCCTCTGCAAGCTGAGCACCAGAGAAACTCAATGGGACTTTGCCAGAATTTTAGTGTCTTTCGAGAAGGCTTAGTGTCAGGCTTGATGGCAGTAAAGCAGGAAATGAGGACGAGGCATTAATAGCCTCTGTAAACAGCACCTTCCAGATCTTCAGTCACCAATTTGAGGGTGTTCACCACCCGGGTGGAAAAAAAAAAAGAAGAGGAAAAAGCCAAACAGGAAATGCAATGAAAGGAGATGAAAGCAGATCAATAAAGAGAGAAACATTTGAAGTCTTGCCTTTAAAAATAATGGGAACCCCCCTCGGCCAACCCCTCCAGAAAGTAATTTGGGGCATTACCGCAGGTCTGGCCCTCAGGTGTAATTGCCCCAGATTCCAGCCACAGGGAGGTTTAGAATTCCATGGCTTGTGTAAAGAATTCAGTCTGGGGACATAGATTTATTACCATCTTTTAAAGAGATGTTTTTAAAGAAGGATTAACCTAATGTTCGAAGACAATACCATGGGTTTTATTTCGGTTTTTTTTTTCTTCTTCTCAAATGAAAGGGAAGCAAAAGAAGTTAGGAGGAAGCCCAGAGTCAGTGGCCCATTCCAGGGCTCATTTGCGGGATGCATCTAGAGATAAATTTCTGGTCAGGATAGGCAGTGGTATTGATGGGGCGGGAATCACTGAGTCTTAAGAGCAAAAACAAACCTCCATTATCCACTATCTGCCTATAAGAGAAAATCCAACACATAGTCCTTTGAGAGCTCAGAACTGGTGACCCTGTCACCCCACATCAGGCTGGTCCAGATACAAAGTGGACCTTCGTGGGGTGCTGGAGCAGAGAAAAGGGGAGCAGTTCCCATCTCACACTGCCAAGTCTTCAGGCTTTCATTTTAAGACCCTCCGCCAAAAGCCATTTCCATGATCACATTTTCCTGCCTGCTTCGTAGACAAGAGAGCAGAGTATTGAAGATATCCTAGAAGGAAAGTGAAAAGACTGGGGTTTTAGGAGGAGATAAGGAGACTGAAACACAATTCAATTACGGGATGGAAAGATGCATTCTTTCGAGCTGAGGAAAGATGGACATTTCCAATCCCACCCAGAGATCACCCTGCCTCGAGACTCAGAGAAGCTCCCACAAGAGTGAGGCTTTGATGAAAATCCCAATCCCTTTTCCGAATCCCATTTTTCAAATTGAATAAGGCAAAAAATCACCCTTTCTGTTAACTTAAAAATGCCAGCTAAGTAAACATCTTTCTTTTCCAATGAACTCAGCAAAAGGACAAGATTCTATTCTTTTTGAGTCAGGATTTCATTACGATTTTCAGAAGCAGAGGCCTCTCTGGAAGTGCTTAAGGTGCTTGGCCCAAGGGCTGTTTGACCTGGGCTGTTTGACCTACTCAGACCTGGTGATTCAGAGCTTCCCCCACCAGGACTCCACTCGCCAGTGCTCTATGGGCTGTGTGGTGTTGGGAATCCAACTGGGGACCTTGAATATGCAAAGCCTAATCCATTCCTTTAAACTCTCTTCCTGTTCTTACATGATTTTTAAAAAATAACTCAACATAGTAAGTAGTCAGGACAAAAGAATCATTTCCTCCCTTCTGCCTTTTAGGTTTCAGACCAGCTCACTGACAGGGAGTAGGGATCCGTGCACAGGCTGAACCCGCCAAGCACTTTCACTTTATTCTTATATTATTTCGGGGTGGGGGGGGAGGTAGAATAAACATTTTACAGTGAATGCTTTATGACATCTAAATGAGGTCCTCATCTTCTCTTGCTCGACGCTGTGATTTACTGGTCTTAATTCTGTAACTAGTCCCTGAAAGCCTTCCCCTCTGTTGGAATCTCAGAGTTTGTTCACATTCTTCCACTGTAGGTCCAGTCTCTGTGATCACCAGGTCACAGCGAGAGCACCAACTGCCACCATAAACCTTGGGAGGCCCTGTCTTCCCTCAGGGGCAGCCTTCAGAGATGCCTGCTTCTATGGGAGCCAGAAGTCACCTCTGCACCTCCACCAACACCCACCTCAATATCCTTGAGTGTTGGTTGTTAATTTGGGAGCACATTTCAGGACTGGAACAGCTGCCTAGTCTTCAGGCCCAGATGTTTGTGGATCAATGGTCTGGTATCCCTGAATATCTAAATTCTGGAAAGTTCCTTTAGTCTGTTTGCCTTTGCAGCAAAGTTTCAGGACGAGTCAGTCTTGTGTGTCTTGATTGCAAGGTTTTCCCAGTTCCATTGGTGGCTGTAATGAATCATCTATCTCAATATGAAAAGAAAAAATTAGCCATTATATTTTTCTCTTTACAGAGATTCAATTGCTTTCTGCAGGCTTCTGAGATGAAAAGTTTTAATAACCACCCCAGAACTCCTGTCACCACACCCTCCAGCTCAAGGAGTCGTAGATGAAAATAGTGTCATGCTGAGATATAAATCTGAGGTGCAAGTCTTACCCTTAAAGTCCAAATCAATTCTTTGAACACAATGTGTACATTCTTCTCTGCAGCTTCCCTGCAATCTGTAGCAAAACTCCACTACTCAAACACTGTGATGGGCTTTTTGCATCAACATAAGAATCCTGTCCCCCTCCGGATCAAAGCCTCAGTCCCTGGAGGTCTGGTGTGACATTTTTGTAAGAAGACCCCTTCTTTGTCAGTCTGCAATTTAAGCAATGCTGAGAGTTGTCATGTTCAGAACCTAAGCAATGTAAAGTTTTCAGGAAGGATTGTTCCAACTTGTGGGAGTGGAGAAGGCTGAGGTTTAATCACAGGAAATTTCACATGCGAGGCATTCAGCAAATTCATCCGGCTCTTCCTTCTGAAAATCCTCTTTTTCATGCCAGGTGCAAAAATGGCTTTAACACTCAGAGGCAAAGTATCTCTTATCCCATAAAACACTGCCCTGGGTAAACATGAAGAGGTTTACTAGAGAGAGTGTAAACTTCCCAGTGAGATTAGATAATGGCCCTTCAGCAGGTGCATCCAGGCCTTTGAAAGGGAATCTGTGTGCGTGGGTTCATTTTTTAAAATATAAATTTCAATTTGGGAGCTACACCTGGCCATGCTGTTGTGCTACTCCTGGCTCTGTGCTCAGGGGATGTTCCAAGCAGTGCTTGGAGGACTGTATAGTATTAGTGATCAAACTCAATCCTCTCATATACAAAAACATTCACCCAGTCTCTGAGCTAACTCTCAGGCCTGTGAAAGTTGCTTTAAACATCAACCAAGCAAGCCCTCTGATCCAGTTAGAAAAAAGATTGAAAGAGTCAGAAGATTAAATCTAAATGTGGAATTTCATTGGGTCCTGAGACACAGTATAAACCTAAGACCAACTTGAACAGTGAATGTCTTAGAGCATGATGGACAGGTAACATGTAGCAGAAAGTGCAACCAATAGGCAATAGAAGAAAACACCTTTTGTAATACACATATAGATATGATTTACAAGTTCTCAGAGTTTTTTATTTTTTCATTTGGTTTTGCAGGGGCGGGGTGCCATCAGGGCTACTACTGAGCCCAGGGATCATAGCTGGTGGGGCTAGAGGGACCATATAATGTACCACTATAAGGTACTGGACATGTGCAAAGCAAAATCTCTACCCACCGTACTGTTGCTGTGGCCACAACACATTCTCAGACTCTTGAAAGTAGAAGAGATATTGCTCAGTTGCAAAGGCTGGACTCAGTATCACTAAAGGACTCTTGATTTGGCAGACAAAGCAAGAAGTACAGACTCATTGGGTGTTGCTGGTATTTCTACGACCTGAGCATACTTATGTACACATCATGTGACCTATATCCAATTGCCTCTTCACTTATAGAATGGCAGCTAGAACCTCTAATTCATCGAAAACATCATCTTTCCTTCCAAGCACTTGTCAGTTCAATCAGGCCTTCCTCATCAACATCACATAGCATTGAGAGCTCCTGCCAATTGTCATTGCCATTTCAGGGGATGTGAGGAGACAGAGAGCTGGGTCTGTGTGAACAATGTGGTTACATGAGGCGGGGCAAAGGGAAAGCGCATAAGTTCCTTTGAGTTTTCCACTCCTCAGTTCACAGAAAATTTTCTCTCTAATTTAGTAACTACTGCCCTTGCTATAGTTTATATATGAGCAGTGTTATAAGTTGGAGAAAAGTGTGTGTCTAAAAATAAAGATACACTGGGGGTATGGTGCAGCCAGCAGGTCAATCTGTACCCGTGAGACTAGTGCATCAGCAGCCTGATGGAGCCTTCAGACTTCCAGACACCCAAAATTGCTGCTATGCCTTTGGCCAGACCCCAAAAACTTGGGGCAAAGTTTACCAAGAAAGCAAATGGCCAAAAGTTAGGTATGTGGGAGACATACCAACAAACCATCTCTGGCTCACCTATATCATTTGAGGCATGGCCTCTCTGGTTCCTGATTGAACTGCTTATCGGCCATGATCCCAGAGACTCAGAAACAAATCTCGAAACCCAATGGCTTTTGGCAGAAATGCGTCTGGTCCCTGCAGTAGGTTACTGGTGCTGGGGAACCCAGGCAGGAATAGGTTTTGTGCCTTGGCCTGTTACCCTTGGTGGCCCAGTGGCCGCCAACCTCCAGAGGCCACTGGACAGTCAGATTTGGGGCCTCAGTGATGACACACATGGGCCTCATAGGATGGTGGTGGATCTGACCCTTTCCTCCCCATCCCAATGAGACCCCAAGTCATCGCCCACAAATGGCCTCTCTGGCTCCTTATCAAGCTGCTTAACGGCTATGATCCCAGAGACTCAGAAACAAATCTCGAAACCCAGCAGCTTTTGGCAGAAATGCATCTGGTCCCTGCAATAGGTTGCTGTTGCCTGGCCACCCCAGGGGGGAAAGAGTGCTGTCCCTCTGCCTGCTCCCCCTTGGCAGCTTGGTGGTTGCCACTGGCCAGAGGCCATTTGACAGTCAGATTTGGGGCCACAGTGAAGAGACACTTGAGGCCTCACAGGATGGGGGGTTGGAGCTGGCCCTTTCCTCCCCACACCAATGAGACCCCAAGTCACTGCCCACGAACAGCCTCTCTGGTTCCTGATCAAGACGCTTAATGGTCATGATCCCAGAGACTCAGAAACAAATCTTGGAACCCAGCAGCTTTTGGCAGTAGGTTACCGGCAATGGGCCACCCCAGGTGGTGGGAATAGGTTTCGTGCCTTGGCCTGTTTCCCCTGGCGGCCCGGTGGCTGCCATCTTCCAGAGGCCATTGGACAGTCAGGTTTGGGCCCACAGTGACGAGACACATGGGGCCTCACGGGATGGGGGTGGAGCTGGCCCTTTCCTCCCCGTCCCAATGAGACCCCAGGTCGCCGCCCACGAATGGCCTCTCTGACTCCTGATCAATCTGCTTAATGGCCATGATCTCAGAGACTCAGGGACAAATCTCAGAACCCAGCAGGTTTTAGCAAGAAATCCCTCCAGATTTAATTGTTAAAATTTCAGAATTTCAAAATCATGTGGCCACTACTGCAGCCATGCAACATCATATGTTATTCATAACCAGTAATAGAAAACAAGTTGTCTACTGTTGCCTTTTCGGCAGATCTGAGTTTTGGGGTAAAATCCCAAATAATAATGGTAGGTGTGGTGTCAAAATATTGGAATGTAATCAAAGTAGAGAGAGAGAGAGAGAGAGTAATTTGGAGGTCATCTGCCCCACAGGTAGGGGGAGGGTGTGGGATGGGGCATACTGGGGTTTTTGGTGGTAGAGAATGGGCACTGGTAAAGGTACGGGTGTTTCATTGTATGACTGAGATCTCAACCTGAAAGCTTTGAAACTGCTCTCATGGTGATTCAATAAATAAAATTATAAAAAATGGAAAAAATTAAGTAAGGTGGAGGACATGCACAATTCAATCAGCTAATTGGTGGCTGAATAAATAGCAGCACTTCTACATTAAAAAAATAAAGGTACAGTAATGAGAGGAGGAAACTGAGGTCATTTTTTGGCACAGTAAAAATCAAGATTCTACAGGATTATGACTTATCTGTTAGAATTCTACTTAGAAATGTTAATCCTATTAGAGTTTTATTTGTTCTTTCACATGAAAATACTTGAAGATGTAATTAGTGCATGGATCATTCAAAATAGAAATAAAGTCTTTTTTAAGGCATCCCACCTGCACCGTTTCCACCTGCACTGTTCTCAGATGGAGCAAGGGGCAAAGACCATGTGAGTCAGTTGCATGTCCTTCATAGCACTGATGCTCTGGGGGCATTGAGGGGTTTGATGGGCATTCAAAGTCCAAAGAATGTGTGGGGAGGGGAAACACGGTGTGTTGATTTCTGTAAGTACTGCATTTCTTGTCTCATATGACCCTGTCAATACCACCTCTGAATCAGCTACAAGTTTTCTGCAGCTCAGTTCAAAATAAAAATGGAACACCCTCCTTCACAAAGGTCCAAGCATGGGACCTTGGTGACTGCAAAAGTTGCATGTCCATAAATGGGTAGTGTTATCCTCAGTGAATCTGTAGAGGAAGGTCCAGAGAGGCAACATGATTGTGATAACTAGTGATAACTTCAAACCATAGTCATACCTGGCATAATGAGGCCCTGCAGTGTGTCTGTAATCTGGAAGGGTTTAGCCCTTGAGATTCTTTCAAGGACATCATTGCTCTGGACAATAAGGGTAGATCATTGTGCAGTAACATCTGGATGGTACAGAGAGAAAGGAACCTATCCTGGAGCATGTTTCAGATCATCTGCACATTATGGTTATTCACCAAAAAAAGCTACAATCCTTTGTATTTTTTTGTGGTGTCAGGAATAAACCCAATGTTTCATGCATATAAGGTATGCCCTTTACCATTGAACCATATGCCCAGCTCCAAATAACAAATCTTATCTTGCTTCATAAGATGCAATTTCATAGATGTACTGAGTTTACTTATAGTAAGTATGTCTAGTCAAAATAGGAGAACTACTTAAAATTATAATTAAAATCGATACATATCTAGTTGAAAAACTATCCAGTCCCTAAAACGCTTCCACAGGAGAAGGCCACATACTTTGGCACAAAATCTCCCTGGACCTTCCAAGATGTTGCATTAAAAAAAAAAATCTCTGCACAAGAGAGTGTAATTTTTTCCACAATATCCTATCAAATAAAAGTGTGCCATTATGCATTCAGTAATCTTCAGCTCCAGACAGGCTGGGCATCAGTTGCTCTGGTGTTGTAAGCTGAGACTCAAGGAAACATTTATTTATTTAAAATATGTTTGCCCATAAGTTAGACAAACAGCAATATTTCATTTCACTGTGTTTTAAGACAGCCTCGTAGACAGAAATCCTGCAGACCAAGCCTATGATCGTACTTACATCTGTAGACAGATTTAATTATTTTTTTCTTTGAAATCAGATATCCACTGAAAATTTTACATATGAGCCTTGTTCCCTTGGCGGTGGGTTGCAGACACTGACTATGGAAAACTGGCCCTTTTGCATTATATTTATAATTGTCTTTTTAAATTTGCCCAGGAGCATGCCACTTGCTGATGGCAGATACAGGAGTGAGACCTAGCAGCAGAGAGAGCCTTGAGCAGTTTTACTGTGACACAAGCAGAGCAGATGCAGGAGGCCAAGAGGTGATGTAGACACAAAGGAGAGCAAGATAGCATGAATTCCTCCCTTTGAGCTGTCCCTTCAGGTCTGTGTTGGTCCCACTTGCAAAAAGCTCCAAACGAAGGACCCACTTTGGTTGGGAGATGTGTGCCGAAAGCAGATTATAGACCGAACACGATGGCTATTCAATACATCTATTGCGAATCACAACATCCAAAAGGAGAGAGAGAACAAAAGGGAATGCCCTGCCACAGAGGAGGGGTGGGGTGGGGAGGGGGATGGGATGGGGGTGGTGGGAGGGATACTGGGATCATTGGTGGTGGAGAATGGGCACTGGTGGAGGGATGGGTACTCGATCATTGTGAAACACAAACACAAAGTTTGTAAGTATGTAACTGTACCTCACGGTGATTTACTAATAAAAAAAAATCTCCAAACCAGGACCTTTCACAATATCACCATTGACAGACATTAACATTTCTTCTTTAGAACCAACCTATATCTTGTAATGCCTTTTTTACCCCGACATCTTCCTTTATTTTTTTAAAATTTTTTCTTTTGTAAATTACTTTGCTCTTCTCACTGAGAATGAACTAGACCAGTGGTCAAACCCAGGGCCTCATATACGCAGGGTACATACTCTATCTTGAAAATGATCACCCCCACCCACCAGCATCAACATCATCTGGGTACCATAAACCAGAGAGTTGGAGTGGAGCTGAGATATTGAGGTTGGGCAACTCTCCAGTTAATCCGGATGTAGGCTAAAGTTTGGGAAGCACTGCACTAGAGGATGGCCCTCTAGGCTGGGAAGAATCCTCAGGAGAGGTCATGAAATTCTGGGCTATCTTATTGCCTTCATTAGGAGGGACCCTTCAAAGAGGTTTTGGTTCACCAGTAAGGAAAGATCCTGTTTTCCCACATTCTTTTCCAAGTTCTATGAAAGCAGGTATGTCCAAAATGTAAAATCAAGACCTCTGACAGGTTTCTATGACATGCATACATCAAAAGTCTGAGATTTTAATGCCTCACTTCATCCAGATATCCTAGGGAATACCTGAAAATAGCCTAGTGCCATCCTTCTTCACATTCACATGCTACCATTTGTGCTGGCATAGAAACATGGTTTTTGATTTCTTTAATTCAGTGGGCTCTGGTCACATTCAGAAATGCTTGGGCACTACTCCTGGTTCTGTGCTCAGGAGTGACCTCTGGCTGTGCTTAAGGGAACATAATGCGGTGCCAGGGATCAAACTGGTATCTGTCACATGCAAGACAAGAGTCTTACCTCCTGCACCTATGCCCCACACCCTCAGGACCATGTGTTTTTTTAAACTCTTCAGATATTTTGAATGTACATTCAAGATTTAGGACAATTAGTACAGCTGTATGCTATCCTCGTATATATTTATTCCTTTTATTAGTAGATAATGTTAACTCACTCGTGTGGTATAAAGACTTGGGTTCTAATCCTAGCTGAATGCCCATGGAAAAGTTTCTTTCCCTGCTCTGGGCCTCAGTTTTTTCTGTTTGCACACAAAGGATCCCGATGTGGTACTTTTGGCTTTGCTCTGGGCCTCAGTTTCCCTGTTGGCACACAAAGAATCTTATCATGATATTCTTGGCTTCTGTGCATACATTTGTACCTGCTTCTGCAGTAATCTAGAGCAGTATTTATCACCAGGGGCAACATGATCCCCAGGATAATTCTAAGCAAGAGCAGAGGGTCAGAAATAAAAGTTAAGAAACTCTAGTCTAGAGGCGTCACAGAATAAAGTCATGGTAGAAGTTGGTGTTGGCCATTCCTGAGGACAGGGAGCCCAGGGGTAAAGATGGCTTAGTCTTCACATTGCTGTTGGCTTCTGCTAAGTCTACATGACACCAAACATGTGGGTGAAGCAGGAATGATTTAAACATCGCCAGCCTCTCTCCTTCACCCAGATGTTTGGCATCAAGAATATTGATGAATTGTTTGCTGAGACCTAGGTGGTCCCAAAACCCCATCCCTGCAGGGCAGCTTGGGGACTCTCAATCATTACCAGCCCATCAGGCCTCTGATCTCGAAGATGGCCCCCTGCCTAGACTTACCTCACTGAATCCACTCAGCCAGGGGCTCATTCCAGAAGCCCCTTGAGGGAGAGACCATCTGATGTTTTGCTAAACCTCTATTAGGCTCATTTCAACACTGCCTTAACAAACGTCCAACATACAGTTAATGAGTCACCAAATGGACAAGTGTCATTTTAAAGAAAAGGATAAATGAAGAGTCACTGATAACATTGGTGATAGTGATGAAGGAAACTAATGTTTCCTGAAGACATGGGTGTTCTGTAAATGTTCACACCTCTTTCAGTTCTCCCCAAGTGCTGTGTGAGATGAGCATTGGGATCACCCACAAGAGTTGGGAGACTGGAACTCAACAAGGTCTATGACTTGCCTAAGATCACCAAATATTAGTTTGCAGCAAGAATTCCACAGCAGGGCTAGAGAGATAGTGCAGCTGATAAAACTCTTGCCTTGCATGAGAATTAACCTGGGTTCAATTCCCAGCCCTGCATGTGGTCCGCTGAGCACTTCTACAAGTGATCCCTAAGTGGAGAGACAGGAATAAGCCCTGGGTACACCTGGTCGTGTAGCCCCAAAACAAACAAACAAAAAGAATTACAAACCCGCTTCATTTTTCTTGGGAATTTACCGTTCTGTGGCATCATCTATATCTCCTTAATGGGTCACAAGAACTTTCTTCTCCTCTCAATACACTCAATATCATATTTCATACAATTCTACTTCTGCTTACATTTGTATTCAAATCCTGTGTTAGTCCTATTTAAGTTCTAGGGTAAAAAAGATGGATGACATGTTTCTCCCATCATAGACATCATAATCGTACAGGGGAGACAGACAAGGAAGTCATCAATATTCAATACACTTACAGTTAAGATAGAGTAGTTACAAAGAGGAGGAAGCCCTTAATTTGTCTGAATTGTAATCGTCACAAAATGTCAACAAGGTAAGTCATCAACTATCCTGTCTTTCAAGGAAGCATCAATTTGCATAAAGAAAGGTACACAGATATGTATATAGATGCACAGACAAATGTCAGTACAGATGTTATATTTGCATATAAATATTGTATCTAGGAAGGCACATTTACAATGCTTTCTGTAATTTTCTGATTGTAAAAATTGTTTAAAACTTCAGAATGCATGTATATCTTATCAAATATTCAGGGAAATTCTTCTGTCTCTGATAACCATGAGACATATATATTTGTGTATATGTATGTATAAATATGTATATAACAGGCTTCATATCTCCACATTTTAAACACACTTAGTAGTTTTTAAGATATTATCCCTAAGAACTTATATATATATATATACATATATATATAATTCCTCTATTGAATTCAGTATTACTCAAGTTCTACATTCCACAGGTCAAAATATGTTGCTTGAAACACATAACTTTTTTAATAGGTAAAATTATAAAATAATAAGGTTTAAAAGAGAACAGTTTTTCACATCATTTCCACCCCTCAAGTTCATCTATTTAAAACTTGCTTCTTGAATAACTCAGTGGTTACAGGCATCCTTGTGCTGACCTCAGTACTAGCATTAGGAGAAAACTCTTTCAAATCACTATTTCACATAAGTTATACATAGAAAATTATAGGAAAGACCGTCAAAAATGATCTATTCTATATCTTTCAGCAAAAGCAACTTAGAGGGACTCATCTACAACACTTATACCATCTTTATTTGACACGATGTATTCCTGAGAAATTTGGGAAATTCAGATTTCCAAGTGCACATTCTGTTGACAATTCCCAAACATTTTACAGGAAAATTAAGGAAGACTTGCATTAACATCAAATATTTTTAATGTGGTGATTATGATTTAGAATTTAGCTTTGGAGTAAAACCCAGGTAAAACCATGCTTGTTTTTTCAGCTCTTAATGGCATTTGTCCATCTCCCCCAGGGCTAAAAAGACATCACATTTGTCCACTTTCAGCTATAATGACAGCAGTGGGACCTTGTAGTTTGATATCAGAGCCTCTTACATAACTGGAACTTTGATCAGTAAATCTGGTGCCAGTGAGATTGTACAGAGGTTAAGGTGTCTGACCCTGGTTTGTATCCCAGGTACCACATATGGTTCCCCTAAGCACCACCAGGGGTCCCGCTGAGCACAGAGTCAGGGATAGCCCCTTGAGCACCACTGAATATGGCAATACCTATTACTCCTAAATAACTAACTACGGTGGAGTGTGGACACAGTCCTGGCCTAGCAAGCTTCTCTCAGTGGGCTTCTGAGGCTGTTGGAAGCAGCTACTCTCTGCTTGACTCTCCTAAACTATTCAGATGAGTGTCAATAATATGCAGTCCTGAAATTAATAATAATAAAGATAAATTTATTAAAAATTAAGCACAGCGGGTAGGGCATTTGCCTTGCACGTGGCCAACTCGAGTTCAATTCCTCCGTCCCTCTCGGAGAACCCAGCAAGCTATTGAGAGTATCCTGCCCACAAGGCAGAGCCTGGCAAGCTCCCCGTGGCATATTCCATATGCCAAAAACAGTAACAACAAATCTCACAATGGAGACGTTACTGGTGTTCATCGAGCAAATCGATGAACAATGGGAGGAGAGTGCAGACAGTGCAATAATAACTATAACAATTATAAGCATAGCCTTAAAATTTCATTTCAAAATTTCTCTTTTTATATATTGATCCTAAGAAATCAAATCTTAGATTCTATGGAGTAGCTTCATGGAAACAAATTAATCTAAACGCTCCCTTTTGCAAAAACACACAGAAACCCATTCATCTGCTCAAACACAGTTGTCAGGACTTGATCCCTTCCTGTTTGTCTCACTCTGCTTTTTTTTCTTTTTTGGGGCCACACTCGGTGATGCTCAGGGGTCCTCCTGGCTCTGCACTCAGGAGTTATTCCTGGTGGTGCTCTGGGAACCATATGGGATACCGAGGATCGAACCTGGGTTGGCTGTGTGCAAGGCAAACTTCCTTCCCGCTGTACTATCACTCTGATGCCTCCTGTTTGACTCTTTGCTGACTGAGGTCTCCCCCTTTCGCCTTCTAGTGATTTTTTTTTTTTGCTTTTTGGGTCACACCCGGCGATGCACAGGGGTTACTCCTGGCTCTGCTCTCAGGAGTTACTCCTGGCGGTGCTCAGGGGACCATATGGGATGCTGGGAATTGAACCCTTGTTGGCCGCGTGCTAGGCAAACGCCCTACCCACTGTGCTATTGCTCCAGCCCCAGCCTTCTAGTGATTTTTAGTCAAATAGGCTGAGGTCTAAGGATGCTTTGCTGCTTGAGAGCCGTGGCCCTGGGGACTAGGACCATACTGTTGGTGCTCAGGAACTGTAGGGGCCACATCCTGCAGTGTTCAGAGGCACCAGGGCTCTATCCATCAAGGGCCATGTGTCAGGGATCGGACCAAGATTAGCTGTATGTAAGCTTAAGCCTTAACTACCCCCCTATCTCTCCAGCCTTTTCTAAAAACAGAGCAAAAGTTTTCTTCTCACCTGATATCCTAAAACTAATTTTCACTGACACTGGTTTCTGACTAGCTTGCACCAAATGGCCAACCCACACCTAATCCGAGGAAAGGGGCATGGAAAAATGGGAAGTGTGCTGCTAATTCGCCAGATCCATATCCCTGGAGAGAGAGAGAGAGAGAGAGAGAGAGAGAGAGAGAGAGAGAGAGAGAGAGAGAGAGAGAGGAGGGGGGTGCACAATCCAACTAGGAACTCTGGAACTAAAATCTGGGAAGTTGTAGATTTGCTTTTACTAGAAAAAGATGGGAAAATGGATCCTGGGCAAAGAAGACCTTGAGAGAAGGAATTTAGTCCTCATATAACCTTTGTGGTAGAACTACTCCTCCAGATGTAGACTTCAAACAGTATGATTATAGCTTACTATCTATTGTTAAAAGATTTTTTTGTAAAGGGAGAAAATCATGACTCTCATACAGATATTCAATGAACACATGTCAAAATTTTTATTTAAGTCATTAAACAAAATGAGGGAACAATGCAGATGTCACAGCCAGTTCAAAGGAGAGTGCAAAGAAACCACATCTCGAGACTGGGAATATTGAAATGAACTTGCAATTTGCAAAGGATGCAAAATTCCCTTTCCAAAGAAGGGGAGGGCTGTTGCTGGGGACAGGATGGAGTTGCATGACGGAGAGGGAATCACTGGCATTGCTACCAATGCTCTATACTTTACAATTCAGAGGCAGTGAATGCCAGAACCAGGAAACCTGAAAGTTGGTGTCTCGAATAATGCAGAATGTAATGTGTCTGAGAGGTGCCATGATTTTTGTCCTTCTTCCCAACTTTCTGTTCAACATCCCTCAAAGAAAGATTATTCTCAGAGTAAGGCCTGTGCACCAAGGCTATGACCCAAACCCTCTCCCCACCAAAATATAATAAAATAGAATTAAAAAGTTCTCAATCAATCAATCAATCAATCACACACACACACACTCGCTCACTCACACACTCATACACTGGCCACATTGTATAAGTACAGCAAGAGTGCTAAGTAATGGTTTAGGGGTTCTTGATTTCGTTGTGCTATAAGTTTCCATATGAAAATGTAGATGTGATTTTTAAAGTCTGTATTCTTTGCTCTCCTAAGATTAGGAAAACCAAGTCCATAATACTGTCTGCCCAGATATTACTACAATGTCTATGAACTTTGGTCAATTCTGTTTTACAAAATATCCCATGATTTCTGGCCTACGAAAAAAGCTGCTTTCCTTAAAGCTGAGACCCAATTAACTGTACCAGATCTGAGTCTCTTAAAGTGTTTAGCAGAGGTCAGGGAGAGAGGCGCCTCCCTTGTGTTAGCCATCTCCTCCCAGCAGGGAGCCCAAGGGGCAGGGTGAAACCCAAGGGTTGAGCACCAAAAGCGGAGTAACTCTGTGTTGCTGGGTTCTGAGCATGCAAACATCATGTCAGTCTCCCTGGCAGAACATCATGGGAGTAGCCCCCAGATTCCAAAACACTGCTTGGGAGGCCCCTTCCTCAGCCAAAGTGGTTGATCATTTCTGAATAAATGAGTGTAACTCTCTAATATTACATTGTAGTTAAACCCCCACCCTATCCCCCCAGGCTGGAACAATAGCACAGCGCGTAGGGCGTTTGCCTTGCACATGGCTGACCTGAGTTCGATTTCTCCATCCCTCTTGGAGAACCCGGCAAGCTACCAAGAGTATCCCACCCACACAGCAGAGCCTGGCAAGCTCCCCATGGCGTTTTCCATATGCCAAAAACAGTAACAACAAGTCTCACAATGGAGATGTTACTGGTGCCTGCTTGAGCAAATCGATGAACAATGAAAGGACAGTGCTACAGTGCAGTTAAGGTCCTGAACTCCTAACTAACTTTCCCAATCAGATCCTGGTAAAAATAAAACAAGATTTCTCTTTGACTATGAGTGTGTTAGTTTTGGGGTCACACATGGTGCTCAGAATTTACTGTATATGTATCTTCTGATTTGATAACTTTCCACAGATCAACTGATTTTTTTCCCTAGAATCTGCCTGTTTATATGATTAAAGAAAAAAAATTAAATTACCAGGAAGTTCCTGTGAAATCAAAAAAATAATTTGAGAGGTCTGGGAGATGACTCAGTAGTTAAAGCATCTGCCTTGTAACTGTGAGGTCACAAGTTCAAACCCTAGTGCCACCCATATGTTCCAATGTTCTTCTACTGCTTGTGCCTGAGCTGCCTGCAATACAATACTTGCATACTCATTTAATCAGAGATGATAAAGTATAAAAAATTAATTAGAACACAGCACAATTGTAGTGAAACTTCAACTTCTTCATAAGCAAGGAATCTTCGTTTTCTTTAATGAGCAAAAACTAAACTGTCAGAATAAAGCATCAAAAACCACCTAAATTCCATAAAGAAAGGTAACTGTCACAAAGGCAGTAAACCAAGGAGATGAGCTCATCAAAACTTCGGTGATTCTTTGCTAAGATTTTATACATTTGTAGATTTTCAGACTCACGTGTCATAAATCAGAGTAAATAATATTGACATTTTCAGAGACTTGTCTTTCATTGTGAATGTTCTTTTGGTTTCAGAAACAAACTCGACATTTCAGTATGAATTTCAGAGGGTCTGAGATCCAAACAAATTTCTCAGTAGCATTAAGAAGTTATTAACGGGCAATGCATTCATTTTTGCTAGCTTCAAATGAATCCATAAATGAGTAGTTAGGTACTGTCCTTATTAATTTTTAATATGACAAGTATCAATAGTTTTAACCTACAAAAAATCAATGTTACTTGGAAGGTCTAAATAAGTTTTAGGATTATAATTATATCTGGGAGTAGAAACCAATTAAACCGCTATCACGGAGGGTGAAGACTTTCCTTTGAGAAGCAAAGTTTAAACCTAGCTTCATTTCTTCACTACTATTTCTTTTAATATCATCTCCAATATGTCGAATAAAACATTAATCAAAGTACTTGGATTTTACAGAGAAGACTGAAGGGTGAAAACTGAGAACTGGAATTTACCGACAATCCCTCACTAGTCATAACACTTATTTAAATAGCAAAAATAAACATGCCCATTAACCTAGCCCAAAAGGAAAGCATCTCTGAAATATATATAAAAAAAGAGAAAGGAAAATCAAATGAATTTTCACTTATACCCAGTAATCAATGCTTTAATATTTGCACATTAACTAGAAACGATATCCATATCAAATGGATATTTGCTAATTAATTCAACTAATGTTCAAATTTAAAGTTACCAAAATATCTTGAAAATTATTTTCAAAGTAATGTGCTGTAAAGTACAACTACTATTGAAAGAGTTTATGAGAGTAAGTTTGTTTTGTTAACACAAATTTCCATTTCCATTTTCAAAACTTAGAACATGACATAAGTTATGTTACTTATTTGACCATTAAAACTGTACACATTTAGTAAAACATGCTCAACTATAACTTTTTAATTATTAGTGCATTGGGGTTGGAGATACAGTACAAAGGGTAGGGCACTTATCTTGCACACAACCAACCTGAGCTCAATCTCCAATCCCACAGATGTTCTTCTGAGCCCTGCCAGGCATGAACACTGAACACAGAGCCAGGAGTAAGCCCTGAGCAGAGCTGGGTGTAGCCCCAAAACAAACAAACAAACAAACAAAAAACGAAAGGAAGGAAGGAAGGAAGAAGGTAGAGAGAAAGAAAGGAAGAGAAAGAGAAACAAAGAAGGAAAAAATAGAAATTTAGCAATTAGAAGTTTAGTTTCCTTAGATTCTGAGGATTTTATGAAGAATTTTCACAAGTATATGTTTAGCTCCATAAATAAGAACAGAATTCCTTTAAGCAGTTTACAACTATTACTACTACCCACTGGAGATAGGAAAGCATTGTGTACAAAAACCGAGAGAAAATGGAGAAAATGCCTTTCTGAATTACAAGCATGTAGACACAGAGACACAAAAACTTGCAGTTTCAATTCTGCAATTTCAGTCATAGGTCAAGAGAAAACAGAAAACAAGAGCTTACCAGTCTGGCTATCAAGGAGTTGTTTTACTTCCCAGCAGGCACGGAATTTTTATTTGATTTGGGCTCAAAATAGATTAAAAAAATAAAGAATAGCAATGAGATGCTGTCATCTTTCATCCAATAGAAACTAGATCTCTATAAACCATTAATCCATACGGAGAAATCACCAAATGGTCCGACCACAAAAATCAATTCCCAAATCATTGTTGTCACCAATAGAAGAGAATTTATTGACCAGAGACAAACCAAAAGCAAAAACAAAGCAGAAAATTAGCAAGGAAGAAAATTAAATGGGAAAAGCAGTGGTTCAGCAAAGACCTATTGCAATTTCAGATGCCCCTAATTCAGACCAGGAGATAAACCAAGGGTGTGCCTGGTCTAAAGCAGGCCAGGAACTTTTCCACTTTGGCAATGAGGCTTAATCAGTGCTGTTAGGAAGTCACTGAGCATTGAAAAGATCCAGCTGTCTAAATACAATTTTCAAACAAAGGTAAAATCCTGATACCCTATGACATTGTGATTTATAAGAAAAATATGTATCTGTCTATTCAGATGACTAAGACTGATTTCTCATAGAGATTTAGCATCTGGTCATGATTCCTGGCTTATGGCTCACAAAACTCTTAGTTTTATTACATGGGAATAACGCACTCTTTCTATAAGCAAGAACAGTGGGAGATATACTTGTTCTCTTGTCTTTGATTCCTAAAATTTCTGCAAAGCCGTAAAAGTGCAATGGGCATCTTGTCATGAACAAGCCCCTTTCCACAACCCCAGGTTTATGTAAAGGAGGTGACCTTTGGAAAGCATGTAGGATGGGTCTGACTGTCAGAGGAATCAACCATGAACAGCGGGGTAGGACTTTCATACCAAACCTTATTTCCAGAGAAGAGACAGGAGTTGAAGATGGATTCAACCAATGATACCCAATCAACTATCAGTGTGAGGAAAGTTACACACGTGGGGAGGACGAGAGGCCCTTTCCTCACACCCGTCCCTGCACATCTCTTTGTTGTATTTGTGGTTCAGAGACCTTCCAGGTTAGAGAACAAGAATAATACCAGAAGCTGCCATGTACAGAAGTTTCTTTGGGACCTCACCCTTGTGAATCTCTTTCTCTGGTGCCTGATTTGTACTCTTCCCAGCAAGCTACCGAGAGTATCTCACCCGCACGGCAAAGCCTGGCAAGCTACCCATGACGTATGCAATATGCCAAACAAAGTAACAATTGTCACAATGGAGATGTTACTGGGCCCGCTGGAGCAAATCTATGAACGATGGGAGGATAGTGACATTGACAGTAATAAAATAGTGATTTTTTTTTTTGCTTTTTGGGGTGACACCCAGCGATGCACAGGAGTTACTCTTGATTCATGCACTCAGGAATCTCTCCTGGAGGTGCTCAGGGGACCATATGGGATGCTGGGAATCGAACCTGGGTCTGCCACATGCAAGGCAAATGCCCTACCTGCTGTGCTATTGCTCCAGCCCCAATAAAATAGTGATTTAGTAAGTAAAATAATCCTCTGAGTTCTTAGAGCTACTCTAACAAATAACTCAAGATAAAGGCAGAGAGACCTGCCAAGCACAGATGACAAAACTGGATTTGCCTCTGGGTTGGGAAAGTGTAGACAAAGCTTGTGGATTGAACTTTTTACCTGAAGATCTACCTACGGTTAGCATCAGAGGTCAGAAATGAGTAAGATTGCAGACATCCTACGGGTGTCTGTGTATTACTCGCTGGCATGGGGTAGAAGAACTTCTCCCCACAGAGAAATTGGGGATGATTTCTCTTGTAAAAGCATAAAATGCACACATGTTAAGTATTTGAACCCCTGATCAAAGGAGAATGCAAAGCACTGCGAATGAGCTTGCAAATAAGGAAAGAGACTGAATTTAGTGCATATTTATTTGTGTCACTGTCTAGAGTATAACCCACAAGGCTATGTTTTAAATATTCAGAAATGAGTACAACATGGGAATAACACACAGTGGTGCTTAAGAAGACCACGCTCCATTTGCCATGCAAAAACTTATCAGTCATCGATTGCTGTGTAACAAACCATCCCAATGTGGTTTAAACAATAAACATTTACTTTGTTTATTAATCTATGGTTTGGTTGGGAGTTTCTAGCTTGGGCTCAACCAACTTCAGCTGCAAGTATTCATGTTGCAGTTACTCAGTAGATTGATTAATGTCTGGCTTGGCCTCGCCTGGGATGATTATACTTTTTGTGGCACTCCTTTCCCAGGCAGGCCTGGCTCAGATGCATTGTGTTCATGTTCAGGTATGGATGGAGTCTGTAAGCAGGAGCAGGATGGACTCTAATGTCAGGGTCACTCGTTGCATTCTATTGGCCAGAGGAAGTGACAAAGCCATTTTAGATCCAAGGGGTGGATCTTCACTTCTTGACGTGAAGAACACATTGCCAGGATGTAGACATATTTATGTGGGGCATACCATTTAATTCATCTAATGCATGCCTATAACGTGGCATGTTTCTTCTTCGAGGTGCAGGGAGGACTATGTCAGAAATACCTGCCTCACAAAGCAGACTTGGGTAGACGATCCAGACCAGCATCCTACAAGAGCAGAAAAAGAAAGGCTGAATGGAGCGATCCTGGAAACATCTCCGAGGTCTCTGAGTGCAACTGTTTGGAAGGAGAGACAGCAAACTTCCTCCAAGGTGAATGGGAAGACGAGGCAAAGTTCACTGGGGAGAGACTCCTGGGACTGAAAACTGAATTAAGGAAACTGTTCTTTCTATCCTCCTACGGAGGCACAGTCAGAGACACCAGCCAGGGGTGCATCATAGAGCAGGGGGTAATGAGGACTCATCAGCAAGTCAGGGAGAAACTGGGCAGACTATCAAAAATTTAAATTATATTATGATTAAAACATTCAGTCTTGAGACGGAGAGAGTACAGGGGTTATGTGGTTTGGCTTCATGTGTCCAACTCTGGTTCAAATCTTTTGCATAGTGTATGTTCCTCTGAACGTTGCCAGGGGTCACTCCTATGCAAGGAACTGTGAATAGCCCCTAAGCACTACTGGGTGTTGCCCCCATACCAAAACAAAACTCAATGGTGCCAAACACTTATGTGTAAAAGCACACAGATGTACTGCTGCATATAAGCAGGCAACTTTGTATATCTGCATGTCTTTCTACATAGACATCTGCCAGAATAGTAATTCATCTTTGTTTACAATAAGGAAATCTATAAGTAACCTACACGTCTCCAATTAAACCAAAATTTTGCATAATGACTTAAAGAATTTATGTCAATTTTACATACTACATAAAAGATAGATGGAATACATTATTGAAAGGGAAAGAGCAAGTTCCAGGGAAAGGTTCACGGTAGCATGTAAACCATATCATGACACACATGCTACATGTGATAACTCTGCCTCCTGTGATTGGGTTGATGCCAAAACGATAAAATTAGATAATATAGAGTCAACTGCTTAGTAAATTCTACAGTGTTTTACATGTTAAGGCACATCTAAATCCAGCTTTAATAACTTCTAGAAACATTATTTCAGAGCTCTGACTTCCATTTAGAATACTCATCTGATATCTGATTTTCTCAAGAAAATGAGAAAAATCCTTATAGGATAAGTCCTGACAAACTGATTTTGGTTGTGTCAGGCCTGACTCAACCTGAACACTCTTTCCTTAAGAAGGAAGCGGTGATGATATTTTACTGTTCTCTCTCAGCCACTTTTTTTTCTGAAGAAAAAAAAAACCAAAAAACAACAAAACAACAACAAACAGTTAAATTTGATGACAAACTAATAAAAAATAATTTGGAATCTGGGGCATGATTATGGCCAGGAAAGATGCTGATGATCATTCCATGTGATCAGAGGCAAACCTAAAATAGAGCACTCTTCAATTACCATAATTTCTACTGTCATTGCAATTTCTGTACATAAAAGCATTTGGTCTGAGGCACAACAAATTTATCTGTAAATTACACAATAAAGGAGGGGGAATGGACTTTCCTTTAAAAAGAACAAACGGAATCCGTCATTTATGGGGACATCTTCATCTTAGCCGACGTGTGCGTGCAGCCAAATGCAGACTCCATTATTGTATAAAGTTCTGAAGATTGTCACCCACCCCACTCCCACCCTCTCCCAAGTTTAATTAAACCAGTATCACACTGAGACTGGAAGGAAAACACAATGATACAACAATAAACAAACATTAATCATGATCATTACATACATTTTATTACATGAAATAAATAATACTCTGGTGCTCTCACCAGCCGATAAAGCTCTTCCTCTTGGATAACATCCTAAGGCAATTGAGGGGTAAAATAATACTAATAATGATAATAATAATTAGTATGAAAAGGAAAAAAAGGGGTTTATCACCACATAAAGCAGAAACTGTATCTGCCTTTACTTATATTAATCTCATATTTGTTCATTTGGGGTTTCTTCACACTGAGATAAACAAAAAAATTTTTTTCTTCTTTGTAACCCAGCATTGCTATACATAATTCAACTCTAATTGTTCCAGCACCGGGAGGTTCATGGAGGATCAGGTCAATATTCCATCTTAGCAGATTCCACTGTAAGACAGGAAAAGAGTTTCTGAAGCCCTGGGCTACAATCAGAGCTGAAATGGGAGGAAGAGGGACAGGCATTTAGCACAACTCAAGGCAACGGCTTTTGTCTTTGCTTGAGAAAAGAACAGGCCCTCATTCTCCCTCCACTCAAGTCATTTTCTGAAGATCTGCCCAGTTTGTCTCTGAATCAGGAATGAGCCCCCTTGAGGGGACGCTCTTTTGTTTTTCTTTCCACAGGACTTCCTGGCATTCTTGAGTATAAAAACCATGTTGGAAATGCCCACTGAACACATAACACGGCTGTCCAGTCCCATTGTCCCATCTCCATGTGAGAACGACAAGAAATAGGTCCTCTCCTGCAGAGACATCCATTAAGGACCCCTCACCAGCCAGACATGAATCCCACCGGTGGCCCTACTAATTGTCTAATCCCGAGGTGTTTTGTTGTGGGCGATCCATGACACCCTCTCGGGGAGTCTATTTGAATGAGCAAAACCATTCAACCTGCCCCGGCAGCCCCCATGAGATGGAAGCTGAGGATTAGTTTAGGAGGTACTTCTGGCACCTATTCCATCCCAGGCTTGCCAATGCTCCAAAGGAAGATTCCACTTCCTTCATCTTTAAGGGGAGATCCAGAGCAGGACCCTCTCCTCTCTTATTCCAAAGGATATGTTTAGGGGAGGATTTGTTTTTCACTTCCTTTAAAAACCTTTTTTGTCTGATTGGTCTAGGTTCTGACACGTGTTCCTGCTTGAAAGGAACCAGTGTCCTGACAACTTGACTCAGGTCCACGCACCCTTTCTAGGTTTAAATTGAAAGCTCTGGGGCAAGGGGCACCCATCCACCGTCCTCTTGGACCTGGGCTCTGGTTTTGTGAGGATGAGGCCCTTCCTTGGATCAAGTTCACTCTCCTCCCATGTGGAGCCTTGGTGAGGAAACTTGGGAGCCACTGGAGCCCCTGGGGCTGACATTCAACACACAAGTGACAAAACACACATTAAAGTGACTGGGGCCCCTTCTCTCAGTGATTCTCATTGCTGGCCTTTCCTTCTGCGTGTAACAGGGCCATGTCCAGTTATACAGAGGTCCTTGAGGGCCTCTTTTACCCCAAAGGCACTTTTGAACAAATAACAAGAGAAGGGCTAGGTGAGAGGACGTGCTCCCTGCCCTCCTCCCTCAGGGAACTTCCTCTCACCCTCTGCCAATGAATGTCTAGGGCTGCCTCCATCATAAATACTCTGATTAAAATGTAAATTTAGCCAACCTATCAGCTTCCCATTAAGGGAACTCTTTAAAAACGCCGTTAATCAGCTGAAAGATATGTAGTGAAATACCACTCATCAATTGTAACTGCTTATGACAGTTAACAAAGCTTTATATTTGCCCCAAACATGTGCTGATCTATCCATTATGCCAAGGTTCACTCTCACGCTAATTGTACATTTTCTTCTCTAATGCATTTTTGCTGTTATCTCATAGGCTAATGAAAGCCAGGAAATCAATAAATATAAATTATACATGCAAAGAAGGACTGCTGTGAACATAAAGTTTCTAATTAATTGCACTTGATTAATTTATATCCTTTAATTATCTTGCTAAGCCACAAACAACATAAATATCTTTGCAATCTGGTTATTGCTATGTCAGTCATAAAAAAGCAGACACAGTAAATCTATGAAATCTAGCAAACTGCATTGCCAGAAAACATGGAATGGCATAACCCATAAATATTATCAGACTTAGTCAAGACACCGATGAATAATTTCAGGGTGACAAATTAACACTAAATATGTTGTATGGTTATTTGACGAAGCTTGTGGTGATGTTTTAAGTTTAAATGGTGTGTGTAGATGGAGAAAGCAAAAATGTGGATTTTACAGGGAGGCTTATAAAAATCTGCTCCAGCCAAGAAATGGTGTGGGTAAGGACCCAACTCACAAATACCCAGTCTCGTTTTGCAAATGGAAGTATTTTCCACTGGCCAACTTGAAAGGCAAAATGTTAATTATTTTGCTTCTGAGTTTCCCTTTCCCTTTGATAAACTTGGCCCACAAAGAATGACCCATCGCCTCTGCAAAGAGAAAAATAAAAAGCATATTTGAGGTAGGAATTTAAACCCAGGAACTTGACACCAGATTGGGGAGAGAGCTGAATGTAGCATGGTACCATTGTCTTAAGAGATGCAACTTTTACATGGAAAGTGGTTTCTTTTTATCCACCCCCCCTCTTTTTAATTTTATCTGACTCTGCTAAGCCAGCCATCTGTCACTGATCTGAAATCTAATCCTCTCTGTCCACCAAGCTTGCTCTTTGTCCTAGGCCACTGCATATTACCAAGCATCTATATCTACAACTTTCATAAATGTGTAAAAAGAAACTGTATCTGTCCTCAGCTACTCTCAGACAAAGACCATCTGTCAGCATCTGCAGCTATTCTTTAAAAAAAAGAAAGCATCTAAAGGGATTTGCCCTTTACCAAGTAAACCCACTTAACCCTTCCAATAAGATTAACTGTTATTTGTTTCCATTAAATAAAAATGACCATGCTAATATACATTTAATAGTTCTGTAACAGTTGCAGAGAAACCAGCTCTCTTGTGGATATCTTTTGTAGATAAAACCTACATCCATATAAATACAGGAATTATGATGGCAGAAGATAACCTATAAGGCAGAAGGATATTTTTACTTCCTTCCTTCAGTCTGAGGCTATGAAAGTGAAGCCAACATAAAATATGGGAGCAGAAAGTACCATACTCTCCTGGGCTTCCAGTCCACAGTAAATAACACTTCTGGATATCCCATATGACTGCATCCGTACAATTATTACAATTCAGGGCTATCTTCTCACTTCTGCCTTCTTATCACTGCAAATTCTCGAAGACAGTTTTATAGCAGTTCAGCTGCACGGTTCCAAAGTCTGGATATGTAAACCGTACAAATACACACATACTAAATATCACTGCAAGACGGGAAACTTGGTGGTAGAGGCAAACAACTGCACTTAGTGACAGAGAGGGGAGGAGAACTATAGTTAACTTTCTGGGGTTTCTGTCTCCTCTCTGCATCCCAAAGATTGCCACAGTTGTTTGGTTTAGCATTTCAGAAGCAAAATAAATAATGCATTTGTTTCATTGGCAAACCCAGTCGATTTTACTCAACGTTTATCTATTCTCCAGATGTTTATGAAGAGATTACTGCAGAATAACTGTTTCTAACGTTGCACCATCAAAGTAGAAACTCCAAGCTCTGGCCAGGGGGTCGCTGAAGGAACTCGGTTTCAACAGAGGCTCAATTTACCTGGGGACCCTCCTGCGTATCTAAGCCCTCTGCCCAGAGCACGCTTCTCAGTGAATGTACGAGGCCAGGTACTTTCTCAGATAACTGTGCTCGCGTGGGCACAGGAGCCAGAGGTGAGAGGCAGAGCGTAGTGAAGACCCGACCCTACCTGTGTCTCTCCAGTCCTCAACCCTTTGCTACTGAGCCAGACGCATTTGTTGTGGGAAGGTGGCGAGGGGTGGGCGGGGACTGGGTAACTACCAGGGAGATGCAACTGGCTTTGTTTTCCCCTCCCGCTGAGCTTCCAGGTTTTCTCCTTTTAAAACGTTTTTACACAATCATGACTACTCAGTTTCACTGGGAAAATCCAATCCAGTGATTCTCAAGTGCCCCCTCCCCGCGTACTCCCCCAACGCGCGCGCGCGCGCGCGGGGACACACACACACACACACACACACACACACACACACACACACACACACACCATCCCGCACATTTCCAAGCGCAACTCTTGGTAATCCACTCCTCTCCTGCTTTGCTCTGCTTGAGAAGGGGCCAGGGCTCACCTAAGCGGCTTTGACTCCCCCAATTGCCAGGTGTGTGCTGCAGAGCCCCCCCACCCCCTCCCTCCTATTCTAAGCGCTCTCCCCACTACCCCCCCCCCCCCCACCCGCCTGCTCTCTGTCTGCGGGGAACTGGCAGAGAGCGGGGATCCGCGAGAACGCAGGGCTTCCCTCCTCCCGCGGGGCACCAGCTCCAGGACCCCAGAGGTCCAGCTCGCAACGCGCGCGGAGCGTCGGCGCGTTGGCAGCGGGCGAGGCGGGGGCCAGCGCGGGTGCGCTCGGCGTGAAGCCGCTGGCGGCCTCTAAGGAGATCCGTAACATCTGATGCTGTGATCAGATTGGCGAGCAGCATCCGCTCCCGCTGCAACGCGCCTGCCTCTGGCTGCTGCAAGGCACCGGGAAAACCTTAGGGGAAAGGCAGGCCGGTGACAAGCATGGCCCGTGCCTGTTCCCCCGGTGGATGGTTGGAAAAATACCAACGCGTCCAGCAGGGAAGAAGTATGGATCTCCCACTGGAGTTCACTAGATTTGTCATTTTCGATTTAATGCACCTAGGTAGCAAGCCGACTCACTAGGTTTGACTGCAATTACCTTATCTTTCCTATTTTTAGTGACAGGACCAGATTATTTTAAGTGCATTTTATAGAAAACCCTTCTTTACTGAAGTATAAAGACTGTAATAAAGACAATACAATGTTTTGAAACTGTTTTAAATCCTTCACTCAGCGTTGCTTCTACAGATTTAACATGTAGGGGTTCTAATCTTACTGCTACTAATTAGAGCTTTAGTGTAATTGTGCCAACAGGGTGCTTGGCATAATAATTACTATTGAGAGATTCTGGTGGTGCAGTACATGCCTACATAATGCAGATATGTCTAGTATTACAGTGCAGTCACCTTTGTATGTTGACTCAAGTTGGATTTTAACCAAGTGAGGGGTTATTTTGCCTTTATAATAAAGCTTAAAAGGCATATACATATGTATGATTTAGGTATCCATTTTTTCCTTTGAGTCTTCGGAATATTAATTAGCAGGAACCTCAGAAGGCAACAGGGACCCATTTTTGTTTCAAATATCTTTCAATTTGGGACAACTCATTCTGGGAGTGGGATTGTCCATGCTTGTGTGACAGTCTATTTTCAGGCAATGGTGCACCTCGGAGCCTAGATGGCTCCCAGGGCTCAGAGTTCTGGCACGCGAAATCCTGCCTTGTTGTGACAAGCAGAGAAAGGAAATAAGGAAAACGGGGACTCGGGGGCCAGCCGGGAGCTGAATCTGGATAGGATTCGCGTCTGGTTTACAGGAGGATATTCTGAACGCATTTTCTCAGGACTTTCAAAATGTCACTCTAGATTGGGGAAATCTATTTCTACTCCAGACTAGTCGTTTCGATTATAATTATCCCTGCTCCTGTTGTTTACTCTACAGGGGCCGGCTGAAAAGATCCACCCAGGCAGGGCTTACACTGGGAGGTGGGCAGCTGTGCCCGGGTGTGGGGTGGGGGTTAGGGGTGGGGAGCACAGGTCCCCTTCTGCACGTGGCCGGCTCCTGAAACTGCTGGTCTCAGAGGCTCTATCCAGATCTATCAGGCAGCCAGCAAGGGCCACGCCCAGCATTTTCCCTTTGGTGCTGGAGCAAGGGGAGTGGGTTGGGGAGCACTCGTGTACCCTGCGTGGGCACTTCCTGCCCCGGAGAAGCTGGCTCAGTGGAATGTAGAGGTGGGTGCTGGGGTCCGCACATCATATGCGCAAGCATAGGCAGGACAGAAGAAGGTTTTCTTTCCTTCTTCCTTAATTTTATTTTGTTCTTTGTTTGGGCACCTGTGAAGGAGCATCTACAAAACTGATTTCAGAGCAGTAAGTCACCTCCGCGGGGCCTCACTCCCCATTGAAAGTGCGCAGCGGAGGCTTTCGGACATAATAAATACATTGGCAAGGTAGCGCGTGTAATAATGGCCCAAAGCCTGAACTCCAGTTTCCATTTAGCTCCAACAGCCTTGTTTTTACTGCCCCTTAGTGCCTTGCTTTTAAAGTGACAGGAAACCAATTTCTGATTGCAAATCAATGGGTTAGGATGTCACCTCTGGATGGTGAATTTAGCTGTAAACCGAAGGAATCATAGAAGATACTAGGAAATGGGGATGTGGGATATGCAGGGGCTGGCTTTGTGATGATGGAAATATGTTTGGGAATAAATACAGTCCTTCTTAACTCTGTCTCAAGGAGCTCTGGCTCACTGTTCCCTTTCCTGACTGGCAATGGGTGAACAGGGTGGGTTTGCCACAGGCACCCAACGTGCCTGTGTCATGGCCACCTGCATGAGCCCGCGGCAGCTCTTTTCCCGACTGATGAGCAAGCTGGAGCTCTTCCTGCACGGACCAGGAGTGCCTTGACCACATCATGTTAACCAAAATGTATATGCTCCTGCCACGCATGCTACCTTTTGATGAGGTCCCTTTTTTCTTTAAGCTTTTAAGATAATCTTAGAGAAATCATCAAGCTATAAAAAGAAATCAATAAAAACAGAAAAGGTTCCCATCACCCCGAAAAAAATCCATAACTTTTGCATTTTAATAGAGACGCTACAGGACTGAGCCGTCATTTTCCTTCTGATGTGCTCCTTTGATTTCCCTCGTATCTCACAGGGCTCTTGACTTTCTTGAGAAAGGGATTATTGAATTGTGTGTCTCCCTCAGATGTACTTGATCACTCAAGTATCTGTACTTAAGAATGTTAGAGTCTGTTCAGCTGTTGCCTCTTCGAAGCTCATCGGGGCTTGTCATCTTAATATTAATTGGGTTTTGTGTAGGAATCTTGAGTCCCACACTGAGTGGCTTTCAAGAGAGAAGATTATGCCCAAAGCCAGATACAAAGTCAAACATATTTAGCACAACAATTATGATAATTGCAGAAACATTCTGCCACGAAATAAGCAAATCTGATTAAGGACTCTTCTACATTATCAAATATTAATTTGATGTCTTCGGTCTAACCTGGTTCAAGCATAAGCGGCTTCGTATGGTTTTATGTATTAGCAGATGGGAAGAGGCTGAAAATATAGAGCCTAATCGCATGAGACAGCCAAGCCAGAATAGTAAAAGGATTTTTGTTGAATGTAATCCATTTAAATTCAAAATAGGCACAGATAGGATCATAAACCTGAAATCAAACTTAGAATATACTCTCCCAATGATACTTTTGGCTTTATTCTAATCACAGGGTAATTCCAAAACCTAACATGGAAAATAATTATTGGTACTCATTTTTAATTTTTTTTAAGAAAGGATAATCTCTGAATGGCAAATCATTGTGATAAATGTACAGACCCTTGAAACTTTTCAGACTTTCTCGATATTCACACCAACTGGCTGGGTAATGAATGGAAGCAGTGATATTCTTGCCAAACTAAAGAGTTCATTTTATTTGTAATTTTTTTAGTTGCCTGCAGCTTAATTGCACAATTGCCTCAATTATTAAAGTTTATTCTGTATACTTAAGTTCATTAGCCATTGTCAAATGGGCAAAATACTTTGAAATTTTAATATTTGTTGGACAAAGCTGCATTAATTCACTCTCCAAACATTTTTTTTAAAAAAATGTTGCTACAGTATTCACTGTAGCAAGCCAAAAAAGTGATCATATTTTTTCTCTTTGCAGAGTAGAGAGGTGTCCCTTAAGCTTTGTTAATGATTTTAACCAAGGTTGGCATTTCTGCTCATTAATTTTGGTCGGTGGAGCTTAGAAAAGGTAGGGGGTGGAGCTTAGAAAAGGTAGGGGACTGATGATGTTGGAGTACTTAGGATGTTGAGATTTTTCAGCATGCCTACATAATTTGCATCAAGATGGGATAGCTTAATGGGTGTGCTACAAACCTGTGAAAACACACAGTATGAGCCTCTCTGAATAATCAAAATATCAGATTTTTCGCACAAAAATGTGTATGTCTACAACTGTACCTCATGGTGCCTCACTATTAAAAAATAAATAAATAAATAAATAAAATCACATTTTTCTATCAGATTCTGTTATAAAATATCAGATTTTTCAGTCAGGATCTCTGCTGTATAAGTTGTTGATTCATTATACTTTATTATATTTTATATTATATAATCATAATATATACGTATATATAGAAAATGCATCAGAAAACAGAAATCATGTGTGAGTATTTTCAATTTTTCCATATCATGAAACATTCTATGGCGTGATTGCAGTATTAGAGAGGTGCATTTTTCTTTCCTTCTTTCTCTGTACACACACACACACACACACACACACCCCACAGAGCTAGGAGCTATTTAATGCACCTACGTGTAGGCTATTTTTAAATGTACATACTTGCCCTAATAACAAAAAGGCCACTTTGTTTGCCCCTTGCGCTTAATATCTTTGCTCCCCATTATCTCTTTTCATGAATGAACACGCAGTTGCTTCTCCCCTGCCCCACTGAGTAGATACACAATCTACCATACCATTCTCTGGGGGAAAGGTGATTCCTGAATTTATCAGTATTGCTTGATGAAAACCAACGCACCCAGACTGCTTGCTCTGCCCTTGTTAACACACACACACACACACACACACACACACTCCAAAATGTCTGGGTGCAGAATGCTCCAGACCTCAGGAAGGTAACCCCTGCCAACATGGCTTATCTCCTCAGTAATTAGGCTTGTGTTTCTGCTTTATTAACTCACAGACAACAACTCTCTGCCCTCTGTCACCAGGGGGACTAATAGAGGATCTTCACTCTTGCTTTGGAAACTATACAAATGAAATGACAATGTGAGAGGAAGTGAAGTTAAAGCAAATTGTGTGAAGATAAGGCGGGTCAGTCATTTACATACCAGTTTTTCAAATGTTAAGCAGGGGGCTTTGAATTTTACATTTGCAGATTGCGAAACTGCTAAAAGAAATAAACTCACTTTTCTTGATGTGTTTGTTAAACCTCCATGATTTGTGAATTCTTGACAGATGTCAGGAATCACTGCTTGTGTATGTTTAAAGCCAGAGCAACCTCTCTTGAAGTCCCAGGTTGCATTGCTTTTCTTGAGACAGATTTTCTTCTATTCAATGGTCACGTGAGTCCACGGATTAATTTTCTCAGTATGGTTCAACAGGTGAATTACTGCCCTCCTCATCACTGGGGACGATTTGCTTTTTACGTGTCTAAAATGCAAGTCTTGTTTTTCTAGGAAAACATTTATTCACCTTAGGTATGATAAAAGTTAAACAAGGAAAGAATGTAAAATTGAATGATAGAAAGGGAGAAAGAGAGAGAGAGAGAGAGAGAGAGAGAGAGAGAGAGAGAGAGAGAGAAGGTCATCCTGTGAAACTGCCTTCCTTCAGCCTGCCGCCAGCCTGAGCTGTAGCACTTTGGCAATATGGTTTAATAAGAAGCATTAGATCTGGGTATTTTGCTGCCGGGTTTTGAGAAAGCTGCTGAGATGTGATTATCTCCATGCAGAAATACCAGGGTGGTTAAAAGATAATTTGAAATGAGGTTAAAAATGAAGCGACACTACGCTTCTTTCACTTGTGTCAAAACAATCACATCTTTTCTTTTCTTTTCCTTTTTTCCCTTTCACTTTGATGACACTTGCTCATATTGGAGGTGGAGACATTCTTCATAGCAAACTGTAATCCTCGACTAATTTTAAATTTAATGTGATTCTGTTTGAAAGACAGCTCTAAATTTGATTCAAAATCAGCTTCTGGATATTATGGATGGAATTTGCAATGTTTGTAATATTTGGTAAGCCTTAAATATTGCTATTAGTAGCAGAACTAAAGTTTCATTTCATGATGCTAACAATATTCACAGCATAAACAGCATACATTGACATAATAAATGACATTCCTTAGAAAAATGTCTTTGAACTGTCGTTTAAAAAATGAAAACAGGTGAAAAAAGCAGAATCAGATGTTAAAAACCATATGTTTGTAAATGAATATACTTCATGATATTATTTAATCACCTTAAATATAATTACTGCTCCAAATGATTAAGTTTCAAAGTTAGAGAATATTTCCTAATTTAAAAGGATACATTACAGTTCTACACAGATAATTCTTTCATTTTCTAAGGAAAAAGACCCACATAGTCACAGTTTTTGATTTGGGAAATAAAACATCCACAGGGGTTAGGAAAGTTGAACATAACTCTGTTTATAAAGAGAAATAATACTTGTGTCACTTGTTGAAAACTTGAATTCTAAATAAGATTTCAAAACCTATTCTTCTGTATCAAAGATGCTTGGGGCACTATGCCTGCTTCCAAAGTTTAGTCACCATAAAGCATGCATATAAGTCTCCAGAGTGACTTTGCACATAGTCTCTCTGCAGGACCAGTTTGAGCAACTGGAGATTCTTTAAAAACTGTGTTCACATCAACACATAAAGCACAATCTCTTCAAAATGTCACCCGACCTTCATAACCTTCATCAATAGGTTATGAATCAGTTCTGTGGTGCCTAACTAATGCCCCCATCCCCTTTGTTCCATCACCTTCTCCTGTCTGCAGGACGAGCCATGTTGAGGTGTATGAGAGGAGATGACAGTCATATTTATCCGTGCTGGGTCCATCTAATCCCCACTGTTTTTACTCATGTCAAACCCATTATCCCAAACAAAGCTGCATACATCTTGTTGGGGATGCACACAGACTTCCTTGTTTACTTTGAGAAGACAGATTTTATGGCAACATTAAATACATACTGGGCCCTAAAGAATGGGGCCATTTGGCATTCGAGAGCAACCACACTGACAATTCCTATCACTCTAATCCGTTGTTTAACTTCCTTCAGAAAACCCATGGCCTCTGGCTGTGCCCTTAAGACCAACAGCCATGGGTCTCCCACACATGTAAATTTCCTCCACAATTATGTATTTATGACCTAACTCCCAAGTGTTCTCAGCAGTCTTATAATTCTACCCACCCCCATTCCAATAATCACTCTTTCCCCAACCAAGCCTGATTTCTTCCTACCCTTTATATTTCAATTTTGAATCTGGTCAAAAAGAACCCCCTCCCTCCCTTCTTTTTATTTAGAAAGAAACATCTTAGGTGCTCTGTTTACTTACATGTCTCAGCACTTCTTTTGCTTCCAAAACCATCCTAGCTCTGAATACGAAACTTTTATGGCTTATTTTGCCAGAAAAAAAATGCAGACAGACCTTTGCTGGTCGACATGAGCGGTTAGGATGGGCTTAAGTGTACATGAAAACCCTTGATTTCACCTGAAAAAGCAATGTATGGCATATGCTAACATCTAGAGCTTGAAAACACAGCCAGTAAGAGTCGCGCAGACTAAAGGAAATCACTACTTAATTCCATAAACATTTGCTTCGGTCCAGGAAAGGCACGAGAAAGTTTGAGCAGCCAGGCTGCAGCGCCAGCCGGGCACACACACACATACACACACGCAGGTCCATAATGTGCGGCACAGCGCCATCTGCTGGCCGGCCCGGCCGCCCGCGCCACCTCCCGGCCCTGGCTGACTGTGGAACCCAACCCAGCATCCACCCACCTGGGGCGTCTCCTGCTGCTGGGGAGTTCTGACTGTACTTAAAAGGACAGAGAGACCCACACTGTGCAGTGCGGGAGCGTAAAAGCCGGGCGCGCGAAACCCTTTCCACAGACCTATTTAACATGTAAACGCAGGAAGATTAATACTCTGAAACAGTCCCCAGACTCTTGCCCAGGGCACGAGGTTTCAGCAGGAAAGGTGAAGCTGAGTTTATTTGCATCCAAAGTAAAGAGTTGTTTTTCCTCCTTTCTTCCTGTCGGTCAGGCACCAACGTTCTAGCCGTGTCTTGGCCACAGGCGGGGCCCTGGGCTGAGCCTCTGGACCACCAGAGATAGGAAAGGCGGACACAGTCTGGGGGACCGGTTCCTGGCTACCGCCTGCCCTTGTGTCTCAGGGTGCTGGTGGGATCAGGAAGAGGATGTGCTTGAGACACGGGATGGGGGGGGGGGGGTGCTCCTGTTTGCTCATCCATTGCTCTGGGGAAAATGTGGCAACTGTGGAAGTGCAATCAGCACGCGCCTGCCTATTTCCTTGCCCGCTGGACCGGCACTCCCGTCTCCAGGGAACTCATGGTTGATAAATCTTAGAAACGGGTCTGAAGAGGGGTCAGGATGCTTCAGGGAGACTCCACCGCGGGAGGAAGCCTCATCTGCACAGACGGTTGGCGGTCCTGTGGGAATCCCACTGGGTTTTCACCCCACCTCCAGCTAACAGGCCTAGGTAGCAGGGGGCAGTTTCCAACTGCTTGGCCTTCGCACCCCCAGGGCTCCCCGTTTCCTGCCCGCTGTCTGCCCTGGTTGAAGAATGCCACCTTCATGTGCCCCAGTGATTGGGCAAGGTCCTGGGCTATGGGGCACCCGCTCCTGAGAATAAACAGGGGCAGGACTGGAGCAGGGTGGACTGTGGTGTGTTTAAAGCACTAAAGGAGGAGACGCAGTTTTATTCTCTGCGAGGTAAGGGCATGGGTGCCACTTTCCAATGAAACCCAGGAGGAGATGGAGCTATTGGCCCTGGTGGGGCTTTCCAGGGTTGTCTACCCAGCACCCCCCACCCCGTACCCCACCAACACCACCACCATTTTCTTTGAAAAACAAATCTGAGTGGAAGTTATATCATTCATTTGAATCCCAGGGGTAGGATTTCCAATCTTCAGAGGCAACGATTGCCAGATAAAAATCTAGGCTAAATTCTCCCCCAGCTAAATGGGGGTTTCAGCAAAACCAATGAGTACTCTTAGTAGAAGAACATCTTAGAAGGGATGCACCTGTTCAAGAAATACACGTTCTTTCTTCATCTGCTACTCTGATGTCCCTAGATGTCTCTGTTTTATTTGTGCGACCTGGGACATCCTATCCCGGATTGCCTAGCGCTAGTGGGGGACTCAGGAGGCTGCCCACAAAGGCAGAGCCCTGACCAGATCAGGTGAGGAGCAGAAGCAGAGCTAGAGGGCACGCTAACCTGCCTAGCTCTGTCCTCCTAACCAGATTCACTACCCTCCCCCCCCCCCACCAGTCTGTTGGAGGAACTCCAGTCAGAACTCAGTCTCTTAGATAATCATTTCAGAGAGGGCTGCGCCTGCTTCAAAGGACCATAAATTCAAATGCCACTCATTTGGAAATTCTGCATCTGTGATGTTTCCTGTCCACATGCATCTGTTAGTGATGAGCGTACGTGGCGAGATACCCAGTACCCCTCTTTCCCTGCAGTCCTTGTACCCAAACACTTCCAGACCTTGGTCCCCCCACATGGCTTCCAGGACCAGAGCATCCACATACGGACAAGTCTTATACCAATGATGCCTCTTCCCCTTTTTTTTTTGGAAGCGGGATACTGTTTACCTAGATTCAAAGACCAAGCAGATACAGTGTTTATCACAGATGGAAATGAGTTACACATCTCAAGACTCTGGTGCAGGTTCATGGCAAAACAAATCAGTAACAACAAGCAAACAAACAAAAAACCAAGATAAAACACCACCCCCCGCCCCCCCCCCCCCCACAGACACAAAACCCCTAAGAATTATGTCTGTCCCCAGGACAGATGCGGGAGGGCTTTATTTTCAGAAGAGCTTGTAAAGTAGATTACTCAAGCTCCCTTCAGCAGCTGAAATTGCCCCTCCCCCCACCCCCAACCCTTTGTATAAACTCAGGACCCAGTTCTTTAAAATTGCTGGAATCCTTTCTGGTCCTAAAACACCAGGTTTCTCACAAAATCAGTAAACCATGGAGGCTCTTAACATTATTTGCTTTCTCAGTTGCAAGTACAATCTAGACACAGCAACGGCAGGGGACTCTTTCCTAACTACCCTGCAGTGCCCAGAAAGTGTCACAGCTGGCTGTACCCCTCTAGCAACCTGCCCCCAGAACCTCGGAATCACAAACACTCACACAGCAGGAAAGGAAAGGAAAGGGTGTTAATGAAACCAGTTGTCATACAAAGGGCGGTCAACTTTAGCTGCCAGCCCTGAAGTCCTCATTCCAAGTGGCAGAAAGAGGTGACACCGGACCCTGGCTACTGTATCCTCTTCACCCAAACCAAGTCCAAGTTGAGAAGCTGTCATTCCCTGAGGGGAGGGGTTGGGGGCTGGAGGTAGACCCCAGATGCAGGAAGTAGTAGCAGCTGGCGGGATTTGGACTTTGACAATTAGAGCCCAACATCCCTGCCTGGCACTGCAGCTCTCCACCAAGGGCCGCCAGAGCTCTCTCTCCCTCTCTCTCTCTCTCTCTCTCTCTCTCTCTCTCTTCTCTCTCTCTCGTCTCTCTCCCAGAGCTCTCTCTCTCCCTCTCTCCCTCTCTTTCTCTTTCTCTCTTTCACTCTCTGTCTCTCTCTCCCTCCCTCCTCTCTCTCTCCCAGAGCTCTCTCTCTCCCTCTCTCCCTCTTTCTCTTTCTCTCTTTCACTCTCTCCCAGAGCTCTCTCTCTCCCTCTCTTTCTCTCTCTCTCTCTCTCTCTCTCTCTCTCTCTCTCTCTCTCTCTCTCTATCTCTGGCTGTGGAGGGCAGCCTGAAGCAGGCAGCAGGAAGCAAATGACCTGGCAGAGATGGCAAAACCCTCTTCCATTGGGGCATGCTCTCATTTCACGCCCAGAGCTCACATTTCTGTAATCAATGTAAAAGAAAGAGCCAATGAGGCCTGCTGGAGAGAACCCAGGGAGATTTTGCTGCCTTCCCTCCCAAACTCCCTTCCCGACGCCCCAGCCCGCCAGCAAGGTTGCCTGGAGCCTGGGCTGACAAGCTGGAGGGCCGCTCTGTCTGGGCCTGCTGAGGAGTGAGACTCCCTCTCTGCAGACTGGCAGGGCGGGGACTCCCACAGATGGATGGGAACATTCTTTTGCAAATATAAACTCTCAAGTACTTTGACCATTTCTTGGACAGGGTCAACTCTGGGCCCTTCCACTCTGTGGCATATTTCCATGGAAATGTTTCCTTTTGCTTCACGTCATCCTTGGGGCTTCCCATCTCCTGCATAGGCTATGGTTTCACCAATGTCTTTGTAAGGATGGGAGATATGTCCCCCAGACTCCTGGAATCTTGTCTAGACAGAACCAAGAACTCAGGCATGACCTGCTAGAAAAAAAATAGTTGGCTATTTACTGACCAAGGAATTCAGTGTCTTGATTGAATATCAGAAAACACCCGCAGTTGTGGCTAATGGTCATCAATACTTAGAATGCAGATTTCGTGCGAGTTACTCTGTACCCACTCCTCTGGAAAGGGAATTATTCCCATTTTACGGATGAATAGATTGAAGATGAGTGACTTAGTGACTGGCATCACATCACTGCTGTTTGAGTCTAGAAACTCAATTATCTGTGACTCGAATTGTCCCTGCCCCAAACTCCTGACTAAAAACATAGATTAATTGAGTGCCTACTAAGTGCACATTTATATTTAGTATCTCCTTAATTCCTACCACCCTGCTTTGCCCAGGTCCTCAAGGCAGGAGCTACAAGTAAGCCCATTTGTGGATGGGGAATGTGAAGGCTGGAGAATTTACCAAGAGACTGATGGAAGTCACAGGTCTCCCTTTTAGTCAAGTACACAGCCAAATCTCATGTAAAATGCATAAGAAAAAATAAAATGGAAAAACAAGGAACAGCAAAGGCTCAACCATATCCCTGTCTCTCCCACTCTGATAGCAGCTCTCTCAGAACTTCAACTCTTAGGAAAGGGGCGGCTCCCCTTTTCCTCCCTGCATAAAATTACACTTGTGGGAAGGACAAGGTGTACCTTTAGGTGACCTATTATAGACCTTTCTATAATAGGTTGGTGCTTGTTGAAAGTTGGTGCTTTGAACAATTGCACAGTCTCTCCCCCTCTTCCTGCCTTCTTCTCTCTCCACACAGGTCCGCATGCATATATATGCCTGTGCCCACTTTTCCCCCTCTTCCATCTGAAAATCCTGAAAATGCCATTTCTGGAACCTTCCATTGATTTGCGACTTTAGCCCAGCATTCCACCACTCCAGTTTAGGACACAGACCAAGGACGCTGGGAGGCGGGGTCTCGGCTCCCAGCCCCAGGAATTAACACAGGGGTCGCTAGCCCCCTTGCTGAATGCAGCGGTTTTGTTTCCCTCGGAATCTATTCTGATTAATGTAAACACTGTAGCACACTCCACCTGTAGGTACTGTAATTAAGGTGCATCGGAACCACAATCAGCACAGTGACAGGCAGAGGGAAAATTATTGACCTCCCACGGATTTTTTAAGTCAGCACATTTACTACTGTGAAAATCACCAAGTCATTAACAGAGGGGTTTAAAAACATTTTTTTAAATGAAAGAAGTCCTCTCCATTACATCTCTCTGCTCCCTTTATTCCTCACTTGGGGTAAAAATTCCCAAATACTCCATCTGAGCCTCCGCACCCCCGGGGCCACCAGCCTGGTAGGAGGTTAAGGGTTTCCGGCCCAGACTCAGAGGAGCAAAGGGTTTCTCTCTAGGAGCCAGATTCTGCACAGAGAGGCTCGGGGCCAGTGGCCAGGCCCCTTCTGAGCTGCCAGGTCGAGCCATGGCACTGGAGAGCTCACAGCTGCACATAGGTGACCCCACAGGTGCCCACTGCAGACTGACAGCTGGTTCACACGCTTCTGCTTCTTTTCTTCAGAGCCAGCCTGTTAATTGGGCCTCACGGGGGGCATAGAACCCCTCTGCCCAGTCTTCCCAGAAAGGAAGTTTTCTACCATCACTCCCAGTCATACTTGCAGCCAGGGAACTGGAAGCACTGCTGGAGGAATCTGAGAAGTCCAGAAGTGCCCTGACAGCCTTCTCAGACTGTCAACAAAATGCTTCCTGCACTGAGGATGAGGTGCTCCTCCTTCCTTCCTTTCATCCATCCTTCCTTCCTTCCTTCCTTCCTTCCTTCCTTCCTTCCTTCCTTCTTTCCTTCCTTCCTTCCTCCTTTCTTCCTCCTTTCTCCCCTCCCATTTTCTCCCCTTCTCTCCCCTCCTCTCCCTTTCTTTTTCCTTCCCTCCCTCCCTCCCTCCCTCCCTCCCTCCCTCCCTCCCTCCCTCCCTTCCTTCCTTCCTTCCTTCCTTCCTGCTTTCCTGCCTTCCTGCCCTCCCTCCTTCTTTGTCCTTCCTTCTCTATCTTCCTGCTTTCCTTTTTCTCTTTCCTCTAGCCTTCCTTCTTTCTTCCTTTTCCTCGTTTCTCACTCCTTCTTTTACTTCTTTCCTCCTTCTCTTCTTTCCTTTTGCCCCTGGTCCTTCCTCCCTTCCTCTCTTTCCCCTCTCCCTATTTCTGGCTTCTTCTTTCCTTTCTCTATAATCTTCACCCCCTTGCTGCCATACTGAGCCTCTTTGCTCTTCATTTTTCTCATCTATTAAATGGGGCGGTGCGGTGCATTTCATTTAAGATTGTAGTGACATTTGAAAGGGATGATCTACAAGCTGATGAATACAGCACATTTTAAATCAAGAGTTGAGGAACTTTTTCTGGATGAGGTCAAACTGAAGATGTTTCAGTTTTGTGACTATACAGTTTCTATATACATCCAATCTACACTCTGTATATACCCAGTTCTATAATTGTACCTTAGATCAGTCACAGGTCATGATTGTGGCTGTGTTCCAATAAAACTTTATAAGAATACCACACTGTGAGCTCTGCAGCACCATGAAGCTCAGCCTGAGATTTGACTCTAAGCCATAACCTGTAGGTTTTTGTTACTTTAAATAACAAAGGTAAGCAGTTTTTTTTGCTATATATAAAAAAAAATTCTTGCCGTGGGATGGAGTGTTAACTCAAAAGGCAAAACATGCTTTGTTTGTGGGAGTACAACTTCATTCTCAGTACCGCATGTTTCCCTGAGCAGTGCCAGGAGTGATCCCTAAGCACTGCCTGAAAACAAAATAAAATTCTTTCCAATCAGTTATGAAAGGGCTGGAGTGATAGCACAGCGGTAGGGTGTTTGCCTTGCACGCAGCCAACATGGCCGACCCGAGTTCGATTCCTCTGCCCCTCTCGGAGAGCCCGGCAAGCTACCGAGAGTATCTCGCCCGCACGGCAGAGCCTGGAAAGCTCCCCATGAAGTATTCGATATGCCAAACACAGTAACAACAAAGTCTCCAATGGAGACGTTACTGGGCCCACTCGAGCAAATCGATGATCAACGGGAGGGCCTTTACCTTTTACCTTTACCAGTTATGAAATACCATGTTACTGGTAAACGAAAAAGATATGATTCCAGACATCTACCCCACAACATCTAATCGCTATTAGGAGACGGAGGTTTAATTAATAAAGATTAGTTAGGTCCAATTGTGTCCAAGAGAGATGCTGAATAGACTACAAGCTACTTTTGAAACCAGGAGCAATAATGAGCCATCGAATGGTCCATTTTGTAATGATAAGTGAAAACAACCAACCCTGAGAAAACAAATCAGAAATATTTTGCATTTCCTTTAAAATCCACTCATCTTTAGAAACTAAGACTTTTCAAGACCACTCAAGAAAATGAAGTCTGTACACACATCATTTCCTCCTGTTATCCATGTGCCAGTAAAGGCACCCTCAGCAGAGGGGAAACCGCGGGGGGTTTTGATTAAATGCACAACCAGTTTGTCCAAGTCAATACTCAGGAAGTCAAAACAGCCAGCTTGATGGTTTTTGACTGAATAGACTAGTTAATTTAACCAGAGGCCTTAGTGCCTTAGTGTAGGGATATTAGAGATCTCAGCTGCCCAAAGACCCCAGTTCTCCCAAAGGGGATAAATGAACTAGAATAGTCATCTATCTATTGACCTATCTACCTGTTACAAAAATTGCTTCACAGACTATTAATTTTAAGAATTTTTAATAGTGTTATCCACTGAAGTTATTCATTGAACATAGCTCCGATATAAACAGGGTTATTTGTATCTACTTCTATATCTTTGAGCCAGCTTCGAAACTCAATGATTCACAGGAGAGAGGCAGTGGATTAAATGCTCTTCCTAGAACTGGGACCTCTCTTGCTGACGGGCCCACAATACATTCTTTGGATTTGTTTGTTCATTCATTGATTCTTCAAATATTGAGAACATACTATACACCGTGCTTTGACCTTGGGACAAAAGTGACTACACGATGACTCCTATGTGCCTGTTATATAATTCTCTAAGCATTTGGTACTCGGTGTGATAGAGACGCTACTGCTGATCAGGAGGACTATGAAGAGATCTGCTTGCTAGGTCACTGTCACTGTATCACTGCCATCCTGTTGTTCATCGATTTCCTCGAGCAGGCACCAGTAACATCTCCTTTGTCCTAGCCCTGAGACTTTAGAAAGTGCCACATTTGAGGCTCTTTTAGGGAATGAGACCCATCATTGTTACTGTGTTTTGGCATATTGAATACGCCATGGGGAGTTTGCCAGAGAATATAAAACACAGCTCCCGCAAGAGAACAGCGCAGAGTCTCCTGCCCCCGCGCCTGGCTGTCCTCACCAGGACCTCTTGAAGGAGGGCTAGTTGAGTTTCCCTCCCCACCACGAGTAAAGCCCCGGCAGCTGAAGACCTCTGGAACCAGCCACAGCCATGCTTAAGACCACTCTCCACATGTTCAGATGAGTCTCACACATGAAGGAACCGGCAGAGGAACTCAGGCATGTGGGACCCAGGGCTGAGATCTCCAAGTCTGCTTGGATCGGGACTGGGACTCCTTCACTCAGATTCCCCATCTTCCAGTAGGTAGGCGTTACACCCACCAACTGCCCCGGTGCCTTGTTATCCCATCAAAGGCCAAGACCCAGAGACTATAAAACCCAGCTCCGGGAAGCTTGCTAGGTCATTGCCCTGCAAAGATGTTGGTCAAAATGTAGATATTACTGAGAAATTCTTATTGTCTCATGGGGAATGTCATTTGGATGAGAGAAAAGGCACTTTTACACTCAGATCTAGTGACACTCTCTGGAAAGGAGACAGGGAGTAACTGACTCCTTCATCCTACAGAGAATCCCCTCTCTTTCCCTCTCCTCTATTTTATCCATCACAGCTGCTCTCCTATATCTGGTGTGGGAGATCCTACATCACCTCTCGAAAACTGGCCAGGGTGTCTGTACCTTCCCTTCAAACCTGTGGTTTTTCTTTTCTACTTTTCTACCTCTCGAGTGGGCCCAGTAACGTCTCCTGGGTCATTCGCTTTCTTTCACTTTCCCCCATTGGCATAATATTGAGTTCCAAGTCACTCCCCACCTCTCTTCAACCTCTAGATCCCTCAAATTAACAACATGGTTCACGAACATAATCGAGTCTTGTGCACTCTCAAACTTCCTTCCTTTTCTTTTTCTTGCCTTGGCCCCAGATCTAAGGATTGCGTGGTAATTCAGCAAAATTCTGCAAATAATGCTAGCTCCTGGGGTGTGAGGGGCTTGGGGCTCCCAAGTTCTAAGCCCCAGCCCAAAGTTGGCCAGAGCGTTCATTTTCAAAGGCAATCGCAAGATGAATATCAAAGAATTTACAGAATCCACATTGGGAAACCTGTCAGAAAATTGTTGGGAAAATAAAGTGAATCAATAGAATGTCAAGAGACTCAAATGGAAAAAATATTGAATATTCATTTTCTCAGTTTCAGAGGGGTAGGGATTTACTAGGACCAAGGCAGCTAGTGGGATTTTCGGCTTTCCTAGGAATGGTTCAAATCATTTTTGTGCTGTGCATTGGATTAGTATTCAATTAACTCCTTTAAAATTATAATGTGCAACTTCAACAAACTTGTTAACGAGTCTACAGCACAATTAGAGCAGTTAATAGCCACCAGGTACAACAAATGAATGCTGTATTTCTATAAACAGAGAACATCTCAAGCAAATTCAGCAATTGTGCTTCTTATTTGCATAGCAGCTCCACTTTGAGAACCAGTGATACTTGGAAACATCAAAGAAGAGTTGTGGAAGATTCTTTGTTTCATACCTTTTACATTTTTTTGTTTTGTTTTTTAAAACTAATATAGAAACATGTAGAAATTGTTATTTCTACTCTGTTTCAACACCCCAGGAACTCCTATAGACTAACACAATGAGCTCTTTGTGGGGTAAATTTAGTCAGTGCAGACTAATATTTGAGTTGCAAACACACCACTCAGTAGACAACATTTCCTTCCTCCCTCCCTCCCTCCCTCCCTCCCTCCCTCCCTCCCTCCCTCCCTCCCTCCTTCTCTTCCTTCCTTCCTTCCTTCCTTCCTTCCTTCCTTCCTTCCTTCCTTCCTTCCTTCCTTCCTTCCTTATTTCTGGGTTGGCTATGTGCAAGACAAGCACCCTAACTGCTGGAGTATCTCTCCAGTCCCAATCCCTTCATTAAAATAATGCAAAAATCAGACCACTAAAAGCCATTTGAAGAATTTGGCTTGCAACATTTGGCTCAGGGAAGTGGGTCAAATGTGGAGCGCCTACCTGGCAGACAGGAAACTGGTCATGGGTTACATCCCCTGGCTTTGACCCTCCTTCACTTCCATCTCTAACATTGTCAGCATGTGATCTCTGTAACCAAGATTATTGCAAGTGTGAACAAGGCAGCCATGTAAATGGACTTGACAACAATGATACTAATACCACCACCTCCAGCAGTCCTAAAAGGCAAAGGAGGAAGAGGAAAGACTTTAAGATTCCACTTAAGGGGGCTGGAGTGATAGCACAGCCGTTAGGGTGTTTGCCTTGCATGCGGTTGACCCAGGTTCTATTCCCAGCATCCCATATGGTTCCCCAAGCACATCCAGGAGTAATTCCTGAGTGCAGAGCCAGGAGTAACCCCTGAGCATCACTGTGTGTGACCCAAAAAGCTAAAAAAAAAAAAAAAGGAAAAAAGATTCCATTTAACACAAAATAGGCCACTCACACCTTTGCTTGAGGGATTTTGCATTTAAGTTGATCTATTTGAAAATTATTTTACATCTGAAAGCTGAAATCTTGACATTTTTATTCCTAATAAAATGCAAGCTATTTGTGTAGTATATTTTAGTAGGATATTTTCTTCATCAGATATCATGCCATCACATGTGCTACAGTGTTGTCTAGAGGACTTCTCCTCCTTTTTCAAGCTCACAGCTACCTTACCCTCTCTCTCCACTCACATCCACATAATTATGAAGGTATCATGTAATGATGGGAAGAAACTGTTTTAATGGTTTGTGAAAGAAATGTTACATTTCTTTCCCCCAGACAGTAAAACTTTCTCACTATTCTTAAGAAACAACAGAAATAATAAGACCTTTTTTTTTTCAAGGAACAATTTAATTTTTTTTAGATCTATTTCATTTCGAGCCTTAGAAGATTAGTTTTCAAAGCAATGGTAAAATCATTGATGTACGTCTTTTCAAGTCCGAAGGAAAAAAGACTCCTAAATACCAAACATTTGCTCTTTGGAGCATAGCAAGAAGAAAGGAAGAGGCCAAGCGGGCACAACCTGAGAACAAAGTATCGTCCAGGTAGTTGTCGGCTAACAAGGGATCTCTTTCCAGATCTTTTTTTATTATTTGAAGTTTTCTTTCCTGAAAAATTTTATTTTTTTTCTAATCTTTCTAGTGAGAGTTTGCCAATTCTTCTGCATGCCTTGCTACATAAAACCACGTACACATTTCAGAAAGGAGAAATGTAAATCTAATGCAACTCTATATCCACAATTTCTCTGCCATTTAAAAGTATTCATCACTAAGATAATTTCATTTTAATGTTTAAAGATATGTCCAATGTGTAAAAGTTTGGAGAAATACATCCCTTAATTTTTTTTAATTCTGAAATATAGAAAGATGGCTTAATCACAATAAAAATCATATGTTCTCTAAAGTAGACTATTAAGGAATTTCAATTAAATTCCTCCTGCTTCTTTACCTCATAAAAGGACTAGAAGCATAAGAATAATTGAGAATATTTGGGAAAGAAGAGCAATGGGAGAGAATTTCTTCTAACACTGTTTAGAATGTATTATAAAGATATAGTCAGCATGATGATGAAGCGAGACCATTCAGAATCATTAGAACAGAATAAACATTCTGGAAATATTCTCAAGGAAATTGAGATTTTTAGTATATGATTAAACTACCATTTATATAGGAAAAATAGCATATATTATTTCATAATTTCTGCATCATGGCAATTGGGTAATTTTGAGAGAAGAAGAAAGCAAGCATTGCCTGAATCACAAAACAGAAAGCTCTTTAAATGAAGAGTATGTATTAGTAAACATATCTAAGTGTATTTAAAGAAAACAACATTCTCCTTGAATATGTAGTAGATATCTATATAATATTAAGTTGAATCCTAAGACATTTACCACAAAAGAAACTATCAATGTTTACTACATAAATGTAAAAGTATGTCTGTACATCAAAACATGAAACTTATGATTAAGAAAAAAAAATTGGGCTGGAGGGAAAGTACAGCAGGTAAGGTTTCTGCCTTGCACATGAATGACCTGGGTTCCAACCCTGTCACCATACTGCATATGGTCTCCCAAGTCCTGACCAGGAGTGAGCCCTGAACACAGATCCAGGAGTAAATCTCTAGGTGTGGCCCCATAGCAAGTAAACAAATTAAGAGACAAAATGGAAAGAAATATGTCATGCAAAAAATTGTATACATATAAATTGTTTAATAATTCAATAAAAATGAGATTGGCAATTTATAAAAGAAAAAATAAAACAAGAGGTAGATAATGGTTTATACATAAGCATGCTTTTTATGAAATGCCACTACTAGGAATATATGATAAGGAAACTAATTAATAAATAAAAGCAGCTATCAAGTTTTTCAAAACTGATATTTGGAAGATTTAAAAACAAAAAAAAATTATGTCTACATATATAAGAACAGAAGATTGACTAAATTTTCCAAGGTCAGTAATATTTAAATATTACTCTCATTATGGGCTGGAGTGATAGCACAGCAGGTAGGGAATTTGCATTGAATGTGGCTGACCCTGGTTCTATTCCTCCGCCCCTCTTGGAGAGCCTGGCAAGCTACAGAGAGTATCTTGCCTGCACAGCAAAGTCTGGCAAGCTACTCGTAACGTATTTGATATGCCAAAAAAAACAGTAACAACAAGTCTCACAATTTGTGTGAGATGTTACTGGTGTCTGCTTGAGCAAATCGTTGAACAACGGGAGGACAGTGCTACGTTTGGGGAGTTATCTTCAAATATTATGGTATTTTAAAAAATATTATAGAAATTATTTTCTACAATTTTGTTAGAAAATTTAAAATGAGGGGCCGGAGCAATAGGACAATGAGTAGGGTGTGTGACTTGCACATGGCTGACCCAGGTTCAATTCCCAGTGTCCCATATTATCCACTGAGCACTGCCAGGAGTAATTTCTGAGTGCAGAGTCAGGAGTAACCCCTGAGCATTACCATGTACGACCAAAAAAAGTAAAAAAAAAAGAGAGAGAAGAAAAAAGAAAATATGAAATGAAATATGTGAAGATGAAATATAATTGCGAAATTAAAATGTTATAATTATTTATGGATGACTCTCTTTTCAGTCAACTTAATTTATTCGTTTTAATTTTCTTTTCAACATTTTCTTTGTTTAATAATACTTCTGTAAGGTATGGATGTTTCATTGTATGACTGAGACTTAAACTCAAAAGCTTTGTAACTGCTCTCATGGTGATTCAATAAATAAAATTATAAAAAATGAAAAAAAAAAGTAAGGTGGAGTTCATGAACAATTCAATCAGCTAATCAGTGGCTGAATAAATAGCAGTACTCCTACATTTAAAAAAGAAGTGTATGAATAGAGGGTATGGTGCCGCCAGCAGGTCAGTCTGTACCTGTGAGGCGAGTGCATCAGCAGCCTGATGGCACCGTCAGACTTCCAGATACCCCAAAATTGCTGCTGTGCCTTTGGCCAGAAAATTGGGGCAAGGTTTACTAAGAAAATAAACGGCCAAAAGTTAGGTATGTGGGAAACACACCCACAAATCACATCCAGCTCAGCTATATAATTGGAGGCATGACCTCTCTGGTTCCTGATTGAATGCTTAATGGCCATGATCCCAGAGACTCGAAACAAACCTCGAAACCCAGCAGCTTTTGGCAGAAATGCGCCCAGTCCATGCAATAGGTTTCTGGTGCTGGGCCAACTCAGGTGGGAATAGGTTTCGTGCCTTGGCCTGTTCCCTCTGGCGGCCCATCCTTCAGAGACCACTGGACAGTCAGGTTTGGGCCCCCAGTGAGGAGACACGCAGGGCCTCATGGGATGGAGGAAGCCGGTCCTGTCCTCCCCACCCCAACGAGACCCCAAGTCATTGCCCACAAATGCCTCTCTGGCTCCTGATCAAGCTGCTTAACGACCATGATCCCAGATACTCAGAAACAAATCTCGAAACCCAGCGGCTTTCGACAGAAATGCGTCCGGACCCTGCAGTAGGTTACTTTCGCCGGGCCAACCCAGGGGGGAAGGGGTGTTGTCCCTCTGCCTGCTCCCCCTTGACGGCCTGGTGGCCATCATCCTCCAGAGACCCTTGGACAGTCAGGTCTGGGCCTGCAGTGACGAAACTTGTTGGGCCTCAAAGCATGGGGATGGAGCCTGTCCAGGTCTCCCCATCCCAATGAGACCCCAAGTCATTGCCCACGAACGGCCTCTCTGGCTCATGATCAAGCCGCTCAATGGCCATGATCCTAGAGACTCAGGAGCAAATCTTGAAACCCAGTGGCTTTTGGCAGAAATCCCTCCATATTTAAGTGTTAAAATTTTGGAATTTCAAAATCATGCGGCCACTACTGCAGCCACGCGACATCATATGTTATTCATAACCAGCAATAGAAAACAAATTGTCTACTGTTGCCTTTTCAGCAGATCTGGGTGTTGGGGTAAAATCTCAAATAATAATGGTGGGTTTAGTGTCAAAATATTGAATGTGATCAAAGTAGAGAGAGAATAATGTGGAAATCATCTGCCCTATAGGTATGGGGAGGGTGTGGGATGGGGGTATACTGGGGATTTTGGTGGTGGAGAATGGTCACTGGTGAAGATACAGGTGTTTCATTGTATGACCGAGACTTAGACCTGAAAGCTTTGTAACTGCTCTCATGGTGATTCAATAAATAAAATTATAAAAAATGAAAAAAAATATGGGCTGGAGAGAGAGTAGAGCAGGTAGTGTGCTTGCCTTGCAATCTATCTGAATTCAATCCCCAAAATTATATATCTCTCCCCATCCCACATCCCCTTTAGCCCTGCAAGGAATACTTCCCTGAGCACAGAGTTGGGAGTAAGCCCCGAGCACAGCTGGATGTGGCCCAAAATCAAACAAACAGTTATTGTATGTGCTGGGGAGGTAGTATAGGTAGGTGTTAAGGCACTTGCCTTCCGTGCAGCTTATCTTGATTCCGTTGATCTTGATTCCATTCCTAGCATGGCATCTGGTCCCCTGAGAAACATCAGGAGAGGCTCCTAATCACAGAGCCAGGAATAAAAACTGAGCACAGCTTGGTGTGGTCTCCAAACAAAAAATTACGTGTGTGCTTGCGCACATGCTAGTCCCATACTTTGGCTACCAAATATAGTGTTGGGAAAAGGTTCATTTCATGGAAGGTAGCAATTACCTTCGAAAAGATATTTCATTTTTAGTTTTTGTTTTGTCCGGGATAGGGGGGACTTACTACTGACTCTGTTCAGGGATGACTCCTGAGAAGACTTGGGTTACCACAATGTAATATTGGGAATTAAACTGACGGAGGCTGTGTGAAAAGCAAGTGTATAATTCACTGTACTATCTCTTTGCTCCAACAGGAATTCCCTACAAACTCTCTTCATACTTTTTAAAAGCTTGTTGAACTTTTTTGAAACAAACTCTGAATCAGAATCTGATTAGGCAGAATTTCTTCTCTCTCTGTTCTCAGTAACACTATTAGGAAGAGCAAAGTTAAGACAAAAGTGTGGTGTGGTGGCTGGAGAGACAGGACAGCTGGTAGGGCGTTTGCCTTGCACGTGGCCAACCCGGGTTCGATTCCCAGCATCCCATATGGTCCCCTGAGCACCGCCAGGAGAAACTCCTGAGTGCAGAGCCAGGAGTAACCCCTGTGCATCGCCAGGTGTGACCCAAAAAGCAAAAAAAAAAAAAAAGTGTGGTTTGTGTCTGTTTTCTGGTCTTTTCTCTGTGCCTGTATAAATATTTTAACTATTCAGCCCATCACAATTTCTTTTGGTATATATCTTGCAAAGTGAAGTGTGATTGCTGACTTTGAAGTTTATGAGTGCTAAGAGCAGCATTTATCTGCAAATCTTCTCAACTCTTCTGGGCTTAGTGAGAAAAATAAAACCTGGAATAAATACATACTTTTTCATGTAAATGACTGAAATCCCCCAAATTTCCATCATTTCTGATGAAGTAATGTGCAGTGTTCTTTTTTATTTTATTTAGTTATTTTTCAAAGTACAGGCCTGAAAGTGATGTGTATAGCTCCAGCAAGAGTACAATATACACGAGAAGTGTGACTGGAGTCTCAGAGAGTTGAGGAACACTGGGTAACAGCAGAGAACGAATCTCAGCTCAGCCCCGCATTCTAGGCCAGCTAACATGTTTGTGTAGGGGATAAAGTTTGAATTAGTTCCAGAATTCTGAATTTTAGAAAGAAATGTAAAATTGGATGCCTGTCTATAAAAGCCCAAATTTTACTTGAGGGAAAACATTTTTAAAAGGGAACACATTATTTTTACAATAAGAGATTATTTTTAAGAATATATGTTTTGATATGGTACGGTTCTCAAAAACATGAGGAATATCTGAACTTCTTGGCAGCTAAGACCACTGCAGGCTAATGGGGAGATATGCTTAGTTTAGTCCACATATCAGTGGACTTCAGCTGCTACCCAGGACAGATATCAGCCAAATATTGGTCAACCTTTGACAAATCGTTTTACCTTCAGAGTACCTTGCACCCTGAAAAAGAATCTTCCACAGAGAAAACTTCTGTATGGAACAAAAAGGATACTTATCATTTTTTTTTTTTTGTAATGTAGGAGTACTACTATTTATTCAGCCACATATTAGGCTGATTGAATTGTGCATGCACTCCACCTTACTTTATTTTTTATATTTTTTATAAAAGGCCCTGTGTCTGGCATATTGAATACTCTCGGTAGCTTGCCGGGCTCTCCGAGAGGGGCAGAGGAATCGAACTCGGGTCGGCCATGTTGGCCGCGTGTAAGGCGAACGCCCTACCCGCTGTGCTATTAATTCCGATATTTTTTATAATTTTATTTATTGAATCACTGGGCTGGAGTGATAGCACAGCGAGTAGGGTGTCTGCCTTGCATGCAGCCAACATGGCCGATCCGATTTTGATTCCTCTGCCCCTCTCAGAGAGCCCGGCAAGTTACCGAGAGTATCTCGCCCACACAGCAAAACCTGGCAAGCTCCCCATGACATACTCAGTATGCCAAACACAGTAACAACAAGTCTCACGATGGAGACATTACTGGGCCTGCTCAAGAAAATTGATGAACAACGGGAGAACAGTGACAGTGACAGTGAATCACTGTGAGAGCAGTTACAAAGATTTTGGGTCTAAGTCTCGGTCATATAATGAAACACCCATACCTTCACCAATGCCCATTCTCCACCACCCAAAACCCCAGTAAACCCCATCCCACACCCTCCCCCTACCTGTGGGGTAGATGATTTCCACATTATTCTCTCTCTGTACTTTGATTACATTCAACATTTTGACACCAGACCCACCATTATTATTTGGGATTTTACCCCAACACTCAGATCTGCCGAAAAGGCAACAGTAGACAATTTGTTTTCTATTGCTGGTTATGAATAACATATGATGTAGCTTGGCTGCAGTAGTGGCCGTGTGATTTTGAAATTCCAAAATTTCAACACTTAAATCTGGTGGGATTTCTGCCAAAACCTGCTGGATTCCGAGATTTGTTCTTGAGTCTCTGGGATCATGGCCATTAAGCAGCTTGATCAGGAGCCAGAGAGAACGTTCGTGGGTGCAGACTCAGGGTCTAGTTAGGATTGGGAGGAATGGGCCAGCTCCACCGCCATCCCGTAATGCCCAACGTCTCTCATCACTGTGGGCCCAAATCTGACTGTCCAATGGCCTCTGGAGGATGGCAGCCACCGAACCGCCAAGGGGGAGCAGGCTGAGCGACAGCACCCTTTCCTCCCTGGGGTGGCCTGATGACAGTAACCTACTGTGCAGTCTGGATGCATTTCTGCTAAAAGCCGCTGGGCTCCAAGATTTGTTTCTGAGTCTCTGGGATCATGGCCATTAAGCAGCTTTATGAGGAGCCAGAGAGGCCATTCGTGGGTGGCGACTTGGGGTCTTGTTGGGGTGGGGAGAAAAGGTCTACCCCCATCGCGTGAGGCCCCGTGTGTCTCATCACTGTGAGCCCAAACCTGATTGTCCAGTGGCTTCTGGAGGACAGCGGCCAACAGGCCACCAGGGGGAACAGGACAAGGCACAAAACCTATTTCCACCTGGCGTGGCCCAGTGCCGGTAACCTACTGCAGGGACCAGCTGCATTTCTGCCAAAAGCCACTGAGTTCTGAGAGTTGTTTCTGAGTCTCTGGAATCATGGCCGTTAAGCCGTTCTATCAGGAACCAGAGAGGCCATGCCTCCAATTATATAGCTGAGCTGGAGGTGGTTTGTGGGTGTGTCTCCCACATACCCAACTTTTGGCTATTTGTTTTCTTGGAAAACTTTGCGCCAAGTTTTTGGGGTCTGGCCAAAGACACAGCAGCAATTTTGGGGTATCTGGAAGTCTGAAGGTGCCATAAGGCTGCTGATGCACTCGCTTCACTGGTACAGATTCACCTGCTGGCAGCACCGTACCCCCTCAATATTTGAACCTTTATTTTGGCACTAGCAAGGGACTAGACAAATTATTTCCAATAACATGTTATTTTATATGGATCCTTTTAAAAATCCTACACCTAGATGCTATGGGTAAACTGAGAGTTATGTTTGGTAAATAATTTACATGGTAGTAAGAATATTGGGTCAGAGCAATAGTATTTTTGGCAGGGTGCCTTCCTTGCACACAGCAGACCTGATAGATTCTCCAGCATTCCATACTTGTGTCCAGATTTTGCTAGGAGTAATCCCTGAGCCCAGATCCAGGAGTGAGCCCTGAGGACTGTTGGGTGTGGTCCCAAAACAAAAACAGGAAAAGAATATTCTCTTAATAGACTTTGTTCTCTTAATGGACTTTTTGTTCTCACCATTGTACACCATTCAGAGATGTTTCCTGACATCAAAGATGAGAAAGGATGACACCGCTTCAATCACTACATCTTCTCTGTGTAAAGTCCTGTCTTGAAGGTGTCTCCACAGCACTGAGCAGGTCATATCTATCAGGCTTGGCCCAGTTGGGTACACCTCCATCATACACTATACACTGGAAGGTTAGTATTGTTTTGACTGTCCCTAGTAATGCCTTACAAATCTGAACCCATTATCCAAGATATTTAAGTAGGACAAGGAGTCTTAGAACAAGGTGAAAGCAATTCAGAAGGCAGTGATTGTCAAACCCCATTAGCCTAACAATTACATGCTGGAATGCTATCTTTTCTTGAAGAGAGTCATTATCTATTTGGAGTTCTTCAATCAGATTCTACTATTGGAGTACTTCAGGCCTCACAAAATTGCCAATTTCTTGACTCAGAAAGAGAGGGATAGACATAGAAAGATTGCATTCATCTGGGGAACATAAAGCAACAAAATAGGAGACTAACACCCAAGAATGGCCGAGATTAGTACCAGGAATTTTACCCCATGGCTTGGAGGCCAGCCACACATGCTAGAGGAAAAGGGAGCTCAGATAGAGAAGGGAGCACCAAATAAAGGGTGTTGGGACGATCTTCCCAGGATGGGAGACACATGCTTAAAGTAGACTATAGACCAAACATGATTGTCACCCATTGCCTCTTTTGCAAACCACAACACAATAAGAGAGAGAGAACAAACGGGAATGCTCTGCCACAGAGGCAGGGTGGGATGGGGGAGATGTGGGGTGGGAGGGATACTGGGATCTGTGGTGGTAGGAAATGGGCACTGGTAGAAGGATGGGTATTTGATCATTGTATAATTGAAACCTAAAAAAAAACCTAAAAAATTGCCAATTTCTGCCTCTTTGTGCTCAGGTGTACCAAGCAAATGGATGGTTGATTTTGTGAAATTCTTGAGTATCTATGACCTCAAACACTTAAGACTCAGGAGTCTAAAAACGTATAATCCAACTCAGACATGCTGATATCTAAAAAAACATGGTTAATAGGGATGTATTACTATAAGGTGGGGAAGGGAGTGATTAAGAATAAGGATATGTGATACTAGGGGGCAGGGGTGGGATTTATCTATCCAAATGGATGTATAAATCATCTCAAAGGGGGTTCACTTTGAGATCTTTAAAAGAGAACCTAAAAATCTTAAAGAAAATAAGGGGTAGAAATCTTTAAAGACTTTTTTATTGAATTATATGCCTTTCCTGTCCTTTCTCTGCAACCCCCAACCACCAAACAGTTACATCTAAAGGGACAAAGTAACCTACCAGCTAATTGAAACCATCTCAGCGATGCATCCATTTTTCTATTTAACACCCCTTTCTTTCACTCTACTTTTCATTTCTTGCCTGAGTTCACATGGTTCATTCCTTATTTTTTTTAATAACTGGCCAAATTATTACTATTAGTAATTCGGGGTGGGGAAAGAGAAACATAAATAAGGGAATGAGTTTCCATGGAAACCATGGGCAGGTAAGATAATTTTAAAATCCTTTCAATGGCTGATTCATTGGCTCTCTCCTGAGAACCTGTATTCCTATTAACCCATTTATGGTCTGAGTATTCTTTAGCAGGTGACTTTTGTTTCCTATTGAGGATATCAGTATATTGTCTTTACTCGTATAAGTGACAGGTATGCCTGTCTCTTTCTTGGAGTGTGCCCTTGATTCTTCAGCATCTTTCCAGAGCTCTATGGATGCAGGTCTTCATAATGACAGTGTTTATCTCAACTCCAGGCCCCTGAAAGGGGATGAGATATGGTAGCAAGTGTCAATCTGGAGGGACTAGGTAATATCTACTAGGTAAAGTAGACAGCTCCTATAATAGTTAATTGCGTCAACTCTGCTGGACTATGGTACTAAGTTATTTGGTCAAACACTTGTCAAGATGTTGCAATGAAAGTATTTTCTAGATATTAGCTACTATTTAAATCAACAGACTCTGAATAATATAGTCTATAATGCAATCATTCTCTAAATGTGTGTAAACCTGAGCTGAAGAACTTCAGTGGTTATCCCCCCCAAAGGAAAGAATTCTTTTTCAAGCCTCCACACTCAAGATTGCAATATTGATTTCAGCAAGAATTTCCAACTTATGGCCTAATCTACATATTTTTGACTTACCAAACCTTGCAAATGCATGAGTCAGTTTCTTAAAATAATATACCAAACTTAATCATATATGACATATGACTAAAGATATAATCTTAATATATGTCTTTGATTTCCTCTCTTGATTATTTTCCCTTTGGAGAGCCTAGAATGGGCCACAGATTTTATTGTTTAAGCCCAATAAAAGTTAACTCCTGGGGCCAGAGAGATAATGCAACAGGTAGCCAATTCAGGTTTGATCCCCGAAACCCCATATGGTCCCCCAAGCCTGCCTGAAGTGATCTGAGTGCAGAGCCAGGGGTAATCCCTGAGCATCACAGAACATGGCTCCAGTACCCTCACCACCCCCCAAAAAAGAACCAATTAATTTTTCCTTATGTCACATACCTTATTCAAGTTAGTAATAGACAACAGTATTGTCAAAGGGTCCAGCTAAGTAAGCTCCATCTAAACATGTGCTCCCATGATCAGAACAGTAGGGGAAGGGGACGTGGTAAATCACCCACTGGCTCTTGAAGTTTCCATCTGGAAGCTATCCTTGCCTCTTTCAGTTGCATTTTGTTTGCTAAAGCAAATCTCAGTGCCATCTTAGATTCAAAGGAAACAAGGAAGTATAATCCTACCAAGTGCCCAGAAGAAGAAAAGTCGAAATACTTGTTGAGTAGCAGTAATGACTATCACACATACGTGGACATTAGCAGAACCTCATGCTATGCTATGGTAGTAATTAGGATATGTGAATCAAGCAGATGAATTTCTCTATTTCTATCGATTATGTGATTATTGGAAAGTTATTAGGTCCGTTTAGCATCATTCCCCTTTCCCCCCTTTCTCTAAAGTGATAGTAAAAATTAAGTCTCCTTTCTTTTCTCCCTTCTGTGACTGAGAAAATGCCTGTTTTCCTTTCAATAATCAGTCTCCTCTTTTGTCCTTACAATCATGTCAGACATCTCTCGGCTCTGATTATTCTTTTTTTTTTTTTTTTTTTTTTTGCTTTTTGGGTCATACCCGGCAATGCTCAGGGGGTTACTGCTGGCTTATGCACTCAGGAATTGCTCCTGGCGGTGCTCGGGGGACCATATGGGATGCTGGGAATTGAACCTGTGTCGGCCATGTTGGCTGCGTGCAAGGCAAACGCCCTACCTGCTGTGCTATCGCTCCAGTCCCTCTGATTATTCTTATTCCCTCACACCCAACCGCAAATTTCCAATATTGTTGCCCTATATTTCAAGCACTTGCATCTTTTTCTGCCCTCTGCCACCACCCTATTCCAAGCTACCAACTCAACATGGGCTTCTGCACTAATCCTGGAATTTACTTCCCAGTTTCTAGTATTTTCACTTCCAATACATTGCCACCCCTGCGGTAATATTAAAATAGTGAGAGAGGTATCAAAGCATTTAGGAAAAGAACCAGATTTGACCACACCTGGGATTGAATTCTTGCTCTGCCACTTCAAAAGTTTGTGACCTTGCCAAGTTACCTAACATTTTTGTACCTTAGTTATTGTCACATGTAAACAATAATATCCGCACCATAGAATTGTGATGTGGCTAAAGTGAGTTGACACATACAAAGCACAGAAGGTATTGCTGGCACATATTACATCTTACATGTGTTTTTTATTTCTCTTTTGGAAGTTTCTTAGAAAAATATAATTTGTTTTCCAGAACTCTATTTGTAAACCCAAATACAAAACCTGACACACATGGTAAGTGATTAATGATTATCTGTGACTAAAATAATCTTGTATAATGAATAAATGAATTCATGGCACTGGAAGACAACTTCTAATCTGGGACTCTGTGATCTCAGCCTCTACTATTTACATTTCTTGGCTGTGGGCTAGACCTAATAATGACTAGCTTCTACCAAGCAGAAAACAGCAAAGATGAAGGATTGTCACTCCTGAGCTTGAGTTATAGAAATCTTTGTCTTTAGTCTTACTTGTTCTTCCCCACCAGTCTCTCTCTGATCACTCTGATAAAGAGAGTTTCCTGTTGTATGTGGCCCCAGAGAGAAGCCCATCGAAGGGAAATGGAGTCACAGTGTGTAACAGCCTGTATCAACAGATTCCTGCCAAAGACTGATGAATGCTCTTAGAGTTAGATTACTTCGAAGTTTCCTTGATGGAACCTTGATTGGAGCCTATGAGAAATCTTGATAAGAGAATTCAGTGAGGATGCACCTAGATTACTGACCCACAGACACTGAGCAGTAAACAATAACAAATACAATGATAAAGAATGAGATAATGTTTTGATTATTCAGGGGGAATTTTTAAAAAATTTTTTATTAGTGAATCACCATGGGGTACAGTTACAGACTAACAAACTTTTGTGTTTTCATTTTAGCCATGCAATGGTCAAGTACCCATCCCTCCACCAGTGCCTATTTTCCACCATCAGTGGTCCCAGCATCCCTCCCACCACCCCCTGCCCTGTCTCCTCCAACTTATCCAGCCTCTGTAACAAATACAATGATAAAGAATGAGAGAATGTTTTGATTATTCAGGAGGGAATTTTTTGTAAAAAAATTTTTATTAGTGAGTCACCGTGGGTTACAGTTACAGACTTACAAACTTTCGTGTTCGTGTTTCAGTCATACAATGGTTGAGTACCCATCCCTCCACCAGTGCCCATTATCCACCACCAGTGGGCCCAGCATCCCTCCCACCACCCCTCACCCTATCCCCTCCACCTCACCTCCTCACCTCTGTAGCAGGGCATTGCCTTTTGTTTTCTCTCTCTTTTTGGGTGTTGTGGTTTGCAGTAGAGATATTAAGTGGCCATCATGTTCAGTCTATGGTCTACTTTCAGTTCAGGAGGGAATATTAAAACCCTGATCTTTTCATAGAGGACACCACTCCCTGGGCTTGTGAACAATAAGTAACATTTCCAGAATCTCCCAAAGATTTCCCTTTGTGCCTGTATTTCATGTCCTGCTTATACTTTACAGGCAATTAGAAATAATCAAAACTCTGACTTTTTTATTTAACCATGTGAACTTGACCAAATAGCCTTACTACCTGGAGTAACTTTCACTATTAATAAAATGGAAAGAATGATATCTCTCTCATGGAATTACCGTGAGTGGTCAAGCAAGATAAAAACAGCTCAGAGTAGAAGACAGCAGGTGCTGAATAAATGTTGGGTCTTGTTCCTTAAGATTGCTATTAATGACTTTGTCACATTTAAAAAATTTCACATGCAACCAATGTCCCCCCCACCAAGTTAAAAGGGTTCAGAATTCATAGAGTACAAGTATCTTCTCTATTGAAATGAATTAAAATGTATTTCTTCCCAGAGAGAGAAAGAAAACAATTCATCTGTGAAGTCTTCATATTGAGCAAATAATTTGCAGTGTTCAAAGGGCAATGAAATCTAATGAGGATTTTAAAAAATGGTTTAGTCTACCACTTCTCCAGGAAGCAGGCAGGCTTATTGTGAGGACTCATGCTTGGCTGCCCCACCCCCAAACCACCCAGAGGCTGTTGGCCCTTGTGCAGACAGAATGAAAACAATGCTCTGGAGACAAATCCAATATGTGTGTCTAGTGGTGGCTGGAGAGAAGACCATAAAACATGTGCCCAACCAGAAAAGGCAGTGTCCGAAGAACTCAGCAACTCTAACACTAGATCTTAGCTCATTCGAAAAAGCAAAGAAAGGCAAAGGTTTTCATTTACATCCTGAAAGCCTGACTTCCCTTGACATCAAGTACCACAATTAAGAATTTGTTTTTTAATAAACACAGTTCTCAGTTGGTTAGAGCCAAAGCATCATTCACATATCATTTCCTGCGCCACTCAGCTCATATTAGCAGACTTAGGAAAGCATCAACCACAAACATGTTGCTGATAGAAATTTCCTAACGCAAGCAGTCTTTATAGATTTCTGCTATTTCAATGTAGGTCTCTGAGGACCATTTGAATCCATATTAATTTCCTTTCTGGCAGTTATGCGGCTGAGTATGAACTGCACTATTTCACTTTTAATCTGTCAGTAATTTAGTAATGTGTAAACTAATTATGCACAGATATTAATGTAATCGGGTTGGGGAGCTATAAAATCAATGTGTTTTTACAGACTACATTAAAGAGAATTGCGATATTATAATCACATGTCAGTTACAGATAGCATTATGGAATTAACAAATGGATGTCACCCACACTTCAGGGAGCACACACTAACTCTGTCAAATCATAAGGGCATGACTTTCACATTTTCTGGCTTTCACTGCAGGAAAAAAGCCCCATTAATATCATAGCCATAGCATCTCGCTTTGCTCAGATGCTGATGCTCCTCTTGCTACCATCCCCTTTCACTTATGCTTCCCTTTCTTTCTATTAAATAAAAACTTGTCACTTAGAATCCAAGAAGTGGTGCCACGGATCATCCTTTCGAGGGTCATGCACACCACTGTGTCATGATAATGACCCTGTGAAGTGGAGTCTACACTACAATTAACCAGATCAATGGTCACTGAAGATAGGTTGGCATTGCTCGCATAGTGGTTCAGAGGTGCTATCACGACTTTTGCAATATGTTCTCATGATCCCCACTGTGACTAATTTTACAGAGTCATGGTCTAAGACACAGTCATTCCTTTCCATGAGATCATAGACATCTTATCACCTTGACTCACAGGTATGGGTACAAGGTTTTTACCTGATGCTAAAGAAAACTTAATGAGTACAATACTGAGAACACCAGATTGGGGAGGGCGATAAGTGGATTAGAAGTAACATATGGATGGGAAGTCTTGGGCACTTTGGTGATGGTGGTGAGGCGAGGTAACTCCGTACAGCAAGCTCATAAATGTTAATCATATTATAAAAATATTACCTTAACTGTAATAAAATTTTAGGTTTTAAAATTTTTTTTTTATTATCACACCCACAATGCCTAAGGGTTATGCTTGGCTCTGCACTCAAGAATTACTAGTGGTGGTGCTGGAAGACCATATGGGATGCTGGGGATTGAACCCTGGTCAGTCACATGCAAGGCAAATGCTCTCCTAGCTGTACCATTGCTCTTGCCCCTACTCTAATAAAATTTTTAAAAAGAAAATATAAACCTTTGCTAGATCTTGAAATCCTTGTATAATCGTTGTCCAATCAAGTATTTGGATAAGTTGTAGAAATTTATCTTAAGATTCTTGCATTGAAAGAATTCTCTTACTAAGGTTGGTAATGTAAATCTTCATCTACTTCTGAAAACTTAGATCATTTCTGTCTGTAGCCCTAACCAGCAGTGATTTCTCTGGTAGAACACTCACTCCTATAATCCTAGTGGCCCAGATTCAATCTTACCCCTTAGGGAACCACTCTCACAGAGAGAAAAGTATGAGTCGGAAGGTTGAACTCTAGCACTGTAGCTACAAACTTGAGCTATTCTGAAAGACAACCCTGGCACAATCATGGTTCTGTTTTCTGAGTTTTGTGGCTCCTACCATTTGAAACTTTCTTGCTTGTAAAAATGACTGACAGTAAAATACCTTAATTCGTGGAAGATAAAATATAGATTGCATAACACTTGGGTCATAGTAAATGTTCGATAAATGCAAGCCAGTACTAATAGCAGTAATAATAACTGTTGTAGCAATGCTAGTTTCAGTAGTAGCAGCGATGGTTATTTGAACTTTTAGGTCTAGTTTCTTCCTTGTTGTAAAATGAGAGTTTACTAGAAAATCTCATCTGTTATAGCTAATATATTTTATTTATTTATTTATTTTTAATTTTTATTAGTGAAACACCATGAGGTACAGTTGTAGACTTACAAATTTTTGTGCTTGGGTTTCAGTTATACAATGACCAAGTACCCATCCCTCCACCAGTGCCCATTTTCCACCACCACTAATCCCAGAATCCCTCCCACCCTCTATCCCCCAATCCCACCCTGCCTCTGTGGCAGGGCATCCATTTTTGTTCTCTCTCTCCTTTTGGGTGCTGTGGTTTGCAAAAGAGGCAATGGGAGACAATCATGTTTGGTCTATAGTCTACTTTCAGCATGCATCTCCCATCCTGGGCAGATCTTCCCAACATACTTTATTTGGTGTTCCCTTCTCTATCTGAGCTGCCTTTCCCCCTAGCATGTGTGACTGGCCTCCAAGCCATGGAGTAAACATCCTGGTACTTATCTCAGCTATTCTTGCGTGTTAGTCTCCTATTTTGTTACTTTCTGTTCCCCAGATGAATGCAGTCTTTCTATGTCTGTCCGTCTCTTTCTGACTCCTTTTGCTTAGCATGATACTTTCCATGTAGTACAACTTGTATGTAAATTTCATGACTTCATCTTTTCTAACAGCTGCATAGTATTCCATTGTGTAGATGTACCAAAGTTTCTTTAACCAGTCATCTGTTCTCAGACACTCAGGTTTTTTCCAGATAGCACAGCGGTAGGGTGTTCGCCTTACAAGCGGCCAACATGGCCGACCCGAGTTCGATTCCTCCGCCCCTCTCGGAGAGCCCGGCAAGCTACCGAGAGTATTCGATATGCCAGACACAGTAACAACAAAGTCTCCAATGGAGACGTTACTGGGCCCGCTCGAGCAAATCGACGAACAACGGGAGGGCCTTTACCTTACCTTTACCTAACTATTGTAAACAGTGCTGCAATGAACAAACAAGTTCAGATGTCACTTCAGCGTTACTGGGCCCGCTCAAGCAAATCGATGAACAACGGGAGAACAGTGACAGTGACAGCCAATACAAATTAGATGTGGTTCCAGCCTTCTTAAAGATCACTGTTTGTCATTTGTAAGAATAAAAAATATCACAATAAATATCATATATTTAACCTTTTCACAGTTCTTTTCCTCATTGATGAAAGTCCCACATTTCTCCCTCCATCCTTCACCTTACCCCCTCCCTATGGTAGCACTTTCTTTAATTTCATCTCCAGTAAAGGCCATGCCTCCCCCTTTGCCGGCCTCCTCACTACTCTGCCACTTTTTCATCAGATTTTTCCACTGATATTCAATATTTCCCTTTTGAATTTTGGATATTTTCATTTTTTTAGTCAATGGATGAGTGCCAATCTCTAAGACCTTCATTCACAGTGATGTTTTTAGAACCTGATGTAAACATTTTCCTACCAAACTTCTATCCCCTATCATCGTTTCCCACAATTTCAACACTTATTTAGCTGTCTTATTTTTGTGTTTGGTCTAGCCATGTCTCAGTTCCAGTGAAAGTCAACCATAAGCTACAAAGGCCAATTTATTATAGATTATACCAGTCATTGTTGAATGAAATAGTGTGTAATCTTCAAAAGAACAGTGCTTGGCACATAATAAGCATTTAACACTTTCCATACTATACCTTTCACCTCTGGCTTTTGTCATTCAAGTAAGACAACAATCATATCCATCAGAAACTTGTTCACAAACAATTTCCAGGGTATATTCCAGAAGAAAACATTTGTCTCTTCTCCTAGAATCTGTGGACAGATGTTCACATGGCATTAGTGGTCAGTGTCCATAATCATTAGCATCCCATTATAAAAATCGAACACCACTTGCAAAGTCAAGAAAACCGATTAGAATTTCATCATTCACACATTTTACTTTTATGAAATCAAGTCAAGAAAGTTGGCTAAAAATTTTTAAAAAGAAGTTGAAAAGAACCAAAAAGGAAATAATTGAAATGTTATAAATATGTGTGTTGCATGGGCAAGTTTTCTTTTACCATGATTATCAGTAACATATTTATATAGGAACTCAAATTAAAAAATCATATAAAGTTATGAGTCATTTAGGGTATTCCCTAGTGTTTTTTTAAACATACCCAACTATTATTCATAGCACAGATACTCTATTATTCATCATAGAATAATTTTTTGAGTATATTGATGGAAGCCAAAACCAGATTTTTAGGTCATGCTCTGAGTCAGCCAACATCTGGCATTATCTATAACTCCCCCTCATTCCCCAAGGATTGCAGTCAAACATGATTCTTAATAGATTTTTATTGCCTTTTCTCAGACCCTGTGTTTAATGAGATTCTGGGCATCACCAGAAATGGACTGAAAGATGTCACTTACCCTGACATGAGTGGTCTCCTTGCATCCTCTCTGCCTCACCCCCTTTGAGTCAAACTGAGTGTCCTTTTGTGCCCATCTACACCTGACCCCCTGAGCTCCCTCTCCAGTCATTATTCTAACTAATGCAAGTCATTTCTCTTCTGTGCATCAGTCCCTTGAGCCTTGCCTTGAAATAATTCTCGATCGTAGATGTATACAGGCAGTAGCCATCAAATCTGGCATTTAAGGAAATTCAGACAATAACTTTTTCATCCACTCCAGAATATCTCCCAGGATAGCATTTTCTTTGCCAAGAGAGGAAGAAATGAGCCCTGGAGAGTTTTGTGTTATGATTATCAGGGCACGGATTATTAAGAAAGGAATTAGAATCAGCAGCTCTGGCAGAGGAAATGTGAAAGGCTGAGGGGGGGTCATGAGCAATGAGGACTTTTATGGTGAATAATCTGGATTGTGGCTTCAGCTTTAGCTTTGCTTCACGAGTAAAGTTACGGACTTTAGATTTTTATCAAGAGTAACTCACGCACTACGAAAAAAATGTACAGTCGCCTTCTCCATATATGGGGAAATGGGCAATTCAGACCTTCAGAGAGTCACAATGGAGCTTATCTGTGGCAAACCAGGGATACCAGGATAGCACGGGGTTGGCGTCAGCATGCTTGGCTTAACTGCTCTGTCTCTTTATAGTTCTCTACTTATGCAGTCTGATGTGGAGCCCTGGTCACATGGGCATGACTTTTAAATTTTAACTTAGTTAAAATTAAGTGCAATTAAAATTCCAGTTCCTGAACATATTTCCAATGCCCGATATCCTGTGGGCTAGGAGCTCCTACATTGGGTGCACCATTTGAAGGCAGTGTCTAGTGACTTCAGCTAGACACTGAAGGCAAATGAGCTTTCTATGCCCTCATTTTCTTTTCTGTTAAACAAAGAAAAAAATACAACAACTAAGATCTGTCCTATTTACCCCCTAAGTGTGTTACAAAATTGTAAATATAAAGGCACCTAGAAATGATTAAGTACTTTATGGAAAATGAATTATTTGCAGCAGAGCACTTGAATTAATGTCTTGATCTTCACTTAGCAAAGGAAACTGCCACATTCGCGTTTAAACTACTTTGTGCATCTGCATCTAAAATCAAAAATGTTTGTGTTCATCTAATTATTTCAAGTTGTTCCCATCAGACAAAAGGGGAATGGGCCAAGTTATGTCTGTGATCTTGTGATGATACTTTGGCCTCCAGGAGACTGGTGTTCTAGTATTTACAGGGCATTGTTTGAGGGGGGTGCCAGGGAGTAAACAAATGGTCTCATACATGTGACACATGCCCTCTGTCACTGAGCCACATCCCTGGACCTCAGGGGATTCGAAATTGCCAACAATTCATAATTCCACAACTACATGAGACCCAGGCAACATGCACGGAGTTATGGAAGAGGCCAAGATGGTCAGCCTTATACAGAAGAAACATACGTGGCCAATTTGTTCAGGGGGCATCCACAGAGAAAGGGCATTTCTTGGGAGAAACCAAGGAAACAAAGAAATTCGCTGCCAGTGGAGTTTTATGTTTCCTGACCTTATGCATTGCCTCTAATCATTTGAAAAGATACCTCTGAGTTCTGTGGGCAAGAACAGATCTTCTTTTTTTTTTTGTTTCATGGTTATAAATATGTAAAAGAGGTCACTGACCTCACAAAGTTAGTTAAAGGGGGGGATATACAGAAATCAAAATTTCTGGGAGAGGCATGGGTAAAATTTTCCATGAACTGAAAGGCACTGAGTAAGAAAAACTAAAACTAAAATCCCTTTTAATTTTAAGAGGAAAAGATAGAGCAAGGCCAGCAGAACAGTTGTATGACTATATATAGCTAGATCATCATCATTTCATCTATTCATCTTAATCTTTACTGCAATCAAGCCTTGCAATGTAGATTTGAAAGTACATTATACGTGTGCACATTTTTGTATTAATTTTTATAGACGGTGTTTTGAGACACCATGGTTTTTTATGCCTGCCCAGCATCTGCTCCTCCTGATAATACCAATTTAATTTGCTCCGGAAAACCATCTCTCTTGATTTCACTCTCTATGTTTCCTGTGGGGCTGATCCCATCCTGGATTTAAGTATGAGTTTACCTTTAGGCCATCCTTATATTCAACCTGCCAACTACAATGATCAGTGCAGGGACAAGTACATGATCCAAGTCTGTTCAATAAAATACCATTCTGGGACTGTAGTTGAGACTATTAGGAAAGAGAAACCTTGTTCCAGTGGGACCATTGAGTGAAGGATGAAACCTGGAGCTTCTCGGGCCTGTGCTTGATAATAGCTTCTCTGAGAATAAAGCTGACACTGAAGAAAGCATAGCCAAATGCTGTGCCGAGAGAGAGAGAGAGAGAGAGAGAGAGAGAGAGAGAGAGAGAGAGAGAGAGAGAGACAGAGAGACACAGAGAGACAGAGACAGAGACAGAGAGGCAGAGATAAGACAGAGACAGAGAGACAGAGACAGAGAGACAGAGAGTCCTGGCAGTACGGTTTTAACCCCTTGGATTCTGGTGTGCTTGAGAGAGCACCACCTCTGGACTTAATCCTCTTGAGGAGTCTGAGTTGAGTGATGTTAAAGAGGCCCAACTAAGGCAGTTGGAGGAGATTAATATCCATTTTCTTGCAGACTGGAAAACTGAAGCTCAATACATCATCCATGAAGCCATATTTTTAACTGTTCTGTTTGTCTCTGAATATGGATTTTTAAAAGACCTTTTTGAAGCCAGTCGGCAGGGTTGATGGGAAGGAAAGGGTTGGCAGTCTGTAGCTCCAGAGAATGTTTAAGGGTCTCATTAAAAGGAGAGTGAAACGAGAAAGAACAGAGCCATGCTTATGGCATTACAGGCCCTCTGGGACAGTAGAAATGCTGAGGTTCACAAATGCATAAGAGGCAGCAGATAACTACAGTTGTGTTTCCCAAAGAAACAACACTCAACACCAGCAAGAAATTTAGAAGCAGTGGATGCACATTGCATGAGGGGAAATCACTGTCTGTGTCTACTCTATTTTGTAAGTCTTTATGTAGACCGAAAATACACCCAACACTCTTCAATTTCTGAATACAGTGGATATATCATATAGACACATATCTTGATATGTACTTGTCTATGTGGGTATATAATTGAAAAATATCTCCAAATACAGCTTTTATAATTTTGATTGAATAAGTAAAACCAGTGTATGAAGATGATGGTTCTTCTATGTCAAAACTGGAAGCAAATAGTACCACCTAGAAAATTTGTAAACCCTTGGTCAGGCATTCCAAATCAGAAGCTCAGAGATGGGGCTCAGAAACATGTCTCACAAAGCATGCTGGAGGGGAAGTACCTCAGCAGTGAGGGCACATCCGGACATATTTATCTTAAAATAAAGATTCATTTGTGTAATGATTTCCAAAATTATATCATTCTCCTATTCTGGAAGGCTCAATAATGAGGGAAGAGTATCACCTATCTGGAGTGAGTTCACAGAAAAAATACAGATTTAGGAACTTATAAAGAATTTCTGTGTGTTTTTAAAAATTTGATGTTTATATATTATAATGGAATTGCTATTACTATAGTTATAGTTAATAATGCTATCATATCACATTGTATTTTCTCTAATTCCTTACACACAAGATTATCATTTCTGGTTTTGTAGTGGGAATAATTATAATCTAGTCGCTTAGCTATTCTGTGATAACATGGCTCCGATATAGCTCTAAAGAATTTGGTTGGTTAATGTCATTCTGAAGAGTCCTCATGATGTCTAAACTTGAATAGTTTTGAAATGTGAGTCAACTATATTTTCAATCTCATCCTAGCTGTAATTTGTGCAGTAGGCAAAATTAGAAGGATTTTCCCACATCATGCCAACCCCCATCAAAATTCCTATATCCTGATTCTTTATAGCACTGTAGCACTGTCTTCCCAATGTTCATCGATTTGCTTGAGCAGGCACCAGTAATGTCTCCATTGTGAGACTTGTTACTGTTTTTGGCATATCAAGTACACCACGGGGAGCTTCCCAGGCTCTACCATGCGGGCAGGATACTCTCCGTAGCTTACCAGGCTTTCCAAGAGCAATGGAGGAATCGAACCCAGGTCGGCCACGTGCAAGACAAATGCCCTACCCACTGTCCAGCCATGTCGGCCACATGCAAGGCAAACACCCTAACCTCTATCGAGCTCCAGCCCTGATTCTTTATACTATGCGCAATGTCAATTTTACAGTGAAGAAATGTTGCAGATATAATGAAACCCCCAACTTAGTTTATCTTAGCATAGGAAGATCATCCAGGTTGGCTTAATCATACCTAGTCTGATGAGCTGAATAAGCAGACTAGAAGAAACATTAGGGAGTAGGTGCAGAGTTGGGTATTTTGATAATGGTGATGTGCAATAACTATACATCTAAACCATAATGCTTTTGTCAACCTATTACCTAAACTAAACTACAACAATAAAATAGTGAAATAAAATAAAAGCAAGAGTTTCCTCAAGTTGATGACTGAGGGAACTAGAGGGATTTTATCCATGAAGTATAAGAATAAGAATGACTTGTATGCCATTGCAAACTTTGAAGATGCTTGAGGCCACATCTAGAGGAATATTGGAAGTCTCAAGAATCTGAGAGTTCTGGCAGTTTATAGCCAGCTTGAAACAGACCCCAGAACTAGCTGAATTTTCCAAATATCCACAATGAGCTTGCAGATGAATTTATCTCTAGAACCTATAGCTAAAAATCCAATTTGGTAAAGACCTTGTTTTTCACTTTGTTCCACACTGGAAAAGGGCAACCAGCCTTTACAGTACAGTACAGGATTTCTGACCTACAGAAAGTGTTTGTATGTAAACGTGTGCTGTTTCCAGTTGCTTATTCTTTAAAAAAAAATTAATTCAGCTCTAGAAAACTAATACAACTTGAAAGAAAAGATGGCAGCTGGAAAATGGGATTTAAGCATTTAGAATTACATTGGATCTAGTCACTCTGATACACATGAATAAGACACATAAAGCGAGAGAGAGAAAAGAGAGCATCTGGGGGAAAATTCAGCTCAGTGGAGAAGAAAAAGTACATTGGATGAAAGAGGAAACCTGACTAATGTATAATTAGGAGAAACCGAGGAAGTCCTTTAAAACCAAAGTGAAGAGAGACAATTTCATGGCGGTTGATGGAAAGCCACAGAGGGACTGTTGAGTGGTAGGGATTGCAGGGCAAGATAATTACTTAGAAACATGTTTTCAAAGAATTTCATAATTCAAAGGCATTGTCAAAAGCATATAATTTTATCCTTTCTTGCTTTGAAATGAAGGTTACATGGCCTGACCAAGGTAACAGGGATCATTTCTGTTTGAGGGCCTATTCTGACCTCTCCTAAGGCATCTTTGTGTTCTGTAGAACTCTGAACGGCTAGCCTGTATTTCGGGGACATCCGGCAGAGGACTAGTCTTCCTACTCATTGAGAAGAGAGCAGAGGCTCATGCAAATCTGAGAGACTGTTGATAATCTGAGTTTTACAGGATTAATCCCAGACAAACTGTCATGACTTCTGCTTTCTAGCACCTTTGTTGTAAAGTCTATTGCAATCAATGCTTAGGACCTGTCTTTCCAGAGATACTCAGACCTGATTAACAGTCTTGAAAGGAGAGTCTAGAGCAAAATGGATGAAACTGTACAGCTCTTTGTGCAGGAACAAAAGGGCTAAATGACCCATTGGTGAGGAGAGAGAGAGAGAGAGAGAGAGAAAGAGAGAGAGAGAGAGAGAGAGAGAGAGACTCATGAGATGCCCATACTGAACTGCCCTTTTAGCACACGTCTTCACATGGGAGTCTGAACTATTCAGCATCTGGGCCTGGTCTGTGTGGTTTCGTTTATTAAATAAGTGATGGTTTATTAACCTCAGAACCACCATCCCCACCCCCCATACCCCAAGAAACTAAACAGAATATTAGCCTGTACTAAGATCCTTTTGCTCACATTGGAAAAGAAGTTACCCACCGGCTGGTATCTGTTTCCGTGGAAACCAAAAATAAATATTGATACTGCGTTAATGGTCTGTGTCTCACTTAAGCTCCATTAAACTTCGAGCACTTGCAAGAAAACAGCCCATTGATGATCCAGCTGAGGGAGAAGGAAGAGGCTTTATAAAAAGCCACAGTGTGGAAGGCACATGGGGTGCAAGTTGGATTTCTGAACGCTTCACAACCAGGAAGCTCTTTATGGAATTCTTCCAGCCGAGGAGACCTACTTACACGCGCCCCAAGTAGCCGGCTAAGATGTGAGCGCCTGCCTGAATGGAGTTTTGTGAACCTGTCCTTTTTATAAAGAATAGTTGTGTGTTTTGGAAAGCTTATCTGTAGACAAGAGCATTTTCCAGGAACCCATATGCCCAAAGCACAGTGAACAAATGAACTGAGCATCCAAATTAGAGTATTTCTTTCAACAACACTTTTCCCATAGCAATTCAATTGCAGACACTGAGGTCAGTATTGTTGCCTTTTATATTTATAATCCTGCTTTTAGGGGCAAAGTATTTGATTTATTGCATGAAAGTATTTTACAGCTTTAAGCACTGCTGCTCCTTGGAATAAGGAACATCACAGTCTGCTTAATTTACACAAGGGATGTTAGGACTATTTAATGGCATGTAAACATTTTATAAGGCAAGTTCAAATTGCAGGCGATATTTAATATACTTGAGCAAAATGGACCACAAATGGATTCAAGTTCTTATTTATTGGCCCAATCTTTCTTATGGCATCAAAAGTGAATCGGGTTTTAAAAGGTGTTAAGAGTTTTCAGTACAGTTCGTGACACTGGGCTCAATTGGTAAGTTTGCATAAAATAAGTGGCATGTGAATTAATTCCAGAACTGGGAAACCATGAGCCCCGGAATCAGACTTTATCAACAGACTTCTGGGGCTCAGTCAAGAAGCTCTTGGGCCCTCAGCACTAGGTCACCTCTCAGTACAAAGATGAAGGATGAAACCTGGGAGAGAGCGTGGCACACAGAATATGATTCCCAAACATGCATCTCCAAGCACAGGAAATGCTTCTACTAGATAGAGGGAAAGGGAGGGAGCATCATTAGACAGAAGTGAGGTTTTCTAGTTTATCAAGAGAGTGTGAGATATAATATGTGAGATAAGCCCCAATGTCTGTGTAAAGGAGCTTTGCGATTTTTGCCTTCCTAAGACTTCTTCCTAGCATTTTTATTTTCTTGGTATAGGGCGAATGTTGGGCCACACCTGGCAGTGCCCAGGGCTTACTCTTGGCTCTGTGCATAGGAATTACTTCTGGGTTATGCTTGGGGGACCATATGTGGTACTAGTGTTTGAACCAAGGTCAGCAGTGTGTATGGTGAGCACTTTAATACATTCATTCCCTTGAGCCTCTTCCTAGCATTTCTTGCCATTTTTTTTCTCCCTCATCCTAATGCCCACGGTACTAAGACTGAGCAAAGACCTTGCCTTTCTCCCCCACATTTGGACTGTGAAGATCCTAGCCAGCTAGTGATGGAAAGTCAAGAGACCCAGGTGGATCAGAAAAGACTCTCCTCCCTTTGTCATTGGCCCTGGTTCTGGGGAGGATGCAAGAGAGAATGTAGGGGGGCGTGGAGATGACCATCTCACAGGAGGATAACTCAAAGGAGAGCACTGTAGAGCAGTGTCATCCCATAGTTCTGCTGAGTATGGATCTGAATTCAGTTCTGCTGAAGTTTACTCCCTGTCTCAGCTTGGTCAGCCAGCAAACCCCATTTTTGACACTTACAAATTTTTAGGTAGGGAATTTCAACGATTTGTAGAGAACTACAGCAACCCCACAGTTTAGAATCACTGGGCAAGAAGAAAGGAGAGCTGGCTTCCAGGACTTCTGGGTTTAACCCTGTGAGAAGGTCTCACTGCAGAGAAATTACTCGGTCTTCAAATTCCTGGGATGTCCCCAGAGACTTCTTTAAAAGAGGGCCACGCTAGTTTTTCTGTCCTAAAGAATTGCTCAAGTTCCCTTTGCAGCTTCATTCTCCTTAGCTGCTTCTGGATGCTGTTCTTTGTTGAGAACTGGATCATGAGTCAATCTCATGGTCTGTTTCGGTTCCTTTGTCTCAACTTAAAAAAATGTTTTATCAACTTATATTTACTTGCATTTCCCCCTAAAATTCATTTCCTGCTCATGCTTTCACTATAACTCTGTGAAAGAGCTCATCTTACTGACCTTTTATAGACATAGAGAGAGAAAGCAAGTGTCTCTTGCTTTCATTGGTAGGTGGTACCCGTGCGCCACTCCTGGTTCCCAGCCAGAGGATATTGCACTAGGGTCATCGTGACCCTGCTTTTCTGCTTATCCCTACACATCACCTTTCTCCAACCCTGTGCAACCCTCACAAGAGCCTCTGGTGCTCAGAAATCATCCTTCTACTATAGTAGTGGAAATGGACTAATTACTCACATCCTTAGGGGCAGGATTTGAACTCAGATCTTTCTGTACATTTAAAGTCTGTCTCCTTTGTCAGCCCTGGGGAGGAAGGCAGGTGACATGATATACTTTCCTTATTTTATAATTTTTCCAGAACCCAGCAATCCTGGAATGGTTTTTAATTTTTAGTGTGACTCAATACACAGATATAGATATTGCTTTCACAGAAATAAAAGCAAGGGAGATTTTGGGTAGAGGGATAATTTGAAAGAATCAGGGTATTTCATACAACTTTATGCTGGAAAATGGTGAACTACTCAGGTGCATAGAAAGCAAGGAGCATTTCTGAGAAAGATTTCGGAGAAGGGGTCAGAAAAGGCTGCACACAGGAAGTTCTATTTAAGGTAAGACCTAAGGTACTGTGTTGAATATAATCCAAAATCTTCCGAAAGCTCTCTGAGATGTATATTTTCTTTCCCTGGTATAGTTTTAAATGTCAAAAGAACAGCTCACACATAACCCTTCCCCTACTGAGAGTTTCTTCTAAGATTTGCTCCTTTGGCTTCAGGAAATCCTTTGATGTGTGGTCACAAAGGGCCCTGCCTTGGGGGGTGGGGGATGGCGGGCAGCTACTGGCTGGACCATATTTCATCCAAAACAGGGATTCAAAAGGGGAGACCATTACCAGTCATGTAATTAACGCTGCAGAAGATGTACTGCTTATGAAAAGGAAAATGCTAGTGCTGATTATGAAATTTATGAGGTGCTTACATCTAGTGGATTGGAGTGAATGATCTAGTTCCACTGATGCTCTGACCCATTTAAAATGAGAACAGAAAAGGGCAATCTGTTTGCCTATCAACACCCTCAGAGAAAGAGAAGGTAAAAGGGATAATTTATATCTGTGTATCTGGCTGCTTATCCAGTCAAGAATTAGATAATGAATTTGTATTTCCATTTGGAAACCTCTCTTCCTCTCCCTGTTATGCTACAGGGGAAAGTAGAATGGTTTGCACTCTTAGTGGTCACCTCTACCCAGGAAGAAAATTCATTTTGCTTAAGTACAGCCTGTGTGATGTGGAATGGGCATTCTCAGGGGTTTGAAACCTGAGCTTTCTGGTTCTGCTGCTTGTTCCTTTTGATCCTCAGAACAATTTCTTTCTTTTTTTTGTTTAGTTTTTGTTTGTGTTTTTGGGCCACATCTGGTGGTGCTCACACTCAGGAATCACTACTGGCAGGCTCAGGACATCAAGGATTGAACCTGGGTTTCCTGCATGCAAGGCAAATACTCCATCAGCTGTACTATCTCTCTGACCCCAGGCATTTTCTCTTGGTGGAAAAAGACACTAAAGTTAGGGAACATAAGTCTTTCAGAGGGTCCAACTACCAAGTATCCTGAACAGTTTATCTTTGGTATAGGAATGAAGCTGGCAAATTTTGGTGATATCTAGTGTCTAAGTTTCCCTGCAGAAAACATATTGGAGGGAACATAATTACTGACTCCATTAAAATGTTCTTTTTCTGAACTACACCACCACACCTGCTACATTCCACACTTAAGACAAAACTTCAAAGACTTCACACCAACTCACAAATTAAAAAATATAATGGAACCATTAGAGGCAAAGATAAAAAAATGACCCTGACCTTTGCCATTTGGATTCTACTGGAACTAACAGCAGCCCAGAGAAGAACCTTTCAAAAAAAAAGAATCAAGAAAAGTGTGGGACAACAAAGAGTTATGAGGCAACAGATAAACATCACCTTAGATTTAGGGTAATTTGACCCAGACAGGATGATGGTGTTTATGCGTCATGTTGGCATGACCTGGTGATTTCTGAGGATACTTTATTAGGGACTAAAGGAAGTGGAGACCAGAATGCAAGGACGGAAATGCAGAATAGGGAATGAAAATGAGTATTTTCTTAGAACTGAGCCAAATAAAAAGAGGTATCAAAAAAAGTATATTTTAGCTTATTTTAATCAATAGATTATTTTATAAGTAACACGATGCTTAACATATATTAAAGATTATGTCAAAAATGCGGTGAGGTTTTTGCCCTGAGTCCTCGCCATGATATTCTTTGTTGCTCTATTTCATGTACAAGGAACCCATCGCAGAGAGACTTACAGTGAGAGCTCAAAATCTCATGGGTGCTGACTGCTAAGCTAGGCTGATTGGCATGAAAATCTGTGTTCTTACTGACACTTATTCTGCCTTCTTAGAATGGCAAACTCCTTAGAATGGCAAACTCTTTCTTAGAAAGACAAACTCTGTCCAGAAAGAACAGAGTGAAGATGCCATGTTTTGCTTATCCATAGGGTCCTTATGCACATATTGTGTTTTCCAAGTCCAGGCTTCATACTGTTGTGTCTTTACAAAGAGAAAAGTTAGAAGCTGATGCAACCTCAACCAAGTTTCTCTCAGACCCAAGAAACTAGGTTAGACGCTAGAGAGAAACCTAACCCCTTAGACACTACTTGAAAGTCATGAAGCTTCTCCAACTAATTATTGGGCATCTAAGGAAGGAATTGGGATAACTCTCATTCAATAGGTACCAATGAAGCATGCATGAAGAAGAGATCACCCTAAGGGTGAGTCCAAAAGAAATTTGAACAAAAATTAAAATTATAGCAAGACAAGATATATCAATACCTAAAAGCTGAACAAGAATAAAATTGAAAGTAATTTACTCCCTTTGCAGTTTCAGCTATAACTTTGGTTGTAGAGTGAGTATGAACCAACAGTTTTCCATTTAATCCATCCAGCTGTACAAGAAAGTAGAGAAATATGACACTCGTTTTTCAGATGAAGGATGGAAATGACAATAGGCTGAGAGAATTTCTCCCTTTGTGGCTCCCAGGTGGGACCAGAAAGGAGTCAGAATACAGGACATCTGACCCCAGTGTTCCTTAGTTAGGGAAATATTCCTATCATCAAAAGTAGTAAGGTGATTGGAGCCAGTTCTCTGGAATAAGACTAATTTGCTTTTGTTTCTGGTTTTTGGTTTTGGGGTGCCAGAAATTAAACTCAGGGCTTCAAATGTGCAAGGCAAATGCTCTTCCCTTGAGTGACATTCCAGTCCTTGTGGAATAAAATTTAAATACAGGGAAATGTAAACTGTAACAAAGCATGATTCATGGTCAAGAATATGAATCTTATTGTTCACTGGTCTTGAATTTGAACCCTGACTCTATTATAATGTCGTGATTCTGGAAGGAGAGGCTCTGTCACCCCACCACAGTCTTATCAGATCATTCCAGTATTGCATGCTCTCCAGCACCTCCAGTTGTGACCCTGGTGGCTCTGCAGCACCATGAGACCCAAGGACTACCAGTGATTCCCTGAGCACTCCCCTAGCTGATCCAAAGTAATAGTTATTATGCAACAACGATACTGATATTGCTTTCTGGCCATATGTATTTGTGGGTTGTGTAGTTAACAGATAACCATTTAATATTGCTGTTCAAATAAAATCCCTATTAGAACTGTGAGAAAAAAGGACCCTATAAAGTAGGAAAAAGTAATGGTGGAATCATTTCTTCTGCATTATCACATCTTTTGGTGGCCACCTTATAAAACTATAATATCTTAAGTATTATATATATTAACATTTTGGTCTTAAAACCAAAAGGGGCATCCATATAACTAACTCAGGGGAACAAAGTGAATGGGAGCAAATGAGGAAGTATTGTAAGAAATGAGCTGTCAAGAAACACTCATTTTCTACTTCGGGGAACAGGTTCTAGTGAATAAATTCATCACGAAAGTCTAAAGACTGACACCTCCCCCCACACTGTCCAGTAATAGAAAAGCTTTGGTGACATTAACGATGAAGTAGGAATGAAATATATAATTTTAAAATCATAAAAATACATGATTTCATTAATGCCATATTCAGGGGTTCTCACCTATGTCTCAAAAGACGACGTTATTGATTGGACTATGAAGCGGTGACAATAAAACAATGCTCTATTGACTATGCTTGCAGGGTCGCCTAATATCATTTATTGAAGTTGAATAGCAGAGGGAAAGCGCTGCCCCAGTAATAAGTGGTAATTGCCAGGAAGTGAGGCATTGCAGTCCTCATTGACCCCTGCATCCTGATATTTTGATGGATTCTATGTAACTCCATTAAGATTGGCATTGTAATATTACACCAGCTCAGCTGTAGAACAACAGACCTCCGCTTGGATCATTGATTTTTGATTATACAGCTCCTCAGTATACCCCACAAGCAATTCCCATTGCAGGGCTTCGGGTATTGAAGCTGAGAGGAGTAACAGATGGAACACTCCATAACGTCCAGTTATGTCCAGATATAGAACAGTTTCACGATGCCAGTGTTTCATAGTACTTTGTCTAGAAGCACAAACTGGAGGCATGACAACCCATTCTGCTGGTTGGAAAAAGTTAACTAAACTTTAAAATTGTGTTCATAGTGAGGAAAACACAGATAGGGCATATTTTGTGAAACAAGCTTTGTAAGGTTGGGATTGAAATGAAATGAATTTCAGTTCATGTCTAGTGTATACTATTAATCATTGCCATGTCCATGAGACTTTCACTCCTTTTTGAAAATTAGTGCTCAGAAGAGATCCTCCTCATTTGCCCATTAATTTGCTTATTCCTTTCCTCACTTTGATAGTGACATTTTAAGAGTTCATGAGTGGGTTTGTTGCTCCTGATTCTCCTGGTTCTCAAAACCCATCTATGAGACAGGAACTATGAATAGTTTCCAATAGTTGGGAGTGATTTTGGTCATGTGGCTATATACATATTGAATTCATTCAGGTTGTGGGGAAAGGAAAATGAGGATAAAAAAAAATAAGAGATGACAATGAGAGTTGGAAATGATCGCTCTGGAAAGAACTGAGTGCTGAAAGGAGGTAAAGTTATGTACACGATAGATAATCTTCCAGTAACAGCACTGCAGTGATGTTTTTTTCCTTTTCTAAAAGGAAAAAAAGGAGAAGGGGTGGAGAAGCAGAGAGGGAGGCTGGGGGTGGGTGGAAGGGAAACTGGGGACATGGGTGGTGGGCAATGTAAGCTCTGTTCACTGGTGAAGGGACAGGTGTTGGAACATTATGGGACTGAAAACGAATCCTGAACAACTTTGTAACTGTGCATCTTATGGTGAGTCTATTTTTTAAAAAAGTGATGAGATTAAATCTTGTGGGAAAATTTTTCAGAAATTTTAGCTGTTAGAAAAGCTGTTAGAAAAGAAGAAGTCATGAAATTTACATACAAATGGTACTTACTATATGGAAAGTATCATGCTAAGCGAAATGAGTCAGAAAGAGAGGGACAGACATAGAAAGATTGCATTCATCTGGGGAACATAAAGTAACAAAATAGGAGACTAACACCCAAGAATAGCTGAGATAACTACCAGGAGGTTTATTCCATGGCTTGGAGGCCAGTCACACATGCTAGGGGAAAAGGCAGCTCAGATAGAGAAGGGAGCACCAAATAAAGGGTGTTGGGAGGATCCTCCCAGGATGGGAGAAGCATGCTGAAAGTAGACTATAGACCGAACATGATTGCCACTCAATGCCTCTTTTGCAAACCACAGCACCCAAAAGGAGAGAGAGAACAAAAGGGAATGCCCTGCCACAGAGGCAAGGTGGGATTGGGGGTATGGAGGGTGGGAGGGATACTGGGATTAGTTATGGTGGAAAAAGGGCACTGGTGGAGGGATGGGTACTTGATCATTGTATAATTGAAACCCAAGCACTTTGTACCTCATGGTTTTTCACTAATAAAATTTTTTTAAAAAAAGAAAAGAAAAACCATGTGAATGATATTAATTTTTTTATATTTATTTATTTATTTTTTAGCTTTTTGGGTCACACCCGGCATTGTACAGGGGTTACTTCTGACTCATGCACTCAGGAATTACTCCTGACAGTGGTCAGGCGACCATATGGGATGCTGGGAATTGAACCTGGGTCGGCTGCATGCAAGGTAAGTAGCCTACCTGCTGAGCTATCACTCAAGCCCCAAGTGAATGATTTTTATTAAAATGGATGCAGTATGGATGGGCTGTGGGTACCCTACACGTTGTGTCAACTCCTGTGATAATTGAAATGGGCTCCGGCTGAGTCACAGTCAAATCACAACATTCCAGAATGTGTCATTGGTTGTTTTGGAGTCAGTGTTGTCCTCAACAATTTCCATGATGCATTTCTATTTGTTTCTTTAGAACTGCGGCTGAGGGTATACGCATAGAAAGTATAAGATCCAGGAGTTTTTCTTAAGCAAAACCCTGGAATTCAGGGGTTTTGAGATCTGCTTTCAAATGTTGGCAAGTTCTGCACTCTCAGAGAGTAGCACTGTGTGGGCCAGAGAAGTTTGGCTAGTCCTCTGAACTATGAGTAAGACTTAGAATGTCAGGATCCCTTTTGATGTTAACTCAGACCTCCTGGCGTATTCTTTGGTCACATTGACTATTCTCATTGTATTTTGATTTTGCTCTTGTGGCTCTCCTTTTTGTAATTACTTTCTCTAAAAAAATATACCTATTGGTCAATGTTCAGCATTCCTTCCTCTTTACCCTCATGCAAAATTTTTGAGATATTTCTACAGTTTTGGCCATAAACGTTTTATAGATGAAGGAATATAATTCATATACTCATATAACATCTGAGTCTGTGTTGACATCTCGTCAAAAGTGATCTGATTTTGTTTCTGATTCAAATCCTTCCGTAAGAGGAAGTGGGTTTGCTAAACCACACTGTCATATGTTCCAGATTTCTTGGTGGATACTGTTCACCCTATGGATTAGGAAACCCCAGTCTGGCACTTATTCACCTGTCTGTGTGAGTCTGCGTAATATGAATTCCTCCAAGGAAAGAAACATTCAGTATTGGTATTTATGGTCTTCCTTGGATGACATTCAGCCTTAAGAGAGATTCTGCCATTTCAACTATAAATGAAATCACATTGTGTATTCAGATGAGTTTAAGGGATTGTATGGGTTGTGAGTTCTGCCAAGCCTAAGTCTAACCAATGAATGAACAGGCCTCTCCAAGTCATTGCTTAGGTCCTGGGTTGCAGAGAAAGGCTGGTGAGGGTGTGACAGTGATGGAAGAAAGACCTCTGCAGGGATATACGCAGGTAATGTATGGAGGGAAGCCCAGGATCAGACTGGACTTTGTGAGAAATGGAGCAGGTAGGGACTGGAATCAAAGCAACTCTTCCCTTTTTGAGTCAGGAGGGAGGTTTCATTATCTGTCCTTGCAGATGGGAGTGATGGGTCTCTCCAGCTCTTGAGTCAGCACTCTCCAAGGCACTGTGGTCACAAAGGCACCATGATAGTGCATGCTCAGTGATCATTTACTGGTTCTTATTCTTGATTAATTAACAACTTTTTTCTTTTCTTTTCTTTCATTCATGTTGAAAGAGTGCAACCCAAAGTTCATCTTCGCCTGTTTTTGTTGGTTCAAAGAAATGAGTCCTTCAAGGAACTCACGGGAAAAGCGATTCACAGACAAAAGAAAGTGGGAAATGAGGCCTCCTAGTCCATACTGCTCAAGAGCTCCAGTTCTTGCAGAGTGGGTTCTGAAATCTTTACATAATCAATTAAGTTGTTTTTAATGGACCAGTCTAATCTACTTGATTACAGAAATCCTCTCCCTCCCCCCACAAACAACTACACTAGTCACAGCATAAGTGATCTATAGTAGGACATGCTTAGGAAAACATTTACTTTGGAATTACAATCAAATCTTGCCTTGGAGGCATCCTGCCTTTTTAAGGCAATTTTTCCTCCTTTCTCATCACATTCGTGTGTGTGTGTGTGTGCGCGCGCGCGCGTGTGTGTGTGTGTGTGTGTGTGTGTGTGTGTGTGTGTGTGTTAACTCGACCTCCTACAGAGCAAATTCATTTCCTTATTTCCAAGAGTTTCCAAGGGGTACCTGACTGCTACCCCCTGTGCCACCTGGACTACTGAGTTTTCTAACGTTATCCTAAATTATAGACGAAAATAAAAATGTGTTGCCAAATGTCAGGCCCTTTCATGTGACTAAGGAAACCTTGTTCCTATACACTTCCTCCTAAATGCATTTTGCTAAAGGGCATTTAAAAAACACATTAAATTTTATGATGACTTTAACAAACAAGTCAGTGATCATGATTTCAATATGAGCAGCATGTAGTTAAAGGAAAAAAGGTCAGATCAGTCCTGGTATATAGAGTTTCTGCTTGAAGATGACTGACTCGCCCACTAGAACAAGTGTAAGTCAGCTGACTCTTTCAGGCTATAGTTAAAGCATAGATTCTAAATAGTCAAGCTAATGACTCCAAAATTAAAATAGTCCTGGCCCCTAGATGCAGCTAGTAATTAACTTTTAATTTTACACAGAAGCATGTCATGTGCTTGACCCTTGACTTTATTTAGTTCTCTCCTGGCATTTCAAAAGCATGATCTGCTAAATAAGGTTGTTAAAATCAGTATTACAGAGAGAAGCAATTGCTGCAAATGTGCATGTGGAAATTATAGCCAGAGGGGTACTTGGTAGAGAGGCAGCCTCTGTGAACTTAAATTCTGCTAATTGCTAATGCTATATTATTCAAAATTATAAATTAGACGATTAGAAACTGGGATTATGGAAGACCTATAGGAACAAAGCAATGTGGTAAAAATCTTATAGCACAACTGGAATTCATAGAATATCTAGAAATGCTATCTGGGAAAATTGAAGTTGACTTAAGTAGACTCTATCATCTAATATTATATTATAGTATGTAGTAGAGTGTATTCATTTTAGTATACTGGAGATACTGGATAGTGGGGCATAACAGTGGGCATTTCCATGGGCACTTTCATTATTATTATAATTTGTAAGTGGTTTTCAAATTACAAAAAAGTATTTGTAACGCCCGCCTGTCCTTCGCCAACTACAAGACCAAGATGACTGCCCTCCGACGTCCTGATGGATCTATCACATCCTCCAGAACGGCAATGGAGAAGATTATCCATGACTTCTACTCAAATCTCTTTGATAGCCATGTTCACTTGCCGACATACCAAATTCCACAGGATGGATATGTCATTCCCAATGTTCTCCCTTCAGAAATCCGACACGCCATTTCATCAGTAAAGAAATGAACAGCACCCGGCCCAGACAAGGTCAGACCTGAACACCTGAAGAACCTGCTGTCAGTACTCATCAATACACTGGCTCGGCTCTTCACACACTACCTGTCTGAATGCAAGGTTCCATCCCACTGGAAAATCAGCAGGACTATACTACTGTTCAAGAAGGGAGACATCCATGACATTGGCAACTATCACCCAATCTGCCTATTGTCTGTCATCTACAAGTTGTTCATTTGAGTCACACTTAACAGGATTGGCAGAACACTAGATGAAGGACAACCATGCGAGCAAGCCGGGTTCCGCAAAGGATTCAGCACCATCGACCATATCCACACAATAACCAAGCTCATTGAGGTTTCTCAGGAGTTCAAGATGTCGCTGTCTAACGTTCATTGATTTAAAGAAGGCCTTTGATTCTGTTGAGACTGAAGCTGTCATTGAAGCCCTAGCCAATCAGGGCATTCAAGCTCAATACATCAAGATCCTCCGTGAGCTGTATTGCAGATTCACTACCAGAATCTCACCATTCTACAAAGAAGTAATCATTGATGTCAAGAGAGGGGTTCAGCAGGGAGATACCATTTCACCGAAACTTTTCAGTGCCACCCTCGAGAACATCATGCAATTACTGGAATGAGAAGGAATGGGAGTGAAGATACATGGTCGGCAACTACACCACCTCCGCTTTGCTGATGACATTGTTTTAATAATACCAAACATCAGCCAAGCGGCACAAATGCTGGCCGACTTCGACTGTGAATGTGGAAAGGTCGGACTACAGCTGAATCTTATGAAGACAATGTTTATGAGAAACTGCCTCGTTCCTGACGCCCCATTCTCTCTCAACGGAACGACCATCTCCAAATGCAACAGCTATGTGTACCTAGGTCGAGAAGTCAACATGACAAATGACCTGGCACCTGAGCTGTGCAGGAGGAAGAGAGCAGCTTGGAACGCCTTCAAGAGTGTCGAAGAAATAGCTAAGAGGACAAAGAACCTTCGGCTCCGGGCACATCTCTTTGATTCCACTGTTCTTCCTGCATTAACATATTCCTCAGAGACCTGGGCCCTACGCAAGCAGGATGTGAACGCTATTCGGGTCTCCCAAAGAGATATCGAAAGAGCTATGCTTGGAATATCATGTTTCACTCAAATGAGAGAAAGAATCCAGAGTTCCAACATCCGTTGATGATTAAGAATCAAGGACGCTGTCTTGTTTGCCAAGGTGTCAAAAATCAGATGGGCTGGTCACATAATGAGATTTAAAGACGACCGCTGGACTGGAGCTGTTACTGACTGGATTCCACAGGATGTCAAAAGACCGCGTGGCCGCCCACCTACCAGATGGTCAGACTTCTTCATCAAGATCATGAACGATCGGTTTGAGGCTCTTCATGTTCCTAGAGCGAACAGATGCCATTGATCTACACTAGCACGCGACAAGGGACAAATGGAGATGTTACTGGCACCCCCTTGAGCAAATCGACGATTAACGGGAAGTCAAGTGATCAAGTGATCAAGTGGTTTTTATAAAGTACTTGAGTTGTCTGTCTACTCTTGAATGGCAGGCAAAGATTTGGAATTTAAAGCATAAGAGGCAAAAGTACCTGCAGAGATCTGACTGAGTCTGGCCTGAGTGTCCCTCAGCAATTAAGACTACACTACTTGTTGGATCAATTAATATATATGGATTCATCTGCTCAGGTTGCTATACCAAAATACCACAGATGCCCTGGCTGGAACAAAAACTTTCACAGTTCTGGAGGGTGGAGTCCCAAAATAAAGATCTTATGAAAACTATTTCCTGGTTAAGCTTTACTTTGTGACTATCTATCTATTCACTGTGTTCTGACTCAGCCTTTTCAGTGTGTGCACAGAGTGGTGGTGGTGAGGGCGGGCGGGGGGGGGGGTGGAGAGAGAGAGAGACAGAGAGAGAGAGAGAGAGAGAGAGAGAGAGAGAGAAGGGAGAGGAAAACAGAGACGGAGACGGAGATGGAGATGGAGAGAGAGATTTCTTTAGTGTCTCTTCCTCTTACAAGCATACCCATTCTATGGCCTGTGGGATCAGCATCCCTATTTTTTTTCTGCTTTTTGGGTCACACCGGGCGATGCACAGGGATTACTCCTGGCTCTGCACTCAGGAATTACTCCTGGCAGTGCTTGGGGGACCATATGGGATGCTGGGAATCGAACCAGGGTCAGCCTCATGCAAGCTCTACCCGCTGTGCTATCGCTCCAGCCCCCAGCATCCCTATTCTTAATGTCCTCATTAACCTTAATTTCCTTCCTGAGGGTCAATATTCAGGTACTAGTCACATTAGCTGGGGCTGGGGATGGAATCAGGGCTTCAACATTTGACTTTGGAAGGGGGACAATTCAATTCATAACAATATGTCTAACAATGATTTTAAGGAAGGAATAAGAAATAAGTGAAGAAATTGAAAAATCAGCAACTTCATGGTTGTGTTCAGTTTCTTCAATTGTTCCAGACTCTTATCCCAAGTTGTATACTGCACTGCATGGTGAGACATAAAATTTCAATCCCTGCCTCAAGACCATTAAGTCTCACAGTGCTTCTAAGGTCTAACTGTCAGCACCCCCATTCCCACCCATGGAGAAAGGACGCCCCACAGCTAGCTGTCCTGTCAGTTTCCTGATCCTTAACCTATCAACCTGTAAAATGATTCCCATACTCCAATCAGATCCTTCTGTAGGAACCAAGGGACCCTCACCACAATCTCTCTCCCACAGCTCCTAATGCTTCATGCTGCTCATGAATATACCCCCTGTGCGGCCATGTACAACCTCTTTCCTCAGGCTATGGGTCTAATAAAAAAAATCTCAATATCTTGTACAGGACAAGAGATTGTTCTCTCACCACTGAAGTAAATAGGAGGACACTAGTCGGTACCTGGAGACACAAAATCCATTCAGACAACAAGGGCCTTTTTCTTTAGAATGCTCTGTCATACTCCCAGGGTTGGGGGTGGGGCATGTCTCACCCCGTTTTTTGCAAAGGGCTTTCAAATATTTCTTTCTTCTGTCCATATAAAATTTTCTACTTGAAAGACTGGGTAAACATGAGTTTTTCCATCTCCTGACATTTTCAGGGATGTTTTATCTGCTCTTATTGATTGGCACTCTGGGAAGCTTCCCTTAATTGTGTGTGTGTGTGTGTGTGTGTGTGTGTGTGTGTGTGTGTCTGTTTGCATGTCTTAAGAGGAAAGAAGCAGGGTATCAAGTATATCCCGCATCAACAGCAAGGCTGTTGCAATCAACCACCTAATAAATACATCGAGGATAAGGGGTGAAATCTGGACTCACAAAGAAAAAAACTATAAACCCCGGAAATATGGTTGATATACTATTAGGACAATTTTAGAATAGAATTTTGTACTCTTGTCTCAAAAACTCCTATTAAAGATGATCTATTTTTCATTATAATAATGTGAATTACATATTTATACATTTATTTCTTTTATAGCAGAGACATTTTTGTCACCTATGTAAGAGACATTAATTTAGAAACAAAACAAAACAGGTTTTATTTCAAAGAGTCATGTGTAAGTGCACTCATGGGTAACCTTAGAAACCATATGTTCTACAAGTCAGTAGAAATTGTAATTTTGCAAATATACCTGAAACATTCCTTTAATCAAATGATTTTACAGCTGAAAAGATTTTCTTTCATAAACCATTACATTATGAGTAACAATGTAATGATGGCTGGGTGAGGGGCAGAGAATTATAGCACAGCAGTTGGGCATTTGCCTTGCACGCAGCCAGCCTGGCCGAGCTGGGTTCGATTCCTCCGCCCCTCTCAAAGAGCCTGGCAAGCTACCGAGAGTATCTCGCCCACACGGCAAAGCCTGGCAAGCTACCCGTGACATATGCCAAACACAGTAACAACAAGTCTTAAAATAGAGATGTTACTGGGCCCGCTCGAGCAAATCGATGAACGGGAGGACAGTGTTTGTTGTTTTATTATTAAATATGTAGTTATTTTTTGCTGCTGGTGGTACTTCTATTCTTAAATTCAAAATACTTAGAATTTTGAAATTAAGCATAACATGAAAATAATGTGTCACCCCCAAAGTGGCTCTTCCTTGTAGGACTTAACTTTTCTATAAATAAAAAAAAATGTAGGTAAAGCAATGTCATAGGCATTTTCAGTTTGGTTAAACGTAATATGAATGAATAAACTTTGTAAGATAGTGACTATAACCCTAAAACACACAATGGATATGTTTATTTCTTCTTTTTACCAATATTTTATAAAACAATGATATGTATTAAACAAGGAAATTGCAACTGGAAAAAATAGAAGAGAGGTCATTAACAGCTAAGAGATTATAGTAAGAAAACATGAACCTAACAAAGAGAGATAATAGTTCAAGCAATGAAATGTAGCATTATGTAATTAGGAATTTGAGAGAGGAGGAAATCAGAAAGAACTAGGTGGGGTGAAATCAGTAGATAGTAACATGTGCAACAGAGGTAACAAGACAAATAAAATTAAAAAGTATGTGTGTGATGCTTCAACTGTGGCTTGATATAACAACAACAAAAATAACAATAACAACTAAAAAAATTCATTTGTTTTAGCTGCTAGGGCAATTCTCTTTCTCTTTTTAATTGAACAACCATGAATTAAAAAGTTCCAAAGATATTTATGATTGAGTTTCAAGTGTACCATATTCCAACTCCAATCCCCGACAATTCTCTTTTGAGTGGCAAGAGAGACACGAGACCCAGGAGAAAGGATTAAAATTCAGAGATTCTTCCCTGTTCTGCATGAAGAATATTTATGTACTTATATCTCTAAAAAATGTTTCTAGGGGCCAGAGCAATAGTACGGTGGTAGGGTGCTTGCCTGGCATGCAGCCAACTTGGGTTCAGTCCCTAGCATCCCAAATGACCCCCTGAGTTATATCAAGAATAATCCCTAAGTGCAGAGCCAGCAGTACATAGCCACCAGCACCATCAGTTGTGGGCCAGAAAACTACAAAAAGAGGTGTCAAGTTTAAAGCAAAGTAGTGACTAATTCTTTAAAATCTTAACTCTCAAAACAAAATATGTTAACAGTATCACTTGATCACTTGAGATCCCGTTACTCATCAATTTGCTTGAGTGGGCGCCAGTAATGTCTCCATTCATCCCTGTCTCATGCTAGTGTAACCCAATGGCGTCTGTTCATTCTAGGAACACAAAGAGCCTCAAACCATTAGTTCAGGGTATTGACAAAGAAGTCTGACCATTTCAGAGGTGGGCAGCCATGCCATCTTTTCACGTACCATGGAATCCAGTTGGTAATGTCTCTAGACCAGTAGTCCTCTCCAAATCTCATTATATGTCCAGCCCATCTGATTTTTGATGCCTTGGCAAATAAGGCAGCATCCCTGATTCTTAATCACCAATGAAGGTCGGAACTCCAGATTCTTTCTCTCACTTGAGTGATGCATGATACTCCAAACATAGCTCTTTCGATTCCTCTTTGGGAGACTCAAATAGCGTTCTCATCCTGTTTTTGTAGGGCCCAGGTCTCTGAGGCATATGATAATGCAGGAAGGAATCCAAGAGATGTGCCCGGAGCTGGGGGTTCTTCATCCTCTTAGCTATTTCTTCAATGCTCTTGAAGGTGTTCCAAGCCACTTTCTTCCTCCTGTGCAACTCAGATGCCAGGTCATTCGTCATATTGACTTCTCGACCTAGGTACACATAACTGTTGCATTCGGAGGTGCTCATTCTGTTGAGAGCAAAAGGAACGTCAGGAACAAGACAGTTTCTCATAAACATTGTCTTCGTGAGATTCAGCTGTAGTCAGACCTTTTCATACTCATGGTCGAAGTTGGCCAGCATTTGTGCTGCTTGGCTAATGTTTGATGTTATTAGAACAATGTCATCAGTGAAGTGGAGGTGGTGTAGTTGCCGACCATCTATCTTCACTCCCATTCCTTCCAATTCCAGTCATCGCATGATGTTCTTGAGGGTGGCACTGAAGAGTTTCGGTGAAATGGTATCACCCTGCCGAACCCCTCTCTTGACATCAATTATTACTTCTTTGTAGAATGGTGAGATCCTGGTAGTGAATCCACAATACAGCTCACGGAGGATCTTGATGTATTGGGCTTGAATGCCCTGATTGGCTAGGGCTTCAATGACAGCTTCAGTCTCAACAGAATCAAAGGTCTTCTTTAAATCAATGAACGTTAGACAGAGCGGCATCTTGAAGTTCTGAGAAACCTCAATGAGCTTGGTTATCATGTGGATATGTTCGATCTTTCTGAGTCCTTTTTGGAACCCCACTTGCTCACATGGTTGTTCTTCATCTAGTGTTCTGCCAATCCTATTGAGGATGTGAACAGCTTGTAAACAACAGACAACAGGCAGATCAGGCGATATTTGCCAATTTAGTGGATGTCTCTCTTCTTGTACAGTAGTATAGTCCTGCTGGTTTTTCATTGGGACGGAACCTTGCATTCAGACAGGTAGCATGTGAACAGCCAAGCCAGTGTATTGATGCGTACTAACGGCATGTTCTTCAGGTGTTCAGGTCTGACATTGTCTGGGCTGGGTGCTGTTCACTACTTTACTGACAAAATGGCATGTCATATTTTGGAAGGGAGAATGTTGGGAATGACATATCCATTCTGTGGAATTTGGTATGTGGGCAGGTGGACATGACTATCTAAGAGATCTGAGTAGAAGTCATGAATAATCTTCTCCATTGCCCTTCCGGAGATGTGATAGATCCATCAGGACGTCGGAGGGCAGTCATCTTGTTCTTGTAGTTGGCGAAGGACAGGAGGGCATTGCAAATGTTTTTCCCAGCTTCTGACTCATCTGCCAGCACTGCTGCTCTTCTTTCTTTGAGGTCTTCCTTTATCGCTTCTCTGCACTGCTTTGTGAGCGGTTGTCTGAGGCTTGCACCAAACCACATTGGCGAATAAGCTCAAGAGTTTTCGAAGACAGGCATCTTTTTTTTTGTAGCTATCTCTCTCTCTCGGCGTTCCTCGCACAATCATGGAAGTGTTGAACCAGTCGATCGTATTCCTTGTCAGTGTTGTCAACGACAGTGTTTTTCCATGTTGCCACAATAGTTCCAAAGAGCTCCCAGTTGGTGGTCGTTCTTGGAGTTCTCTTCTTAAACTTTGCAGCCCTTTCTCCCTGCTCCATAAAGTAGAATTTTGCACGAAGGATACTGTGGCCCGATCCTGTTTGGAATTTTGAGACAACAGCAACATCGGTCAGGCAAAACCATTGATTGAATTTGATGTGGTCAATTTCATTGTGGACACTGGGAGACTCCAATGTTCAACATTTAGATTCAGCCTTCTGGAACTTTAAGTTACCATGGATGGTCTTGGTCAACATGATGAACTCAGTCACTCACCCTGTTCATTCCATTCTAGGCCATGGGTCCCGATGTGGAGTTCTTCTGCTGATCTTCTCAGTCTTATCTTGACATTAAAATTACTGACAATGATCTTATAGAAGGTGTGGTCTTCTTTATAGAACTTCTCCAGCTCCATGTAGAACTTCTCAATTTCTCCTTCATCATAATTGCATGTTGGTGCATAAACAACGAAGATAGAAAGTGTGATGTGCCAGTAGTGAGCCACATCTATTCAAGTGTAATCGCCTGATTTGGGTTGTTAGTCATTTGAATGAATCAATGTCCATGGCCAAGTTCGTGTTTATCAGGACACTGATACAACTGACACCTCTTTTGTTGCATGTTCTGAGGAACAGTTCTTGTCCAGTGTCGAAAACAATGTGATGTGATTGATGTCTTCTCATCTTTGTCAGACCAATGATGTTATACTTGATCTTTTGCACTTGTTCCATCAGGTCCTCGATGGATGCATCCGATGCTAGCATACATGCATTGAAAGTACAGACAGTCTTTTTTTTTGTTAACTGTATAACTTAGATATTTGAGAAATATTGCTAAAGTTGATACAAGAAATCAAAGTATAAGTCTATTGTTAAATATTGGAGTGACACTTGTTATCTTTGAGGAGTGTAAGAATGGCTGGGTGGGGATCAGAGAACTATTTCTTTTTATTATTAAAAGGTAAAGGCCCTCCCGTTGATCGTCGATTTGCTCGAGCGGGCCCAGTAACGTCTCCATTGGAGACTTTGTTGTTACTGTGTCTGGCATATCGAATACTCTCGGTAGCTTGCCGGGCTCTCCGAGAGGGGCGGAGGAATCGAACTCGGGTCGGCCATGTTGGCCGCTTGTAAGGCGAACGCCCTACCCGCTGTGCTATCGCTCCAGCCCCTTTTTATTATTATGACTTGGTTATTTTTTGCTGATGGTGGTATTGCTATTCTGCCATGAAAATACAGACATAAATAAATACTTCTTACAGATAGATTCACATCCATATATTATCTTTCATGCACATAGAATCTTTGTAAATATAACAAAAGACTTCTACATTCATCTTTTTAAAACTAATATTGCTTTTCTTTCTTCAGGCAGTTCCATCACTAGAACTCTGGTTTATCAGATTCCATGTGTTCTGTGCATGTTCTTTTGCCTAAATCTCTTTTATTTCTCCTCCTCCTCTCCCTTTCTCTGGAGTCTTTTAGACCTTCTACCTGGTGTAGAAAGCACCAAATTCATTTACCTCTAGGTAAATGAATGCTCCTTGGAGAACTCTCTTACACATGTAACTCAGACCTGTGGTCAATCCTGTCTCCTCAGGTGGCTCTTTCCCCTATCCCTAGCTAAACAATACCCTTCTGTCATTTTGAAGAGATCTTTTATCTATAAATTATCCCATTCACAGGAACATATCCTTCAAAACCAAATAAATGTCAAAGTGGAATAAATCCAGTACTTCACAAATCCGGCAATGAGTAAAATATTATTGTATCTGGAAAGCATGGTGTGTATCATCAATTTTCTTGTGTCCCATTTCAGATTTAGTCATGAGAGCTGACAGCTTTCATACTGATAATACCTGTTCTTTCATTTATACTTTTTTCTGGTGTAGCTGGTACTTAGGGTACTTAGGTACTTAGGGCTTACTCCTGACTCGGCAGTCAGTGTTTACCCCTAGTGGGGCTGGAAGAACAGACAGGGTGCCGGGTATCAAACCCAAGTCAACTGAATACAAGGCAAATACCCTACCTGCTATACTATCCCCTAACCCCACATTTATAGTGTTAAAAACCACTACTTGTATTATTAATAATCATTTGTTTTCACTGTTTTTTTTACTTTATTTAGACACTGTGTTTTACAAAATTGTTCACAATATAGTTGTTATTTCCATCCAATGTTTCAACACAAATCCTGCCATCCGTGTGAACTTCCCTCCACCATTGTCCTCAGATTCCTCCCATCACCCTCCAAGCCTTCCTCCTCAGCAGGCAAAAAAATCATTTATTTTATATTGCTTGTTACAACTAAATGACTAGTGGAATTACCAAAAAAATATTTCAGAAAAACAAAAGTTGTGAACATTGTTATATCTCATCAAAATTTTATTAAGTTCTTGTCTGAAGGTTTACTAAGCTGTTTGTTGCTAGTTAAGACTTTGGTGTTGTTTTTGTTGGCATCTATATTACTTTCCCATTTAATTTGATGTGCTCCTTTTGGAATGTCAGTGTGTGGAACTTGGAGGCATTGCACAGCTGCATATGTGGCCCTATGTTCCAGGAACTCCAGGTTCTATAGAACTGGGTCAATGAGTTTACATGACTGTATCTGTAGGATGTCAGGATGCTGGGGCTTCTGGAAGCATGGGGTTGTCAGGGGAGACTGCCTGCCCTCACACTGAGAATACTCCAGAGTTCTCAACTGAAAACTGGTGTACGTGGAAATTTTGTTGGGTTCGCGTCTCTTCAGATATTAGTTGAGAAGCAGTTGAGTTGGATCACTGTTTGGCATGGTGGCAGCTTTGGGGTATGGGCATTACTTCCAGGGCTTTAGCAAGGCATACACAGGGCCTGGTCCCCTTTTGAGGATGCCCCAGAGCTTTCAGCCTTAAGACCTGTGTGGATATTTGCAGCACGGCTTGTATCTCTTTAGGGATTAGTCCTGAATCTGTAAAGCTGGGCCAACATTTTATGTACATAAATAGACTCTATATTTTCATTTTCTTTCAATAACTTTCAGAGACATCTATATTAAGTTTTGTAGATAGCACTTATTCATTTTTATTACATGTGTTAGTCTATCAGACAGCAATAACATACTTTATGCAGCAGGCTATAAATGGGCATTTGAATTTTTAAAAAAACTTTGCTATTATGAGTAACAATCCTGTGATATATTTTCTTGAAATTTATTTTTTTTAAACGTAGACATAAGCTACAACTGTTGGTACAATTCTAGAGTTGAAATTGTTTAGATAACAAACCTCCAGTATTAAAATTGATAAGTTTAAATATCTTTTTTGTTTGGTGAAAATTGTTACATGTCATCATGGAATTAAGGACTTGTCAAAGAATTGATAAGTGTTTTTGTTGCTGAATGAGCTTTCTATGTTACTGTTTTTATTTGTTGAATTTAGTTAGCTTCTATGTTACTTTCCCCATCTAATTTGGTGTCACCCTACTGGAATTTCAGTATTGAGGAATTAGGAAGTGTTACTCTATGTGTCTATGTGCATCCACAAGACTCAGAGACTTCAGGATCTATGGTCTGGGCCACTGAGTTAGCATGGCAGGAACTGTGGGAGGTGGCAATGGGCATGGCTTCCATAAGTTCAGGGGGTGGGGTGGAGTAGAGGAAGATGCCAGCCTCCACTCTGAGAGGACTCTAGAGTTCTTAGTCTGGGAACTGAGGTATCCGACATTTTTCATTGTTTGGTGTCTCTGCAGAGCATTAATGAAGCAGTAGAGTTGAGGAGTTGAGTTGTTGGCACTGCTGCAGCAGTTAGGATATGTGTGGGCTTACAGGGCTTGAGCAGAGTGTGTACTCCCCCCTTGGCGCACGCGCGCGCACACACACACACACACACACACACACACACACACACACACGGCACGCCAGAGTTTTCAGCCAGGGAAGACCCAGGTGTACATGAATTTAAGCTCCTCTGAGATTTAGTCATAAATAGGTAGAGCAGGGCCCATAGTGAATCAACATGCCAGTTGCTATAGGAGGTGAGCATGATGCTGGACTTTCTGGAAGTTCCCAAGGGGAAGTGCCTGTCATTTTTTTTAATGAGGAGTGGTATATATTTTGGTCATATCAAGAGTTTCTCTAGGGCTGAAATGTATATTAGGCCTTGTGTATGATTATCTTCAGTAAAATATTCCAAACTGTTTATCAATGTGGTTGACTCTTCCAACATCAGGATTTTGGTGGATACTAATTGCTGTACCACATCATAGATGACTTATATCATTGTCTTGTGTTTTTGCAGCCAGTGGGCATCAGATGTCATTTCACTGTGACTTCTATCACTTTTTTATTTCGTTACCTTACCTTATTTTCTTTAAAACATGCATATTACATAGAGTTATCTTAAATTCTGTATATATAAATTCTATATTTTTAGAATTTTTGTTTATTTTCCATAATGGAACATAAACTCCATAAGGAGATGTACTGTTTCTGTCTCATTCATTGCTATACTAAACATTGGTTGAATAAATTAATAAACTACTCTTGTTATATAAACTACATATAGAGTCACTCACTCAAAGAAATTGGAAAAAGTAATGGAAAAAGTAAGAGGGTGGTTAGATCATGGGTAAAAATTGGAATTCAGGAGAGAAGAAGAAAAAGTTTTATTTTACTTTACTATAATTTTAGGTGTGTGCAACTAAGGATTAAATTCAAGGAATACAAGAAGGATATGCTCTCTATCACTGAGTTACATTCCCCCCCCCGCCATGTAAAATAATTTTTTAGATAGTTATGTATGCACTAAAAAAAGTGATGGGTCTGGAGCGATAGCACAGCGGGTAGGGCATTTGCCTTGCACGTGGTCGACCGGGTTTGAGTGAGTCCCAGCATCCCATATGTTCCCCTGAGTACCGCTAGGAGTAATTCCTGAGTACAGAGCCAGGAATAACATCTATGCATCACTGGGGGTGACCCAAAAAGAAAAAAAAGTGATTGTAAGATTGGATTCTGGTAGCAGAGAAGCAAGTCCAAACTTTGGTTATAGTGGGATGGGCAAGACAATATAAAGGAAGGCTGGAAGACAATAGAGGTAGTTTCTTGCCCCAGTCAACAGGTGGCAGGATTGACCCAGGACAGTGTTGTTGCTGTTCAACTTTCAGGTGTGAAGTCAAGTACTAGCCCATTTCAAACAATTAGTGACTGTAAGGTGTTGCCAGGAGCTAGTTTATCAGTGTTGTTCTAAATTAGGTGCATATCACTTGGCCACAGTATATTGCTTTAGATTCTGTTATGGTGACTTACATACCAAAATATTAGTTGGTAAAGCTATAGATAGAGCAAAATTTTATTTTTTAGTTCCTTTCAGTTCTATTGCAGAACATTTAAAAGCAATGGCAGTGATGAAATCAATATAGGTGGATATGAGAAAAATATGACAAATTGATCAACCATATCCACAAGATAACCAAGCTCATTGAGGTTTCTCAGAACTTCAAGATGCCGCTCTGTCTAATGTTTATTGATTTAAAGAAGGCCTTTGATTCTGTTGACACTGAAGTGGTCATTGAAGCTCTAGCTAAACAGGGCGTTCAAACTCAATACATCAGGATCCTCTGTGAGCTGTATCACAAATGCACTACCAGGATCTCACCATTCTACAGAGAAGTGATCATCCATGTCAAGAGAGGGGTTCGGCAGGGTGATACCATTTCACTGAAACTCTTCAGTGCCACCCTCAAGAACGTCTTGCGACGACTGGAATTGGAAGGAATGGGAGTGAAGATAGATGGTCGGCAACTACACCACCTCCACTTCACTGATGACATTGTTCTAATAACATCAAACATTAGCCAAGCAGCACAAATGCTGGCCAACTTCGACCATGAGTATGAAAAGGTCTGACTACAGCTGAATCTCACGAAGACAATGTTTATGAGAAACTGTCTCATTCCTGACGCTCTATTTGCTCTCAACAGAATGAACATCTCCGAATGCAAGTTATGTGTACCTAGGTCGAGAAGTCAACATGACGAATGACCTGGCACCTGAGTTGCACAGGAGAAAGAGAGTGGCTTGGAACATCTTCAAGAGCATCAAGGAAATAGCTAAGAGGATGAAGAACTCCCGGCTCCGGGCACATCTCTTGGATTCCGTCCTGCATTATCATATGCTTCAGAGACCTGGGCCCTAAGAAAACAGGATGACAATGCTATTTGAGTCTCCCAAAGAGGAATCAAAAGAGCTATGCTTTCACTCAAGTGAGAGAAAGAATCCGGAGTTCTGACCTTCATCGGTGATTAAGAATCAGGGACGCTGTCTCATTTGCCAAGGTGTCGAAAATCAGATGGGCTGGACATGTAATGAGATTTGGAGACGACTGCTGGACTAGAGCCATTACCGACTGGATTCCATGGGACGTCAAAAGATGGCATGGATGCCCACCTACGAGATGGTCAGACTTCTTTGTCAATACCCTGAACTATAGGTTTGAGGCTCTTCGTGTTCCTAGAATGAGCAGACGCCATTGGGCTACACTAGCATGTGATAGGGATGAATGGAGATGTTACTGGTGCCCGCTCAAGCAAATCAATGAATAATAAATGGGATCTCAAGTGATCAAGTGAGAAAAATATGCTCTTAATAATTCTTTTTTCACTCTAAAGTTTTATTTCCACAGATATTGAACACATCCTTTTTAAATCCAGTTTTACATGGCTCAAACCAGTGGGTAGGTTTGAGCTACTTTGTACTGAATTTGATGAAGAGTCAATTATTATTTGCTTAAACCATGATCAAATAAACCAGCTGCCCACATGCTTTATGAGCTACAGATAGGTAATTAATTTTCCAAAATTTGAGACCAGTGGCGTGACTTGGCTGATGGGATGAATGAAGAACACCCAGTGCCAAGTTTAGTACCTAATCAAATTTCACAGACTTCAAGTGGTGAACAGGATGGCAAACCAACAGCATTCAAGTCTATTTGCTTTTGATAAAACACCATTTCCTCTTTCTAATGAAGAAAAAACAAATGATGTGGTTCATGATATTTTGAAGAAAAAGAACGAAGTGAAATGGGCTGTATATGTTAAATGCTTCTTCCTGAACAACTTCACACATAGATGAGCCAAACAAGAAAGTTAAAGAAATGCAGTAGGCAGCCATCACAATAGTGAAACATGTTTAAAGGAGTGTTTTGGAGAGTTCAAGGAATTAACACCAAGGAGTGTTTTATTTCTCAGGGGTGGTGGGGGGAAGAAAGATTGCAATTAGAGTTTGATTTTCTTTGAAATGGAGGCTACTGAAGGGATGTAGGATCATATCATCTCAAAAATTAATCCTTGTTGAGTAGGTTTTGAGAAGAGGTTCTATAGCCCATAGAAGGGGCATCCCACCTCCTCACTCTGAGACCATTGTTTGATTTTTGCCTACAAGGGAACATGGGAAAAAAATCTGCTCAGCAATCTGTCCACTCCTTTCTGGGTCACACAGGATCAGGGGAAGTTTTCAAGTATTCTCTAAATGTCCCCCTTTCTTCTTTCCGAATGTATATCTGACAATATGGCACATGATTTCAGGTCCTACTTACAATTTATTCCCCCAATAATTGATCTTAACAGCAATTTATCAATGAGAAAAATGCCTTATGACTTGAAGTGCTTTCCTAATTCGTATGGTATACCTCTGATCCCAAGAGACTTGAAACATGCAGTAATTGACGAAAAATGCATTACTTGGAGTGTTTTATTGCAGTTACAAAATGAAATGTATACATAAAAATTAGGGAACTGTTAGGTGCAAAGTATTAACTAGGTATTATGAGCATCCTGGCTGTAGCCATGACATCATCCAGAGCCAATCAGAAGCCTTTGAGCAACTAGCTTCTAACCACAATTCATAATCAGGTCATGTTTCAAGATCTGTTTTTTTCATGAAAATTGTTCATAAAACAAAATATAGACTTATAATACACATGAAGCTTATCTGATCAGACTATTCACATTTCATCTCACTCTCCAGAGCCATTCTTTCATTCCTAAGACAGGAAATTCTCTTTGAAGAAAGAAGGCAATATTACTAAAAATAAAAACCTTTTGAAATTATATCCTCAGATAATAGTAAAGTCTAAAAGTTAAAAGGGCTAAAGAGAAAACACTGCCTAGAGAAAGATGCAATATTGCTAAAGAATAATCACATTATTATTATATGTACTATTTTATACTTATATATTACAGAATGCATATTACAAAGTGTACTATACATTACATTATACATATTATAAAAATATAATCTACATTAGGAGAATTACTATTTTTATTCAAAACAGAAAAGGTGCATATGTGAATAATTTGTTTTCTGTCCACAAAATAAATGATTTAAATCATATATGACAATAATAATCAAAAGAACAACAACAAAAAAAGAATCTACATTTAGGGAAGTGGAAGTTATATAAATACATGTAAAAAGAGTTAATTTACTCCCAATATTGATTTTCATTCTTTATTCATAATGTAGACACCCTAAGATCTGCCAAGATCTAAATAATATCTTTCCTAATTATTATGTATTACTTAGAAGTTTTTCTTTTTCAAAAAGACATTTTATTTGTTTTGAATTGTAAAAAGCTTTTCCTTGAAGTATACATACAGTAAAGTACACATATTATATCATCTCTAAATGATTTTAAAAGTTTCCATTTTTATTTCCTTTGCTAAATTTAAATATCCAAGCTTGACTTAACTGGGCTTAGTTAAAGATGCATTTTAACCAACCTAAAATAGCATTTTAGTAACAAAAGATATTTTCAAGCACGATTTTCATCATTTCCCTGTTGATATTGGCAATGGACGAAAACTAACGCAGAAAAAGCCTTTGCCTAGCAAATACACATTTCCCCTTTTCCCCTTAGTTACAGAGGCTTGTATTTTAGCTTACTTCCAAATATAATTTTCTCAACTTCACTCACAGCAAAGTGTGGCCGTGTGCTTAAGTGCGGAAGAAACTTCCATGAAAGCTTCTTTAGAGCAGCCTCCATCTCTAAAGAGAAGTGAAAGAAGCTTCCCGGCTCTGAACAGTCCCACTCTATTGGGTCTATATAAAGAAATTCGGAGTTGTTTTCTCACTCACTGCCAAACTTGATTTAGAAGTTTCTTGCAGGTATTTGCAAGAGGTTGTCGTCATCTCTTAGCTAGATGAGAATGATAGCTGTTTATAGGTAACATGCTCCTTGTTTGTTCAGAGGGATTTTCTATATATTATTTGTTTATCCTCTAGAAAAAACTTGTCTATACTCCAGCAACAACTTACAGAGAGGGAGAAGAGTATCTTTCAAGGCACCCAATACAGAGGTGACCTGATTTGGGTTCCAGCTCATCCTCAGAACTTAGTTCCTACATATTGCAGACCCTCCATCCATATTTATCTGACAAAAACTGGGCCCTGAAAAATACTACTGGGGCTGAAAAAATAGTACAGTGCATAAGGAACTTGTTGTGCTTGCTGCTTGCACACAATCGAGCACCAACTATGGTCCCCTGAGCACTGCCAGGAGTGATCCCTGAGCATAGGAATAAGTAAAACTCAGAGCACATCTGGTTGTGTCGCCCCCACCCCCGGCAAACAAACAAATACAAAATTATTTCAAAAAGTTTGTACTCCTATGTTTGTTGCAGCACTATTCACAATAGCTGAAATCTGGAAACACTCCAAGTGTTCAAGAAAAGATGGCTGGATGAAAAAACTGTAGTACATATACACAATGGAAGAAGACATCATGCTATTTGTGACTATGTGGTTGGAACTAGAGGGTATATTGCTGACTGAGGTTAGTCAAAAGGAGAGGAAAAGATACTGAATGATTGCTCTTATCTGTGGGTTATAAAGAAATTGTAAAGAAGTAAGGAATGACTGAAAAACAATAAAACCTGAGAACTTGTCTACAAAATGAACTTGTCAAGGGTTAGTATGTATGAGAGGACTCCCAGAGATAATGAGTGAAGTGGACACTTCGGTGTGGTATAGGATTATTGTAGCAGGAAACCCTATCATTAACAATACTGTAAATCATGGTGCTAAAAAAATATTTTTTTTAAAAAGAAAAAAAAAGTGCTGGGTCTTGAGAATTTATAAAGGAATAATGGAACAGAATCTGACTGGTCTTCATCGCTATTGTCTGGGATAAAAGACACTGATAACCACCTGGGAATGACTGCTGATGGGGAAGAAGCTCTTTCTGGAAGCTCTTTCAATGATACCCCACAAGCCTCGGGAAGTTTGTCTAGTGAGGAAGACTGTCAAGGAAGGCTGTGGTCTATGTTCATGTGTCTTATTTTCTACGATGTCTTGGGTAAACCCTGTATATTAAGATGAAAGGAAAGATGCTATTTCCCAACTCTATGTAAGATTTTATATATTTTTTCCTCTGTAGGGAAATAGCACATGATGAGAGACTTATTTCCAAGTTAGCGTGCTGCCCCTAAGTAGCACTGCAGGATATGACTGACATGAGATTCTGTGTGAGGCAGAATACTCTGGGCAACATAAAACCTACCTATTCTCCTATCTGTACCCGGCTCTCTTTTCAGGGTTGCTGTTAGCTCATGTTGCTTCATGCTTTGCATTAATGAGTCTGTGGCTGAAACCCATCCCTCCGGTTTTGTGATTGTTCCCTTTCCTGCTGGCATCCTTTGATGCTAAGATCTTGGAAACCTCCCAAAATACTGCAAAAGAAGGAAAGGCTTTATCCTCAATGTTTAGCATGGTGTCCTCAGGAAGTAGATACTTGTTGACTGATTCACATATGTAGTAGAGAAGGAGAATAACAGAGGTTAAGCACACACATGGGAGAGGCGGAGAGATGGCCTGTTCCCTGGCTCTGGGGGTGGGTGAAATGTACCGCCTTGATCAAGCCACTGAACATCAAAGGGTTTCACTTGTAAAATGGAAACAATATCAGTGCCTCGGGGATTCAACAATGCCTATCAGGAACACGAAGCAGAAGCTCTGGTCTTCCATTTAATTTCATTGGTTGTTGCTTCTGGACAACCTGCCAGAAGGGGGCAGTGTGGAACCAGCCAGTTCCTCTACGCAACTGAAAAAAAAAATTTTTTTTTAATCCAAGGTGTTGGGAATACTTGAGCCACCTTATTTCCCTTTCAGAATTTTTCTTCTCCTTCTTTAAGACATGCATGGTGGAGAAAGTATGCGCAAATCTTGGGGGTGGGTGAAAAAATCTAAAAAACCTACCCTATCCACCTCGGTAGGAGTAGGGCAGTATTGGGAAAACTCAGCCTGGGCAGAAATGCTTACAACGCTGTGCTTAAGCAAAACATGCTCCCTGCTTTCTCTAGTTTGAGAAAGGACTGACCTGCATATCTGTTTCTCTAAGGACGAGCTCAGCCCTTAAAACTCGGAACCACTCAATAAATCCTCCTTAAAGAAACTAACAGGGGAAAGTGAGTTAAGCAAGGCAGCCAGTGTGCGGAAGAACTCACTTCACTCCTTTGAATCCTTCTCTTTCCCCAAATCAACAGAAACTTTTTAAGAGGATGGACTTTTCTCACTGAAATAAAACCAGTGTTCCACCTTAAGGTACAAAATGCTTACAGCCCCTGAATCAGACTAGGTGAAAGCTTCCTGGGGTACTGGAGAATGAAAAATAAATAGTGGCTTACAGGCTCCCCTGAAGCATTGAAGGGGCTAAGCTGGGGGTACCAGGCCTCTGAACTGGCCCAGAGGCCTCACTGGGACAAAGGAAAGGTCTTTCACTAATACAGGGTAATGCTCTCATGGCTTGGTATTCCTGGTCTCACGCCTCCGGGTGCATAAAGAGTCCTTCCACCTTTTAGACTTATCCACGTGCTCACTGAACCTCCTTTATAGTGAAAATTTGCCATTGCCATGAGTCCAAAGATGATGGCCTCCCTGGAATCATGGAAAAAACAGACTTACCTCTCTGATTTTGAATTGTATTGTGATACTCTACTGTCTTGACTCCTTTACTCAGTGAGTGACTAGAGACACTGTCCTGAGAAATAGGATTTTTCTCTTGAAAAGGAGTGTGTGTATGTGTGTGTGTGTGTGTGGGGGGGGGTGTCTTCTCCAGTACCTCCTCTGTAACTTCCGGATGGTCTTCACTCCAGTGTGGTGTGTCCCCCAGCCCAGACCACCACTGCAAGGGCCGCCATTAACATGTCATTTCCCCTTCCTGTTATCACAATATAAAGGACCTTCGCATTGACCTTTCTATCAAAACATCCTTTGTTTAGAATGAAAAGCTATTCACTGTGAGAGCCTTATCTATAGGGTTTAGCCAGAGGATCAAATCCAAAGAGCAGAATTCATTTACTTTGTATTAAATGAGCTCAGTTAAGAAGTCTCAATTTTGGCAGAAAGGTGCATTAATCACAAGGAAAAGAACAGCTCTCGCTTTTCACAGCTTCTGGTTTACTTTCAATACAGTTACACAGGGAGGCTTTTGTTCCTGAAAAGTAGCACTGTATTTAAATACAGTAAATATAACAAAATTGCCTTCTTAAAATTACACAAGAGTTCCTCCAGCCCAGGATGCCCATAATGACCTCAGTGTTGCACGACGAACTTTATGGCTTCAAAAAGGCTCTAAATTAGTTTGGACAGATGGGTCTTATCCGAGGAAATCAATGAGTTTTTGTGAGTCTGACTTAATTTTTATGCAGCTAGCACTTTGAGATGAAATTAAAATATGTATGAAAAACATATTAAAGTTTCCCTTGGGTCTATAGTTGTTTGTACATTTACAAGGTGTTAAAGAGATGATTTAAAAACTAACTCTATAAGGGATCAATGCAGGCACACTATGATTTATGGCCTTCCATGACATTTTTGACACTTTGGGCCTAATGTCCTGTGCGTGTTGAACCACTAATTATCTTTTAATTCATAAGGACTTGGTGGTATTTTATAAGTGTAATATAATATATAGGGTTGGATCACATAGACGAGCTCAGAGAGTGACATGCTTTACACGCCTGGCTGAGTGGGTAACATGTGTAAGCAAATTTGGGCCGAACCTTGCTACAAAAGTTTCTTCCTGACTCTATAAAACTGAATCATTGATTTTACCTTCTGGCTCCTGGAACCGTTCCATGTTTTATGTTGTCAGGTGTGTGTAGGGTTAATGTGTTAGTGGAATGGAAATCATATTTCTCTTGAAATCCAAGCAGTTAAACAGTGCCTTGAATACAGTTTGTGCCCAATAAATGTTGACTAAATGTATATGTAATTGATTGATAACTATCCGAAATGTATTTGATTCTGGTTTTCCTCTTCCCTTCCAAATCAGATGATTCAGCAGGGTTACTTAAGGATGCAATATGAAGCATCTTGAAGGAGAAATCAGTGCGATGTGCAGGAGGGAAGGTAGATGGCTCCCTGGTAACTCAGGAGCCAACAGCATGGAATTTCACATGGTGGGAATGGGAGGGAACCTGTGAATTTTGATGAAGGGAAATCAACACAAATAGCGGGATTGATGGTGGAACATGGTATGTCTGAAACACAACTATGAATAACTATATAGATTGTGGTGTCTTAATACTTAATAATTTTGGGGGGAGGGGGCACACTTAGCAATGCTCAGGGGTTACTCCTGGCTCTGCATTCAGGAATTACTCCTGGTGATTCTCTGAGGACCATACAGGATGCTGAGGATGGAACCCAGGTTGGCCACTTGCAAGGCAAGCACCCCACTTGCTGTACTATTTCTCTTGCCTCAGTAATTAATAATTTAAAAATAATTATAAAGAAACTCCACATCCTGATAATACTGCCATGGAAAGGGGATCATGGAAGAGGAGGGGAAATTTGCTCTGAGATGAAGTAAGAGAAATAATGTGGGTATGGTAATGTTTACTATTCCTCTTGTATTGATGAGCAAACAGAGTCATAGCAACATGATACAGCATATCTAAAATTATGACGTAAATAGGAATAAAATAAGTTTCCACTTCTAAAAATACACATATTTTAAAATTTAGACCCTGTGATTTACAAATCTGTTAACAATAAGATTTCAAACATAAAATATCCTAGCACCTATCCCACCATAACCTCCTACATCCATGTCCCCAGGTGCCCTTTTTGAGAGTTGACTAGTGGTATTTTAAAATATATTGGAAAGATGAGAGTAGAAAAACCAGTCTTCTAAGGAATTTTCTCCTTACCCATTCAGCTGGGGCAGAAGTCACCATGAGGAGGGATGACCTTTTCCAAGTAAACTTGGTGGTCATTGTCCACTATTCTGCTTTACCCCAGCTCCTGGAGGTGAGGGCTAATAGCAACCCTGCCCCCACTCCCCCCTCCCCGCCTGCAGTATAGATGATAAAAATAAGCCACAGAGATAGGTAGCTGCTGTTGGTTACTAAGCTGCTAAAAGGCCAAGGTAGGCAGATAAAGACTCATAGGAGTCTTGTTGATGTGAAAGATCAGACTTACCTGAATTGCTTCCACTAAGGTTTTTCTGCATGTGAGCTGTGCAGGTGTATACAGGGTGCAGAGGAGAGAAAAAGGAAGACAAGTGATTCTTTAGACACTATCACTGCCAACAGTTAGAAGTTACAATGTGACTTATATAGTTCATGGAAACTTTACATAATAAAACAGTCCTTGGAGCTAAGGATCAATATCAAACCCCATCACCGATGATGAAACTGAGTCACAGAGTTAAAGTGATTGCCGTTGATTACAAAACTGGTAAGATTCTGAGGCACACTAACAGTAAGATGGAATTCTTAATCGTTTTTAGCTTAAACCCTGTGGTGCTTGGAGCTACTCCTGGTTCAATGCTGGGGATTGCTCCCAGTAGGTTCTGGGTAATCACGTGGTTCCAGGGATCAAACTCAAGGCTCCTTAAGGCAAAACATGTACTCTAGGCTTTTGAGATATCACCCCATTTCCCCCACCCCTTCAGTCCAAAGCTTATATTTTTTATCACCACATCAACCAACATTGGACTCTCTTCTGGGTGAAATTTATGGAGTTCAGTGCAGATGAAAGGGCCAAGAGCTGTAACAAAGCACTGGGCCACTGGTCTTGGAAACCAAGAGTTTTAAAAATAGGAGAAGCAAGCATGGGTCTAGCAAGACATAGCACGAGTGGATGGTTGTAAGCGTCAGGGGCAGGTCAATGATTTTCTACTACCAACAAGGGGAATGTGTATGTTTGGGGGGGAAGTGAAAGTTCATGGAGGACTAGGGTTTACAAAGTCAAGTGTTGGACAGATGTTTGCACAGAAATCACAGGAAATCCAGTCCAAAGTGACTGCTTCTTGAGATTTTCATAAAAGATAATCTGTGGGTGCAACCATAGATCTCCAGCAGCATTGGAATCCTGGCCTTCTTTTGCCACCCCACCTTCTTCTTTTTCATTGGTAGGTAGTCTCTGTGCTCAGGGTTGCAGGAGAGCTGCTGCACCTCCAAGAATCACAAATACATTCCATTTAGGAAGGAGGAGGAAGAAGAAAAGACACCGACTCTGTTGGGAGAACCAAACCATGGCTAGCTTGTGTCTTATTGACCCAAACTAGCCACTGATCATTCCCAAGAGTGTACACACCAAAAATGTCCAAGCTATTGGAAGTTGGGTATCTAAAATCCCCACCTGCGGGGTATAAATGGTTGACTTATATTTCACTGGATAGACTCAACAAATATGAATCTCTATAAATTCAGAAGAAGGGAGAAAGGAGAGTGGGCAGGTAATAAGTACAGTCTTCCATAGGACATAAGACAAAAGAGAACTAGTAGCTAAGAAGGAAGTTAATTTTAAGAAGAAAAAAGATGTAATATAAAGAAAATGTGGTTAAAAGCTGTCTAGTGAGCCAGAGATTTGCATATGAGACAGTTAATTGGGAATTGAGACTGGAGTGTATTGGGACAAAATCAAACACTGGCACTTTTAATATCTGCTTGCAGCTAGATTTTAATTTGGAAAGTAAGAAGAACATATTGGCAATCTGTTTGTTTTGCTTTACAACTCTATTGAGGTAAAATTAAAGTGCAACAAATTATACTATTTAAAAACATACAAAATTTTGAGAGCTAACATGTGGATAGAAAATCATCACTGCAATGAAGATCATGAATATTCTCCTTGCTCATCATTCTCTGTCTCTCTATGCCTCTTTGTGTCTCTGTGACTTTCTCTATTCTCTACCATTTTTTCCAAGAAATTAGGAGTCTACTTTCTGTTCCCATTGATTAGTTTGTATCTTCTGGAGAGTTTAAGATACCTCCAATTGCTACATTGGAACAAGTTAGTTGTTCGTTATTATTACTAATTCATAGTGTTTGCCTATAACATTCCTACATGAAAGTCTTTGTGTAGGGATGCCTTCATTCCAAAACACCTAGAATCAGAATGGATGGGTCACATCATAAATGAATGTTTAACTTTTAAAGAAATTACCAAACTTGTCTAAAATCATGCTGTTTTACATTCTCACTTGTACTGTGTGAACCTCTGAGTTGTCCCACACAGACTCTTCAATCCCTTGGATGGTCAGTCTTTTTCACTGCAGTCATTTCTAATGGGTGTGGGTTGATTTCTGTTGGTTTTATTTTGAGCTATTTTTCATGTGCTTATTGGCAATCTTTCTGTCTTCTTTTATGAAGTGTCTTTGAATTTTGATGCCACTTCTAAAAATGGTTAATTTATCTTGTTATTGTTAAATTGGCTATTGAGTTGGATATCAAATGGATATCAATTTGAGTTGGATATCCTATGAGAAACCTAATATATGTGTTACAAACACGTTCTCCTAGGGAACTGTGGTTTTATTCTTTAACACTGTCTTTTGAAGAACAAGGTTTTAAATTAATATGAAGTTCAATGTATTAACTTTGTCTTACATGTTTTGTGCTTTCTGGGTTCTAACAACTTATATTTGCCCCCAAGGCCTCAAAGATTTTTTTCCTAGAATCTTTATGGTTTTAGATTTTTACATTTAGGTCTATGATCTACTGCATTGATTTTTATGTATAGTGTAAAGTAAGGATTTATGTTCTTTTTTTCCCCCCAAATAGATATTCAATTGACCCCACATTATTTGTTGAAAGGCTTTGACTTTTCCACTAAATTGCCTTGGAAACTATGATGAAAATCAATTGGTCATATGCATTTGAGTCTCTTTCTGAATTTTCTTCTGTTTCACTGATCTTCGTCTACATATTTGTTTATATCGAGCAATCTTTGATATCTTTGATTATGGTAACTCTCTAGTAAGTCTTGAAATCAGATATTGTTAAATCCTCCAAGTTATCAAATTATTCTCTGTTGTCTGGATTTTAAATAAATTTTAAAATAAGTTTGCTAGTCATGCCTATTTTTAAAAAGTATCCTTGAAATTTGATTATCTGTACTGAATGTACAGCTTAATTCAGAAAGAATTATCATTTTACTAAAATATTATGTTATCTATATTTCATGATATTTATGGCTATTTAATAACTACCAATAAATAATAATCTATAATGAATAATCAGTAATCAGTAATAACTTGTGAAGTTATATATCAATTTATATTTCTCTCTAAGTCTTCATTTCATTTTAGTGATATTTTAAAATTGTAAGTATATGATAAATTTACTCCTAATTATGTTATATCATGGATAAATTTTGGGTCAGTAGAAGCTATAAACTCATTAGGCAAGAAACAGTAGATTGAATCAGAAGAATTTACCATTCAATCTAGTTGAGAGATTATAGCAATTGTACAGATAAGAAGTCTAGCTGGAGAAATGAATTACATGAACATCTAGTGACAAGAACCCTGTTTTTTTTTCTGTAAGCTATACTTTTTGAAGGTAATGGTGCATAAGAAATGCTATCTTGGAGTAGACAGGAGTGTAGAGTGCTCATGGTGTATAGAATACCCTCAGGTGAAGGGCAAAGTTTGAAGTACTGAATGCAATTGACTTCTAAAATCAACTTCTGTAGAAATGGGTCTCAGCCTGGTCCATATAGCTTTGAAAATGTCTCTTTCTCTAGATAAAAAAAAAATAACCCCATCCCCTATCAATGAATAATAACTTTCAACAGAATTTCAGAGCTATCAAAGTTTTAGGTCATCTTCAAATTAGGTTTGGGAAATGGAAGTTCTTACTTTTAAAAATATAGTTTTGTATTTAATAATACTAACATAGTAACAATATATGATAATGCATTACTATATTATTAGACGACTAAACATATTAATATGCACATTGACATAATATATTTCTAGCCTACCTGGATATCACTATTTATAGATGTACAGATATGCATATATTAGGTGAATATGTATATTGATAAAGGTAAAGGCCCTCCCGTTGATCATTGATTTGCTCGAGCGGGCCCAGTAACGTCTCCATTGGAGACTTTGTTGTTACTGTGTTTGGCATATCGAATACGTCACGGGTAGCTTGCCAGGCTCTGCCGTGTGGGCGAGATACTCTCGGTAGCTTGCCGGGCTCTCCGAGAGGGGTGGAGGAATCAAACTCTGGTCGGCCATGTTGGCTGCGTGAAAGGCAAATGCCCTACTGCTGTGCTATCGCTCCAGCCCTTATCAATGTGTATATTCATAAGCACATTGATAAATTTCCTTAGATAAATGTATGCATTTTGTGCATACAGACATGCATATATCAACGGTTAGTGATGAAACTAACTCATGAAAGCAAAACCTATATGAAGGGTTCCCTCTGCCTTGCTGAAAATGAGTGCCAATGAGCACAGCATGGAAAATCACCACAGCTTTTTGTTTTATGAAAGAAATCTCAATGACAAGTTCATTTAGTCAAAATCAAGCCTAGGGAATTTTATTTTTATGCATCCACATGGAACAAGATGCAAATGAGGAGCATACCTGCATTTATATTTGATTACCTTCTAGTTAAAGTAAGTCATTAAACTGTTTACTCACATTTATAAGGACAGGATTTGAATTTTTATGTATTCCAGTGAAACAGACAGCATTTTCCAAACTTTGTATACTGCGAGGCAAGAAAGCTGGAGATGGCTTATGTGGCTGAAGAGCTCAAAGAATGCTCAAACCTAACTTCTGTCTGATTGGAACAAGCTTCTCTTTAGATCTCTGTTTCCACAGAGGTACAAGAAGTCATTTTCTTTTACTTCATACCACAGGCAAGAAAAGCAGGCTGATATGCACCAAGGTGAAGTTAATTAAAATTCCCTCCCATCTCCCCACCCCCAGACCAGTGAAAGTAATAATATCTTTAGTAACTTTTGTTTGTTTTTCTATGTGAGGAACTCTGACAGGCACTTTTTACACAGAACCTCTATTTGCTTCTTACTCGACTACTTACTCTATTAAGAAAGATTTGCATCCCAAATGGCCCTCAGTACTCCATTCTTCATGTCTCTCTCCTCTCAGAGGGACTCCATTGCCCCCAAGGTCAGGGCAGTCAGTCCATTCTGTTTTTCCAGAAGTGCTCGTGAGTGCACTATTACAATACCCCACCCCAGCACCCATCTCACATGATCATAATTGCATACCCACCTGGCTTTGATTCTCATCAGATAATGGCTCTGTGAGATCAGAGACTATATCAGTATCATTAAATAATTATTTATGGAATAAATATTTTGTCTTCCATATTTATTTTATGCTCTTTCTTGATTACTAAGTAACTGTATAATGGCATGATAATCAGTACCATTTTATAAAAATTCAAATAGGAAACTGTGCCCCAGCAAAGTCAAAACACCTATTAAAACTGTCTGAGACAGAATTGGAAGAAAGGTTGACTAAAGACCTCTTCAATTATATTTCAGTGCTTTAAGAAATTGTCCTAATTTCTACTAGAATAAGCTCTAGTCCCAGCATAAATATCTATGTAGTTATGACTTTTGTAGTTCTTACTTCTCTTATACTTTCTTGGGCAGTGCCCAAGAGACTTGACTCTTCTTATCCTTTTTCCACTGTTAAAAAACATCATTCTATTGTAATCTCCTTTTCCTTTGAGAATTAGACATAATGCAGGTCAAAAAGATCTTTACCATATGTACAATTGCCTATTTCAGATGAAGACAATCCTAAAGCTCACCCCACAAGAGTGAACGGTCATCAAATTTCCTGGCTTTTACATTGTCCTCTCCCACTTGGTGATGAGCTAGTATTCTCTGAGCTAAGGTGAAATCTGCAGGCATATGTCATGGCTTATGACTCTAGAAAAGGAACACAAACAGCTAATGATGATAATGGGCAAGTGGTGAAAAAGCCTTTATCTGCCTTGAATTGGGTCACATAGTCAAGTTTCTTGAGCAACTATGATTATCTGAAAGTACAGGTCTCTTCTGGATCTCATTTCCTTCAACCCTGATAGATGTTTGAAACAAAATTCCTATGAGATAGTAGGTGGGTGGGTGGAGGAGGAGGAAGACTGGTGTTGTAAAAGCAATTTCACTGCAGCCAATAAAATTTCTGGTCCTGACACTACTATGATACTGATTTTTTAAAAAATTTAATCAACATATATTTTCTTGTTATGTATATAATGATTTAATTATTATATTATTATATATTATATCATTATATATTAATTATTATATCATTATATACATAACAAGAAAATATATGTTGATTAAATTTTTTAAAAAATCAGTATCATAGTAGTGTCAGGACCAGAAATTTTATTGGCTGCAGTGAAATTGCTTTTACAACACCAGTCTTTCTCCTCCACCCACCCACCTACTATATAACAGGATATACAAGATAACAAAATCATAATTAGTGATCTGAGAAATGGATTAAGGAAAAAATAACAGTTCTTTGAGATCCTTGATTACTCTTAGGATAAGTTTAGTCTCTGAGCCTTGTTTTCTTTAGTCTCTCTACTACTTTTGAATATGAGGTCTGTCACTGAAAGTGGAAAGTTGTATTTTGAGTTCAAAGGCTGCAGCCTGACTTTTTCTGTACTTGCTCTCCAGACTACGGCAGGGTCCTACTGCCCAACATACTTTGTTCACACAAAGCAGTAAACCCCAGTTGTATTTCATCCTGATTCTTCATGTTATTTCAATGAAACAATCCAAGATTCTGAACCAAGACTCTAACAGGAGGTATAAATCAGGACAGGAAATATTTTATTTTCTTTGATACTTCTTCCTTTAGGAACTTGGATATTTGGGTCATTCTACCTGTCTGCCATTTATTCTTAGGCTGGTAAGAAACTTGGGCATACTGAAATAGTGGACAGTCTGGCACTGAAAAGAGAGATGACAATCACCTTCTGCATGCTTAGGACAGTAAACATCAAATAACAATAACAACAACCACACAAATCCATACACTTGTTTCTGTATGTGAACTTTCCCATAATACATAGCACTGTCTTTTTCCAATTTTTTTTCAGTTTCACACAAAAGTGGGTTGAAGCACAGACACTCCAGAACCTTCTCCCAGCCAGGATGGGACTAGATTCTAGAGGTTCAAAGCTCCACTAAGTTTTTTTTTAGCTTCTTGCAAATTCCATACTTCCTCTTCCCTCAGACCTTTGCTGAATGACTTCCTCCTTCTGGAATGTTCTTGTGAATTGGTTCCCTTTCTCCTTCATTTTACTGATCAATTCTTCCCTGGTTATCATATTTCCAGCTTTGTTACACTGTTACATATTTTATTGAGGGAAATCTCACCATAATGGTTTTCCTCTCTAAGTCTGCATTTGATTGGATCTCAGGTTTGAGCATTCCTACAGCATCTTACCATTAAGGGAACACTGTTCACACTTCACTATTTACTTCTGTGATTCTCTGATTGAACTCTATTTTTCCCCCTATAAGTTAATTGAGGACATGAACTCCTTAAAATTGTTTTTCTTAAGCTTATTCCAATGCCTGGCATCTAGAAAGGTCCAATCAAGAACTCGTGAATAAAACTTTGAGTCAACACAGTTACTGTCTGTGATGTAAAGGACCCTATCAAGACTAAACCTGTGAATCCAGTTCTGAACCATTGCCCTAGAGAGCCATTGAATCCCCAAACACCAAAGCATGAAACTTTCATGTAACTTCACACCCTAAGTCTGGTTTTTGCCCAGAATTCCCAGCCTCAACGTGGTGTGTGCTCAGCCACTCTCATTTCCTACAATCTAAGCCAGTGTGTTTGGTGGTTTAATTTCCTTTCTGCAAAGCAGGTACTATAACAAAATAGCAGGAGTCATAGCTGGCCCCTAAAATAGCACACGCTCCTTGGTCCTGTCCTTGGGAGGCTAGCCACAGACATGGGGAGATTATTAACACAATAAACCATAATTCTGCAAATTTGTACTCAGGGACCTTTTTATTGCCAGGTTGGGGACTATTTAATCTATGGCTTGACTCCTAGTTTACTGGATTACTTGGTTACTAAGAAACCAGGTAATTGACACATAAACCACAAGGATTTACAAAAGATGCTGGACCCAATTTTATATTTTATGAACTTAGTAAAACTTTTAGTTACATATTTAGAGTTTTTAATGACATTTATGGCATTTTTAACGTCCACATTCCATATCATAACCAATTTTCTATTAGGGTTAAGTCCCCAATAATACTGGGTCTGAGAAAGAGGTTTTGAAATTTTTACCTTTATTAATCATTTTTAAAAACCCTCTGGTACTACATAAATCATTTGAAAATTAAAATACCTAAAAATGTTTCCATAAAATGCTTCTATGAATCCCACATACATTCTAGACCTTGTTCTCCCCTAAACTTTTCATCTTGGACCTGGTAAAGCAGTTGCTCCACTTGGCCTTAGTGACCTGTCTCGGTGTTCTTGTGTGACCTCCATGAGCTGAGCTCCAGGCCATCTGTGTCCCTTTCCAAGCCTCCACGACCCTGTAAAGGACAGGAGCTCTTCAATGTGCAGGGAAGTGTGACAAACCCAATGAAATAATATGTGAAGGCATTTTATAACCCGTAAAATGTTTTATGATTAATAATAATATTATGGAAAGTTCTGACTCTTATTACTGCAGTCTTACATTTTTGTCTTTGATTTTTATGTACTATGTAACATTTTGTCTTTGATTTTACATATATTATGTAGGATATAGTGCTGATTCCAAGAACAGTCTATGTCAGCTTTCATGTAGATACCAATCTCTTAAAATGTCACTTTTTTACTTTTTATTTATTTATTGAATCTCTGTGAGACCCTTACAAAGCTGTTCATGGTTATTTCAGTCACACAATATTCACTACCCATCCCTCTGCCAGTGTACATTTCCCAGCACCAGTGTCCCCAGGTTCCCTTCTACCACCACCCACCCCCTACCCTTCAGCCTGCTGCTATGGCCTTTCTTTTGTCTGTATGTCAGTGACAGACAGTCTCTGTCTGCCTGTCAGTCAGTCTGTCTATCTGTCTGTCTCTATCTCTGTCTCTGTCTCTCTCTTTTGTTTTGGGCATTGTGGTTTACAGTATCGACACTGAAAGATTAACAATAGCATCCCTTTACCTACTTTCAATACTCAGATCTTGTCCAGCATGATCATTCCCATCTACTATTATCATACTGGTCTCTTCTTTCTCTAACCTACCCTTCTCTGCCCCACACACACTTGTGGTTGATTCCAACCATTGACCAGTCCTCCTAGCCCCTGTTTTTTCCTGGCCATGAATGTTAGTCTTCTACTATATATCTTTATTTATATACCACAAATAAATGTAGTCATTCTATATCTATCCCTCTCCTTCTCACTCATTTCACTCAGCATGATACTCTCCATGTCCATCCATAAAATAACTGTCTTCTCCCACAACCAAATTCAGGATCTGTTCAGTGGGAAAGAAGCCATCTTACTGGAGTCCAACTCCAACATGGCTAGTGGAGCTGAAAGCTACCAGAGATGGCTCACGCTCTCATGCAGGCAACCCTCCAGAGATCCTTCTCCATTGGTCACTGGCTCTCCTAAACCCTATAGGCCTGCTCTCAAGAGTGATCAACAGACAGGAGAGCATCTGTTTGCAGGAATCAAAATGGAAAACAAACAAACAGGAGAGTAGGTCCTTAAGGCACTCATTCACCCCACGCCTCACATTTCAATTTGCAAATTAAGTGCCCACTTCCTCGCTTCCTCTTGTTGCAATGTGTCTGTGTGAGTGGCATTGCACTTGTTTTCAGGACTCACGTACTTGGTGGTGGACTAGAGACTGCATGAAGATGTAAGCTCTGTCAGGGATCAAGTTCAGGGCCTCCTGCATGAAGGTAGGGTCTCTATTATAGAGCAATATCCCTGAGCCCAATTTGGGATTTTCATTAAATTAGGTATTGAACTTTGCTGGGTTGTCTCCCCAGAAGAAGGTGGAAGTTTGGCTATCTGTGAGCATGTAATGACCCTTTGTTAAAGAGAAAAGAGTCTCATTGCAAACCATGATGCTCAAAAGTAGAGAGAAAGTAAGAAGGAAATCCTTTGCCTTAGAGGCACGGGGTGGGGGTCAGGTGGGAGTGGCAGGAGGGATACTGGGGGCATCGGAAAATGTACAATGGTTTGACATTTTATGACTGAAAATCATGAAAGCTTTGTAACTCTATCTCATGGTGACTAAATAAATAAATAAATAAATAAAGCACTGTCTTCCAACTCCCTACGGGCATCTGCATGGCAAAGATTTTAGTGGGCAGACCTCCATCTGCTGGTGCCCCTCACATTCCTAAAGAACTAATAAGTGTTAGCATTGACATGTCTTGCACCTTTTAAAGGGTAACGTCTATCTATTTCATTTGCTTCCAGGAATCCCCCTTGAGAGAGAAGATCAAGGTTCAGAGAGGTGATATGACTGGCCTGAGTTCACATAACCTGTAATAACAGACCTGAAGCCAGCCTTCTTCCTGCATGCCATTGGATAGGTCTTAAGGAAGCTACATGCCTGCTTTGTTCATTTCAGTTCCATATCCCATTTCTTCCAGGAAGAACCCTCCCCCTAACAACACCCCCAGACTCTTTAGTCTCATGAAACTCTATCTAATAAACAACTTTGATTTTTTTCCCCTTTCAAAATCTAATTGAAAATGTCTTGTTAAACCTAGATGCTACTTAATTTGTGCCCTCCTCTGTCTTCTTTCTTAGGTGACAAAGAAGCCTCACAAAATCAAGCTTTCTTCCCCTTAAATGAAGTAATTCCACGACAATGATAATTCTCATACTAAGCAACTCCACAGAAGAGTTAGGTCCTACTGACATTTCCCGTTGCATCTTCTATTTGGAAAGTTTATATAATGCCAGAGTAAAAGGTCCTCTCTGGGAAAAAAGCTTGGCACAGAGAAGGGAGTTTTATGTTAGAGAAATAATAGCTTCTTTAAGATGCATCTCCTTTCTAATAGCTACAACACCATCACTGATGAAGTCAGAGTGCTCTGACTTAGCCACATCGATTCTTCAACCGATTTTAAAAATTACCCGAGGAGCAGTGTGGCAGAAGAATGCCCTTAAACAGAGCTTTTATGCCAGTACATCTCATTTACTGTGGGGCGAGGCATTCTTCCTGTGCCTCCTCCTCCAGCTGCTATGTACTATTAATACCATGTGAAGAATGTAGCATATTATGGGCATGAAAAGCAGAGGCAAGAGAAGGAGGTGTCCCTGAGTCACCTTGGTGCTTGTGAAGAATGAATGCCCACTCCTGAGTAAGGTCTGCTTCCCCCAGGAAATGCTGGACCACAATTCTCCAGGGAAATAGTTCCTGGGGGCGTGAGGCAGGGGAGGAGGTGGGGGCTTAGTGAGGTAACCCTGACCATGAACCTCTGATTTTAGGACCACGGGCCAACTCAGGAGAGGGTTTCTCCTGCCATGAGCTGACCTTGTTCTCCGGGTGGCTACGGACCTGCTCAGGAGTGTCCGACCCCAAGCCCCTCCCACAAGCCTCAGCACCAGATGAGCTAAATAATAAGTAACACATGTAAGAGTTTTTACAGTTTACAAAGTGCTTTTACATAGTCATTACAAGGCAGGGCCTCTGCCGCAGGAGTTTGGAGTTTGGAGGCTCCAACTGTATTTAAAAATGGCATGAATTCCAAAATAGGTTGTAGAAGCATAATATATTTTTACTGTTTACAGATAACAAATCAGGGCAGCTAGGACATACAAACCCACATACACAAGCCATTACCACCATCACCACCATCCACACATTTTTTTTCTGCTGGTGCTATTAAAACATAATTGCAGATTATTCAAAATAATCATTTATGAGGCTTTATAGATTGTATGGGTCAGAGGCCCAAGTTTGCAGTTTTAAGCTCACTGCCATTTCCCTCTTTATTAGTATATCACTAGTGTGTGTAGGTGTAAATTTTATAATCTTCTAGAAGGTGAAGTCATGCACCAAGTACTCTCTAGTTTCCACTATGATAGGCTGATTCCAAGATGGTGACCTCTCTCTGTCATCAGGATACACTTTCCCTTTTTGCTAAACTTCTGGATCTCATTTAAGTAACATACTCAAGGCGTAATTCTCTTAAATATATAGCCTTATGCTAAGATGGAAAATATAGTCTTTTAAGCAACTATCTGACAGAAATGGTTTAAGATGCTCTTTAGTGAAATGATAGCCATGAAGCAGTGAGAAGACCCATGTCAAATGCTGAGTGGAACTGTTAGACGGATTTGAATACCTTGGACTTTGGATAATATTTTAAAGGATTTGGTCATCAGATTGCCAAAGTGGTGTCCTTAACCTTCACCTTCTGAGAAAAAATTCACTTTTTGACTTAATCACTGCATGATTGGTTGGTTAAGCATGAGATAATATAGGTAATGACACAACGTGATTCTCCCTCTCAAGAAGTAGGCACAGGTAAAAAGTGCTTTACTTAGTGATTAAAAATCTGTTCACTGTGAAGAATTAAGGACTCTGAAGTTTCTTATAAAACCCATACAAAAGGTATAGAATGTATAGTAATCATTTTAAAGTTATTATGTTTATCAGTTATGAATCAAAGAAAGAATTTTCAAGATACTTTGAATGATAAAGAAATTAGCTTTTTTATTTTTTAATTTTAATTTTAATTTTTTTTGCTTTTTGGGTCACATCCGGCGATGCACAGGGGTTACTCCTGGCTAATACACTCAGGAATCACTCATGCTGGTGCTCAGGGGACCATATGGGATGATGGGAATAGAACCCTGGTCGGCCGTGTGCAAGGCAAATGGCCTACCTGCTGTGCAATCGCTCCAGCCCCCAAAGTTAGTTTTTTTTTTAAATTAAATAGACAATCAAGGGGGAACACGAGTGACAACCCAGTGCACTCTTGACTCTAGCTCTGCAATATTTGGTACTGCCCTCTTCATTGCACTAGCTTAGTCAAGAGTTAAATCAGCAGGGGTCTCCGTCATTTCTGCACATCTTGCAAGCAGAGGCACTGACTGTCTTTGCTCTGAACTGGGTTTACAAGGATGTTTATATGGTGAATAGCCTTAGAAGACAGAGATGGTATCTCCCTCTGGAGTAGAGGGCTGGCAGGCTAACTGCCCCTATAAAGCCATCCATCTTTAAGCTCAGGATTCTGGGTATAAGCATGTCACTGGGCCCTCTTCTCATTGCCCTGGAAATTCAGCTTAGGAACAGATGCAAATAAGCTGATGACCATATTGTCTGATGCAATGCGAATAGTCAAGTCATTTTTCTCTGGCCTAGAAATCCTGTGTCTACTTTCAGCATCTTTGAACCTTAGGAAACCTAATATTTAAGTTTGCAATTAGAATAAAGTATAAGATACTTTATAATACATAACAAACCATTTTTCCCCAATAAATTTTTGCGTAAATACACAGGACTGGAAGATTGCTCCATAGTTGGAAGCCAGGGCTGGAGTGATAGCACAGCGGTAGGACGTTTGCCTTGTGTGCAGTCAGCCCGGCTGAGCCGGGTTCGATTCCTCTGCCCCTCTCCGAGAGCCCAGCAAGCTACCGAGAGTATTCAATATGCCAAACACAGTAACAAGTCTCACAATGGAGACATTACTTGGCCCACTTGAGCAAATCAATGAACAACAGGACAAATTTTTTCGTGCATATAATGTGACTGCCCTAAACATGAGAGTGACATTCTTTCCTGCTTAGTGTGGGTAGGAAAGAACACCCTGGTTTTCTTTCTGAATGGATCAAAATAGGACAACAGAGCCTCTCTCTAGAACAAAGAAATCCAGGTATTCACTGCTGAGCCCTGGGCTTCTGACAATCACTGGCAAATCCATTTTGCCTGAGTCACAGGATGTTTGTAGGCGCTAAAGAAAATTTGGAGTCTATTAGAAAGTGGGATTGGGTGATGCACCTTGGCAACCAAAAATTTTTGGTAGACTAGTTGGGGTTGATCTTCCCACGTGCCGTATACCTCAGTACACAAACAGATCTGTTCCTGAGGAAATTTGCTAGTACAAGCTCTCTCCTACCAACATCATATGGTGTTCTGCCAGTTGTGCTTTCCAGATGCTCATATTTCAAGCCAATAGCTATGAATTAGGCATTAAGGGATCTGGTTCAGATCATAAATGTTATACAAATCAACCAGTATGGATTAAATGCTGCCACAGTCTATAACAGCTAAATGAGGGTCATGATTTCAAGCTGGTTAATAGACTCTAATACACTAAATGGTTTTATCAAACCCTTGTCCTAGGCATTCATCATAAGTGCGAAATTTTATATGGTCTTGCAGAACACTGGCAAGTCACAAACAACTCTGCCTTCTGCTCATAGAAGAAGTTTGGGATGTAAACTGAATCCTGACCAGCGTGGCCATTCTTGGGTAGGTGGATGGGTGGGTGGGTGGGAGAAATTCAGAACTGCAGTGGTTTATGGTGGGATCCAGTTAGTTAGTTATGCAGTTAGTTCAAGAGGAAGCACACACAGAAAAGCTAATGGGTATTATGATACTTTTCTCTTCTGGAGGGTTCATAAGCTTTGGGTGCATGTCTCCTCTTTGTTCGACAAACCATGCCTGGCATGTACTCAGATGAGGCTGCTTACAGTCTGAGTCCCCATTGGCCTTTGTAGAGAAAATTATAGTTTCAGAGGCCTAAGTCCCTTTGTAAACATGGGCAGTAAATTCCAAAAGTCATTCTTATCACTGGACTAAACTATACCTTGAAGATGAACTGCAGTGACTCAAACCATCCCGGTAATACCATCAACTTGCTGAAGGCTCTAGGGGATGTCACTTTTCTGATCTTGTTCTATCCTTGTCTTCTAAATGTTTTTCTTTTGGTTTTTGAGCTTTCCAGGTGATGCTCAGGGATTATTCCTAGTTCTGTACTCAGAAATTACTCCTGGTGGTGCTGGGGACTGAACCCGGGTCAGTTGTGTGTAAGGCAAGCACCATACCCACTGTACTTTGGCCCTCTATCATTGTCTTTAAATATGTCATTTTCTGTAAACCACAGGTTGCTGCGAGAAATAAGTAAGATAGTATAGAAAAATAGTATAGAAAAGGGCTGGGGCGATAGCACAGCAGGTAGGGCATTTGCCTTGCATGAGGCCCACGTGGGTTCAATTCCTCTGCCCCTCTCAGGGACCCCAGCAAGCTATCAAGAGTATCCGGCTTGCACGGTCAAGCTTGGCAAGCTACCCGTTACGTATTCAATATGCCAGAAACAGTAACAAGTCTCACAATGGAGACATTACTGGTGCCCACTCAAGCAAATCGATGAACAACAGGAGGACAGTGCAGTGCAGTGCTACAGTATAGGAAAAAATAGGTGATTATCCTAAAATTGTACATGGCATATAGTAGAGAGCCTGTGAATGTTCATAACTTCTTAATTAAACTCAGAAATTATGCTCATGGGCAAGAACACTTTGTACTACATCAGTAACCTTTATTTTCTTAATTTAATGCTCTAATACACTTATTTTTTTCTGTCTCAACAGAAAGTTTTCCTTTTAAAGTGTTTGTATTCCTAAAAAATATTTTATATTTGTATTTTTATCCGGGAAGTTACTTTATAATAATAATAAATGGATCAAACACATATGATAAGTAGAAAAATATTAATTTCAAGATATCTTACTCAATAATCTCTATTATAGAGATTATTATAAACTACCGAGGACATCCAGTCCGCACAGCAGAGCCTGGCAAGCCACCCATGACATACCAAATATGCCAGCAACAGTAGCTTAAATAGCTCTCATTTCCTTAACCTTGAAGGAATCTCCAGATGAGTTGGGAAGAACGAGAGGGCTTGTACTAAACAGATGGTGCACAAGTCAATGGGCGGGAAGGCGCCCCACAAGCAGCTGGTCACCAAGGTAGCCCTCAAGAGCACACCAGCCATGGGAGGCATGAAGAAGCTGAACTGCTATCGGCCCACATAGTGGCGTTACTTGAGATCTGCCAGCTGCCATTCCAACTGCTGGTGCACAAGATCATTTAAGAGTTCAAGACCGACCTGCGCTCCCAGAGTTTGGCCATCATAGCGCTGGAGGAGGTGTGCGAGGCCTTCCTGGTGGGGCTCTTCGAGGACACCAACCTCTGCACATTCCCCACCAAGCACATCACTATTATGCCCAAGGACAACCAGCTGGCATGCTGCACCTGCAGAGAGAGAGCATAAAGTTTGCAATGCTAAAATCTCTGGGCTGGGACAAATGGAGACGCTACTGTAGCCTACTCGAGTAATCGATGATTAACGGGATGACAGTGACAGTGATAGAATATATATAATATATAACTATATTATTCTAAGGACAAAAATACTTTGAGGAGTATCAATCTAGGAACTTGGAAATTGGAAAAATAATCTGGATTGTCCAAATACATCTAATCTAGTCTTTAAAATTATAGTCCCTTTTCAGCTGTGATCAGAGAGAGAAAGAATCAAGTAAAAGAGGACAGTGGTACTTCTTTGAAGATGGAAAACTGGAGTGACCAGCCAATGAATGAGAAAATGAAAAAAATCAAGGAAATACATTGTCCTGTAGATCTGACACAAAGGGAAGCAACCCTGCCAATATCTTAATTTCATTAAAAATCAGATTCTGGAGCTGGAGCAATAGCACAGCGGGTGGGGCCTTTGCCTTGCATGCAGCTGATGAGGGTTCGATTCCCAGCATCTCATATGGTTCCCTGAGCATCGTCAGGAGTAACTCCTGAGTGCATGAGCCAGGAGTAACCCCTGTGCAATGCCGGGTGTGACCCAAAAAACAAACAACAAAATCAGATTCTGACTATGGAAGGATAAGATAATAAATGTGCATAGTCACCAAGCTTATGATCATTAGTGATTATGCTTATGATCTTCAGAGGTAAAATAATGCCTAATGAGACAGTCACTTATCTAAAATGTCTAACATTTTATTTTTTGTAAGCATCTCCGACACTACCTCCACTATCCAGCCGCCGCCACACTCTGCTTTCTGGACCCGCGCGGCCGCTTTGCGGCCACGCGACACATTATAAGACACTAAATACCCATCTTCCGGAATTGCAGTACCATACTTGATAGGGTTCAAATATGGTAACACCTACAAAGGCGATTAGAGGTCGCCCAAGAAATCTTTATCCCTCTCGGAAAGCCTGGCAAGCTACCGAGAGTATTCCGCCTGCACGGCAGAGCCTCGCAAGCTATCCGTTGTGTATTTGATATGCCAAAACCAGTAATTACAATGGGTCTCATTCACCTGACCCTGAAGGCTTCACCAATATGGCAGCATTGAAAAGGATCAGAAAGGAGAGGCTGATAAAATCTCAAGGCCGAACGAGGCTGCCACAACGAAGGAATACAAAAATGATCGTCTGTACTTTCAATGCACGTATGCTAGCATCAAATGCATCCATCGAGGACCTGATGGTACAAGCGCGAAAGATCAAGTACGTCATCATTGGTCTGACGAGACAAGAAGGCACCAATCCTGGATTCCACGGGATGTCAAAAGACTGCATGGCCGCCCACCTACCAGATGGTCAGACTTCTTCATCAAGATCATGAACGATCGGTTTGAGGCTCTTCATGTTCCTAGAGCGAACAGACGCCATTGGGCTACACTAGCACGCAACAGGGACAAATGGAGACGTTACTGGTGCCCGCTCGAGGAAATCGATGATTAATGAGAAGTCAAGTGATCAAGTGATCAAGTGATCAAGTAAGCATCTCTGTAAGTAAGCAGTACAGAAAATTAAGTCTTGTCTTGGGCACTTTGTTAGTGGTGAAGGTGGTGTAGGAACTTTGTACATTAAAACATTATATTAACACTGTTGTAATCATGTTACCTAAACCACTGGTCTTCAAAAACAGTTAAGGGACAGGTACTGGTCTACTAGTATTAAAAAGTTGAAAAAATGCTGACTTAAATGTCAATAAAATAAATCATTTTTAAAAAGTTAGTGCCTCAGTGATTTAAAAACTTTTGAAGATTTCAAGGCTAAAAATGGAGTTTAGACTTAATCCCAAAGCATGCCACTTTATACCATATTGTGGAAGAAAAATCCTTCCCAACACTCAGTAGCTAAAAATAGTCCAATAAGCTACAGTCATTAAACAAATAGTCTTCTGGGATGTCTGCTTTTATCATGAAAAAACGTTCCAGGCTGTGCCTAGGACTACTGACAGTATGTCCATCTTTTCTTGGTCTTTCCCAGAGAGAAGTCCAACAACTGGAGAGGGATTTATGATTACTGTTGGTCACCTACTGAATACTACACTTTAGAAAAACTCTGGACTTAAAGAGAGCACAGGACTCTTAAGTGGTCCTCTATGCTGTGGTTTGGCCCCCTATCTGTTTTTTAAATTGAATCACACTTATATATATATAGTAATGAAGTTGTTCATGATTAAGTTTTAGTTATACAGTGTTCCAATACCCATCCCTTTACCAGTGCACATTTCTTACCACCAGTGACCCCTGTTTCCCTTCTGACTGCCTCCCCAACTCCCCACCCCACCCCTGCAGGCTGCTTTTTTTTTTTAAATCTTTATTACTGAAACACCATGAGGTACAGTTGTAGACTTGCAAATTTTTGTGCTTGGGTTTAAATTATACAATGGTCAAGTACTTGTCTCTCCACCAGTAACCATTTTCCACTACCACGGATCCTAGTATCCTTCCCACCCCCCATATCCCCATCCCACCCTGCCTCTGTGGCAGGGCACTCCCTTTTGTTCTCTCTCTCCTTTTGGGTGTTGTGGTTTGCAAAAGAGGCATTGAGTGACAATCATGTTCGTTCTATAGTCTACTTTCAGCATGCATCTTCCATCCTGGGAGGATCCTCCCAACACCCTTTATTTGGCGCTCCCTTCTCTATCTGAGCTGCCTTTCCCTCTAGCATGTGTGGCTGGCCTCCAAGCCATGGAGTAAACCTCCTGGTACTTATCTCGGCTCTTCTTGGGTGTTAGTCTCCTATTTTGTTACTTCCCCAGGCGCTAGAGCAATAGCACAGTGGGTAGGGCGTTTGCCTTGCAAGTGGCCAGCATGGCTGACCCGAGTTCGATTCCTTTGCCCCTCTTGGAAAGCCCAGCAAGCTACCAAGAGTATCTCGCCAGCACAGCAAAGCCTGGAAAGCTACCTGTGACGTATTCGATATGCCAAACACAGTAACTCTCGTCACAATGGAGATGTTACTGGGACTGCTCAAGCAAAAATATCAATAAACAACAGGAGCACAGTGACAGTGATGTTCCCCAGATGAATGCAATCTTTCTATGTCTATCCCTCTCTTTCTGACTCATTTCACTTAGCATGATACTTTGCATGTAGTAACACTTGTATGTAAATTTCATGACTTCATCTTTTCTAACAACTACATAGTACTTCATTGTGTAGATGTACCGAAGATTCTTTAACCAGTCATCTGTTCTCAGGCACTCAGTTTTTTTTTTCATATTCTGGCTATTGTATTTTGCTGCAATGAACAAACAATTGCAGATGTCACTTCGACTATATTTTTTTGCCTCTCTGGGATATATTCCCAGGAGTGGTATTGCTGGGTCAAATGGGAGCTCAATTTCTAATTTTTTGAGAATCGTCCATACTGTTTTCCAAAAATGCCGAACCAGTCGGCATTCCCACCAGCAGTGAAGGAGGGTACCTTTCTCGCCACATCCGTACCAGCACTGGTTGCTTTTGTTCTTTTGGATGTGGGCCAGTCTCTGTGGTATGAGATGATATCTCATTGTGGTTTTGATCTGCTTCTCCCTGATGATTAAGATGTAGAGCATTTTCTCATGTGCCTTTTTGCCATTCGGCTTTCTTCTTTGAGAGACTTTCTATTCATTTCATCGCCCCATTTTTTGATGGAGTTGTATGTTTTCTTCTTGTGGAGTTCAACCAGTACTTTATGTATCCTTGATATCAATCCCTTGTTGGACGTGTATTGGGCGAATATCCTTTTCCATTCTGTAGACTGTCTTTGTATTTTGATCGTTGTTTCTTTTGAGGTGCAGAAGCTTCTTAGTTTAAGATAGTCCCATTTGTCTATCTCAGTTTTCACTTGCTTGGCCAGTGACAGCCTGCTTTTATGGCAAATACTTTCTCTCTCTCTCTCTCTCTCTCTCTCTCTCTCTCTGTCTCCCTGTCTCTGTCTCTGTCTCTGTCTCCCCCCCCCCCCCACACACACATACTTTCATTTTAGGCACTGTGGTTTGCAATACTGTTACTGAAAGGGTATCATGCATACAACTTTACTTCCTTTTAGCACTCAGTTTATGTCCAGAATAATTATTTCTATCATTGTCACAGTGGCCCCTTCTCTGGCCCAACTGTTCTCCCCTTCCCCCTTGGTTTTGGCCACCTGTCTTAGACTCTCACTAAAGGTTTCTGGGTTTCTGGGCATACTATCTAAGCTCTCACCACTCTGGGAATACTTAGTAAAGTACCCACCACCCCACCCCCACCTTGCCCCACTTAAGTTCCTAAGTGTTACTGAGAATGTTTTTCCTTTGTTCAAGCTTAGTTTGAATTTTTTTTTCTCCTGAAAACTTCATAACTTTTGGGTGGCTCCTAACCTCCTCAACCAGCCAGAGACCTTAGCCACTTGTCTCTCATCTCAAGCAGCTTCCCTGCTCTATCTGTTAAGCTCAAAGTGAACTACTGCTTCTTCCTTCTACTCTTTTTTTCTCACCCTTTCTTTTCTTTCCTTTTCTTTTGGTTACTGACCTAACCTTATTTTTCATCTTTCCTATTTGTCCCCATCTAACTCTTAAACCAAAAAAACTTTCTAAGAGCAAGGGTTATGTTAGAGAGAGCTGAGAACAATGTGAAACAATCAGGAACCCAGGTCCATTCTTGCTTGCTTATTATTTTATATAGTAACTCATCATCATGGAAAGATAGTACAATGGGTAGGGTGCTTGCCTTGCACTCAGCCAACCCAGGTTTGATCTGTGGCATCCTATGTGGTCTTCCAAGTACTGCCAGGAATATTTCCTGAGTGCAGAGCTAGGAGTTATCACTGAGCATTTCTGGGTGTGGCCCCCAAAATGAAAGCAAAAACAACAAAACCCCTCATTATCATGTGGTCACTTCACATCACAATGGATGGCAGATGTAGTTGAGCACCAAATCCTTGCTCTGCAAATTGAATTGGAGGCCTAGGAGCAGATGGGTGTTTCCACAGGAGACGTCCTTGCTTCCTTGGGTCATGCTGCTCTAGGGAGTTAAGGAATCCCAGAAGTCACCAAGACAGGGTTCATGCCTCAAATCTCAATGCCTTCAGCATCTTCATATCTCCTGAATTTCTGATATCCTCTCTCACCTGCTGCAGGTTCCTCCAGAGTTACTGCTTTTTTCAGGGGTTCCTATTCAAACAAGCTCTTGGCGGGGGAGGAGGAGGGTGGCATATTGAGTGAGTGGAGAGTTCCAAAGTGTTTGTTTTGTAAAACGGAGACTAGACTCCGGTTCTACTTTCTACTTCATATTGACTTCCTCACACATCAATCTTTTTTTTTTTTGAAAGAATGTTGTGGGAGGAATGTGATTTGGTCAGACATGGAGGTGATTAAGTTTCTGAACCTCTAGACTTCTGAATTGAGTGGAGGAGGGTAATTTGGGGATGTGAAATACTTAATGACTAACTGTTTTTAAATTTTGTTTGTTTTTTAACCACTTTAGGCATGATAGCACCTGGGAGCAAAGGCTGCCCATGGGCATTGGGCTAAAGTGAAAACATGGAAAATAAGGAGAAATGGAGGGAAGGAAAATGAGCAACAGAACAGCTCAACCCAGAATCTGATTAGAGGTTTTTATTCCATGGTAATCCAGTGGAACCACCACAAACATCTCAAAGGTCTTGATTTTAGGTATTCACATATTTTTTTAAAAATGTAATTTGTAGACTTAAAAAAAGCCAAAACACCTCTTTCTGGTATGTTTTATCTCCCTGGAACACAGACTGCCGAAGGCATGGGCCTCCAAACTGGCTGCTTGTTTGTTGGGCAGGGAGTGGAATTGGGGAAGGAATGAGGGAAGTCACACCTATCTTAAAACATGTGGATAATTTACTGGAAAAATGACCCTCCTTGAGGTCCAATGTGGGCACCTTATTGTCCATAGAAGGGATATGGAGAGAGCCTGGAGGTGGCTTCTTGGGACATGACCACACTAGATGTTGTCACCTTCTGAGCAGAAAATCTCACAGTGAAGAGCTATTCTGTGATTTTCTATCCTTTCTCCTATCCTCCAGGACTTATGTAGAGAGCAGGAAGATGGGGCACAGACATGGACCATTCTAGAAAAGAATGGATTTCGGCTTTTGTTTCCTAAGTACATGTCCTCATTGTTGCTTGAAGAATCAGGATGGTTATATGCTGCTGTGACCTGAAGATGAGGGATTATTTCAGGACTGTGGGCACTAGAAGTAGTTCAGGGATGGAGAAAAGGCAAAGAAGTTCCTGTTCTTTGAGTAGGTACCTTACCTCTTTCTGACACTCAGTTTATACTTCTGAGAAATGGGCTATTGCTTAACTTCTAAGGATGTTATAAATAAGTTAACACACATAAAAGTTTTGCTTGTAACATGAGTTCAGTATATGTAAGTGACTATTATTCATTGAGTTTTTAGTTTGCATACCCAGTAGTGCTCATTCCTGATTCTGTGCACAGGGGTCTTAGCTGGTGGTTTTCAGGGAACCATATGTGTTGCCAGAGCACAATCAGAGTCAGCTGCATGCAAGGAAAATGCTTTAGTTTCTGTAATGTCTCTCTGTTCCCAATAAGCTACTATAAGTACTATTAATATTTCCTTTGTTCATACAAATATGAACAAAGACCCAGACTGGGTTTTTTTGTTTGATTTTTGAGTCACACCCAGCGATGCACAGGGGTTACTCCTGGCTCTGCGCTCAGGAGTTACTCCTGGCGGTGCTCAGGGGACCATATGAAATGCTGGGAATCGAACCTGGGTCGGCTGCGTGCAAGGCAAATGCTCTACCCACTGTGCTATCTCTCCAGCTCCCAGACTGGTATGTTGTTACATTAGAAAGCTTTGTTAAGTTATCCTGAACTGAGTACACCGTGTTATAGGATGACTTATCAACAAAACTATTTCTAAGTGTATATCTATAGATAGTCATTTACGCCTTTTCAAATATTCCTCATGGTTTCCACTCGAAGTACAACCAGGTTCTCTTTTGCACCTTCCCATTTTTCTTCTTTCCTCCTCTCTCTTTCTTTTATTTCTACCCCCCTAACAAACCCCTTTCACCTATGTTACTTTTTTTTCATCAGATATATGAGCCTAAATCTGCCTTTATCCCAAACAAGAAAACTTTTACAATCACTCATGTATCAGAAATCAAGCAGGTAGACAACTCATAGACTGAGGAGAGATTTCTGAACTCTCCAGGCATATACTAAACTGGTTTCTAGAGACCTGGGCTCTTAAGGGCTAGTGGAGGAGACAGATATTGGCACAGGATGAGAAGTGGGGTCAGAGAAAAAGTGTTTGAGTCAAGGGAGGGTAAGGTCTGGTAACAACAGGCAGCTAATCATCAAACGAATTAATACAGGATATTTGAGCTGGGTGCCACCATGGTAACTTATAGAATTTCCCAAAGAAAGCTCTGCAGAAAATTAATAAGGAATCCACAAGATATTGGTTTTGCCAAATACAATAGAGAAATATTCAACTAAGAATAGCTAATGGTTGTTTCTGAAAGAATTTTCTGTCTTTCACTTGTTAAACTTTGGGGATATTCTTCCAGGAAATCTGGAACATGAGTTCAGTATATGAACTCATGAGTTCAGTGTTTCCCCCAAACTTTTTGACTATAAATTTCAATTCTCAGGGACAAGAAAGATAGTATAGACATTAAGGTGCTTGCCTTGCAGGCAGTCAACACTGGTTAAATTCCAGCACCACATATTGTCCCTTGGGTGCCACCAGGAGTCATTCCTGAGAATAGAGCCAGGAGTAAGGCCTAAACACTACTGTTGTGGCCCTAAAACCAAGTAAAATAAAACTCTGTACTCAGTGAGAATGCTTCAGATGGGTGTTCCATGAAACAGTGGTCATTTGAGAAATGCCAGCTGGGAAAACTTCACTGTACAAGTAGGGAACAGGTAAAGTGATAGGACATCCTTCAGTTTGCTGCATTACCTTGTCTGCCCATGCCAAGAAAACTCAACTCTATTAACTGGACATATATGAAACTCTTGTAATTACATAAAGATGACATCTAAAGTTGTCGTTCAGTAGCCACAGAAACCCGCTGCCAGGACCCAGTGTGAGAGGATGCTCATATCTTTTACATGGTAAAGGTAAAGGTAAAGGCCCTCCCGTTGATCGTTGATTTGCTCGAGCGGGCCCAGTAACGTCTCCATTGGAGACTTTGTTGTTACTGTGTCTGGCATATCGAATACTCTCGGTAGCTTGCCGGGCTCCCCGAAAGGGGCGGAGGAATCGAACTCCAGTCGGCCATGTTGGCCGCTTGTAAGGCGAACGCCCTACCCGCTGTGCTATCGCTCCAGCAGCACAGCGGTAGGGCGTTTGCCTTACACGCAGCCAACATGGCCGACCCAAGTTCGATTCCTCCGCCCATCTCGGAGATCCCTGCAAACTACTGAGAGTATCTCGCCCGCACGGCAGATATTCTATATGCCAAACACAGTAACAACAAAGTCTCCAATGGAGACGTTACTGGGCTTGCTCGAGCAAATCTTTTACATGAATTGGCATAATTTTGACTTGTCACCTAAACACATTATCCTGGATACTTTCAAGAAAAAGTCAGTGTATGTACAAGCATAGAGGCAATGTTGTAAGCCTCACTGCAGAAGATTGTATATTTTGCTTCCGAGGTTGGCCAAATTAGTGAACGTGAGACCTGGAGACAAGACGCAGAGGGTGAGTCCATTACTCACTCACCATCACTCAGTTTTGACACCTTTCCTTGCCTCAGCTCCTCTTGGACCCACAGATTGCAGTATATTTGTTAGAATGTTCAGAGTAAGGCAGGACGGAGTGGAGGCTGCACAAAGTCAGGAGCACTTTATAATTATTATTGTTTGTTTTTTTTGTCTGGGCTTACCTCTGGGTCTGTGCTGAGGGACCATTCATGACAAGTGTCAGAGATCATAGGTGGTGGCAGGTATTGAACCTGAATCAGCTGTGTGCAAGGCAAACATCCTACCTGCTGTACTATTGTTCCATCCCCAAAGGAGAGTACTTTAGAGTTTTTCTAGTCCCATTCATTGCTTGGAATTTGAGAAGATCTTTTTCACATTTAAAGTTGAGAATAACTTTTAGCAAAGGAGGACTCATTGACATTCTTTGCTATGGAACTCCTGAGTGTGTTTTTCTAACCCATAGGATTGAAGAAGATGGTTGAGATGAGGTACACGTGCATAGTATGGGAGCCAGTGAAAACGGCTGGGGACTAAAAGGTGTTTTTTAAAACAAAAGGAAATATGTGTAAGCAGTGTCTGTTAATTGCAGTGATGTCAATAATCCCTGTCATCTTGATTGATGCCACAAGTGGCTTGTCACTTATCTAATGATAAGAATTTCCAACATATAAGAGAGAGAGTTGAAAAAGAGAGATAGAGAGTGTGGGTATGATGTTGGAGAAAACCAAAGACCCTTCATATTGGGGGCATATTTTCTATATTGGGGTTTTCTCCTATGAGACCTGTTTCTTTAAACTAAAGGAAAACTTGTAGAAAACAGACATCCACAGCACATCTTCAATTGATGGGCTGGAGCGATAGCACAGCGGGTAGGGTGTTCGCCTTACAAGCGGCCAACATGGCCGGCCCGAGTTCGATTCCTCCGCCCCTCTCGGAGAGCCCGGCAAGCTACCGAGAGTATTCAATATGCCAGACACAGTAACAACAAAGTCTCCAATGGAGACGTTACTGGGCCCGCTCGAGCAAATTGACGATCAACGGGAGGGCCTTCAATTGATGCATATCAACTAATTTTTTCTTCTATATTTATAGATATTAACAAATATCTATAAATAAAGGTATTGATCTTTACCACTGTATTCAATAAACACAAAATTGAATGAGGCCTAAGTGTCCATGTGATGAAAACTTGATCACTTTTAAAAAAATGAGGAAGCTCTTTGATTTGAAATAAGCAGAACAAAGGAGAGTGCTTGTTTCAAGTTATTTGTACCCTCCGCCCTGCCCTCTAATTCATAACCATACACACACACACACACACACACACACACACACACACACAAAACACTTGCTTGTGTATCTGTAGTGAAAACTCGGAAGGCTGAAAAGAGCCACTGGTCTAGGAAGAGAAGGGTGGCTGCAGCCACTCTTTAATGTCCTGATCAATTTGAGCCTTTTAAACCCTTTTCTGCATTATAAGGGACCTGGCTGTACTCTCTCACTCTCCTTAAACTTAGCGACACACACCAGCATCTATCACTTCTACCTCCTCCCCAGGCTTAAAAAAGCAAGTTCATTAACCTACTTCATTCTTGGAAACTCTCAAATCTCTAGTTAAAATAATGACAGACTTGGAAAGGGAGGCCTCGACCAGTCTCCCCCATGCAGAGGGTGTGGGGGTCAGTGTCCCCGATATCCTGCAGTTATTTCAGCTGTCCTGCCTGGTTCCGCACGCTCGACTAAGCATGGCCACAATTTGGCCCAGAATAATAGCTGCGGATTCAAGAACTCCCGGGGCTACTGAGGGGAGGAACTAAAAAAGTAAGCTTTGGAGAGCGATTTTCTTCCTGCACTCTAAAAACTCCAGTGCCACGGGGCCTGAGAATGGGCAGGGAGACAAAACAACACCTTTGTGTGATGTCTTCAGTGCAGCTCAGCTCACACACACTATTGATGACTTTTAAACCTTCCCATCTTGGTGTTTAGAGCACATGAGATACAAATGAAAAGAATCAGAGGTTTAATTTCAAATTTGGACAAAAGGCTCAGGCACATGTATCTCTAGGAGAATGTTTGCTGGGAAGGACAGGGGGCAGCGGGGGACAGCACATGTCACGGTCGAACACTTACAGGCCTGCTTTAGGACTTTGATTGGAGGACTCGTTCGAATTTTAACAAGTTTGCTAAGAAGACCTTCAGCTGGGCTGCATATGAGGCCTTGCTATTTTTAATATAAATGTAATGTTTTTAAATCCATCCACGGTGTCCTAAACCAGATTTGGTCGTAAGCAGCTGTGCTGAAATTGTAAAACCTCACCCTTGTGTCTGGTTTCACATCTGGTAACTCACAGCTAACAGTTACAACTCTCCAATAGTAATTAAATGTTTTCTTTAAAGGTAAAAAAAAATACACACACACACACACACACACAACTACCACAATCATATATGGCAGAATGTATTATTAAAGGAGTACTTTGATTCACAACAACCAACAGCAGGAAGAATCCAGCAAGAATTTTATAGGTAGTTGGGTACTTTAGGTACTTTTTCTAAAGGTGTTGATCAAAATAAGTACATGTTACAAAAAGCAAAGGCAGCTTGCAACTGGGTGGATATAGAGTAACATTAAGCCACCATAATTGCTAGTGAGGAGAATGTCTCCTCTTTGATGTCAACCAAGGCTTTTCCTTTTTGTTTCAGAAAGGAAGAAACTTCAAAAGCCGTAATTTCAGGACAATAAAGTCCTCACATTAATATAGGTACCAAGTTGAATTGTTCTGGAGCTCAGAAAAAAAGTTTCAGGGTGAGAATACACTTCGATGCAGAAAAGAGAATTCAAATATTCTCATATTTCAATACAAAGATTGAAGTTATGAATAAATGAAATGGAAAAGCTCTGAATAAATCACATCAAGCACAGGAGTTCTAATTAGCTTAAAACATAAGTATGCATGGGTGCCACTAGGTGAAAAAAAGGTAATTTTTTTATATCTTGAAATGTATGGTTCTATTTATTGAATTATTTAAAATTATTTTTTTAATTACCGATATTGATATGTTCAATGGATGGATTCTTCTCTACTTTAAAGACTGTGATGTAATTAATGGGACATTGAAATCCCATGCTCTATAAATCGATTGTCTTTTCTTCATTAAAATTGGTGAGATATGAGTTTAGTATGGTATAAAACACAGAACTGTATTTTATAATTCTGAAATTGTATTTTAAAATACTTAAATTGTCCAGTGCTTTTCTTCAGGTTATGTTTTTTAATTGGAGAAGCTCTTCACTGGAGGATAATAGACATAACGGAAACAATGCTCGGGTTGTAACTAGACAAATCTAATAACTTATTGGGAGGCTAACTTTCCCTCCACACATAGCAATTGTAGATTCTAATAATTTCTAGTGGACTTGCTCAGTTGTGCTGTGATCACTCCAATCTAGTTTTAGACTTGAACAATTTTGTAATAGTATTATCTCCAAACCGGAGAGGGAAAGAAATGCAAGAAAGCCTCTGAGAGTAAACTGGGTGCCAAGGTTTTTTGTGACACCTCAGTGGAGTGGCTTGAGTCCTGGGCATTTGCATGGAGAACAGATGGCCCTTATGGTTCTTTCCAACCAACCAGTTTCTCAGGAGAAGCCCCGGAAACACCCCCTGCTGCAGCAGACCTCTGCCTTTCTATGTTCTCTATGCTGTCAAACTGTCCCTTCAGCAAGCACATTGGTGATCACAGCCAGCTGAGAAAATAAGAAAGCTAGGATCAGTTGAGGAGCACAGATCTCAAAGGTCTGACACACACACACACACACACACACACACACACACACGTATGCACGCAGGCATGCACACATGCATATACGCACACACAGTACAAAGGACCAGGACACTCTGGGAAATGTTCGTCACTTCCAAATGAAATGAGCAGGGCGGAGCAGTCTAAACAAAGAATAAACCCAATGCCATCCACATCATAGGACCTGGAAAATTCTGGAAATGTAAGCAACAGGGCATTCTCTTATGCAGAAAAGCACTGACCCCAAAGATAAACTCTCTTCTTCAACAGCCCTCCCTTCCTGGGTGCTAAGGATGTTTCTTTCCACAAAACTGATCGTGGTGGTGGTAGTGGAGTCAGGGAGTGGGGGGATAGGAAGCCTCTGGTTGTGATTGGGGATCCGGGGATCATAAGGGAGGCAAAGAAAGGCTAATACAGTGAAATACATTTCTTTGAACTAGAGAACGGCTTCTAAACACACAGGAACAGTCACTTTGCCCACCCTATACTTGATTTGTTGGGAGACTAAGGCCAGAATTATGAATCTGCTTCCCCGGTTGTTGACTTTGTATGATAATTACTAGCAAGCTGCGCTGTTGTGTTGCCTTTGTCAAAGCCAAGGACGCACCAGGGGTGGGGTTTTTTGTTTGTTTGTTTGTTAGTTTGGGGGCTTACACTGGCAGTGTTCATCGCATGCTCCTGGTTCTGTGCTCAGGGATCACTCCTCGCAGGGCTAGGAGTCCATCTGAGGTGACAGGGGTTGCATTCGTGTTGGGTGTGTGCAAGACTGGTGCTTTTCCTGCTGCACCAGCCCTCTTGCCTCACTCTGTGTGCTTTTAGTCCTGATATTGGAACTGCTGTAGTCTCCAAAAAGATGAGAGGATCTAACACAGAAGCAAAAGGCTGAAAGGTGATCCAGGCCACTTGGATACTCTGGCAGCCTAGCATAGTTCCCAGCTCAAAGTGAATCAAAACACAAGTCCCTGGTGGGTATACAGGATATACTGGACAAGACAGCATCCAGAAAGAAGCGGAAGGCAGGAAATCATCTATAACCTACGCGATCAATGGTTTCCTCTCTCCTTCACTATCTGAAATGGTGGATTTTAACAATATTCTCCAGCCTCACTAGACTTGGTGCATAATTGTATGAAAAGACCAGGAATCCGGCCAACGGTCAGCAACCTCCACAATTCTTAATCCATTCTGGGTCAATGAAGTAGCACAGTCTCCTCTGTCCATTGAGAGAGAAAACACAATCCAGACTCTGGCTGGCAGCTCGTGGTGTCTGGTTTACAATTTCTTCTCTGATATTGTGCCCACGTCTCAGATCCAAGAAAGACCAAGAAAAGGAAAGCAGCTTTCCCGAAGAGGAGAAAGGGCGCCTTCGTTTCTCACAGAGCCTAACTACTGCTCCATTCAGAGCCAGCTGTCCTTTGAACCCTGCCAGGCAAAGACAATTGCCACGGAGTGGTCATTTAATTCGCTCTGGCCTGCGCATTCTGATGGCAAACATTAACTGCTGGCTACAACAGGACCACCTGCAATGTGTTAGTCATTAAAAAGGTCACCGTTACTAAACATTTTACACTGTGAATAGCTTCAGATTAAATTAGGTGTAAAAAAAGTCATTTCCTCTCTGTGATAAACTCACACACCTGCAGCCGAGCTCATGCTTACCAGGGACATAAAGGGTCTCTCCCAATCGCAGCCCAGTTGGGGGAATAAAGACACAAAGCCCTATTCTGTCAACTATCTCTCTGTCCCTTGTAATAGGACACTCCCGAGTTTGGCACTTGTGTGCACAGCTCCTAGAGACGTAATGATTGCAGAGACAGCAATCAAGATCTTCAGTAGTGTCTGCCTCCCAAGAGCAGCTTCACGACTTGTCCTACATGAGTTGTCTACGACATGTCGATTTGACTTGTTATTTTCCCCTTTTTTCTCTCCTTTTGGGTTCTCAATTCATTTTAATGCAGTAGAGAGACTAGAACCTTATCAGCCACTGACAAGGACTCTGAGTTGCTAGTCCAAGGAATGGAAAAAGAGAGATTAGCAGCTGGCCTTTAGAGAACATGAATGTGGTGCCAGGCAGGGTACTAGGTACAAGCATACAACTTGGAGACCATCCCTCCCAACAGCCTTAGAAAGCCAGTATTACTTATCCCCATTCTACATCTGAGCACATAGGTGTTGGGAACTGAAGTTTCTTGCTCATGTGAATGTCAGTCTGTCTAAATGTCTAAATCGTTCTCTTCTCCCTCCCTGCCTTCTGTGAGGCTGGGGTTATCCCGGATCTGTCCTCACCTGACTTCTAGCATTAGTTTTCCAACTGCTCACTCTGCTTCCTGTTTGCCTGTCTATGATTAATTTCCCACATAACAACGAGAGTGTGATTTTGAAGGTTTAAATCGGATTATGTCATTTCTTGCTTAACACTCTCCCATGGCTTCTTAGTGCAGTTAAAATAAAGTCCAGATGCATCTATGTGATCCTGTCTCTGACTTACTCATAATTTAATCCTTCCCTTGTCATTGTTCCAGACAGTCAGACTTGTTTCTTTGTAACTGTGCACCCCAGGCCCATTCCCCTTGATTTGAAGTAGTGTGTGTGTGTGTGTGTGTGTGTGTGTGTGTGTGTGTTTATTCACAGCAGGACCTTCCTCTTCTGCTTTGGGCTGTCCTCTAATGTCCTCTATCATATATTTTTAAAATCTTTTTAAAAAAATTTTATTATTGAAACACCATGAGGTACACTTGTAGACTTACCAATTTTTTGTGCCTGCATTTCAGTTACAATGATTGAGTACCCATCCCTCCACCAGTGCCCATTCTCCACCACCACTAATCCCAGTATCCCTCCCACCCCTGCTTGTTTCCAGCCCATTCTCTTCTGTTAGAATAAAATTTCTGCAGGGACTGGGACATGGTCTTATCTCCATTATATTCAGTTCCTTGCCTAATTCTGGTGATGACTAAACAAACGAAGGAAACAGTCATGGCTCAGTTTAATTCAGAATTAAACCCACGGGTCTGTGCCATCTAACTGTGCGTCCTTTTATTGTATTGCTGCATCATCCATAGAACTAAATCGTGATGTCTTGAATATGAGTAGAAACCACCTAGAGTTTCAAAGGGCCCTTTCTCATTTTGAATCATACTTTCACCTCATCATTGTTTTTAAATATATATGACTCTTAATTAGGATATATATGTATATATATATAAGAATACACTTTGCATATATTGTATATTATCTATATTAAATTACATTGTATATAATAACTGAAGATTGCAATTGGCATCCCAAGGTAGGAACTTGGCTTAGCTGCTTCCATGAAGTTCTTACATTTAGCATGTCTATCCTGTCTTTCTCTCTGTCTTTTGTATAAAGATTATCTCTCCTGATAGATCATTCCTTTGAAGGAATCACCAACACCTAGGATGGTATTTCTCTCTTGCACATGTCAGTCATCCTGTATTTATTAAAACTAGTTGTTTACTATGTAAAAATCCTTTGATGAACAGAAATGAGTTTTCTTATTACCCCACTGTTTCTTTTCTATTTATTTTATTTAATTATGTTTTGTTTTTCAACTGTATCAGCTACTGGGCCTCAGTGGACAGTCAATAAATTCTGTGACAACCAACATAAGATCCTTCCTGCAAGAGAAATTATTGTTAAGAAATTTGAGAATTCAAGAAATTATGTTCTTGTTTCACTTCTAATGATAATTTTCAGACATGGTAGTCTCCATGTCCAGTGAAGAAGACCCATGTCTTGTGAAAATGAGAATTGCTAAGAGTAATTGAAAAAAGGGAGGAAATTGAATGTATAAGTTGATTTACCTAAATTTTTATTAAGAGCTGGTAAACTGTATGACTAGAAACAATCTGAATTTTATTAATTTGCAATTAGCTGGCCAAATGCTACTGTGGAGTATTATTCATTTTGTATTAGCTCTTATTGACCTAAAACAAGTTCTGTTGTATATTGTTAGCACTGTACTGTAGCACTGTCCTCCCATTGTTCATCGATTTGCTCGAGTGGGCACCAGTAACATCACCATTGTTGCTGTTTTTGGCATATCGAATACACCAGGGGGAGCTTGCCAGGCTCTGCCCTGCGGGCAGGATACTCTCAGTAGCTTGTCAGGTTCTCTGAGAGGGATGAAGAAATTAACCCGAGTCGGCCACGTGCAAGGCAAATGCCCTACTGCTGTGCTATATTGTTATATGTAGAATATCATGCTTTACATGCTTATCAATACTTAAAATCACAAATTTATAACTAGATTCCTTTTTATGTCTATGGAGAAGTGAGTGGAAGGATCATACCAAACTGTTAAAAATATGTCATTGTGGGGTGATAATAAAGGGACAGTAGTAGAAGGTAGTTATTAATTTTTATTATATATATAGATTACTATTATTGAATACGTGCTATTCTTTGTTTCTGTTTTTATTTTTTGGGGATGGGGGAGGGTATATCTGGTGGTGCTTATTCAGGTTTAATTTTGGCTCTGCACTCAGGAATCACTTATGGTGTGATTCTAGGGGGCATATAGGATGCTGGGAATTGAACTCGGCTCAGCAACATGCAAGTCAAGCTCTCTACCAACTGCACTGCCTCTTTGTCCCAGTATATATGCTTTTCTTTTTTTCCATAAGATTTTGCTTTTGACTAAGAAGAAAATAAAATAAAGATTAAAATAAAATGCAATGTTTTCATTGGAATGGAGCTTTTAGGTCAGTTGGACAATATTCTTCAATGTTCAGTGACTAGTGAGTTAACTTTCTTCTTTTGCTCTGTGTCCCCTGGTGAGCTCATCTCTTGCTCACAAATCCAGTTATCAAGAATAAATGGCACACTGCTGGGAATTGGCCCTAAGGAAACAGTCCAAGGAGAGAGCTCAAAGAAAGCTCTCTTTTTAGGGTTATTTATCACACTGCTATTTTGTAAGACTGTAATATTGGATACAACATAAATGTCCTATAATAGGTGAAGAGCTAAATAAATTATGATATGCTCACTTGAAAATATTACCAAACTAACATGAGGCATTCAGTACTTTTCTAGTACCCTGGGAAATTCTCATATTGTAGTGTTAATTAAAAAGTTCAGTACACAAAATTAACTGAATTCTATGAGTACAATGATATAAAAATGATCGGAAAATGACAAGCTATAGAAAAACACACCTGGCAGACTAAAGTGCTTTGCAGTCTACTTAGAAGCAGCTCCCCCAAAGCTCTTGCAGTTAGATAATTACAGGAATATTAAGTAGTTGCTCTGGGAAAACCTCCCCCAATTGTATAAATCACTGGTGGATGTCAGTACTAGAGTTGTATGTCCGGCATAATTTATTTCAGAAGATAACACTTTGGCCAATATTTCCAATAGCCTGCAAGAGAATCACTGTCTTTTTCTTCCTTTCAGTTGCAGAGAAAGTGAGTTAGAGAGAGAGAGAGAGAGAGAGAGAGAGACAGACAGAGACAGAGACAGAAAAGAGAGAGAGAAGTGATTATCTTAGGAGATAAAATATAAAGCGATTTTTTTAAAAACTTGGTCAGTGTCTTGTAAGAGCTAAAGTGAATGATTTTTTTTATTACTCTCAAATATCACGAGGAAATAATATTGTAATTTGTCAAAAATCTCAAGTAAATAACAGTAGGGGTCACTAAATGGACCCATGGGCTATGGGAATCAGGAGGTTCCATCCTTCCTTATTGTAATCCCCAGTGTTGCCAACATTTGCCAAGCACAGTCAAAGCTGCTCTGCTGTCTGGCACCTCCATGGCCATAACATAGTTGTGATCTCCAGGATGATCACCATCATCAAATAAAAGAGCAAAAACACCCCCTATCCCCCACCATGAGTACCACAGCTCAAGATGCGTGAACACCATGTCCAGAGGTAGTACAGAGGGTGATGAGCTTGTTTTGAACAGGGCCAACCCAGCTCCATCCCCAGCACTCCATATGATCCCTAATCAATCAACCAGAAATCAACAATCTCTGTGCACAGAGCCAGGAGTCAGCCTTGAATACCTCTGGGTATGACTCCTAACACCTCAAAACAAACAAACAACAAAAATAGCACTGTAGCCGTGTCCTGTAGCACTGTCCTCCCATTGTTCATTAATTTGCTCGAGCAGGCCCAGTAATCTCCATAGTGAGACTTGTCGTTACTGTGTTTGGTATATGGAATACATCAGGGGTAGCTTGCCAGGCTTTGCCGTGCAGGCGAGATACACTCAGTATCTGCTGGGCTCTCCAAGATGGGTAGAGGAATTGAACCCAGGTTGATCCTGTCAGACGCATGCAAGGAAAACACCCTTCACACTGTGCTATCGCTCCAGCAATCTCCCCCCCCCCCATAAATAAATAAATAAATAAAATAGATGGAACTGGTCTTTGAATGATAACAATGTTAGAAGTGTAGAAGCTCAGCATAGACAACCACTCAGTGTCTTAGTGGACAATATGGCACCATGGGGAAGAGATAGCTCTGGAAGTTGGTGCAAGTCTAGCTCCACCCAGAAGTGTGTGACATTGAGCAAGTCATTTCTTTTTACTAGAGAGATTTACTCATCAGTGAAAGGGATAACAACATCATATATTTCACAAGCCAAGTTTCAGGGATTCAAGGAAAGGTTATACATGATGAGTGCTAACATTGTGTTGACATATAATTCCAGCTATGTAAATGATATGGCTATGAAACAACCAGGCCTATGAAACCACCACTTCACCTCAGTAAGCCAGGACAGGGCATATGGAATGATTCTGTGTGGACTACAATTTAATCACCATTTAGGCCCTGGATTTTGATCTGTAGGGTTGGTTCTTAAGAATTCTGTTTACTATTAATCATTTCCCTCAGAAACATTTCTGGTGTCAGTATCCCAGGTGATATCTGTCAAGAATTATGGGTGTTTGAACAGAAGGGATCTTACTCATGTGGCAGTCACCCTGCCTGGCCTGGTGGCATCCAAATTAGGAGTTTGTAGGACTTCTCTGCTGCTCCCTCGATACCCCAGGGCAAGGACTTCTTGACAGCATTGTGATTTGGGTTGTCATCACAACTAACCACTCATTTCTCACCCAAAGCCCTGTGTCACTGTGTGCATCCCTGCAGGGCAGAGGGAAAGACACCTGCAGAGTTACAAGAAGCAGGAAGACACGCAGCGAGCGGACAGCACAGCTGGGTTGAGCAGCCAGGCTGGAGAAAATGGAATGAAACAGGCACCTAAGTTGCAAAACTGATTTTTTCCCTTTGCCTTCTAGAGAGCATGACATATGCCTTACGTGCACTGCAGAAACTCGAATGGGGTGTATTGTAGAGCACTTCTGAATTCCTGCTCTTAGGACAACATTAGTTCTGATAAACAGACTCTTATATACACATAGAAAGAACTCAGGCCTTCCTTCAAGAAATCTTGGATTTCTTATAAGAGTTACTGCTTTACTTTAATGTTATTTGGCCCAATTCATAGGTGAGAAAACAGAGGTACACAGAGTTTGAGGAAATTATCCAAGTGTTCACTGTCAACAGGAAATAGAGCTTAGTTGGATTCAAATGCTGGCAATGGCAGTTCTAAGCCTGAAGCAGGACTTCACTTTTGCTGTGTTGTCTCCCAAAGAAATCACATAAGTAGAGCGAGCACGAGATTAGTGTAGACTGAAAGGACCTCAGAAGCCAGCTAAGGTCTGACATGGAGGCCTTGATTAAAACAAAGAGGTCTCTGGGAAGGTCCAATTAAAATTCTTTAAGCTACTTTGTGTGAGTCATTGGATCTGTTTCTTAGCAAGCCAAAGAGGGTTAGGATACATAAGCAGAAAGGATTTTACTATTCTTGTGTGTGTGAGGAAGCACCTTGATCCCAGAGAGCAGAGGATTGTATGAAGAGTCAAGATAAGAGCCCTTGGGGAATTCTCAGGGAGAACTGAAGAAGAAGCACCAGAAGGGATAAAATAGTCTCAGTGTGTCTCCACCATTATTGACTAGACCTGGCCTGCTACTTCAGTGGGTCTGTTCTCAGCTCTTCATGGTCATATTTAATGAACCTAAATATGGACATTCCCTGACTCTCTGCTTTTGCAAATGTCAGAGAACTCCAGGGGCTAATTGGTTCAAGTATTGGCCTTGGAGAATATCCTAGGCAAAGTCATACTCAGGAGCTCAGAGGGCCAGGCCAGTCCAGACTGACATATGAACTACTCACTAGGTGACAGCGCCTAAATACTTGAGTGGCACGAAAACATGCTTAGGTAGTACTGGTGGACAAGCTGTGAGTATAAGCCCTGAATATAGTGACTGTGGAAGCAATAAAATCTTGCTCCTCTTAAAGGGCCCCTTTGACTTGAAAAGTACCCATGGGTAAGATGAATATAAGGTTAGGAAGAAGCAATGAGGAAAATAGGTATGAGAAGTTGAGGGGCAAGTGGGATACTGGCACAGAAGAGAAGAGAGGAAGAGGCCTCAGGTCATTTATGTCATAGGGATGCACAGTCAGTGGCATGGACCACAATATGCACAGAACAGGGAATTATGCGTGCACAGTTCTTGGAGACTAGTGCAACATTTCCTGGCAATGGACAAGAGAGTGGCCACAATACCTAAATGTTTTTCCATCTCAGAAATGAGGAATTAAGAGCCCTAATGAGGCTCCTGTTAGAGAAACAGCCTTGATACACTGTCCTGTGCTGCCTCCTTTGTGTTCAGAAACAAGATCCCTCCTCCATCCTTCCAGAAGGCCCTTCCCTCTACAAACTTGGTCTGAGAAAGAGACCTGACTCCTCGAGAATGTCTCCAGAGACACAGCAACCACAGTTCAGGAGCATGAACATGAATCCTTGCAGATGGAGCCCCTTACACAATTCCAAGAAACTGTCCTGACCAGGAGGCATACCCCTGTTCAATCAGAGACATAGAAAGGAAATGAACGTGGAGAAACATCAAAGTGGCTAACAGGCCTACAGAATGCAGATTCTTCTTCACTTTGGGGTCATTTACAGGTTGCCTCAATCTAGTTCATGTGACAAAAGCATATTCTCAGTACTCTGCAGACCACTCAGCAGACTTGAGACCAAGGGACATTCGTCTTCTAGGGCACTGGGTATTGTTTGAGTCTCAACACCATGACCTTCCCTTGATCTGAGTTATAGACAGAGGCAACACTCCTCCCTTTCTGCAGAAATATCACTCACCCATGGGTTGGCCGAACCCAAGAGGCAGAGGCCAAAAAACTGCCCTGAATCAAGAACCATCATTGCTTCACTCAGCAACAGGCCAGAGGGTTGGGCTTCACTTGCCTATTTCTCTGGGTCATGCTTGTTCTTTGAAATTAGTAAAAAAAATATTTTGTTTGATTATTTTTTTCATCAACCTAAGTCCTGGGTTTCTGGCACCTGTCTTTCAGTTCTATCAAATAAAACTTGAAGCAAAGAACAATCACCTCTACACAGTCTCTCAGAGTTTCATTTTCTCTCCCTTTTTAAAATGTGTTCCTGCCCCACTCTGGGAGCCCCTAGAGCCCATTAAACCTGCTCAATGAGATGCAGTGTTCGCCACTCAGTTCACACAGGCCTTTCCTTCCCACTTTAGCCTGTCGCCAGCTCACCTCAGCACCTCTCCACACTAGTTAGAGAATTGGAGAATTCTGTGAGCAGGCTACATAGTTTTGGGCTTTTGTTTCTTTTTTTTTTTTTACCTTCTCAAAGACTTGACATCGTTACGACTCACTCTTGGTGGTAGGTGAAAGGCAATTGTCCTTGGGCATCTGTCCTTTCCTCACACGGCGTCTCTCTCTACTGGGTCTGGGAGAGAAGCAAGAGTGAGAGACCCTCATCCCTCACACCAAAGTGGAAATGGGAACAACCAGGCCGTGCTTTGAATTTGCAATGCAATAAAATGGATCTTGTTGTCATCACTAATGTCATCAATGGCCTATGTGTAAAGAAATTCATTATATAAATCTACCAAGATTTTACTCAGGCAATAAAATTTTAAGTGATATGTTTGTAAATACATAAGCATATGTATATATAGAATATGTATATATGGAATATATACATATGTGTTATTCACACATACACTAATGATTGTGTTATATGTGTGGCAAAATATACATGGTGCTGCATATAATCAATTAGAATGTATAAATATCTAAGAAATTTACAACAAATTTATGAGATGACTTTTTTATTTTTTTGGTTTTTTGGCCACACCAGACAGTGCTCAGGGGTTACTCCTGGCACTACACGCAGGAATTATTTCTGGCAGAACTCGGGACTAAATGGGATGTCAAGGATTAAAAACCTGGGTCAGCTACATGCAAGGCAAGTGCCCTACCCTCTGTACTATCTCTTTAGCCCAAGAGATGGCTTTTTAAAAATATTTATTTATTTATTTTTTAATAGTGAGGCACCATGAGGTACAGTTGTAGACTTACACATTTTTGTGCTTGGGTTTCGATTATACAATGATCAAAGACCGACCCCTCCACCAGTGCGCATTTCCCACCACCTCGGATCCCAGCATACCCTCCCCACCCAGCCCCTATCCCACCCTGCCCCTGTGGCAGGGCATTTCCCTCTCTCTCCTTTTGAGTGCCATGGTCAGGAGTGGCAATCATGCTTGGTCGTCAGTCTACCCTCAGCATGCTCTCCCATCATGGGCGGATCCTCCCAACACCCTTTATTTGATGTTCCCTTCTCTTTCTGAGCTCCCCCTTCCCCTAACATGTGTGGTTGTCCTCCAGGTCATTGAGTAAAATTCCTGGTACTAATCTCTGCCATACTTGGGTGTTAGTTTCCTATTTTGTTACTTTATGTTCCCCAGATGAATGCAATCTTTCTATGTCTATCCCTTTCTTTCTGAGTCATTTCGCTTAACATGATACTTTCCATGCAGTACCACTTGTATGTAAATTTCATGACTTCGTCTTTCCTAACAGCTACATAGTACTCCATTGTGTAAATGTGCCAGAGTTTCTTCAACCAGTCATCTGTTCTCGGGCACTCAGGTTTTTTCCAGACCCCTCCACATACACAACAACATGAGGAAACAATGCAAATCCCCACCTCAGGGAGACCATGAGATGGCTTTTTAATTGCATGAATATGTAGTGATTGATTACAAACATGTAATAACATGCTTTTAATATAATAATTTTAAAGATATATAAATAAATGAGTGCTTTAATTTAATCATTATATAACCCAATTAAACTCTAGGGGGTTTTGGTTGGTGGGAGTGGCAAAAGGAACTTTAACCAGACATTTTATATTAAGTCTGACATATTTCACTTTTTAAAAATTTATTTCTTGTTTAATAAAAAGCAGGGTATATTCTTATTTTTAAAAGACACAATTCTGATATTCCACTGCTACTTTTGTTTTGTGTATTACCGTCTTTACCTTAACTCTTTGCCACATCATCATATATGATCAATATCCATAATCTATATCTTCGTTGTTATCAAATACACACACATGCATGCACAGGCACATACACATACACACACCCAAACACATGACACACACATTCACACACACTCCCATGCCTCAAAAGTCCTATAACATGATGACTTAACACTTGTAACATTTTATAAAGGAAATACTTTTGAGTGGCCTAGGAGCTTGCTCTTTCCACATTCCTTGGGCCAGAGAGCAAGAGACCAAGGTTCTGATACTCATCCAGGTCTCTCAGCTGGGTAGAGGCAGAGAGGGATGTGGGCCCAGGCACTCTGCACCTAAAGACACCCTGGAGCCAATGCTATGCAAATGCAAAGTGTGGGACCAGGGGGACTTTACTCATCATGAGATGATATTATCCCTAAGAGGAAAATATGGCTATGCCTATATCAACTCTTCTCCAGCTGTGGGCCATGTATCTGGACTGGAGAAAAGCTGGATGAAGAGAAGGAAATGGAAGTGTGGGCAACAGAGATAGACAGTTCAAGAGTCAGCAGCTATCCATGTGTGTCTGATTGTCTGGGGCAGTGCTGACTCAGGAATCTATCTGATTTTTGCTTTTGCTTGTCCTTACAGGAATTTCAGCACAGAACAGGGGGCAGAATGCTCACTATGCCCATAGTGACTGCCCTTCTTCCTGTCTGCTTCATAGGATTGCTGGCTCTGGGAAGAGAGTCCTTGAAAAGAGGCTTGATAAGAGGCTCTTCACTGTTTCTTAGTATACAGGCACATAGTTTTCATTAGTTTGGTTAACAAAAAGTAGAATCCAAATATCACATGGGATTTTGACTAGAATTTGAGCTAAGATTGCTGTATCTTCCAGTATTTGTCCTGTTCTTGGCTGAAGCCTTAGTTACAAATGTGGACCTCTTTGGGAAGTGGAAAGGCTCAAAGTCTCAAGGTGCTCTTGGTTCTTGTTCTTGAACCCTATTTTATTCCCTACCATGTCACTTCAGGGTGATTTTTTGCCTCTTTTTGAATTCCAAAGACATCCAAGTCATTCATACGTTCATGAGACTAGTCAACTAGACTGAATTGATGCTAGGAGAAAGAATAACAACAAGCCATCAAACATTCTAATTCTTATGATTTTTAACTACCCTGACCCACTAATTTCCCATATATACTATATACCATGGCTATCTCTCTCTAGACCAGTAACTACAACTGGTCTCATTCACCTGACCCTGAAGTGACTATATACCATCTTTTTAATTTCCCAGTCTCTTTTCCCTCTTGTGAGGAGAACCCTATCCCTGAAGCCAGTATAATCCAGGTTGATCTCTTAGATCTCTGATAACAACCCTCTTGTCCTCTCCAGTCCAGCTAGCAAAAATTGGTTATGAATGAATTCAGTCCTCTTCTCTAAACGAGTTCCAGTCTGACCAATACAAAGATACAGAAGTGTATGTGGTTAGGAGATAATATACTTAAGGCAACTAACAGGCAGAATCATCTCCTTCAAATACTAAATTAAAGACATGGACATCGATCAGGGGAACTTAGAATCAAATTACATCTTTTCTCTTGACTGTCAAGGCCCCTTCCATAAAAATATATTTATATATAAAAATAACGGCCAGGATCCAGAGATCATCACACTCAGCTCCTGGGAGAGAACAAGACAGAGTCTCCTACCCTATGCCTGACTGTCTCCACCAGGGCCCAACAGCTGAAGACCACCGAGGCCCAGCCAAGGCCTTGCTGAGAGCACTCTCCACACACTTGGATGAGCCTCACGCATAAAAGAACTGACAGAGGAACCCAGGTGTGTGGGACCCGGGGCTGAGATCTCCAAGCCTGTACAGTTTGGGACTGGACCTGCCAGTAACTAGACAGTTACACCCACCAACTGCCATGTAACTCCAACAACGGCCAGGATCCAGAGATCATCACACTCAGCTCCTGGAAGCACGCGGCCGCGAATGACATCTTATCATCTCATTCCTAATTCGGTCAAACTGGTAGGCTACCAAATGTAACATGCCCACACGGCAGAGTCTGGCAAACTCCCCGTGGTATACCCAATATGCCAAATACCAGTAACAATGATGGGTCTCATTCTCCTAACCCTGAAAAAGCCTTGAATATGGCACTTTAAAAAAAAAAAATCTCAGGGCTAGGACGAAGAAGACGTTACTGGCACCTGCTCGAGGCAATCGACGAACAACAGGGTGGTCGTGATCGTGATCGTGATATATAAAAATAAATGTATATTTATATAAGTATATATAGATTTTTAAGTATATATAAATATTTATGTATGCTTGTATAGCTCTCCTACCCCTCCTCTTATATTCTGTACAACTTGTTCTAACCATCTTAACAATCATATGAGTAGATATTGTTATTGTTATTAACATACAATTTTACAAATAAGAGGAAGAAGCAAGTAATCAGTTGCTACTAACGATAGCACAGCGGTAGGGTGTTTGCCTTGCACGCAGCCAACATGGCCGACCCGAGTTCGATTCCTCCGCCCCTCTCCGAGAGCCTGGCAAGCTACCGAGAGTATCTCGCCCGCACAGCAGAGCCTGGCAAGCTCCCCGTGACGTATTCGATATGCCAGACACAGTAACAACAAAGTCTCCAATGGAGACGTTACTGGGCCCTCTCGAGCAAAGGGAGGGCCTTTACTTTACTTTACTAAGCATCCAACCCAAGTAGCTGATTAAGGTTTGCACAGACATACATGCACACAACTGTATGTCCACACAACGTGAATGGAGTAACTTAAGAGATTAGTTAGGCAAGCTGGTATGCCATCTTTACATTATATTTTTTAAACTAAGTAGATATATGCAGAGTAAACGCGCATATCCTGGTACATTTGCATACATACCATCCCCAACTAGATATTGACAGAAAAAATTTTCATATCTAGAAGCTTTCCTTCTCCCCAAAGATGAGACCTCTTTCTATAGGTTAGTTTTCTCATTTTCATACTTTTTAAAAAATGAATATAATCCTATTATAGTTACTATTTCTGTTTGTTTGGCCTATTTCATTCCACAGTTTATCTTGAGATTCATCCAGTAGTCGCATATTATTTGCACTATTCTATAGCATCCATCCTATGACTATGCCTCAGTTTTTATTTGTTAAGTTGCTGATTGAATATATATTATTTCTAGCTTGGGGCTTTTAGCCCACTGTTGGACTGAGCATGTTCACACTTGGTATTTGGTGAGCACTTTCACCCAATTTTATTGAGTCTACTTCAATGTGGAATTGCTGAGTCAAAGGTAAAGGTAAATCACTGAATTGTAATGTATATTGCCATCTTTCCAAAATTTTGCACAAGATTATGGTCCTGGTTGTCAGCAAGGATCTGCCAGTGCCTCCTGTTATATCTGAATCATGTAGGTATTGGGAAGATTTCAATATAGGGGGGAACTTGTGTACAATGAGACACCCACTAGAGCACCATCATAGACCTTTCAAACTGAGCACAGAAAAAACACGATCAGCATCTCCAACTTCAAGTACAGTGGTGATCTCCCAATGTCTCCCTCCCACTATGACTTTTAGAGAGCTAGGCAAACCCAGAGGAGATGGCAAACAATTGCAGGCTTCATCTGTGTCATGAGGGTGAAACCCATTATTATGAAAACGTTAACCTTTCCTCTTCTGGGCAGAAATAGCTCCCGCTGTCAGGGGTGCCTTGTTTAGAGAACCCTGTGGTTTCAAAAGAACTCTTCAAATTCCAAAGAGTGAAAAAATGTGCACACACACATTCAAAGGCTCCACAGAACCATTTTAAAAATTATTTGACTGGCTAATTTGTCACCTAAATCTTTAAGATAAGACTCCAGTGAAGGACACAGAACAAGGAGAAAACAAAAATGTTCACATACCAATGACAGGTCTTTCCTTTCTGTTCTCCATATACAAGAGAAGATTATTTAAAACTATTGAAGCTTGCAACTTCACACCTCACTGTAATTCACACTGGGCCTGCCTTTTCCTTGTACCTTCTGCGAAAACTCTACTTTCATCCATGGATAGAAAGAGATAGAAAGAGAGAAGTTTTCTATGAACAGGTGAGATGTGCAATTTTCAGCAAAAAATATCAGGTTGGGGCAGCGCATGTTCCTTATTTTGTAACCACATTCTAGCAAGTGAACTTGTAATCCAGCCTGGATACTAACAGTTGGATGCTAAGGACCTTCTGTTCTAGTCTCCAGTGGATCTGAAAATCTCTCCATCATTTCTCTAGCTCATGTGGTAGGATGGCCCATCATTGATGGGGTGAAACCATGAGATAAACTGAGACCAATAGGTCATGAGTTAAAAACACAAGGACTAAATCTAAACTTGATAATTGATCTTGATCTATAACCTTCAGAACTCCCTTTGGTGGGGAATAGTTCTGATAAAAAAGAATTTCCTCATCACTGCCCTGGAGAGTTTTGCATTCTTAGCCATAGCAGCATGACCTAGCCAAGCTGATTCTCTCACTCAGCTGACACCATATGTGATCATGTTGAAATTGAAAAGGAAAGGTAAAGAGGAACTAACCAGCACACTGCTCATATAAAGAGACTCCGGTGAAATGCTGATGCAAGGCTTCAGGGGAAGGATTGACAAGTAAAGATAGAGACCATTGGGAAGAAATAGGATCAATGACTCAGATTGGCCTTAAGAAGTAATTTATCATACAAAGCAAGGTAGCTACAAAGGTCCCAAAGTAACACAATGGGATAAATGATCCACACAATTAAGTTGATGGGTGAGTGGGGTTTAATGGGAAGGGCATTGTGGTCCTTGAGGTGGGTACACTGGTGATAGGTGTGATGTTGGAATTATGTGCATCGGCAACCATCATGAACAATATTGTAAATCACAGAACCTTAATTAAAAAATTAAGGTGATTTCTCACTCACTCATATTAAAAGGAAATCTCAGAGGGAGGAAATACAAGAAGGGCATTAACTTTCTCTTTATATATTAGGACGACTTGATACACATAATTGAGAACATGGAAAATGGGAGAAAGAGTACATATTCTAGGTTAGTCTTACTTCAAATTACTTTCCAGAGCTAAACGTCTCAGATTTTAATCATTGCTACTTGAGGTAGGGAAATAAACTATTTCTATCTTACTCAGAGTTGTAATCACCATGCCTAGTATAATTACTAGCCTATGAGAATCATTGACTTGATCTTGCTGCAAAATGAGAGGCTACATTAATAGATACATGGATGAGTAGAGGAAAGGTGTGATCTGAAATACACCTTCCTGTAAGTTAGATGTCTTGCTTCTCTTTCATATTTCAGAGAGTTGCAGAAAGTCATCCCTGTTTGATGGGCACTGAAGGGTACAGTTCCCCTGAGCTATTTTTGATGGGTCTACAGATTTCAGTGGGTCATATCAGTTTGCACTATTAATACTTGAGGCACAAAATGTTGCCAATCAAAAATTTAAAGGGTCAAATGATAGCCTTCAATTCCAATGGAGTATTTGTTCAACTCAAAGGCAATACTCTCTGGCTCCTGTTTAGTGCTACACTCAAGCATTCGGGGAATTCTGAGAGGAAAAACACAGATACAGAATTTCGCTGTGTTCCACCTTTCCCTGGGAATACCTGACATACCCACAAGTGTGCTATGTGATAGATCTTTACTTACCTCAACTAGGATGGGCCCTAAAGATGGTCCTAATCATTTAATTTAGGAAAAGTAATGGTGGGTATGGGGTGGTAATAGAAGAGGCAATTTTATTCTCTATCCTAACTTTTCAGGTCTCCCCAAATCCTTCCCCTCTAAAGTTTACCTCGTAGTAGTTCCAGACCACCAAGGGAATAGACGACCATTTTTGTCTGGCTAGGAATTTTGCTCAGGGAAATCTAGGGTTAATCATGCAGAAAGTCTAGATTTCAATTCCAGAATTCCAATTCCCTGCCTGAGGCTCAAGATGGAAAAGTTGGGCATGGTGCCCAGCCCATGGCCTGGAGCAGAAGTGCTGAGCATACAAGATATGCAGTGTGAGGTCATGCCCCAGTGACATCCGAATGGACTCTTTTGGAAAATTTCATGAAATTCATGACCAACTGTCATCAGTCACAAAGGGAAAGAGATGGAAACCCCAGAGTTAACAGCAGCCTGTTCTGAAGAGGTTCTTTTCTTGACTCATTGAAACGAACTTCTCCACCTTTTTTTTCTAATTTCATTTCACTTTCCTCAATTCAAATATTGGTATTTTGCAGCCGCTTCGACGGTAACAATGACTATAGTTCAATTATGTGCTTGCATATGTCAGGTATAGTATGGTCTAATTTAATCTTCATTACACATCACCATATTGCAATTATACATGCTATCCAAGTGTTAACACATATTTAAACCTGCTATTCCTTTGTCACGGATTTACAAAGGAGGTACCTGAAAAGAAGCAGATGTCATAATTACACGCTTATTCAGCTCATTTTAGACTAAGTCTCAAAGTAAATTGCAGATGAGCCAGGCATGTCTTGAAATTAATGTAGTGATAGGACACTAATGCCACGATTCATTATGGTTTGTCAATGTGCCGTACTTCTGGAATGTGCGATAAAATTATATTAATACTCTGTGCTAATGAGATTAATGAATATGAACATGAGGAGAAGAATTGGGTCCTTTGTTCAACTATTGAAAAAATAACATATAGGTAATTAAAAAGAATTAATCAAATCATGTACAGCCTCATTTATATTAAATTAATTTGTCTGGTTTCATTTCTAATAATTAATCACTTTTTGCAAATTACAAAGCACTTCAGGCGGATGGAAGCCCTACAGTAGGAGTTGTGATTCAGAATATTTAGAACGATCAAGGTGGTCCCTGTGGGTTCATATTAATTAAGGTTTAACAGTTTGGAAAATTGTAGCAATATTTTATGATTCATGTAATTAAACTCTGTAACAAAATGTCACAACTGCTAGTTATTTCTGCGCCTGTGATTTATATCTTCCTCCTTTTGGAAAGGAAGCTGCAGAAATGAAGTCTTCCGAATCGTGCCGACACAGTCAATGGGAATACAAGCTGGTAGGTTCAATACACAGCCAAGTGCTCAGATTGGGGTCCCACAGACCCTTCCTCTTGCAAATTCTACCATGGGGTTATGTAAATTAGATTGTGTCATAGGATCTGACATATGGTAGAAATCTCAGGAGGCTCTTTGGTCACATTTGCTTGGATAAAAACAGAATGGCAAGAATGATGGGCCCCCTTCTGAAATGTAAGGGGCTGTGTTGCAAATTTCCATGGGCCGAGATGCCTGGGTAGCATCATCCAAACTCCCAGAAAGATAGATAACCTTGACTGTACAAGGAGCCGTCTGGTTTCCATGACCAGAGAGCTCCCCAGCCTGTCACAGATGTACTGAAGAGGAACTGTCATGGAAGCATGTCTTAGAACAGTAATGGAGCCAAGGGTTTCTCTCTGGACATACACTGCATGAGTTGGAGAGAGGTTCCATGCCTTCCAGACAACGCTTTCTCACCTAACTGGCAGCAAAAAGTACCTCCAGGGAGTCGGCCTGCTGAAGAACTTGTTGGATTTTTCCCTTCTTTTCTCCTCACACCCAACTCTTTGCAGTCTGCTCTGTGTCTATGGAAGCTGATCCCTCGCGATGGAGTTTCTCCGCCCCCTTACCAGCTGGGTTATGGCTGAATTCTGCCCTTGGAGAAACACTGATGGAGACAGAGAGAAAAGGGAAACATGTGATTCATTCCCTGCCTCCATTCTGTGTCTCCCCAGGAGTCTGGGTGCCTTAGGAGGCACTTGGAATTCTTAAGGCCATCCTCTAGGGCCCCCTCTATAGTCACTGCAAAGACACTACCTTCCCCCTTCTTCCTTCAGTCCATGGTGGCTGGTTTATGAATCTTCTCATCCTCCAACTCCCTCCTTCCTACATACTTTGCTCATGTTTGTGACATCTCTGAGAGTGGATGTCTGCCTCCAGAGCCTCTGATTGGCTAAAGGGGGAGGGCTTAGTCTCTATATTTGAAGACATTAATTCTGATGATTCTATGGCAACCCCCTGTAGTAGAGCATGTCTGAGGATAGGGGATGTCTCCGAAACAAGTATTACCTGAACCACATTTTAAGAATTTAAATATGCTGATTGTTTCATGCTTTGTAACAACTCTCAGAAATGGGTGCAATTATTGTCCTGTTTTAGAGGTGAAATAATTGAGGGCAGAGGAAAGCAGTAACTCACCAGGGTTGTATAGCTAGCAAGTAGTGAAACCAGGATTCAATCTAGAATCTGGACTCTATCATAATTTTATACTGTGATGATGAGTTTCATCAATTTATTCTAAAATAGGAGTTTGAAACCTAGGAAACCTGCTTGTTTATTCACACATTCAGATTATATCCTGCATTCAAATGGTGCAAACCATTGTAATGTTTTTGAGGGAAATTTTTGAGGGATATTTTTTCTCTTTGAGGATCTTGGCTCAGACACTCCTTAATAAAGGACATATTAAGAGGAGAGAAAAAAATTGATTTATATCTGCACTGAACCATACTGGGAAAAATGAGACCCAGAGCCAAATAGCAAAAGCAGGCTTTTAGAGCACCTGAGTCAAGGAGAAAGGATGCAGCTCCATAGAGAAGAGGAAGACATTACATAGGACACTAAACATTTGCCATGTCTTGCGAGACAAATGCACACAGTCAGGATGTTGTGCCAAGGTTTCTAGTCGACCACACCTCACTGCTTAGAGTCTTTGTCTTTATCTGCTTATCCTTCTGGCACAAGACCCTCTATCACATTCTCTTTAGGAAGTTAAGGATGAAATGGAAGAACTTCTTGAATCTGCGTTGTCTTGATTGCCTTTTCTTCAGAATAATCCACATGCCAAAGTGGGGCATTTGGAGGAAGATTATTCTAGATACTTTCAGGATCAATGTTTTTTATGTTACAGGCATTCTGGGATGTAAATCTATCAAAGAGAGTGACAAACAAGATTTATGCACGAACCAATAGGCAAATTGATCCATGAAATTGCCATATAAGAGAAATTGGATGTGCTATATCAAGGGATCCTTGGAGAGTGAAAAAAATATGTACTCCAACCAAGGATTTGAAGAAGAAAGGGAATTGAAGTGAGCCCCTTTCACTCTTCTCTTAGAAAGTGTGGGTTGGAACATGACCATGTGCAATTTACTCTCCCCTGAGAAATGTGTGGCTCATGTGGCAGGGATTGGGCCCAATGGATTATGAGATGATATAATCCATCTCCCTCACATCTATTTTAACTTTTATCTTATAATTTCAGAATCACTGTCATTGTCACTGTCCTCCTGTTGTTCATCAATTTTCTCGAGCAGGCCCAGTAATGTCTCTATTGTGAGACTTTGTTGTTACTGTGTTTGGCATATCGAATACATCACGGGTAGCTTGCCAGGCTTTGCCATGCAGGCGAGATACTCTCGGTAGCTTGCCGGGCTCTCTGAGAGGGGCGGAGGAATCGAACCCGGCTTTGCCGGGCTGGCTGCACACAAGGCAAACGCCGTACCCTCTATGCTATTGCTCCAGCCCAATTTCAGAATAGCTAAAACATTTCTACATGAGCAAAAGGACATGCTTCTACCTAAATCATTTCTACAAGAGGAGAATAATCTGTTTCTACCAAAAGTTAAGGAGATTCCTTCACCAAGACCAGAGAGGGGATTGGAATGTGCACATCTGACCCCTGAGGAGATTGTTGAAATTCAGGTGTGTGACTGTGGACACAGTGGAAAAGCCCCCACATGGAAAGGAGGAGGGGGTGGGGAGAAAGAGCTGGCCGCTTCTGAGGAATTTTTAATTCATTGATTTTTCTCCTCTCTGGTCCAGTGCCACAGAGTCTGGCTATTAAACATCATGTGTGTGGTCTGGTAATGATGCTAAGCTGCCCGGTTCTGCCAGGCCCTTCGGGAAGCTCTGGTCCCTCTCAGCCCACACTCAAATTGGATTAACTTGGAAATGAGAAAGACCAAGACTTTTTATGCCTGTGAGCGGGTGCTAGGAGTTTTGGGACTCCCATGGGAAGGACCATACACTCCTGATCAGCAGCCGTGGTGTTAGATGTCTGCAAATGGCACTAATTGGGAACATTTTCATTATTTTGTTTTCTATATGCTGTGTACGACCCCATTGTTTCCCTCAAGTTGGAAATACATCCAGGCTTCCGTCATAGTTAATAACTTTGTTCTGATTGTGCTGTGGTGTAAGTGATACTAATGGGATGGAGAGCAAACCTGGCTCATAGACAAATGATGATAAAGTGAAATCTTTAAGACATCATCAAAAATATGAGGCAGGACTGTGTGAACTCTCTCTCCAAAGTGACAGAGCTAAAGAAGCTGCCAAGTCACCTGTCGTAGGCTCTGAAGCATATTTATGATTTAATTCCCATTTTGACATCAATCAGCACATATTAATAACTTCAGCTCAAGAAAGTGACGTCCTTGGTGTACTTTTATGGTGACATGCCTGCATCTAGAAAGCACACTTTTTGATTGCCAATTAAGCCTCAAACAAGCTCAACCATTCTCTCTCATCCCAACTATAACTTTGCATCAGATTTTAAGCAACATTGGGGCCCACAGTCATAACCTTAGTTTGAAATATTTCCATAGAAACTGACACAAATTTTATTAACCCAGATTTGATATTACAGAATTATAAAATCTGCTGGTTGGAATTGGGATGACTTTTAAATTGTGGAGTCTGACTTTCTACCTGAAGCATGATCTCTCACTAGTCTACCTGGCAAGTGGTTGGCTAATACTCTTCTATAATTATAGTGCTGAGAAGCACTTACATGCCAAGTTAGTTGTGTGGTTTCCCAAAGCATCTGTGTGAAGAACGTTAGAGTCCTAACTCTATTCCTGATCAACCTAATTTTCTGTATATGAGTGTATAAATCAACATTAAAAGGATTCCTTTTTGACTTTTATTATGGACCCAGTACTATGAAAAAATCTCAGTGACTTAGGGGAATAAGTCAAGACACACTTTCTCTACACATAAATATTATTAACTGAGGGCAGTTTGTCTCTTCCACTAAGAGATAGTTGGCCAAAGCTAGATATATTTTTGATTGTCACATGAGGTAGGGGTTGTGGTAAACATTTGACATCTAGTATGCAAAAAATCTAGGTGTGCTGATAAAATACCTTAGAGTGAACATCACAGTCTCTCATAAAATCCCCATTATTTGGCATAAATGTCAATAGCACTGAAATTGAGAATCAAGAATTATAGATACAGAGAGAAGTAGACAAACATAATTACATGCATACTGAGCACAGTGTCAGGCACAGTTTCTAGATGGTTAGAAAATGAATGGTACCCTTGAGCCAAAAATCTGTTTCTCACTGAATCTTAGTTCTGTCTCTTAGAAAAAATTCTAACCCAGCTTAATTCTTCTTCTGATGACAACCCTTCAAATAGAGGAAGCAAGAACTTTAAGACATCTTCCAAAATCACACTCTACCCAAATCAAATTACCAAGATTTTTTTCCCACTCATGATCTATGTGTCAGGATTTCTAGTATGTTCATCATAATTTTAGTTAAAATCAATAAAATAATAAAAGCCACTTAGAAGATTAAGATGAAAATGAATGTTAGTACAATCAGAGGGAGTTTTTTAGAAAAATGTTGTTATATTTGAGACTCCAAGGGATACCAAAACTATCACCTGGTCTTTGGGAGATAGAAGATTTACCTCCAATCTAATTGGAAGCTAAACTTCAAATTGAATCTAGTTGAGGGATTATATCTGCTTTTATCATCAGCAAATCTTTAACCTAACACAGACGCTGGGAAGGAAGGAAGGAAGGAAGGAAGGAAGGAAGGAAGGAAGGAAGGAAGGAAGGAAGGATAGAAGGAAGTAAAAAAGGAAGGAAGAATTGGAGGGAGGGAAGGAGGGAAGGAAAGATTGAGGGAGGAGGGAAGGAGGGAGAAAAGGGAAGAAAATGAGGGAGGTAGGAGGGAAGGGAGGAAAGGGATGCTAGGGATGAAGGAATCAATAAATAAATGGATAAGTTATCAGAAAGGAAACCTGCCACTGGGTAGGGCATTTGCTTAGCATACAGCCAACCCTGTTTGATCCCTGACATCCAATGTGATCCCCCAAGCACTGCTAGGAGTAATTTCTGAGTGCAGAGCCAAGAATAAGTGTTAAGCATAGCTAGGTATGGCCACAAAACAAAACAAAGAAGGAAAACCTTTGAAAAAAGGAAATTAATAGAAACAGTCAATCTTCAGAAATGTCCTTTGTCCCTTTTAGGAGCCATTGCTCGTGAAAAATAAGGAAACTGTCAGAAGAAACAAGCATGAAACACATGTGAAAAGCATGGACTCCTTCCCTTTAAAGACCTAGCCTGGATTCTTTGATTTGTTTGTGATGCTAAATTTCTAGCTGCCTCTTTAAGCTTACAACATGTTTTGGGGCTTTGCAACATGCAAGTCTGTTATTAGAGACTCTGTTGAATTATTCAGGGCTAAATCAAGATGCGAAGACACCTTTTTTGAGACAGAAAATTGGCAAACACTCTCTAAGATGCCTTACAGCAAACAAAAAAAAAACCCCACAAATTCTTCCGCAGCTGTTGTATTTACCATAAATTGATAATTATAGAAAAAATTACCTGCGTAAAATGACTTATGCTTCTTAGGAAGTTCTTTTGTCTATAATGTCAGCATCAGGTTTTGATAGTCCCAGTCCCAGAAGATTGCTCCCAGTCTGAGACCCAAGGGGTTAATTCTATCCCTTGAAGCTTCTGAAACACAATAGGGATAATGTGCCATCAATATTAGAAATCAACATTAAGTGAAAAGATTCTCCTCCCTTTGACTTTCATTATAGGCTGAAGAATATTGAAAACCACAATGGCCCAGGGGAGTGTGTCAAAACACACTTGATACACATCAAAAAGAATTGCATCAGCAAGACTGAAAGAATCAATTGTCTTTCTCTCCAAAATGCTGATCCAAAAGCTGAGGGATTCTGCAAAGTGCAGTGAAATTTCCTAGAAAGCTTCTGAATGAAGTCCATGTGTAGCACTAGGCAAAAATTCTCGGCAAAAAGAAAAATTAAAAAGTCATCTTGGGAATTTTCAGCAACCAACATGTGTCCTATATATCAATAAACTGAGAAATAAAGTAAAAGGAAATCAACAGACAAAAGTGAGTAGCAATACCTATGGACTATTGACTACCAAAGATGGCCTATGGGGTGTTAAGAGTTCCTGAATCTTGGACATATAAGCCATTTGATTTCCAAATCCTAAGATAAGTTAGTGTCAGAAGGAATCAGAGTGAGTCTTCACAATGTTATTGGTATAACTCAGCTTCAATTAGAAGGTAGGCAGGATAACACTCCTTGAAGGACTAAACAGCCTTCAAGGAACTTTCTGATTTTCCCTTTTGCCAGCCCCTACATCAAGTCTCCCCTGCTTCCCTCATGATATATGCAATTAAGCTGTGTGCTAAGATTCTTAGAATTAAGTATCGTGCCTAGAGCTAATCTGCTGGCTGATGTCCATTAGCAATCAGGTTTGTAGATCACCGCGCCTGCCACAGGCTTCAGTTGATGATGGAGGTCTTTACTGAGAATTGTTCAATAGTGTTTCCGAAGCTGGTGAAAGATAAGCTGCCACTGGGGTCAGGCTTACCTTTATCCCCCCTGTAGCGTATGTGGACACACAAACACCCTCTCAGATATATCATTTTTCATTCACAGAAGCTCCCAATGTGTAGCAGGCTTAATAATCAGAAGACACAGCCAATGCTCTATCTGCAATTCTCCCTGCTCCTAGTTTTTGCCTGCCTCAGGAAAGAAACCTTTGTTAATGAGAAGTTTCTAGAACTGAAGCAAGATTGGGCCCTTTATTTCCCATCTAAAGTGATCACACTGGTTTCCCATACTTAGTAAACAAAGAAAATCCTCACTTGGGACTGACTTGCCAGCGAGGTCTCACATTTTCCTCCTTTAGTATGGGAGAATCACAGAGTGAGAGCACCACAATAATCTGAGTGATTATATATTTTAAAAAAGATTTTGTACTTCAATTTGCAATACATAACTCTGTGAACCTGACATTAAATTAATTAAAATTTTATCCTAGTATTATTTCCTTGCATTGTTTAAAAAAAAACCCTATTTTGTTACAGATAAAATTGTTTGTTCACATAACAAGTTCAGAGGTAGGAAGTTCAGAGCCAGTGCCAAGGATTCAACAATACTACTCACACCCCAGGCGCTTTCCACTTTCTCCCTCTTTATTTTAGCACTTAGCCTTTATTCTCATGATCCCTATGTAAGGCAGCTCCTCTCCAGAAACTATAACTGCATTAGCAGTGGAAAAAAATAAGAGAACCCAGAGTCAGAAGACAAAAGAGACTTCCTTCTCATTCAGGAAATGATGCTGTCTCCAAGAACTTCTGCATCTGTCTCACTGGCCAAAATTTTCAGAACTTTGACTTATTGCCACCTCTGTAGTAATAAGAGGAGTGGAAGTTTTTTTTCTTTTTAATTTGAGATTGACATCGACATTGATTAGCTAACACCTGCTACAATATTCTTAGTCCCATTGATATATCTTTTTTTTTTTGGTGGGGGTGGTGGGGAGGGGAGTCATACCCATCAATGCTCAGGTGTACTCCTGGTACTATATTCAGGAATTACTCCTGGCGGTACATGGATGGACCATAAATGGCTTGCTGGGGTTTGAACCTAGGTCTGCCACGTGCAAGGCAAATGCCCTCCCCACTGTGCTATAACTTTGGCCTCTCCATTGATATTTTTCATAAGGAGCTCCAAACCTGTCTGTTTATTGTTGCTTTAGTATACCTGTAATAGTCTATGTGAAATGGCTTGTATTGAAAGAACAAAAATATAGCAAAGAGAAAGAAAGTAAAGGAAGGAAGGGATGAAGGAGAAAGGAAATGAGAGATGGAAGGGAAAGAATATTAAAAAAAAGCAAACACTGGTGAAATCAATAATAAATCAAGAGCAGGAAATCTAAAGGCAAATCCTGCATGCTCCTGATTTTGTAAATAAAGTTTTCTTGCAACATAGGTATGTCTATTCATTTAGGTACCCTGAATGGCTGTTTTTACCCGATAACAGAGTTGAATAGTTATGGAAGAGATTATAAGGCTCACAAAACTTGAAACACTTGTAGCATGGACCTTTATTTTATATTTTGTTTGAGTCATATCCAGATGTACTTAGGGCTTATTTCTGTTTCTGTGCTCAGGGATCACTGTTTGGGGGACAACACATGGTGCTGGTTCAAAATGGGATAAGTTGTGTGTGAGGCAAGTGCTTTAGCCAATGCACTATCTCTCTGGCCTCTATCTGGGTGTTTATAAAAAAATTAAATTCATTCACATTCTTAGACTCAATCACTATGGGTTGTTTAATTTTCTTGGAAAATAAGTTTTACCAAAATGTCATTTGAAATTAAATAAACAGGGCAGGATATTTGGGGAGTGACCAGAATAACGGAATTCCTTCCCATGTCTCACACCTCTGATTACTTTCCTCTCAGCTCAGCCCAGAAGTACATTGACTTGACTCCATCCCACCTCCCTCACCCCAAGAATAAGTAATTCAGAATCAATCTTGCAACAGACACTCTACTTCCAGGGTCTGGTGATTTAAAATATCCATCCACCCAGTGGAATAATACTGAGCTATAGGTTTGGTTTGGAACAACTAATAAGAATTTAATTTGTGATATGTCTGCCAAAAGGACAGGCTGGTGATGGGAGGGAACCTGGGAACATTGATAGAGGGAAATAGACGTTGGTGGTGGGACTGGTGTTGGACCATTGTATGCCTGAAACAACTCTACTATAAACACACTTGTAAATGATATTATGGGCTGGAGCAATAGCACAGAGGTAGGGCGTTTGCCTTGCACGCAGCCAACATGGTCGACCCGAGTTCGATTCCTCCGCCCCTCTCGGAGAGCCCGGCAAGCTACCGAGAGTATCTCGCCCCCACGGCAGAACCTGGCAAGCTCCCCATGATGTATTCGATATGCCAAACACAGTAACAACAAAATCTCCAATGGAGACGTTACTGGGCCCGCTCAAGCAAATCGATGATCAACGGGAGGGCCTTTACTTACTTACTTTACTTAATAAAAATTAAGTACATAAATATACAAAAAAGGAAGAAAAGACAAAATCATGCAATTTCCCTCTACAGTGAAGTCAGACAGAAGGAGAAGGACAGATACAAAATGGTCTCTCTCACAGGGGGGCTAGAAGAAGCATAATAAGGGAACATCAATGGCCCACAGCAACTTATCTTCAGAACTGTGAACTTATCTACAGAACCAAGCTTGCGAGGAGATGATGAAGGAGAAGTATGAATAATGGCACCCCTGTGACAGTAGTGGAAAGAAATAGACATTCTGGTAGAGAGTATGAGGTTGGAGCACTGTGCGCATGAAACTCAATCATTAACAGTATTGCAAATCATGATAACTAAAATAAACTATTGGTGCTAAGCCAGACATTAGAATAAGCCTTTGGACTCTGCCCTGCAAGCAGGAAACAGAACCGAGGCCCTATTTCTCACTAAGTGGGCAAGCTAAAAACTTGTGAGTCCAATGGCCTGGAGAAGGACAGCATGCTCTCATATACCTGCCTAGTCATACGTTATCTTCGCTGTACAAGGCAGCAGTTTTCCCCTCTCTTACACATCCTTAATCTGGATTGACCTTCAAGTATCAGTATGAGCCTTCTCTTTGCCCTATATGTAACCAACTACAAGAATGTGGGGGATGTAATCTGTAGAACCTACGCATCCAGTACCATATCTTCTGACGTTTTTAATCATAACAACATAGCTTTGACAGCATAGCTTTGACAAGACAATGTATACCCTGATGTTCCCTTGATGAATGCTCATACTATAACTGTTTGTACTCTCGTTAGTGAGTATTTCTCTGTGATGAAATCATTAGGATATAACTGATAAAAAAAAAAAGAGAATAAAAGGAGGCCTTTGGCAGTTGCTCTATGCCTGGAGCCAGAACGAGCCTTGGCCCTCCGTTCTCTGTGTATTCCTCTTGAATGTTCTGTCTCTGTGCCTACGACTGGAAGAACGTTCATGCAACAATAAACCTTCAAAATTAAATAACTAATATACCCATCCATCTTAAAACTTCCTACGTATAATTTGTTTGACTCTTTGTTAGTTGGAGTTTTTTTGGGGGTGGGGTACCTGATGGTACTTAGGATTTATTCGTGAATCTGTGCTCAGAGATCCTTCCTGGCAGGGCTCAAGGAACCATAAATAGTGCTGGTTGTGAGTTCATAGAGTGTAAGCATGCGTGCTGAATGCATTCTGTGGTCGAGAGCTACCTCCCCAGCCTCCCGAGGCCTCCCAGCAGAGGAACACAGAGAAGAGGCACCACAGACTGATGGCAAAAATGACCCATTTAACGCAGAGCTGCTAGCATACTTTAAAAACTTCTAAAAGGGGAGGTGAGGTATAGGAATGCATGTAGGTGTAACTGATCATTTACAGAGGTAAAGCATTTTAGTGGAGGCAATTCTCTTGGGGGGGGGGGGATTACTTTAGGAGATTCTCTGTCTCCCAGGGACATCTATATTGCTTTTCACTTTCCTTATAGTTGTACATATTAAACAATTAAGTTTACTTCTTATTAATATTTGCAGTTGTTTGGTTAAACACAGTAAGAGATACAGGTCCCAAAATGTAGTTCTCTGGGCTCTGAGAGCAAGCAAGGCTTTTATCGTAAATCCCAGAATAAGTCCTCAGGTCAGTTCAATGTCTTCTTCCTCATGTGGGTCCTGTCTCTTAAATCATAACATATTTCATTAAGAATGTACTTTTATGATTTCTAGATGTCCAATTTTGATGCTGGGGTAACATTACCACTTGTCCCACTTCCATCTCAGTGCCAGGGAGGGACCGTCCCTTTGGAGTGTTAGGAAACAGCAACCAAACCCTGAGTCAAGTAATTATGATGGATGCCCAGGAGTAGATATATTCCAGTCAATCATATCCCAAATATTAGAAGCTCAGCACTAATGGTCTTTCTGTGTTTAAATAAAGAACATTGCTCAATAGTAAAATATGGAAAGGTTATAAGGGAAATAGAGAAGCAGGGAATTCACTACAAATACAAAATCCAGAGTTACCAAAAACTTTTAGCTTATAAGTAACCAAGACTGACTTGGGGAACTGTGACAACGGGAGGTAAAGCACAAAGGAAATGTTAAAGATAAACTCAGGGGGTTAGGGGTGCTTGCAAGAGCACCGTAAGTTTCTCCGGGGGTAAGAAAGGGGGCAATTCACTGATATAGCCTAAAACACTTAAGGTTAATATCTAACACTGGAGATGGAACGTGACTCGGCCATGTGCAAGGCAAATGCACAACCTGCTGGACCATCACTTGGCTCTCTCTTTGACTCTTCCTGAAGGTGGCACCACACTTCTGTGTTAGCAGGGAGGGGAGAAACCCGTGCTGGTGAGTCAGGATGGCAGGGTGATCAGCACCCCTGTTTTACCAGCTTGCTTTTACTGGTGGTGGTACAACAGTAGCCTGGTTAGAGCTGGTTCCACTGCTATGTGCTTTCTGGCCTCTTTACAGAGTTGACTGTTGATTTTTTTTTTTCCAACTTTCAGGTCTGCAGAGGACTTTCAGGTGAATGGGGTAAGACGGTGTTGCTAAGGCCCAGACTTTCTTCATCACACCAAGCTGGCAAGAGGGGGCAGTGCTCTGCACAGTCAGCAAGACTCACCCCAGACACACAGCTGTGTCATGCCATGCTCCTGCTGCAGGATTCCATGACAGTCACCAAGCTGGGCTGTGAACACTCATATATGCCTGGGCCCAGGCTTACCTCTTCTCTTCCTTTGTGTGTCCTAAAAATCAAGGCCTATCATGTATTTCCCCTCCCTGGTGTCTTTGAATTTGGACAAGTTTCAATTTGGAAACAGATGGTAAGAAGAAATGTGGGCATCCCTCTCCACCCCAACTCTGAGCAAACCTGAGGGTCTGGCTTTCCTGAGAGTTCCGTGTCGCCAATTCCCTCTCCCCCTTCCTCAAAGGCCAAAGGCCAGTCTGAGCAAAATGCCAAACCAGCTTTTTACAAATAAACCTGTGACCAAGCTGCGGCCATAAAACTTTGAAAACCACTCTGATTGAGACATTTGGACTAATTACCAGGGAGCAGCAGCTACGGGCCCTCTCCTAATGCTGTTTATTACATTCCCTCCTTCCAGGCACTCCCTGGGGTTGGTTTCTGAAATAAAGATTTAATTTGAGGGTAAATCAGAACAACAAAAAAATGTAGCTCATTGTAAACAATAGTATCCCCGGCCCAGCTGAGCCCATCGATATAAAAACAGAAGTCCTCCTCATCCTCCCATACTGTAAACACATTGAATGCTATTTATTGTGACTACATGTGTGTGGCCTAGAAGGAAGGGAACTTGGGAGCATTTTCGTGACTGAGAGGCATAAACATCAAATACTGCTTCCATCACTCTTCCAGTTTTAAAGTTATAAAATCTAAATATTAATTTTAATAGAAAGGTTAGGAAATTGGAAACTGCAGTACCCACTGACGTCTTCAGCCGAAGGGAGAGCCAGCATTCCTAGGAGATTAGGAAGGCAGGTGGGGTCCAGACGTGGTCCATGAATTATGACATGTGTCATAAACAGAGGCTTAGGCATGATGACTGTCCACCAATCTCAAATCCTGCCCAGGTCATGTTTCTTGAGTCAGGATGTATACACATAAGAAGAGCGACACAGGAGAGAAAAGTCCATCTCCTGCCCTTAAGAGTCCATTTGACCATTTTTGTTCTGGAGTCTAGAGAAGAGATAGTTTGATTGTCCTTAGTACAAACCGCGTTTTTCTCAAGTGTGAGGACAATTGGGTTAGCCTAGACAAATTTTTTTTGTTCCTGATGTGGTATCCTAATTTCAGATGAAACCAGAAAATACACACCATACGCTCATTACCTCCAAAGATTGATCTATTGGGTAATATCCACTAAGGGACAAAGGCATCTTTATCTACTGGCCTTGTTACTTCTGGCTTCAAAGTTCAAAACTACCCCCTAAGCGTTCAGGTCACTGTTCCAAGTGCTAGGTTCTAACCTACCCCGTGTGGATAGCTCCAAAAGGGCTTTTTCTGTGTCACATTCCAACTTCTTGCACTTGGTTCAATTGATTTTGGTTCTTTCCTAGCTTTCAGGTGCTATAATTAAAGAACGTAACAGTACATTGAACCCAGTTTAAGATATGGTTCTCAACTGGGAATGATTGGGCATTTTCACTCTCCTCTCTATCTCCTCAGAAAATATTTTCAATGTCTGGAGGCAATTTTCATTGCCACAATTTTGTTGTTAGTTTTTTGTATTTTGGGCCACACCCAGAAGTGCTCAGGGCTTGATCCTGGCTCTGCCCTCAGGGATCACCCATGGCATTGTTTGGGGTACAATATGAAATACTGAGTATCAAACCTGTGTCACTCGCATACAAGGCAAGCACTCTACCTGTTGTAAGATTGCTCCAGCCTCCCATTGCCATAATTTTAGACTAGTTACCAGCATTTAGTGAATATATATCAGGGATACGACTAAATACAATTACATAAAATATATCCCCCCACAATGAAGAGATATTTAGCCATATCTGAAAGCATAGCAATTAATTACACAAGTCACTGTATCTTACATCGTTATAAAGAAGACATTTTTAATTGCAATTCTGTTCTCTGTAGACAGAAATATAATTCCGCATTCAGAAAGTTGTTCTACTATGTGTAATTAAACAGAGAATAAATATTGTGTTGACCCTTCTTCTCTTGAGCTAAAATTCATTTGATCACTTGGTCACTTGATATCCCATTACTCATTGATTTGCTCTAGAGGGCGAAGGTAACATCTCCATTTATTCCTGTTGTGTACTAGTATAGCCCAATGGTGTCTACTCACTTCAGCAACACAAAGAGCCTCAAACTGATCGTTCAGGGTCTTCACAAAGTTTAACTTACTCGTAGGTGGGCGGTCAGATGATCTTTTGAGGTTCCATGGAATCCAGTCAGTAATAGCTCTAGTTCAGTGGTCATCTCCAAATCACATTATGTATCCAGCCCATCTGATTTTTGACGCCTTGGAAAATGAGACAGCATCCCTGATTCATGATCATCGATCGACAGAGGTAGGAACTCTGGATTCTTTCTCTCACTTGAGTGAAGCATGATACTCCAAGCATAGCTCTTTTGATTCCTCTTTTGGAGACACAAATAGCGTTCTCATCCTGTTTTCATAAGATCCAGGTCTCTGAGGTGTATGTTAGTGCAGGAAGAACAGTGGAGTCGAAGACATGTGCCCAGAGACAGAGGTTCTTCATCCTCTTAGCTATTTCTTTGATGTTCTTGAAGGTGTTCCAAGTCTCTCTCTTCTTTCTGCACAATTCAGGTGCCAGGTCATTCGTCATGTTGACTTCTCCACCTAGGTACACATAACTGCTGTATTCGGAGATGTTCATTCCATTGAAGGTGAATGGAATGTCAGGAACGAGACTTTTTCTCATAAAAATTGTCTTTGTGAGATTCAGCTGCAGTCCGAACTTGACACACTCACGGTCGAAGACGGCCAGCATTTGTGCTGCTTGGCTAATGTTTGGTGTTATTAGAACAATGTCACCAGCAAAGCGAAGGTGGTGTAGTTGCCGACCATCTATCTTCACTCCATTCCTTCCCATTCCAGTCGTCACATGATGTTCTTGAGGATGACACTGAAGAGTTTTGGTGAAATGGTATCACCCTGCCGAACCTCTCTCTTGACGTCCATGATCACTTCCTTGTTGAATGGTGAGATCCTGGTAGTGAATCTGTAGTACAGCTCATGGAGGATCCTGATGTATTGAGTTTCAATATCCTGTTTGGCTAGGGCTTTGATGACTCTTTCAGTCTCAAAAGAATCAAAGGCCTTCTTTTAATCAATGAATGTGGGGCTGGAGTGATAGCACAGCGGATAGGGCATTTGCCTTGCTCACGACCTACCCGGGTTCAATTCCCAGCAACCCATATGGCCCTCTGAGCACCGTGAGGAGTAATTCCTGAGTGCAGAGCCAGGAGTAACCCCTGTGCATCGCCAGGTGTAACCCAAAAGGAAAAAAAGAATAAATTAATTAATGAAAGTTAGACAGAGCAGCATCTTGAACTACCAAGAAACCTCAATGAGCTTGGTTATCATTTGGATATTGTCAATTGTGCTGAATCCTTTTTGGAACCCTGTTTGCTCGCGTGGTTGTCCTTCACATAGTGTTCTGCCAATCCTATTCAGGATGACTCGAGTGAACAGCTTGTAGATGACAGATAACAGGCAGATTGGGTGGTAGTTTCCAATGTCATGGATGTCTCCCTTCTTGTACAGCTAAAATTACCAGATCTAAACCTGATTGTTTGGAAGAGCACAATTTTTAAGGTTAAAATATTTGTATTAAGAGCAATCATAAGTCAAATTTATTGGCATATCAACCCCCCCCAAAACAGAACAAAGAATCTGTTTTCTAGAATTCACATACATTAAGTCACCTCCCCCATCTCCAGATGGAGCCAGGTTTTGCCTAGAACCTCTGCTTCCTTACTTGAAACACTATCTTGCTACAGTAGACAGATGAAATGCCTTGAATTATATGAGATGGTTTCTGTAAAGAGGAAAAAAAATGTGAGCAGAAAGCAGTAACAGGTATCTCATAAATGAGTTGGTAATATATAAATATTTCTTGGGTGAATAAATGAATCGATGGAAAATTTAATGTGGTATCAGCTAGTTAAGATGTTTATCTTCTCTGTAAGTTTTTATTTCACTTATATTTAAAGTAGGGCTGGTGATTCAATGACTTTTTTGAAAACGACAGCACCCAAAAGGAGAGAGAGAACAAAAGGGAATGCCCTGCCACAGAGGCAGGGTGGGATGGGGGGATGGAGGGTGGGAGGGATACTGGGATCAGTGGTGGTGGAAAATGGGCACTGGTGGAGGGATGGGTACTCGATCATTTATAACTGAAACCCAAGCACAAAAATTTGTAAGTCTGCAACTGCACCTCATGGTGTTTCACTAATAAAAATTTTTTAAAAATAAATAAATAAAGTTGGGCTGGTCTTCTACAGATGTGCTACATCTGTAGATCCATAGGATGCTGGTAAGGAACACATTTTTTTATTAACAGGATGCCATTTTGAGGAATTGTTTAAAAATCAAAAGAAAAGGTACCCAATTCTTATTTTCACCCAATTGCCAACATCCATTTTCAACCCTCAATAAAATAAATCTTTATCTTTCCATAATTCAGAAAGGAGAAACTCTGTCTACTACAGAGAACTGCAATTAACTGATTACCACAGTGTGCTTTCGAAGTGACAAGAAGCCATCATGACTTGCTTTTATTTATTTATTTATTTATTTATTTATTGAATCACCATGAGGTACAGTTAAACAGCTGCTCATGACTAGGTTTCAGTCATATAATGTTCCAACACTCATTCCTCCACCAATGTATATTTTCCAACACCAGTGTCCCCAGTTTCCCTCCCATTATCTCTATAGCAGTCACTTTCCTTCTCTCTCTCTCTCTCTCTCTATATATATATATATATATACACACACACACACATACACACACACACACACACGTATTTGGGCATTATGATTTACAATACAAACACTGGGAGGTTATCATGTCTGTTCCTTTACCTACTTTTAGCATGCAGTTCTTATCCAGAGTGACCATTTCCATTTACCTGTCCCTTATCTATTCCAACTGCCTTCTCCTTCAGCACTTGAAACAGACTTCCAACCATGGCCCAATACTCCTGACTCTTGTTTCTACTCTTCTTGGGTATTAGTCTCATATTGTGTTTTTTTTTAACATCCCACAGATGAGTGCAATCATTCTATGTCCTTCTCCTTCTGACTCATTCCATTCAGCATAATACTCTCCATGTTCATCCACTTTTAAACGAGTTTCATGACTTCATCTTCCCTAAGACCTGCATAATATTCCATTGTGTAGATGTTCCACAGTTTCTTTAACCAGGCATCTGTTCTCAGGCACTCTGGTTGTTTCCAGAGTTTGACTATTTTGAATAATGCAGTGATAAACACAGAAGAGCAGATGGCATTTCTGTTATGTATTTTTTGGCTCCATGGTATATTCCCAGAAGTGGTATTGCTGGGTTGTATGGAAACTCAATTTTTAGCTTTTCAAAGAATACCAATTTTGTTTTTGAAGAAGACTGGGCCAGTCAGCATTCTCACCAACAATGAAGGAGAGTCCCTTTCTCCCCCATGCCTTGTTTTTTAAAATGACCAATCCATACATTGAGAGAGAGAGAGAAGTCTCCCACCTGTGACCCTTTTATTGTAACACTCAGTTTATTAGTGTGTTCATTTTGATATAGGTATTCATTTTGCATTCATTTTCCACCTTACTGGGAAATTTACTTCCAATAGGGTTGAGTAGATATTATCTATTTATCTCATATTCTACATACCAACAGCAGTCATCTAAGGGGCATTTAAGTACATATATTACTTCATAAACAGATACATAAATTAAGTAACATAACATATATGATAAGCTGGCAACTATCTATAGAGGACAGCATCAATGGGATTATTGAGCTGAAATCACCAGGGAGTGATATATCAGCTCAAAAGAGGGAAAAAATTAAATGTAAGAATATCAGGGAAGACTTCTGGAAAGAAGTGAAAAATAAGAGGACCTTGACATCTGGGGAAATGCTAAAATGGTCTGGTATCATGGTATCAACTAAAGAAAGGGAAGTGTTATCAGTTAGATTCCCTGAAAGGAGGGGAAAATACCTAAATATAGACACATCAATTGAATTGTGGAAATTCTCCCCTTCAGGCCAAGGGAGCAAGGCTTTTGGACCCAACATAGGTTAATCATTTACACAGCAGTATGACCTCATGGGTTACCCAGAGGTCAAGACAGATCATCAGGTAATAGTGGTTCCACAAGTCAGGTAAACAGGGTCTGAGTGGGATTCTATATTGCATCTACTATAAACCACAAGGATAAAAAATTATTTATTCATGTAGGTCACTAAGAAAACAATGAAAGTATAGAACAAGATTGTAAATAAGGCATCAAATCAGGCACATATAGACTAAAGGGAAGAACCACAAGCACTTTTCAGAAGCCTTTCAAGGGTAGTAACATATGCCCTAAGGTAGAGGGCCCCTCACACACACCATCCTGATATAATATGCTTTGAATGTGACCTACTTGGTGATTTGATTGCTTTTTTCCTATATCTGATTTTATTGCTGCCATCCATCTACATTCTACAACCAACACTAACAGAACCTTTCTAGCGTGCTGAGACTTCAAATAAAAAACTACATGTGCATTTTGCTTTTACTCTTCTCGCATCTTGTTGGCCTCCAGGATGGCTTTCCTCTAAAACCCTCCTCTTTGATAAACTAAAAGATCATCCTAAGGAAACTAGAGAATAAGTCAGATATGGAATATGATAATGTCTAATATTTGCAAGCTGCAAGAGGAAGTGAGTCATTTGGAAAATATAAGCAATGATAACTTAGCTGAATATGACTAAGATGTTAAAAATAAGGTGTGTTTATAAGTGAATAAACTTCCTGATCATATTACTACTCTCTGGAGAGATGGAAAGGGGACAGACCAATGTCTTTGGCACCTCATAAATCTTATTCTACATTCTACTGGTCAAGCATAGTCATGAAAGTTTACTCATGGGACCCTACACTTCCTGGTAGCATCAAGGATATGCTAGTGCATGGGTAGTCTACCAATAGCCTCTGACACTGACATTCATTCTTGGACATACTTTATATATAACTTAAGAGAAGCTTTTGTTTGGTATAAAATCTAACTTCTTTCAAGTAATATGCATTTGAACATGAAATGAAGGAGATACACTGTGGGAAGAGGACACAGAGAGAAAGAAATCAAGGGGGGAAGAAGGAAAGAATGTAATGGGAGAACATGAGACAGAGAAGTCGGGTATACTGGTGATATGGCAGAGTAATGTAACTTTATATTCAAAGCACAGACTCAACACTGAAAACTAGAGATCTAAACTGCAACCATAGAACTTTGAAATCTGCCTGTCAAGGTGGCAAGCAGATGGAGGCACAGGGAGTTGAGATGGAGCATGGGAACACTGGTGGAGAGAAGCTGACACCAGAAGTTGGATTGATGTTTGAATATTGTATGCCTCAGACTCAACTATCAGTAACTTTGAAATAATAGTTCTTTAATAAAATGTTTTTCTAAAAAAAGAAAGAAGATACTCTGAACTAAAATTTATGCTGACAAAACAAGATACAATCATTTTGTTTTTTCCCTTTTTTCTGTTTTTGTTTTGTCTTATTTTGGGAGGACCACGCTCTGCGGTGCTCAGGACTTCCTTCTGACTCTGTACTGAAAGATCACTTCTGGTGGTACTGGGGAACCACATGGAACATCAGAGGTCAAATATGGATTAATTGAATGCTAGACATGTGCCTTACTGTACTTTGGCTCTGGTCCCAAGATACACTCATTTAAAAATCACTGTTTTTTTTTCCCAATGTAATTAATCTACTTAAGAAATAATTTGTGCGTCATCTTTATTTCACTTATCTTTGATTACTTCTTCAAGAAACACACTGGGGTAAACAGAAAAAACTGCATCTTGCTGGTGGGAGCCTCAGAAGAGGATATAATTACACATATCTCAAGTATCTACCAGCTACCTTTACTCACATGATGTCCTGAACTTTCCCATCCACATGTGGGCTTACATCTGACCCTCCAATTTTGGTAACCGTCTTTCTACCACTGAACACAAGCTCTATGACATTTCCAAAATTGACTTCTACAAGCGACCTCCAGGTCTTTTCAATTATTCTAAAGGATCATACTTATTGCCATGTTTGTGCATTTCTTAACCATATCACATGCACTGCACCGTGCTACTTGTTTTATTAGATTTCTATGGTTTTTACTTTTTATAAAACATGTAATTGATGAAGGTTACCCCTCTGCTCCCCCTAAGGCCTGGTTTTTATTATGTGATTTTGCATACTGTGGTGATTTTAGGAACATATATGTTCAATCACAGTAGGAATGACAGTTTCCAAAGTACCTCTGAGCAGCAGCAAAGCTGGACGACTGGAATACAGAGAAGGAATTGAAAATCAGTAATGTGAGGGAAACACTCTTTGCACTGTATTACTTTTAAAACGTGTTCTTCAAGAGAAATAGATGTGAAAAATAAAATTGCATTAACCAAGTGCTGTGGCAAAAAAATCCAAATTTGAAATTTTCGATTTTCTTACGCTGATAAAGCTCCAGAATACAGGTAGTTACAGAATTGGAAGAGACAGGTCATTTTCAACTAAAGCTACAAATCACATGTCCCTCCGTGGATGAGATTACATAAAGGATTTTGTAGGAGACTTAACCCATAGAAAATTCTTGTTGAAAGTTGAATGTATGAGTGAAAAACTAGAATATATGAACAGAAGGTGTGAAAGGAAGACCTTTAGGGAAGACATCTTCTTATAAAGATCCCTAGTGGTCTTAATCTAAATCTTAGGTGAGTACCAACCCACAGACCTGACAAGCCAGGTTTTTGGATAAAAACTAGCTAGGAGTCTCTGGGAAAACCTCTGTTTTTTCTTTCATTGTGTACCAAACAAGGTCCTCTAATTATTGTTGCTATCTTCTGTGCTGTAAAATATTTTATCGGTTGTGCCACTTTGCAGCATTTTGTTTAAAGCTCTTAACTGTCATAAATGTATCCACTGTCTGCCAATGTGGAATAATAAAGAATTATTATGTGAGTGACTGATTTACTTTGAAAAAACAAGAAAGGCCTCTAAACCTGGAGTTTTCTGCTCCACATAATGTGCATGAAAGAAATGAGCATCAGTAATCACTGTCAACAGCCTCTTGTAACTAAGAATTGAATCATTTATCTGTCCAGCATGTGTAAATTATCATCATCGTCTATTCCACAGGAGGGCCTAACGGCAATTTATGTTATAAAAATAATAAGATATGAGGGTTTAATAGAAATCACTTCTTGTTGTGCTACCTGGGAATACCAGGCTGGAGCACAAACAATATTCACCTTGCCTACAAATTAAGGCATGCCATCTAGTTGTTTATAGTTTGCTTCCGTATTCATCTATTTTTTTCCAACCAAAGTAAGAGCAAAGAGCTTGCTTACGACATTTATAAGATGACCTTCCCCTACCTGCTTCAAGGATACTTCCCTTTATGACCAACAAAGATAATGCCAGGGAGCAAATGAGTTCTAAGAGCTGAATAATTGCAAATGTTCTGACATCCTCTGAGAATATTATCAGGGCTCTAAGTTGTTACATATCCATCATGTCTCTTCTGGGTGATTCTTTTGGTTTTGTTTTCGTTTTTCCTAAACTAAAGCGATTTTAACTTGAAATTTGCCACAGTCCTTGGAGTGTGCCACTGTTCTATTACCTTGACCTTGGAGATACATAAACGACTTTGAATACTTCAGAGAAAGATCTGGGGAAGGAAACACTTAGGTTTGTAAGTTCTTAAGTATGTGGAGTGAATTACTTTTCTGTGCTTTTCTGTGAATTACTTTTTCTGTGGGCTGGAGCCATAGCACAGCAGGTAGGGCATTTACCTTGCATGCGGTCACCCCGGGCGACCCGGGTTCAATTCCTCTGCCCCTCTCAGAGAGCCCGGCAAGCTGTGAAGAGTATCTTGTCTCCATGGCAAAGCCTGGCAAGCTACCCATGACATATTCCATATGCCAAACTCAGTAACAACAAGTCTCACAATGGAGACGTTACTGGGCCCACACAAGCAAATCCATGAACAATGGGAGGACAGTGCTACAGTGCTTTAGGATGTGCCTTCAAGCCTTATCACCCCGAGGACACTGAAAGAAGAAAATGATGATCATGGCTTTATGAAAAAGCATTTTCATTTTTGATCCTAGGTAAGTTTCTAAAACAAGCTTTGCTATGTTAGCTAGAATTAAAGGATATGGCATGGACTAAAATCATACGATATAGTCTTGAGGACTAAGCAATCTCTGGAGGACAGAAAAATTATTTTGAACCATTCCACTCATTGTCATTTTCTGCATTGTTATGTCTTCAAACTGAAAACACTCTTCTGTAAATTCAAATGTATCAAAGGGAATATGCCTCCTTCTGGAAGTCTTGTAGATGACATGGAAATAGAGAATTCTTTCTTTTGGCACAGATATTCTACTTTCAAGAATTTTTTCCCACTACAGTTAAATTTGCGTCAACATGCAAAGAAGTGCTTACAAATATAATCTCTGTAGTTATTGACCAATAATTAGGAAAACATAATGTCCTTTATTATGGACTGGTAAGTGTACCACATGCCACAATAGGCTTCATTTGATCATCTATGTGCCTATCAGTTTCAGAACTCCTACCACCATGATAAATGAATATAGCTATGCAAATATATACATTACAGAATTGCTTTGATTTGTCAATCATGGAGGATAAGAATTGTGTGTATCTACTCAATGATACATTTCTAGATGATAAAGCAGTAGGGCATATAGTAGGTAGGCATCAAAAATATTTGGGGGCTGGGACTGGATTGATAGCACAGCAAATAGGGTGCTTTCCTTGAATACACCTGGGTTCAATCTTTGGCATCCCATATGGTTCCTTAGCACCACAAGGAGTGATTACTAAGTACCGAGCCAGGAGTAACTCCTAAGCACCACTGAGTATAGTCCTCAAAGTCCAAATATATATATATATATATATATATATATATATATATTTGGTGCCAAAGGATAGAAAGATAGTGTTAAGAATGGAGGCATCTACCTTGCATTTGGCCACCCTGGTTCAATAACCAGCATTACTTGGTCACCCAAAGCCTACTGGGTGCTTCTCCAGAGACTGCTGGTAAATTTTTGGATAGCCTAGGTAATCACTAGTATCACAGGGCCAACCAGTAGGGTATATTCAGATCCTAACACTCAACCAAAGGCCTAATTGTCCTAAATCGCAGAAGTAGCCCCTAGTGCCCTGGGGATATTTTAGAAGTCACCTAACCTCAAATAGAAATGGATTTTTGTTTACTATATTAATATTTTGTTTTTTTTGTTTTAGAATCATGAATATAGTCATGAAATGGTAATAGTGGTAATAGTAGATGAATTTCAATAAAGGGATGAAGAGAAACAAGATATATATATATCTCCAAATTTATAAATGCAAGAAATGCTGCAGCTGAAGGAATACTGCAGCAGAAGGAAGTGAATTCTTGTTTAATTAACAAGAAATAGAGAAATGCCCGCTTGACTTTTTAAAAAAAATTATAGAATGAATATAGAAATTTTAAATTTCCCTTATGAGAATGCTTCAGGGAAATCACAAATTGGGACATAAGTATAATTCCTTCACCACTCAAGAGTTAGTTCTAGAGTCAAATATGAGATGAGTAAAGAATTTGATTTATACATTAATGAAGTTTAAGAACAAAAGTCTCACAGGACTAAATCTTGGGATGTTTACAGTTTTATAATTAGATGAGCTTAATTGTAAAACTGTTGTCCTAGCTGCAAATTCTGGAAAAAACTATCTACTTAGCTGTTTTTTTTGCAGTTGCTCTGGAATCTTCCAAAAGTCTAGAATGTTTGCTAATTGTACAGGTTCATAGAAACCTTGAATAAGTATTTAGAGTTTAGAATCCAAATACCTGTGAAAAACTATCACTTCTCCCATAATATGTATGTTTTCCCTGAAACACACAGTACTTTTATCTATATTTTGGATTCTTCTTCGAGACATGATCATAAAACACCATTACTTTGATTTAATAACTCTAAGGGTATATGTGCTATAATAAATGAATCTTGACTCTGGTATCCACTGAAATTTACTGAGGGCACCTATCAATCTATCAGACTATATCTAGAATATGGTCTTTCTAGAATATGACCTCTCTTCAACTCTAGTTTGTAATCAGACAGGACTTTTGAGTCAGCATTGCCAGGTATTCTGAGTTGTATTTATTTTATCGTATTTTATCGTATTGTAATTATTATTATTATTTGCTTTTTGGGGTCACACCAGCGATGCACAGGGGTTATTTCTGACTTTGTACTCAGGAATTACTCCAGGCGGTGCTCCAGGCACCATATGGGATGCTGGGAATTGAACCCAGGTTGGCCGCATGCAAGGCAAATGCTCTATCCACTCTACTATTGCTCCATCCCCTCTATTTATTTTTTGATAACAAAAACTATCAAACACTGTCCTCCTGTTATTCATCGATTTTGCTCGAGCGGGCGTAGTAACGTCTCCATTTTGAGACTTCTTGTTACTGTGTTTGGCATATCGAATATGTCACAGGTAGCTTGCCAGGCTTTGCCGTGCAGGCGAGATACTCTCGGTAGCTTGCCAGACTCTCTGAGAGGGCTGGAGGAATTGAACCCGGCATAGCTGGGCTGGCTGCGCACAAGGCAAATACCTTACAGCTGTGCTGTCGCTCCAGCATTTTTTTTAATAAAAAAAAAGCTCTTTAGAGTTAAAAGTATTCCCTTTAATTATTGCATTAAAAATTATCTATGACCAAGAGAGACTTATCACAGGTTTGCATGACTAATTTGGTCCTCAAAGATAAATCTCTGCAATTTGTCACATTATAGTATTGGCCTACCAGAGGCAGACAAAGGTATTAGACAAAGACTAGCATTATTTTTTGGAAAAAAATTCTCAGAAAACGAGTACTAGAAAAGTACTTAGGAAAGCATTTCTAAAAACCCTTCAGCCAACAGCATATTGAATGCTTCCTCCACAGGAGATCACAAGAACAAGTCAAGGATGTCCAATCTTGAATTCCCATTCAATATTGTATAGAAAGCCCTTACAAGTTCAATAAGTCCATAAGAGGAAGTAAAAGGCATTCAGATCGGAAAGAAAAATAAAACCACCTGTAATCACAGGCTGTATGATATTTTACATTGAAAAATCAAAAGGAAATTACCAATAAATAAATAAAAACTGACAGAATTAAGAGGGAGGGTGTTTGTCTTATATACAGCCTACCTGAATTCAATCCCCAGAATCCATATAGTTCCCTGAGGACAATTAGAAGTGATTCTTGAGCACAGATAAAGCAATATCACCTAGCATCTCTGGGTGTAGCCCTCAAATAAACAAACAAAGACCACCAAAAAAACTGCTAGAACTAAGAAATTCAATTTAAAATGGCTACAGAGTAGAGGCTGGAGAAATACCACTGTGAGTAAGGCACTTACCTTGTGTGAAGCTGACCCAGGTTTCTCAGGTTCAATCCCTGGAATTCTATATGGTCTCCTGAGGCCCACCAGGAATGATTACTGGATGAAGAGGCGGGAGTAACCTCTGAGTATTGCTAGGTATGGCTTAATAAACAAAAAAATCATATAATAAAATATCAATCTGCAGTGTCAAATATATTTACAGACATTAGTAATAAACCAGGAGTTTTGAATTTCAAATAAAATATTTTTAAATGGTACCATTTTCAATACCTCTAAAAATAAAACAATAGACACAAATATTTAAAGTATGAGTAGCATCTTTATGTTGGAAACTGAAAAAAAAATGCTGATGAATGAGATCAAAGATCTAAATAAATAGAGAGAAGTACTGTGGTCATGAAACAAAAGAGTCAATATAGTTAGCAGTTAATTTTCCACAGATTGATTAATAAATTTAATGCAATTTCAAAGTCCCAGCCAAATTTTCTTTAGATGCACAGTAGTGATTCTATGATATCTATGGAAAGATAAAGGAATTAGTATAACTAAGACAATTTTGAAAGAACCAAGTTAAAAGACTAACACTACTCAATTGAAGACATGATACAAGATATATACCTTGATACATATATATACGTTATATATGTAAAGGTAAAGGTAAAGGCCCTCCCGTTGATCGTCGATTTGCTCGAGCGGGCCCAGTAACGTCTCCATTGGAGACTTTGTTTTACTGTGTCTGGCATATCGAATACTCTCGGTAGCTTGCCGGGCTCTCCGAGAGGAGCGGAGGAATCGAACTCGGGTCGGCCATGTTGGCCGCGTGTAAGGCGAACGCCCTACCCGTTGTGCTATCTCTACAAGATTGAAAAGACAGATACTTATACCAATGTAATAGAACAGAAAAAGTTAAAAGTTGGGGATTGCATAAAAATTGGGCCACTTCATCTTTAACAAGGGATCATTATCATTCTGTGACTCACACTGAGAAGAAAAATAAAAGAAACTTAACTCACAAATCACACTAGGTAAAACATTATCTCACTGATTCAAGTATTATTAAATACTACGAAACTTTCTAAGAAGGAATAAGAGTTAAAGCATGACAACTTTGGGCATTATCTCAAGACAATACATTAACAAAATTAAGAATAGATAATAAGAAGACTAAAAAGAAAACTTATAACTTTAAAAAAACTTCATAAAAAATAAACTATTTTCCCCCACCATAAGGAACATAATTAAGAGAATAAAAAGACAAGCTATAGACTAGAATAAAAAGGTAAAGGCCCTCCCGTTGATCGTCGATTTGCTCGAGCGGGCCCAGTAACGTCTCCATTGGAGACTTTGATGTTACTGTGTCTGGCATATTGAATACTCTCGGTAGCTTGCCGGGCTCTCCGAGAGGGGCGGAGGAATCGAACTCGGGTCAGCCATGTTGGCCGCTTGTAAGGCGAACGCCCTACCGCTGTGCTATCGCTCCAACCCAGACTAGAATAAATTATTTTTAAATTGAATATGTAAGAAGACACTCGAATCTAGAATATGTAAAGAACTCCTAAAACACAATAATGAACAACCCAATTTAGAAAGCTGGCAAAATATTTAACACACACTTCATCAAAGGAGATGTCTGATGACAAATAAGCCCAAGTAAAGAGGCTCAACATTATTAGTCATTAGGGAAATGCAAATTTAAAAGATACTATTGCAGATATGAGAATGATTAAAAAATACTGACAACATCAATATGAAGTATCAGTGTGGATGCAGTGAGACAGGAATTCTCAAGCATTGCTGGAGGGAGTGCAAATGGCATAATCATTTGGGAAACATTCTGAAGCTTTGTTATAAAGGAAGTACACTTGGAACTGGGGAGACAGCTTAAGTGGTAGAAGGCGTGATTTCATATTCTGGAGCCCTGAGCTCAATATCTGACAGCCTTCCCCCATCCCAGCATCACTGAATGTGCCCTTGGTGTCTCCCAAACACAGTTTCTAATATCGGGTCGTAAGACTCACATTCCCAAGTTGAGCATCACTGAGAATGTGCCCCAACATAAAAATATAATCTGAAAATTGTGCTTTAGATTTTTTACATTAAGATTCTATAGTTTGCAATGCTATTAATAATGGTTTCTCATGCACATAAATCCAATACCAAACCCATTACTGGTAACCATCTCCCTCCTTCAAGGATCCCAACACCCCTCCTCTCATCCTTCCCCCAGCTCAATTGTGTGGACAGTTCTCCCATTATATTTGAAAATTGTTGCTATCTAGCAATGTATCTCTAAGTCCCACATATGAGACATCTTTTCATAAAATTACTATTAAGGGCTGGAGAAATAGTACAGGAGTTAAAGTACCTGTCTTACATGTGGTTGACACTAGTGTTTGATCCCCAACACCCTATGTTATTCTCTAAATAAAGCCAGGAGTAGGTCCAAAATACAGAGCCAGAAGTCTCCTAAGTTGTTCTGAGTCTGGTTTAAAAAAATAAACTTCTATATAGGCAATGACCCTTATATAAGAACCCTCAGCATATGATTCAGTAATGCTTTTCTAGATATTTAGCACTGTCCTCCCATTGTTCATCGATTTGCTCGAGCAGGCCCACTAATATCTTTGTTGTGAGACTTGTTACTGTGTTTGGCATATCAAATACATCACGGGTAGCTTGCCAGGCTTTGCTGTGTGGGCGAGATTTATACCAGAGAAATGAAGCCACATGTTTTCAAACACACACACACACACACACAAACTTGTTCACAAATATTTATGGAAGCATTATTCATAACTGTCACTTGATCACTTGATCACTTGACTTCCCGCTAATCATCGATTTGTTCGAACAGGTGCCAATAATGTCGCCATTTGTCCCTGTCATGTGCTAGTGTAGCCCAATGGCGTCTGTTCACTGTAGGAACACGAAGAGCCTCAAACCAATCATTCAGGATCTTGATGAAGAAGTCTGACCATCTGGTAGGTGGGCAACCACGTGGTCTTTTGACACCCATGGAATCCAGTTGGTAATGGCTCTAGTCCAGCGGCCATCTCCAAATCTCATTATGTGTCCAGCCCATCTGATTTTTGATGCCTTGGCAAATGAGACACCATCCCTGATTCTTGATAGTCAACGGAGGTCGGAACTCTGGATTCTTTCTCTCATTTGAGTGAAACATGATATTCCAAGCATAGCTCTTTTGATTCCTCTTCCGAAGACCCAAATAGCATTCTCATCCTGTTTGCATAGGGCTCAGGGCTCTGAAGCGTAAGTTAATGCAAGAAGAACAGTGGAATCGAAGAGATGTACCTGGAGCCGGAGGTTCTTCATCCTCTTAGCTATTTCTTCGATGCTCTTAAAGATGTTCCAAGCTGCTCTCTTCCTCCTGCTCAACTCAGGTGCCAGGTCATTCATCATGTTGACTTCTCGACTTAGGTACACATAACTGTTGTATTCGCAGATGGTCTTTCTGTTGAGAGCGAATGGAGCATCAGGAATGAGGCTGTTTCTCATAAACATTGTCTTTGTGAGATTCAGCTGTAGTTCAACCTTTCCACACTCACAGTCGAAGTCGGCCAGCATTTGTGCTGCTTGGCTGATGTTTGGTGTTATTAGAACGATGTCATCAGCCAAGCAAAGGTGGTGTAGTTGCCGACCGTCTATCTTCACTCCCATTCCTTCCTATTCTAGTCGTCGCATGATGTTCTCAAGGGTGGCACTGAAGAGTTTCGGTGAAATGGTATCACCCTGCTGAACCCCACTCTTGACATCGATGATCACTTCTTTGTAGAATGGTGAAATCCTTGTAGTGAATTCATAATACAGCTTATGGAGGATCCTGATGTATTGAGTTTGAATGCCCTGATTGGCTAGAGCTTCATTGACTGCTTCCATCTCAACAGAATCAGAAAATAGTCCAAAGAACTTCTTTCAGTGGATGAGATGGATAGACAAACTATGGTACATCCATGCAATGGAATAATACACAGAGACAAAAAGAAACAATTGTTGACAAACATAGCATAGATGAATCTTAAATACATTGTGCTAAATGAAACAATTCAGTCCACAAAGGTTACATAACTGAATAATTGCTTATTTACTAAATACTGAAAAAGGCAAGTCTATAGGCACAAAGGAAATCAACAGTTACTAGGGCTTGATTACAAAGGCCAAGCATGAAAGAATTCTTTCAAATGTTGCACATGTTCTGCGTTCTGTCTGCAGCTGGGCAAAATAATTCATAAATATCTCAAAACATTAAGCACTCTAAACCAAAAAGAGTGAATTGTGCAGCATGAAAAATTTAAATATGAACAAATTAGTTTTGCTAATGGTGTGAAAAAGACTTGAATCTACAAATGAAATAGAACTTATGCTTTGGAGGCCAAATGAAATCAATGTGTAGCTGTAGTCCTGCCACTGACCCTCCAATACCTAACTCTGACTTTCATAGTCTGTTCAAGAAAGACTCTACTTAAAACCTCATTTGAGTGCCTGCTGAGATAGTACAGGTATTAAGATGCTCATTTTGCCTGAAGCTGACCCTGTTTGAATCCTTGGTACCTTATATGGTTCCTTAAGCATCTCCAGAAGTCACACCTGAGCAAAGAACCAGAAATTGTCCCTGAGCACCACCACCAGGTATGGCCTAAATAAAAAACAAAAACCAAAATCAAACAAAAAAATCCTTACCTGATTCAGTTTCTAACAGTGACACCCCAGAATGTAAAAGATACTCTGACACTATTTGTAAACCAACCAAAGAAGCAATAGCTGCAGTTCCATAGTTTGTCCAGTCAGTTCTGACACTGAAGTCAGACACCTGTAAGACACCCTAAAATATAATCAAACTTTCAAACACAATTTTTTTTGAAGAATGGCAGGCCAAAGAAATTAACCTCCTGAGAAAAAGGACAGACTCCTGAAGGTACAGCATTTACTAGAAGTATATTAAAAATTATAACCTCCACATACAATTTCAGTGGAAAACAGACATAGAAAGATTTAACTGTTGAAATAATTCTGTCAAAAAAATTAGCAGTGTTGCAGGGAAGGCTGTGGGCCCTGACGGGTCCCCAGCAGAGACGCATCTGCGCAGGGCTGCTATTGATTCTGAAACAATCTCACACATGATAAATGAGAATGTGCTTAGGAGAGGATTCAGTCATGAGAGCCCCCAGATCAATCAGCTTGTCAACAGGCAGACGAAATTCAATTTTTATTCTTAGTAAACTCTTATTTGTGGCAGACCATCGTTTCTGTGGAAATTGCTTTGCAAAGGCCGAGGGGCAGGCGTGAGAACATGGGAAAAGCTAATCTTTTCAAAGCATGTTAAAAGTGAAGAGTTGGGGCTATGATGGGAGTGAGGAACTGTGATTAGGAGGTAGTGGTGACCACAACCCACCTTTTTTTTTCCCAAAAAGAGACTGTCAAGGTTGGTTTCCTGTCACACCCTTTGGAAAGAAACTCACTTGAAATGGAAACCAGGTTTTGTAGAGGGAATTCATTGAGTCCAGGACAAAGCAGGGAGTAACTTGTAGGAAAATCTCCTTTTTAGTTATGACAAACCATCTAAAATTGCTTCTTCATTAGGTTAAAAAATAGAAAACAGCAATTTCTTATGAGCAGGAAAAATAACTTTTCTTATGTCTCTCTTCCACTATCTCTGGGATTTTGATTCAGTTTAAAATTTTCAAAAATTTATCTTTTTTTTCCTTTTTTTTATTAGTGAAACACCATGAGGTACAGTTGTAGATTTACAATTTTTTGTGCTTGGGTTTCGATTATACAATGATCAGATACCCATCCCTCCACCAGTGCCCATTTTCCACCACCATGGATAATATCCCCTCCACCCCCATCCCCCCATCCCCTCCTGCCTCTGTGGCAGGGCAATCCCCTGTGTTCTCTCTCTCCTTTTGGGTGTTGTGATCTGCAAAAGAGGCATTGAGTGGCAAACATGTTCAGTCCATAGTCTACTTTCGACATGCATCTCCCCTCCTGGGAGGATCCTCCAAACACCCTTTATTTGGTGCTCCCTTCTCTATCTGAATTGCCCTTTCCTCTAGGATACCCGGCTGGCCTCTAATCAAAAATTTATCTTAATGTAGATTAAAAACCACAACTATTGATATAATTCTAGAGTTGAAATTGATTAGAAAGCAAACCTCCAATATCAAAATCGATAAGTATAAAATTCAATTTTTACTTAAAAGTTGTTATAGCTCATCAGAGGGTTGTTGTTAAGTCCTTATCTAAGAATTTACTAAGCTGTTTGTTCCTAGTTGAGACTTCTCTGTTACTCTTTTTGTTTATTAAGTTTAGTTGGCTTCTATGTCCCTTTCCCATTTAATTCGGTGGGCTCCTACTGGAATTTCAGTATTGAGGAATTAGGAGGTGTCCAAAAATTTCAGGATCTATGGTCTTGATCATTTTTTTTTTGCCATAGCAGTTACTTTGGAAGGTGAATATGGTTGTCAGAGCTTCCAGAAGTACAGTAGGGTGGGCAGAAGCTTCCCACCCCACTCTAAGAAGACCCCAAAGTTTTCAGCAAGGGTTATCAGGCTGTCTGAAATTATTCACAGTTCGATGTCTCTGCAGAGAATATTAGTGAAGTGGCAGAGTTGAGCCGCTGGCTTGGCTATAGCATTGGGGTACGTGTGAAGCTACTAGAACTTCTTCACGGTGGGTGTTCACACCCTGAGGATGTCCCAGAGTTTTCAGTGATGGGTGCATGCATAAATTTTAGCTGTTTGGCTTGCATCTTCTCAGAGATTTAGTTGTGAATTTATAGAGCAGGGCTTGGGGGTGAGTTAACATGGCGACAGCTGTGGGGGATGGGAATCTGAATTGTTTTTTAGTGTTACCTTTTGCCAGTCACACAAAAAATTCACTTCAGGCTTGGCTCTTGGGCCTACAATTATTAACTCTCGGTTCAAAAGTGTTTCCCACTAGAACTTTGTTGCCTTGCTTCTCAAAGAGAGACTTTCTCCCCGTTTGGAAGCTTGACCTTAAGTTCTTGAATATGTAGGGTCCACTATGCACTGGCACTGAAAGCAGAGATTGACCTACCTGCAGTGGTCTTAGGGTCTGGTTGGTAACATGGATAAAATACTTACGACAGTGCCCTTTAAACAGTGGCCAATGTATACAGGACTGCCAAACAGATGGTCAACAATACTTTAAGAAACAAATACCAGGGGCCCTCATGTTAGGGCTAAGCAAAAACATCTCTGAAGAAGCTGCTTCTACTTCAGACCTAGGGGATGAAGGGAGTAATAAAAAAAAAATGTTGGAGTGCTGGATGGAGGCCAGGGATGACTAAAAGATCATCCCAGAGAAGATAGTCTGTAGACAAAGAAGCTGGGCTGAGAATTGACGTGACTTTTAAAGGGAGATGAGATGGAGATCTTGGAGATGAGATGCAGACAGGCGAGAGGAAGGTGCAGTTATGTAATTGGTGAGAAATGCAGTCCCAGGGTATACATAAGCCCCTATACCTGCTTTGCCCATAGCACTTGTCGCTGTGCTATTTGTGTAAGGGGTTTGTTAAGAATTCTATCTCATACAAGCACAGAAAATGAGAAAAGAAGGGAGCCAGAGAGGGTAATTGATCTATTTCCTGATCTTCTAACAAAAGATTCAATTCCAGATATTTCATGAAGAGTTTCTCTACATTTTCTTCTTCAAACCAGGTTGTGGGAAAGTTGAAAGAGCTAGAACATGGCCTTTGCATGCTGTCGCTCCAGATTCAACCCCCAGCATCACGTGGTCCCTTGAGTTCTATAGAGAACAATCCCCTGCTATAGCAGTCCAGTAACTTTTGAGTTCTCCGGTAGATCTTGAGCTCTGGATGTGGCGCCAAACCCCAATAAATAAGAAAATAAATAAAACAGTCAATGGAGCCACTCCTCCATACACTACCTGCCTTTGACTATTTCTAGACCAGAAATCCACTTTTGTCCTGCCCCTTCTGTTGCCCCCTCAGCACTCCTGATGACGCATTGGTCTCTGCAGGTAGTCCTCAACTCTTGCAACCCAGTTCAGCCTACGGTATAAGCCCATGGAATATAACCTGCCAGGAAAATCCGGGTTATTTTGAAGAAGTTTTCCAAAAGTTTTCCTTAGCAATCAATCTGTAGTGAGAGTATGGGAATAAATTTTGATATGGAATCAACAAGGCACCTAAACTTCCTTCAGAACATCAAGAAACCTGAGGTCACATCTGGCGATGACAGAGGTAGAACTTGGCTGTCATGAAATTTAGAGAAAAAAAAAGACCCTGAGATAATAAGCTGTCACTTGTGTGTAATTCTGTAGGCCCAACTAAGTGAGACTGCAGTGAAAGTCCCCCCAGAAGACAAAGACAAGCAATCATGGCCCCTGGTTCAGGGCTGAGTGGAAATACTCTAATATGTCTTATATCTAGTCTCCCATTTCCCCACAATAAAGTGAGACCCAATAAGCTTCCATCTCAGAGTCTTAACACATTAGTTTTTCAAATTGGGATTTTAAAGAAGGATCAAGAAAGACTACTTGTTTACTAAATAATTGGATAAAGGCCAAATTCATCTAGTTTGTGGGGAGCTTTTGAGACGAAAACATATTGATAATGAGTTTAATAATGCACAAAGAAATGCAGTATCATCCAAGATCTGGACCTCAGACTTCAGAGTGTCTCCTTACTGGCTTCTATTTGGTCAAAATGCAATGAGCACAATATGCCTTTTCCCGGGACTATATCTCACACTATATTTCCTACAGCCCTGCTCTTCTGCTCCCCTGAGAGAATGGTGTCACCCCTTAGAAACACCTGAAGATGGAGGGTGGGGAGGCCAAAGGAGGGAGGGGGGTCAAAAGGAGGGTTCTTAGAGAGAGTCACATAGATAATAGAAAGGAAGATCGGGCTGACATTGAGGACCTACAAGTAACTGTTGACAGAGAAGATAGTGGAGACTATACCCCCAAAGCAGAGCTACTACAAATTTGATCTTTGGGAATGTCTTCATTTACTATATAATTTCTTCGGGGTTGTAATACGTATTTGTCAGGATAGAAGCTATCCAACAGTTCATCAACTTGACATTTTTAATATGTAGACTTATGATATAGGGGTCTCCTTGGTCTTCTTGGTCTCTCTATTCAGTTCCAACAAATTGAGCTCACAATGATCATAACAATTATGTCACGCTTGGTCACCTGTGCAGGGTGCCCAGCTAATCCCAAACACTGTTAAACCCCTTAGCAAGAATGAGTCAAAAAGTTTTCTGACTAATTTCTCACTTTGGAAGTTAGAGATTTCCTAGATCATGATGCTTTAATAAAGTATTCAAGGAGACATTATGCAAGATATATGTATATAAGTATGTGTCTGTGTTATATGTGTAAAAGAAAAATCTCTTCAATTTTCCCCTAATCCTTTTTTTTAAGTCAAATGTGTATATTTTCCCCCTTTGCTGACATGGCCTGTAATCCTATGATTTAATTCTGTTCTGACATTGCCTCTGTAGAGTTAACATAGACCCCACTGCTTGAGAACCCAATAAGGTGGTTATTAGAACTGCAAGGTGGTTACAATTCCCAGGGACAGAGGGAGAACCACACCCAGCAGTGTTCAGTGGCTGCTCATAGCTTGGTGTTCGGGGGGTCATACCTAGTGGTACTCAGGTGACCATGTGGTGCTGGGGATCAAACCTGAGCCTCCTTCATGCAAACACATAGACTCCAGCACCCTCTGTATTCACTCAGAGCACTGATAGTAAAGTCTTCAAATGTGTGGATTTTCCCCTTAGGCTGACACATCTGGGAGCCCTATGACTCAATTCTGTTCTGATATTGTCTCTCCAGAGTTAGTATAGACCCCTCTGCTTGAGGACTCAATAAGATTGTTGTTAGAACAGTCAACTGGTTGCAATGCCCAGGGGGTCAGGGTCAGGGTAGAAAGAGTTCTTCCTCACTCAGCTGGCATAGAGGTGTTGACTGACTTGGGAGTGCTCCAGTCTTCATTTTTACAGAACTTTATCACATAGGCATGATCAATACTGGCCCAATATCTAGTACCTTTCTTTGCCCCAGAGGATAGGGATGGTATTGAAAGACTCAAAGTTCTCATTTTGGCTTGTCTTTCTAGTGATTAAACCCTGGACGCCAAGAGTTGCCTTTTTAAAACATTCCCCTCCCATTATTGGGGGGGGGGTCATAAGGGGTTGAAGAGGTCTGTGTCTGAAACAATGGCAAATGACAAGATAATAGGATATAAGATGTTCCAAATAGCTTTATCACTTGGGAAATTTTAATGATCCTAGAATCTCTGTCGAGGACTCAGGGGCAGATACTAATATATTTGTACTTGTTATTTTATCACAGAAAATAAATGATATTTATTTATTTGAAAACCCTGTTTTTCAAGACACCAATTTACATTTGTTTCAAAAAAAGAAATGACCTTGTGATTACTTAAATCATGTAAGTTAGGAATATTAAAGTTCAGTAGAAACAGGTATTATAGGCAACACAGTTCTCTATGTAAATAGGATTATACATGGTCCCCAGAGGTATGAATATCTAGTTTTATTAAATACCTTGTAAGATGAAATAGCATGTGGAGAATGCTTGGCATCACCTGAAGACGAACAAGAAACTTCCAACTCAAGCAGGACCTTGGGAAGAAAGAAGCCTTGTCTTAAAAAAAGAAAAAAAGATCTTTTTCTCTTCTCTTTCTGTTGTTCTTGTCCATAGGAAATCACACAATATGACAGACCTCATTCTCTTTGTTCTGGTGTTCACTGGGGACACATGCTTGGTTGTGTTAAGAAACCTGACTTTTATACCTCAGAACCTAGAGTTAAATTCCTTTATCCTAACCCCCATAGTCTTTCACAAGTATGTCTTCCTCAAAAGAAAGATAATGATGGAGAACAGAAGGTACAAGAGCAAAAACAGGGAAATTTTGAACAGATTAAGGGTTTTGAGGAAAGAACAAATTCCATTCCCCTGACCTGGCTTTGTAGAAAATGGGAGATGTATTTCAATTCAGGCCTGTGTTCTAACATGAAAAATGACCTGTATTCTTTACCCATTAAACTATTAGTACATCCCAGCATTGTGGTTCTTAATAACATTTCTTTAAATAACTGTGAAAGCCTACTGGTTTTATATCTTCCAGGAAAAAAACTAAAACAGAGGAAAATATAACTTATTGGACCCAAAGATCAAGCTAATTAAAATTGTAAATGCCAATAATGATAGCTGACATTTCTTTTCAACAATGACCAATTATTGTAAGCACTTCCCCAATAGCTATTAAACTTATCTCTACAAACCTCATTTTTCCACATTTACAATATCTAACACAGATCATTTGTCCTAACCCTTTCCATTAGTCTATGTATAAATATATATTTGAGGAGTGGTATGGCTTATGTTTTATCTAATTAGAGTATCACATTCAATGTTGAAAGCAATATTAAGTTACATCTAGGGAAACAAAAATATTACATGTTATAAGCAGGAATAAAGCTGGTTATACACATCTGTTATATTTTAGTTGTGGGATATGCAGTATCTATCAATCCTAAATTCTGTTTACTGGAAACCAAAATGAAAATTTTAGGAAGTGTTTCCTTCATATTGAAACTTGAGGCACAAGCAGAGTGAGCATGGGAAACAAATTGAAATTGAATGTGAAAAATTACCAGCTACTGGAACGAAGAGGATAAAGGTTAGAGCACAGGAATAAATGATTCTGATTCTGAAGTCCCAGGGAGAGCACCTTAGTACAGGTGGGCCCAAGGGAGTTTCCTAAAAACAGTGCAGAACTATGGTGCATGCTGGGAGGTCGATAGATCTGAAGTGGAGGCCAGAAATTAGGTCTCTATGTCTCTGAATCACAGTGATGAGCATACTGCTTTCTGACTCTTATTACTTAATTCAAATTAAGTCCTGTTCAATGGTACAGACTGTCTTCTTCACGAAGCAGAGAAAGGTTTTCCTTGGTTGAAGGATATATTAACTGGGTTGGATCACCAGATAAATCAGATGACAGTCGTTTGAAAGGATTATTTTAATTAGAGTTACCAAATGCTACTCAAAGAAGGGAAAGAGACCAGGGCACAACATCTTTTGAGTTCTGATCTATAATCTTGAGATATCATTTTTATTCAAAAAAGATGCTGGTGAAAAAGCAGCCATGGCACTAGCCATTTTATTGATGAGAAAATCAAGACCCGAAGAAGTCTTGAAATCATCCTCAGAAAAATCAGTTAATCAATACATCAACAAATGTCCATAATGAGTTTGGTTCAGGTCTCTGACTGCCCAGCCACTCATTTTATGCTATCCTACCCCTTGATGGCTACAGTGTACTCAGTCATATGGCCCTCTTGGGGCCTAACTGTATCAGGAACATTCTTTCTCTAGAGTTTTTTTGGCTGGTGATTTCATGGACAGCAAGAATGATGTTATTTCATGGGTCTGGTTCCAAATCAGAGTCCATATCTAACCTAATATTTGATAAAATAATCTCCCTACCCTTTTAACGCAGACACTTTGTTGATACATTTCTATTCTCAGCATTCTTAATTCTTCTGAATTCTCTTCTTTATATTTGTGCTCTCTAGTGAATTGGTGCACTAGAATGCCAACTTCAGTGTACATGTCAGGATGCTAGAATCTGGCTCAGTGCTTGGTGCATGCTGGCACTCATATTTGTGGGATACATGAGAAAATGAATAAATGAATGAATGGAGAGATTTTTCAGCTTACCTTTATCTAAATCTGAAACTTAAAAGTTGACCTTAACTGACTCCTTGACAAAAACAGAGATTGAAATAAATAATATTCTTGGAATGATTAATTTTAATTTTGTAGGAGGTAGATATAAGACATTATTAACCCCTTTTCTCTCATAGGATTTCTGTGAGTGCCAAGTAACTGAAAGAACCAGCTCTGAACCTTCAGGGTTATCAAGATGTTTGAGTAAAAACATCACAGAGGAAAGGAATCTTCAAAGAAAGATTAAAAGGGAAATAAGAAATGTAAAAACACAAGAAAATTTGATTTTCCCCCATTGAATTTAGTTAAAAATTGTTAAGAATATTTTTCCCATTTATAGGACAGTTGTTACAGGCATGAGGCAATATTAAGCCCTTTATGTGTGTATAATCTCATGTAAATGGCCTTCACAACAACACAATAAAATGACTAAGATTATAAACTAAGGTTCAGACATGAAGCAACTTATCTTGAGCCATACAGTTTCTTAATAAGTTGTTAATACTCAAAGTCATGCATGATGTCTCTAGGATCTACTCTAAACCATTGAAAAATACTTCAAGTCAATTCTAGTGAGAAGCTAGGAAAGAAGAAGAATAGAAAGAAGGATATACTTTCAGGGAAATGTCACAATGGACAACTTCCCAGCCTAACCAAAGTATTAACGATAGAAAGACTGAATATGTATCTAGAGTATACTTATTAGCAGTTCCCCAAATCCATCGAGTGAACATTGTCTATATATTCACACACAAAAAGAATAGCAGCAACTTAAATCATATGATCTCATTCCTAAGGTATTTCTTGCTTTTACCAAACAAGAGGCTACCCACAGAGCTCTGTATACATTTTTGACCATCAACCAGTAATTTTGGTTTGGGCTATTAAAAAGAATTCTTCAGTAACCCTAAGAAATGAAGGTAGTTCTCCAGATTAATAGTTATACAGATCTCTGGTGTATGTGAAGGGGGCCTAATCACATCTATGTTTGTTGTCTTCCTGACTTTGCTGACTAGCTGACTACATATGCCTGTGGGAATGGTTCTCCCAGAAGCCCAAAGTACAAGGTGCTATGGCCAATCCTTGTATAATCCCTGTGCCTTATAGCAGTTTCCCCAAAAATGCATATTCATCTCATTCATCCTTCACTTCATACCCCTGTGGCCCTACCAGGTGCAGGAACATAACTCATAAGAAATATTAACATTAGCTGTTTATCATGGAGCTTGCAAAACAGAAAAGCAATAAAAGTGCAGGCACACTCACTCAATTACCATTGAAATAGATATCACAAAAATTATTCAGTGTCAGAAATCTAATTTTGTATGATATTTCTATATATTTCCACTGCTAATTTTTCTTCCCTCCAGTATTAGTGAATTAATATGCTTCAAATGTCCCTCTAGCTACCCTGGAAAAAAAATACTACTTATTTAGTTGAGCTACCCAAATCCATTAGACAAATTTCCTTTACAGCAAAGCATTGATGAATGAAATGTCTCATGCTAATGTAAGAATAATCAATTTAGAATGCTTATGACAATTAACAAAGCTGAAGATACGCCTTGAAGGCTCCATGCTTTGTCAGCCCTGATTTGGATTAAACTTGCACTAATGGGATCATTTTTCTTCCAAAAGGTATTCTTTTTAGGCAGACCTATCAATTAATATGAATTATGCATGTATAAAAGTACTAATGTCATTAATTAGACAAATTAATTTTTATGATGCAGTGGATAGACTAACACTAGATTATATGTGATAACTTCCCCACGGCGCCCGCCGATTTGAAATAAATGAATAGTTTATATTTGTGTGCTTTCCACAGACTCAATCGGGATTAATCAGGCTGGTCTGTGGGCGGGAGATGGTTGAGACTCTGCATATTAGCCAGAGGGGTCACTTTTGAGAAGGCAGAGCCCAGATTTCAACAGGGCAAAACTTTAGAATAATGTGACACAGGGTCATGGGAGGAATTAGTAAACTGTAACAATTTGTTCTGGCAAGCTTCTATTGATTTTCTTTTCCCAAATTCACATGCTGTTATCCAAGTGGACTCAGTAACAAACAAAGCTGGAAGAATCAGACCAAAGAACAGAGCACATTTCCTACGGTTGAATTGTGAGACATAGTTCATTAACATTGGTCAATTCTGACTGGTACAATATTCATCTTCTAATTCTAGGTCTGTTATCACTTCTCAATTTAGTACTAGCTAATTTCTTTGTCAAATCTATTAATGCTTTTATTTTCTGAAGGCTAGTGTATTATCTGAAGTATATGATGAAGGGGACAATTTGTGACCTAATATTTGTAAGGCTGGCCATCACTGTCCTCATCCTTCTTACAATAAGGTTTATGCTTATAATAAAGTGACCACCATTGAGAAATTTTGCACTTTTTACTCCTTTTTGGTCTACTGTCTTTCTTTTGTAGACACGAAACATGGGTCTATTTCTGGGCAAGGTTGGCAGAAATTCAAGCAAGCATAGATGACCTGGGAAATGTCAAGTTGAACACAGTAATAAAAAATGCTCAAATCAGTTACCACCCTGTCTATGATAAAAAAATAAATATGGGTTTTAAAATGAGTGAAGAGGGGCTGGAGCAACAGTACAGTGGGTATGGCATTTGCTTTGCATGTGGCCGACCAGGATTTGATGCCCAGCATCATGTATGGTCCCCCAAGCACTACAAGGAGTAATTCCCGAGTACACAGCCAGGAGAAACCCCTGTGCATCACTTGGTGTGACCCAAAAAGTCCTCCCCAAATGAGTGAAGATATTCATTTATCTACAGACTTGACATAGGTTCTAAAAAGCAATGGGCCACCATAGACAGTCACAGTCATAGTCACAGTCCTCCCATTGTTCATCGATTTGCTCAAGCGGGCCCAGTAACGTCTCCATCATGAGACTTCCTGTTACTGTGTTTGGCATATCGAGTACGTCACGGGTAGCTTGCCAGGCTCTGCCGTGCGGGCCACCATAGACATGTAGAATAAATAGTTATTCTGTACTTTTAAAGTTCTTTGTTCCACTGACCACATTGTGCCCCTGAAAAACAGATTTGAAGACAGGTTTAAATGACAGGTCTGCTAGGTCCTGGAGGGTTGGTGCTGCCTCAATGAGCAAATGTAAGATTTGACATATATTCAGCAAAATAAAATAGTACCGGGGGGGGGGGGGTAGAGGGATGAATATTACCCTGCTCCCTTTAGTACTCAGAGCAAGACATAAAAAATATTGGTGATGCAGAGAAAATACAGCTGGTTTCCTTAGCGATATACTTCTTAAGGCAAATAATCTCACTGGTTAGAAGATGTTCTCAAAGAACAGTTGGAATGGCATTCTATGCTTTCGTTCATTTCTTATATTTTGTTGTTTTCTTGTTCTGGGCCACATCTCACAGTGCCTTGGGACTAGTTCCTGGATCTGAACTCCCAAGAATGACTCCTGGCACTGTTTTCAGAATCCTATGGGGTGTCAGGGATGGAAACTGGTTCAGTCACATGCAAGGCAGGAGTCTTACCTGCTCTACTGTATCTCTTGCCCCTTACATTCAATTCTTATTATGCTTCTGTGTTTTTCTGCTAAGAGTTAAGTGCTGGAAAGAGGGAAAAAGTGACTAAGGTAGTGGAACCTGAGTCAAGTCACCTGGGTTCAAACCTTACCACAAGCATGTACCAGCAGTGTCACATTGGCAGTTCACTGAATTTCTCGGTTTTTTTCTTTTCTTGATTGTAAAATGAGGATAGCCACGGATTTAATTCTAACTGGGAATGGAGAGAGTATAGGGGCATATGTAAAGTAGTGCTTAATACCATCCCCCTTCAAGTTTAATTCCTATCTCTCTGATTTCCTGAGCATTGCTGAGTGTGATCCTGGTTCCCAGCATCCTCTGGCCTAAGCACTGGGCTGTTGACCTAATTGGTCAAGTGTAGCTGCTAGTACACCCCAGGTCTTCTAAGCGCTGTTTGGGAGGCAACCTTCTCATTTCCAGCTCCCCTAAAATAAGGCCCATAGTAAGAAAGAAATAAGTCAATATAGGTAAAATTTTTTGGCAATTATATATATGATATAATTTAAACCTCCCCACACTATCCTGAAGTTAATGAAATAAAATATCACAGAGGGAGATTGCGACTCTATCCATTTAGGTCAATATCACACAATGATCACATAGAAGAGAAGAATATGACTCAGGGCTGTCTGGAAAGTTACTTTATACGGCTTGTAAATGGTAGGGAAACAAGTATAAAAACTGGGTGATCAAAAAATCTTCATTTTGAGAATGCTGAACTTGTAGAAAGGAGGATGGTACTGACTAAAGAAGTGAATATTGGATGAATAGGATTGTATGGGCAGGTACCTTGGCTATGCATTAGGCTCATTGTTGTGGGACATATAACATTCATATCTTTCTCTTGTGTGTATGTTAAATAATTTATATCATGCCATAGAGAGGACATAGAAATGCCAATCAATCATACTCCTCAGTCTGTATTAGATCATTCTAAAAGGTGTAATGATGTAGGAGTGGATGATGATATACCACATGAAACTCCAGATATCGAACCTTAACCTTCTAGCCATGTGACTTATCAAAGTGCTTGTCATTCTGCTAAGTGAAGGCATCAAGATGTGACAGAGGAGAATCAGTAGTACACAGAAGCCAGAACTGTATCTGTATAAGAAAGCAACCTAGTCTAATGGTGGTTAGTTATGATAAAGAAGAATCTTTGTCTCTAATGTCTATCCAAGCAACAAGCTTTCCAGGGAGAAATACCGCAATCCAAATCACATTTGAAAATATTTCATGCCTCTGTGATATAAAAATATACTTTTAGAAGGTTATGTTCCAAGGGGTTCCATGTTCCCTGATAGTGAGGGGAACGTTGCATCAACCCAGTTTCTTTGCTTGCAAACATTAGAAACTAAATTAAAGAAAAAAGAGAAATCATTGTTAGATTATCTGTAATTTCCACAACCACAGTCTGAAGCACTGCGGTGTTACAGCAATTTTAGCTAAGTTATGAGTAAAGAAATTTAATCAAATGTCTCTTCCAGATAGTCACTTAAATACAAGTTTTTCTTTCTTTGTGGCTAATTCAGATCAAGTTACCATGGTTGATTCATCCTCCACACCTGTCCCAAGAGTAGATATATAACCTGCTTCCTCCACCATCATTTTCAAGTTATTATGGTTGGGTTTCTCAGTGACCAGAAAGAAATACGAATACTTTCATCCATGATTTAGCTTATTCTATCTCAAGAGAATATATTGGCAAAACTTTTACAAATGTTAGTCTGCACCATTCTGGTTAAGCTATTAAGACATGAACAAAGAGTTATTTTTGAAGTTAAGTTTTCCTTATTCCTGGCAGTTGATAGCCAACAGTCCTGGTGCTGTTTCTTTCTGCTTCTCAAAGAGTCACTGGTTCTCAGGGCTTCCCCTGGGAATAAATGCCAAATTTCTTTCAAGCGCTATGGACATTTAAAACCACTTTGACATATATATATATAAAATATATATGTACACATATACACATATATACATATACATGCATCAATATGTATATATATCTTTTATGACATAGATAAAAGCATATAAACCATAAATCAAATATGTACCACTCAATTAGAAATATTTGTAAACACACTTGGGTGGCCATTACTCACATCATTGGAAAAACATGACCTAAAGTCCAGAAGTTTTTATTATAGTGGTCCAAGTTCAAATACCCCTCCTCCAAAAGCTAACCATTTTCATGATTTCTTACAATAAAATTAATTTTGTATTTTAAACATGTTTAAATACAATCACCTAATAGATATTTTCTCTCTCTGACTTTTTTCATTTATGTATCATTCGGAGTTCTCCACACTTTTTAAATGCAGAATAACTTTTTCATTGTTCACTTGTGCAAAATATCTCATTGAACAAAATAAAAATATTTTACTATTTATAGGCATTAAAGTTGTTTCCAATTTTTATCTGCTTGAGGGGATAGTACAATCTCAGAGAGATAACAATAGGTTAGAAGATGCTTGCCTTTCAGGAGGTCAACCTGGGTTCAATTCCTGGCACCGCATATAGTTCTTAGAGCCCTCCAAGAATGATCCCCAAAAAGAACAGCACACAGCTCGTGATCTCTTCAAACACGGCAGACATCAACACTGTGAGGTACTGGGTATGTAGCACATAGGTTTCCATACATGAAGTACACACTGCAGGCTCTTTGAACTGCCCAGCCCACAGCAGCCTCAGCTCTGCACGAGTACTCCACCATCTATGTTCCCATCATGACTGGGATGGGATTCCTCAGGCTTTCTTTTAATTCAGGACCCTGGTGAACTTGATTTTATTGTGTATCTGTAGTGTTTGATTTTCAAGGAGTCAAAGTGTTTGTCTGTGAGGGGCATCTAGTGAAAATTGACCTGCTCCATTTCCTCTTGAAACAGACATTTAAACTCCCTGAGTGCCCAAGTACTAAAAATAAAATATACAGACACCCTGATTTAAAAAAAAGAAATAAAAGAATGATCCCTAAGTACAAAGTCAGGAGTAAACCCTGAGTATTGCCAAGTGTGGCCCGAAAAAAAAAAAAAAAGAAATTCAGTTTCTTGAGATTCCACTATAAACGTTCTTATACAAGTCTTGTACATGTGCATCAGTGTTTCTGTAAGTGTATTCGATGCAAAAGAATTTCTGTCATAATAAATATAAATTAGCTTTATTAGATAATAGATAATGTAGAACAATTCTCAAAAGTGATTTTACCATATATAACCCCACCTTAAAGAAGTTAAGTGCCCCTAACTCCATATCTTCATCAGAATTCAGTATTTTAAACATTTTAATTTTAACTATACGGGCTGGAGCGATAGCACAGCGGGTAGGGCATTCGCCTTATAAGCGGCCAACATGGCCGACCCGAGTTCGATTCCTCCGCCCCTCTCGGAGAGCCCGGCAAGCTACCAAGAGTATTCGATATGCCAGACACAGTAACAACAAAATCTCCAATGGAGACGGTACTGGGCCCGCTCGAGCAAATCGACGATCAACGGGAGGGCCTTTACCTTTACCTTATTATGTTATAAGTACATACTATTCATTTGGTTTGAATTTGTATTTCTCTAATGTCTAAGAAGGCTAATATTTTTGTATGTTTATTATCCATTTGAATTTCCTCTTTTGTAAGTACCTCTTCAATTTTTACTGTTATCTTGTTAATAATTTGAAGAATTTGATTATATTCTGAATAACACTTTTAAATTATTAATTTAAAATTGCCATTTTCAATATTATTCCATATTCCTTGTCTTTTCATTCTTAAAATTCATATGTGTGTATATATATGCATATATATATATTAGTTCTTTAAGGTGTTTTTTTTCTGTCCTATGTTATACTTTAGAAAGTTATATTGTTTTATCTTTTACATTTAAGTTTTATCTATGTGGAACTCATTCTTAATTTTAGAAGTCAAAATCCACTTATTTCTCTACTTTTACACACAATTGAACTGACACCGTTTATGTAAAAAGCCATGTTTTCTTCACTACTAATACACTGCATTTGTTTACAACAGTATGTGTCGTGGGTTTGGGAAATTCTCTATTGATTTTATTTTTTACTAAACAAAAACAATATTCTCTTTATTACAATAGCTTTGTAAGCAATATTGATAAATAAGAATTTCAGTCCTATAATTTTATTTTCATCAAGCTGATTTCATTATGTCAACTCTTAAATGAAATTGTTTTACTTGGGAGTAAAGAATTATGAAACCTTCTTTTTCAGCAAGTGACTTTAAGGCTATTAATCTCTGTAATTTATGCTGCATCTTTAAAAGTTTATTTACTGTACTGTAAACTTTTATTCAGCTAATTACATTTTCTGGTCTTTGTTTTGATTTTTTTTTATAGAGGCCTCTCCTGGCATTACCTTTCTGTAGCACTGTAGCACTGTCCTCCCGTTGTTCACCAATTTGCTTGAGCGGGCCCAGCAATGTCTCCATTGTGAGACTTATTGTTACTGTGTTTGGCATATTCGTGCGGGCGAAATACTCTCGGTAGCTTCTCGGTAGCTTGCCGGGCCATCCGAGAGGGGTGGAGGAATCGAACCTGGCTCGGCTGGGCTGTCGGCTTGCAAGGCAAATGCCCTACTGCTGCGCTATCACCCCAGCCCATACCTTTCTGCACAAATCTAATTGTTGAGTGTTTGGGTCCAGTGGCGCTCAGAGACTGCCAGGGCTACAACTGGCAATACTCAGGGGATGACCCAGTGCCAGGAATTGAGCTTCAGGCCTTACACATGCTAGGTTCTATTACCTGAATTAGCAAGCTGACCTCCTATTCTGAATTATTTAAATCTACTCTATTAGCAAACACTGAAGGGATTTCTAATAATTCTGGAAATTAGTGCCTAAGGGGTCACACCCACCAACTGCCTCCCTGCCCCATCCCCCCAGCGCCGTGTAATCCCATCAATGGCCAAGACCCAGAGACTATAAAACCCAGCTCTTGGAAGAGAACAATGCAGTCTCCTGCCCCTGCACCTGGCTGTCTTTGCCGGGGCCCCTTGAGGGGGGCAGGCTGAGTTTGCCTACCTGCCCCGAGCAGAGCACCGGCAGCCGAAGACCTCCAGAACCAGCCACCATCATGCTGAGACCACTCTCCACATGCATTAAGGTACCGGCAGAGGAACGAAGGCATGCGGGTCAGGGGGCTGAGATCTCCAAGCCTGCTCGGATTGGGGCTGAGCACCCTCCACCCAGATCCTCCATCTTCCAGTAGGCAGGGGCCACACTCACCAACTGGCCCCCTGGCACTGTGTAATCCCATCAACGGCCAAGACCCAGAGACTATAAAACCCAGCTCCCAGAAGCATGCGGCCGCGAATCTTATTATCTCATTCTTACTTTGGACAACCTGGCAAGCTACCGAATGTAACCTGCCCACATGGCAGAGTCTGGCAAACTCCCCGTGGCGTACCCAATATGCCAAATACCAGTAACAATGATGGGTCTCATTCTCCTAACCCTGAAAGAGCCTTGAATATGGCACTTTTTAAAATCTCAGGGCTAGGGTGAAGGAGATGTTACTGGTGCCTGCTCGAGGCAATTGACGAACAACAGGGTGATTGTGATTGTGAATGCCTAAGTTGGTTTCACAGCAGTCAGAAAGATACTGTAGATGTCAATCTTTTAAAATTAATTGATAGTCACTCTGTGGCTCAATATAAGCTGATAAATATTCCGGAGTCACTTTACAAAGAATATTTATTGATTTATTGAGCCAGGAATAGAGCTCAAATGGAAAAGTATGTGCCAAGCATGTTCAGGGCCTGTCTCCGATTCCTGGTACCTTTTCCTTCCTCTCCTGCTGATCCTTTGCTCCTTCCCAGCACTATTGGCATCAGTGGGAGCAGAATTCTATAACATCACACTAAGGAAATACATGAATTGTGTAGCTCAGATCTCCTGTGCAATAATATTTAATGTCCATTTTCTCAATGCTTGAGAGAATTGTGGCAATATCTTCATCTAAATTTGTGCATTTCTTTGAAATTCTTTTATTTCTGCTTAAGTTTGCCTTCTATCCCCAGAAAAGATATTTTAGATACATACACAAATAGAAACTTCCTGGGTTTTTGCTTTATGTAATAAAATATCCCTTATTGTTGCTTATTTTTGCTTAAGAAAACACTTTTCTGATATTAACTTGGCTACCCCAGATTTCTTTTAGTTACTGAATGAGTTGTATGACTTTACTGGTATAAAATTTTACCCTGTATATAGCCTTATATATTTTTTAAATTTTTTTAATTTTGTATTTTAATTTATTTTTTATTAGTGTAACACCATGAGGTAGTTGTGGACTTAAAGATTTTTGTGCTTGGGTTTCAGTTATACAATGATTGAGTACCCATCCCTCCACCAATGCCCATTCCTCACCTCTAATGCTCCCAGAGTCCCTCCCACCCCACCCCCATCCTACCCCATGCCCATGCCTGTGGCAGGGCATTCCCTTTTATTCTGTCTCTCCTTTTGGGTGCTGTGGTTTGCAAAAGAGGCATTGAGTGGAAATCATGTTTGGTCTATAGTCTACTTTCAGCATGCATTTCTCATCCTGGGAGGATCCTCCCAACACCCTTTATTTGGTACTCCCTTCTCTATCTGAGCTGCCTTCTCCGCCAGCATGTGCGGCTGGCCTCCAAGCCATGGAGTGAACCTTCTGGCACTTATATTTTAAACCTCCTGGTACTTACATTTAAATTTTCTATTTAAGGTGCATATTTAAGGTTTCAAAGTTTTATTCAGCTGAACAATTTTTGTCTTATGAGATATTTAATCTGAATAAATGTAGCGTAATTAGTAACATATGGCTTTATATCTACCATCTTAGTTTTTGTTTTCTATTTGTTTCATGTGTTTGGGTACTTTGATATGTTCTTCCTTATCTCTTTTAGAATAAATGAAGAATTTGAGATTAATATGTTTCTCACAATATCAATATTAGTTTTATGGAATTTTACGATTCTTTCAGTGGTTAAACTACATATTGCAGTCTGGATAGTTGATTTAATAGAGCACACTTAAAATATATTTACCAACTACTGCTTAAGGAGTGATAGCATAGCGGGTAGGGCATTTGCCTTGTATGCAGCCAACCCGGGTTCAATTCCTTCACCCCTCTCAGAGAGCTCAGCAAGCTACTGAGAGTATCCCGCCCACATGGCAAACCCTGGCAAGCTACCCATGATGTATTCGATATGCCAAAAAACAGTAACAACAAATCTCACAATGGAGATGTTACTGGTGCCCGCTCGAGCAACTAGATGAACAATGGAAGGACAGTGCTACAGTGCTACTGTTTAAGGCAAAACTCTGAAAAATACTTGACTCACATGTTCCATATTATTATGCAGTTTTAATTCTACCTATATTTTTCATTTCATTTTCATTTCATCATCCTGTTATTCGTCCATTGCCTCGAGCAGGCCCCAGTAACGTCTCTTTCATCCTAGCCCTGAGATTATATTCAAGGCTCTTTAGGAGAATGAGACCCATCATTGTTACTGGTAGTTGGCATATTTGGTACTCCACGGGGAGTTTGCCAGACTCTGCCCTGTGGACAGGCTACATTCGATAGCCTGCAAGTTTGTCCAAAGTAGGAATGAGATAATAAGATGTCATATATTTTAAATATTTTAAATATATTTTAAATCCGAAAATATATTGACATCAATTTAAATTACCTACATCTTTCAAAGTGTCTATCCTTCATCCTTTGTTTCATTTTTTTTTCCTTTTTGGGTCACACCCGGCAATGCACAGGGGTTACTCCTGGCTCTCCACTCAGAAGTTACTCCTGGCGGTGCTCAGGGGACCATATGGGATGCTGGGAATCGAACCCGAGTCAGCTGGGTGCAAGGCAAACGCCCTACCCACTGTGCTATTGCTCCAGCCCCCACCCTTCTTTCATTTTTATACTTACATCTGACTAAAGAGTTCAAACTCCTGCCCAATGTGATATTATTATTTCATATATTACAGGTCTGATATTGGCAAATTATTTGAGATTTTGTTTCTCTGTGTGTGTGTGTTATGCCACGTTTGTGTTTCAAGAGAACCCTCACATGATGTAAACTTGTAAACTTTATAAAAGCTGAATTTATGAAAATAGTAATTGAATGTCCGTATTATCTAGCAATAAATCTCCTGTACTTTTTATTTGAGACTAATTCCAAAGGATATTGTGCCTATATGGTCATAGCAGTTATTCACAATATCCCAAATATGGGATTAAGCTTTGGTATTGATTAGAAATCCCCTATCACCACCAAGACAGTTATTAGGCCCCAAGCAGCAACAGGAGAGGCCCCATAACAAATAAATAGACAAACAAGCTGTGATATATATTTTCAATATAATTTAAGAAGTAAATAAAATGATTCTTTGCCCTTTTGAATGAAATGAATAGAACCCGAGGTGACTCTACTCAGTGAAATACAGAAGGAAGTGAAAGACAGTGAGTGGTTGGATTCACTTACATGTAGACCATGAACTATCAAAACAAACAAAACATGGGAGCAACAATAAAACTATCACCAAGACTTAACAACCAATTATGTTGGTTACTAAAGGGAAAGGAGATGGGGGGAGGAACAGCAAGAGAGGTCTTCATGCTGGTGGAAAAGTGCAAAAACTTTGATGGTGGGTGTGGGGTTATGTGAAGCTGAAAACCTGAATGAGCAATATAGTAGTAGTAGTAGCACTGTTATCCCGTTTTTTCATTGATTTGCTTGAGTGGGCACCAGTAATGTATCCATTGTGAGACTTGTTACAGTTTTTGGCATATGGATAATACCGCAAGCCTGGTAGCTTGCCAGGCTCTGCTGTGCAGTCGGGATACTCATGATAGCTTGCCAGGCTCTCCGAAAGGGATGGAGGAATAGAACCCAGGTCGGCCGCATGCCCTACCTGCTGTGCTATCGCTCCAACCCAGTCTTCATAATATACATTACTAAACCACACAATCACCACCAAAGAAACTTGATTTTACTTATCTTCCTTTAAAATCATTTGCTTTTGAAGTTCGGAGCCATACCTGGCAGTGCCAAGGGCACTCCCAGTGCATCACTGGGGATTGCTTGTTGTAGCGCCATGAACCAAGGCCTCCCTCATGCTGAGGCTTGCTCCAGGCCTTTGAGCTACCTCACTCCTGTTCCCACCCCAAGTATTTTTTTAAAAATTTTTGATTTATTGAATCACCTTGAGAACAGCCACAGAGCTTTCCAGGGTAAGTCTAGGTCATATAATGATCAAACACCCATCCCTTCACCAGTGAACACTTTCCACCACCAAGAACCCCAGCATACCCCCCTCTCACCCCTCCCCCTGCCTGTATGGCAGAAGATTTCCACTTTACTCTCTCTCTACTTTGATTATATTTAATATAACGACAAAAGACCCACCATTATAATTTGGAATTTTCCCCGACAATCAGACCTGCAAAAAGGCATCATTAGATAATTTGTTTTCTATTGCTGATTATGAAGAGCATATGATGTTGTGTGGCTGCTACTGTGGCCATGCAATTTTGGATTTTTGATATTTTAGTAATAAGTCTGGAGGGATTTCTGCCAAAGCTGCTGGGTTCTAAGATTGGTTTGTGTGCCTCTGGGATCATGGCCATTCAGGAGATGGAGGAGGCGCTCATGGGCAGCAACTCTGGTCCTCGTCTGGTGACCGCTCGAGCAAATCAATGAACAATGGAATGACAGTGCTACCATGAAGACTGTGAAATTTCTCAAACATTTAGAGTCCTGTTAACTAAAGTTAACTAAAGTTGAAGTCTGTGTGTGTGAGTGTGTGTGTGTGTGTGTGTGTGTGAGAGAGAGAGAGAGAGAGAGTATGTCAAGTTTAAATAGTCAACTAGTATGATAAAACTTGGTTTTGTTTATTTTCATTTTCCTTTACTTTTAAACCAGGTTTAAAGCACTAATCAGGAAGGTGTTGAAAAACTAATGCTTTTCTTCCGAACAAATATTACTATAAAAACACTCTCCTCATTACTCAATTCTTTGGACTTTACTTTTGACATTCTTTTTTTGTTATGATTTTGGGTCTCCCTAGTGGGTGTCAGGAATCAACCCAGGACCCTCTGCAGACCAGGAATACGCTGCAGCCATGAACTATTACACTAGCCAAAAAATTTATTTTTGGTTGTAAATTCTTAAATTATATAGGACTTTTGGGGGTCAAAAAGATAGTGCGGTGGATAAAGTGGTTGCCTTGCACACAACTGACCCAGGTTTGATTCCTGGCATTCAGTGTGGTCTCCCAAACCCACCAGGAGCAATCCCTGAGTGAAGAGCAGAAATAAACCCCAGCACTGAGGATATAATGCCCCCACCGCACCAATAACACCAAAAAAAATTTCTTTTTTTTTTAATCATGGGGCCAGTGACATAGTACAGGTGGTAAGATACATGTGGCCAAATCCAGTTTGATCTTTGGCACCATAAATTATTTCCAGGGAAATTGATAAGATAGAAAATCTCCAATATTAAAATCAGTAAGCATAAAAATCAATTTGTATGTGAAAGTTATTAAATCTCATCACAGGTTTGTTAAGTCCTCGTGGAAGAATTTACTAAGTTGTTTGTTACTAGTTAAGCCTTCTATGTTATTGTTTCTTTATTGTTGAGTTTGCTGTCCTCGCTGGGGTCCCTTGGTTGAGTTTCTCTCCCCGCCCTGAGCAGAGCCCCAGCAGCTGAAGACCTCCAGAACCAGCCACAACCATGCTGAGACCACTCTCCACATGCATGAAGGAACCAGCAGAGGAATATAGGCATGCGGTCCCGAGGCTGAGATCACCAAGCCTGCTCAGATCAGGGCTGAGCATCCTCCACCCAGATCCTCCATCTTCCAGTAGGCAGGGGTCACACCCACCAACTGCCCCTGGCTCCAGGTAATCCCATCAACGGCCAAGACCCAGAAACCATAAAACCCAGCTCCCGGAAGAGTGCGGCCGCATTTGCAGCCGCGCAACATCTTATTATCTCATTCTTACTTTGGACAACCAGGCAGGCTACCGAATGTAACCTGCCCAAACGGCAGAGTTTGGAAAACTCCCTGTGGCGTACCCAATATGCCAAATACCAGTAACAATGATGTGTCTCATTCTCCTAACTCTGAAAGATTTTTGAATATGGCGCTTTTTAAAATCTCAGGGCTCAGAAGAAGGAGACGTTACTGGTGTCTGCTCGAGGCAATCAACGAACAACAGGATGATTGTGATGGTGATTGTTGAGTTTAGTTAGCTTCTATGTTACTTTTAAAAAAATCTAATTTGGTGTGCTTCTACTGGAATTTCAGTATCGACGAATTGTCAGGTGTCCATATATGAGACCACATGGTTTAGATACTTCTTGATCTATGTTTTGGGCCAATGAGTTGACATGATAATGGCTGTGGGAGGTGAGCATGGCTGCCAGGACTTCTGCCCACCCTGACTCTGAGAAACACTAGAGTTATCAGCTCAAGCACCGGGGTACCTGAAATTACTTGCAGCTTGGTATCTGTACAGAGAATATTAGTGGAGTGGTCAACTCTAGCCCTTGTCATGTTTACAGAGATAAGGTGTGGCTGCTGGGGTATCATCTACCCACCTCCTAAGGGCACCCAAGAGTTTTCGGTCATGAGAAGCAGGGTTTCCATGAATTTTAGCTTCTGGTTTGCATCTCAACAGAGATTTAGGTGTGAATCGGTAGAGCAGAGCCAATAGGTGAGTCAGCATGGCAGCAACTATCGAGGTGGACCTCCTTCTCTCCTCTCTAGGAAAACTTCAATGGTATATTACAGATCTTGTATATGTCACCCATTTTTATTGATTATAGACTTCAGTCTGAACATTTTTATTGACTTTATTTTATACTTTAGTTTCTTTATTAAGAAGGAACTATAGGGGCTGGAGAGAGAGAGTACAGCAAGTAAGACACCTACCTTGCAGGCAGTTGACCTAGGTTTGAACCCTGGCATCACACATGGTCCTCTGAGCTCCATCAGGAGTGACCCTTATGCAGGGTCAATAGTAAGCTCTAAGAACCACTGGGTGTGATCCCCCAACAAAAGTTAAAAAAAGTAAAAGTAGAGGTTCTAGTAGGGAAATTGCAATGTTGATAAACTAAACCCACAGCCACATGGATAGGCATAGAAGTCATAGTGGAAACAGGATGTTGGAAGGTTCATTGGATTTACCTGTTTCTCTTGACTCATATTCAATAAGACTGATTCTTTTTTTCAGCCTTTCTTACCTACCATCTAATGTACTATTAGTGTTTTTAGAATTCAAATGATTTGGATCATAGAAATTTTATTTTATGCCTTTTTCTAGATCACAGTTACCTGATATTCTTCATCTATAGCCATGATAATATAAATGTGTGTCTAAATACAACCACATCTCTATTTCTTGTATCTCTGTTTTACTGTCTTTTCTTTATCTTGGCTTTTGCTTAGCTATTCCTGTTATCCCTATTATGTAGCCTGCTGACATTTTTCTAAGTTCCACTTGCTATGCATGAAATCTAACTGTCCTGAATGGTGATATATTAAAACAAGGTTCTACTTTGCTCTATTAGCAGTTACAGTAGGGGTCTATTCCACCTTAGTCCAGTCTAGAATAAAGCAAATTTGAAACTGAGATACTTGAATTTCTCTTTCTCTTGAGATGTGGCCATTAACTGAGCATTATTGAAAGTCAGGGGAGTTTGTCAGAAGTCCTTCCATCCCTTGAAGTATCCAAACCCAATATGGCTCTTTGTTATGATGAGAGTGTTCAAATCTTTGCCTAGCGTCTTGGCTTTTGGGAGGCTGCTTATAAATTTTAAATATCTGAGGAATATCTGAAAAAACATTATGTTCAGTACCAATCTGATTTCTCTGCCCTTTTCTCCCTAGGATTCTTTCATATTGGGGTTACCTTAGAAACTTAAAATTCTTATTTTTATCTCCTTAAGCTAAAAATTTAAGTCAGCTCTTATAGCTGATGTTTTTGCCTTAGTTTTTATTCTCACACTTATTCTTGCTCATGTATCAATAAATGCTTCAAGTCGAATAGCATTATAGACTTTCAGATTTAATTCTCCACATTTCTATTTACTCAGGGATTGTGGTTTTTTAATTCTTGTTGCCTCTTACCACTCCACCTTTAAGTGGATTTCTAAGGCATTTATTCAGCTGTTCTGATTGCTCTCAGTGGACAGGTTAGTGTGATGATACAAGGTAAGTTGGCAGGAAGTTGGCCATAATCATAATCATCTGTCACAATAATCTGTAATTTTATTGCAAGCATGATGAACTCAGATTTCTACAGAGATGAAGTGGGTAAAGTAAGTGAAGCAAGTGTGCCTCAGAAACTGCAAAAGTGCTAGGCATGTGCTCTCCCCCCACACGAGTGCTGAGTGAACCACCCTTAATTTCCAGTTGAAGCCAGAGATGGAGATTTATGTGCAGTCTTAAGAGTTCTAAATAGTCACCTTCAATTTTTTCCAATCTAGGGCTTGAAATTTATCTCCAGACTACACCAGCAATAAGTGGAGAGTTAACACTCAATATATTTTTGAAACTGTGCTGTTTATTAGCTCATATCCCCTCTTCAAATTATTCAAAGACTATTTGTCAATACCTACTCTACATAGAAATCTGTTAGGTTTTGCCGACTTATGAGTGACACCTCTTTTTTAGCTCCTGGAATTAACCAATAATTAATGACAATATTATTCGAGAAAAAAATAACTGTTCTATGCATAACAGGTGGGAAATTCAATGGAAATCTGAAGATTAAAAAAAGGACAAGACTTTCCAGCTGCATGAACTGAGAAGTGGTAAGAACGGAATAATATGTTAATGGATCTATAGAAAAGAATGAACAAGGCAAAGTAGCAGAGGCCAGGAGGGCCCTTTGTCTTGAAGAGGAAGTGAGGAATAGAAGAAAGTGATGAGACACCTCATTTTTGTAGGGTGACAGACACATCTCGGTTTGGCCGTCAGTCAATTAGCTGCAACCTAAAAGGAAGCCCCTTATCTTTTCCAAAGTCAGCAAGAGCCCCACCAAACACTGCTGTCTGGTCAGTTTCCCAAGCTCATAAACAACCTCTTGTGTATGTAATTATAACTAATATATGGGAGGAGCAGACAGGGATGAACAGATGTTGGAGCCAAATGAGGATACACAGAACACAACGGAGTGGTATAAAAACCTGGGTTTATATGGTGCAGCTGGCTACATTACATGCTTTATTTATTTTTTTAATTTATAAGGTGTGGCATCTGGCCTTGTATTGTCAAACCTCAATTTTCTTGCTGCTAATTCTCACCCGATGCAAAGGGGCTCAGTCAACTTCTGAAGAGAGACAATGGAAAAATATCTGCAAAAGCCTTGGAAGGAAAACAGAAAGTCAACCCAGGATCTCCGCTAAAGCTAAACAGGTCAATTTTTATTCACCTCCATTTCAAACAATACTCTAGGAGTCTCCCAGAACTCTACAGAAAGTCAGTCTATTCTGCCTGTGTCAACGAGAGGCAAGTCAGGCAGGTTAATGGATTTACCCCACTGAGATGCCTGCTGAAGTGGGGCTATAGACCACTGAGCAGGAAGTTCCAAAATGTTAGAAATCACATGCCGCTAACAGCAGTGAGATCTGACCTACATATATTCCCAACTCATTACATAGAGCTCCTTAATATGGTCTTTCCTTTCACTTTTCAAACTACCCTTGTTAGCCAAAGGTTTTAATTAAATTAGGATAATTTATTTGGGGGGCTTGGGGGGTCATACCCCATAGTACACAGGGACTAATTTTTGCTTTGTGCTCAGGGACCACTCCCGGTGCTTGAGCACCTTACTTGCTACACTATTTCTCTGATCCTGAATCAGTGTTTTCAGAACTCAGTACAATAAATCACCAAGCTTCTACATTAACATGGCAAAGGTTTGGTTTAGCAATCACCACAGATCATGGACTTCTAATTCCTCAGTATTATTTTCATTTTTTAAATGAAATGTCACTTAGTTAAATTTTTTTGTTTAAGAAATTCATGAAACTTTCATTTCTGTTGTTTAATTTGGGGAGGTGGGGGTATAAAGATGTGTTGGGTTCAGTGATTAAGAGACCATGTGGTATGAAGGATCAACCTGGACCTCCTGTCTGCAAAGCATGTGTTACATTGCATTGATTAATCTTTTAAGCCCTCATAAAATATTCTTTTTTTTTGTTTACAGTTGTAGATTTACAATTTTTTGTGCTTGGGTTGCAATTATACAATGATCAGATACCCATCCCTCCACCAGTGCCCGTTTTTCACCACCATGGATAATATCCCTCCCACCCCCATCCCCCCATCCCCCCCTGCCTCTGTGGCAGGGCAATCCCCTGTGTTCTCTCTCTCCATTTGGGTGTTGTGGTCTGCAAAAGAGGCATTGAGTGGCAAACATGTTCAGTCCATAGTCTACTTTCGACATGCATCTCCCCTCCTGGGAGGATCCTCCAAACATCCTTTATTTGGTGCTCCCTTCTCTATCTGAATTGCCCTTTCCTCTAGGATACCCGGCTGGCCTCTAAGTTATGGAGTAATCCTCCTGGTGCTGATCTCAGCTATTGGGTATTAATCTCATATTTTGTTACTTTATATTCCCCAGATGAATGCAATCTTTCTATGTCTATCCCTCTCTTTCTGACTCATTTCCCTTAGCATGATACTTTCCATGTTGTACCACTTGTATGTAAATTTCATGACTTCATCTTTTCTAAGAGCTACATAGTACTCCATTGTGTAGATGTACCAAAGTTTCTTTAACCAGTCATCTGTTCTTGGGCATTCAGGTTTCTTCCAGTTTCTGGCTATTGTAAAGAGTGCTGCAATGAGCAAACAAGTGCAGATGTCACTTCGACTATACATTTTTGCCTCTCTGGGGTATATTCCCAGGAGTGGTATCGCTGGGTCAAATGGGAGCTCAATTTCTAATTTTTTGAGAAACGTCCATACTGTTTTCCAAAAGGGCTGAACTAGTTGGCATTCCCACCAACAGTGAAGGAGTGTCCCTTTCTCGCCACATCCACGCCAGCATTGGTTGCTTTTGTTCTTTTGAATGTAAGCCCTCATGAAATATTCTTTATCTTTAACCTCATAAGGTTTTGCCTGTCAGCTAGAGAGCAGTATAATATTTGGGTTAGAGCATAATGCTGCATATGGCATTAGCCTCAACTGACATTTTCTGCCACTCTGTGCTCATTGGGAGACTTGCTTCACCTCTCTAAATCTGAGCTTTTATTTCATTAATAGCACTGTCTTCCCATTGTTCATCGATTTGCTCAAGCGGGCACCAGTAATGTCTCCATTGTGAAACATCTTGTTACTGTTTTTGACATACCAAATACGCCACGGGGAGCTTGCCAGGCTCTGCCATGTATTTCGTTAATAATAGAAATAATAGTAGCAAATCGAAACAGTGTGTAGAAAACCCAGGCACAGTTTTTAAGTTCTACTGTCTTTAAATTTTGATTTCCTGAGGTCAAAGAGATAGAACAGTTAGTAGGGTACTTGCTTTGCATGAAGCTAACCTGATTCCATCCCTGGCATCTCATGTGGTTCCCTGTGCTTCACCAGTAGTGATTCCTGAGAGCAGAGCCAAAAATAAACCCTGATCTCCCCTGAGTCTACCTCTAAACCAAAAATAAATGGGCTTTTCACTGTCTCACAGTCACTGGTACTTCCCTCCTGTACCCTCAACTCATCCACTCGCACTCCCTCACTTTTGAACATTCTGTTCTCTGAGATACTTTCAGGAGAATATGAGTTCTTGAAAGGATCTCACATTGGCCTGAAATAGAAAGGCCATATGCGCTCCCCATCCTAACACACTGGGCAGACTTTAAGCTTCTCATGGCCTATTCACATCTGGTGTCTTAGCTGTGCCTCCTGTATTGCTTTCCAAAGCCAGGATGTTGACTGGAGCAGGCTGGATCCCCACTTCCTTCCCCTCACCCACCCTGGTGCATGGCCTCTGGGGGCTTCTGCAGCTGCCCACAGCATTAAGGATCCGGGCCTCCTGATGGAGAATATTACTTTTCCATAAAGAAAATATTTTTCAAAGCAATTAGAAGCTTCTATGACCTACAGCAATTTGGGAAATTAGCAAATGCTCCTTGTTTCTTCTGCAGACTATATTTTATTATTGGATTAATGTGCAAAAAGCCCCTATTTTGGAGCACCAAATATTTACTTTGGAGAAGTTCTCTGGTTTTATCATGGATTTGCCTCTTACTGTCAACAAATTACTACAGTGAGCATAATGAACTATGGAAGTAGAGAAAATATACACAGGGCTAGACTCCCTTGGAAGTAATTTTTTTTTCCTTTTTTCTTTTAGGGAGGGGATCAGTGGAGAGTTAACATCCGGTCACCCACTGATGACATCCTGTGACCCTATCTCATAAATCATGCAGAAATTTTCATTTTCATTTTACGCATATGGTCTGCTTTAAGAGTAGGGGCCAGACGTCTATGCCCAGAGTTCAACTTTAGTGCTTTGCTTCCGTCTATATCATAAAATGCATTTACAACTTCTCCACTAACTAATCAAATGAAAGTGGAGGTTGGGCCATGAAGTGGCTTCTGTGAATCTACTCAGAAAACACCTTCCAGAAGCTACATAAAGAACAAAATTGAATATAAACTATTGGAGAAATATCTTATCACAAAAGTGTGGTTATTTACATAGTTCTCTTATGGCTACAACCAAGAATGTCTGTCAAGAGGAAAAAGCAACGTTTCCTAATACCTGGATACTAGATAGTTTTGTACCCTTTCCCTACTACCATCTCAATCTCACATGTTTTACCATTGGCATAGGAATTAATATAAAAACTGTCCGTTGTCTCTACAACAGTGGCATTTCTGTGAAACATGGTTGGTACAGAAATATTCTCTGCATTATGTCTTCAGCATTTATGTTGGACAGAGAGCAAGATTTTGATAAGTATAATAAATCTCTCTCTGAACCACTGTGGCACCTTTTCCTCTTCCCATCCCTATTGCTTGAATGCCTTCTTGATCTGACAGCACATCCCAGTGTAAGCTTATATTTTATCTGGCAGTTACCCTCTAGCTCTACATAGCTCACACATATGGACTTTAATTTCTACATTGCTCCCAGAGCAATGTTTTGAAATATAAATCTAGTTGTCCTGCTCTTCTTAACCAAGCGCATTACATCTTGAACAGCAACCACAGTGTTCTCTTTACTCTCCAATCAGGTATTCTCTGAGATTCCAAAATGTCCCCTTCTTCCACTGCTGAGCCTCTTCTACCATACCATTCTCCTAATGAACGTCTTCTCCCTTCTGACAAGGTCTAAGTGCCCATCCTAGGGTTTTAGAGCAGGTGGAGTTTAACATTTGGCCTTTAATTTATCTCCTTTGTAAGTGCCTCTCCTAATTCAGAAAGAGCTCTCTAAGAACAAGGACTCAGTTTTTCACTCTTTCCTCTCGTCATGGCATCAATTATGCAGAGCACAAATACTTAATATGCATATATGGTAATATATGTATGTAATGTTTGGGGGATCCCAAATATGGAAACTGGTAAATAAAAGATTACCATGACTCAAAAAAACAACATATACAAAATAAAAACAAATCACCATAACCTTTGATATTAGTTTTCTTCCAAGATAATTTTCATAAAAGAATAATGGCTTCTGGTTAGGAAATAGCCTCTATTGAGGAAGATCCAAACTGAAAGCTTAAAGAATAAAGAAGACAAACTTTGTTCTCTATAACATTCCAGTATGACATTTTTTGAATTGGGAAATCCTTTAGGACCTATGGCCACAGAAATCATTTGAGGTATACCTGTTGCCCATACCTAAAAGAGGTACAGCTGAGAGTGAGTTCTCTGGAGGGTAACTGGTCCTCATACTATGTAGTAGGGATGTTATTAAGATTTTCAACAATATTCTAGTTCTTTTCTCTGGATCTCAAAATTTTAATGTGACCACATAATTTCCCTTGGCTGCTAAAATGTGAGTAGAAAACACATTTGTCATGTCCAACTGAAGGTTAAGAAACAGAACCGTGATTGCTGCTTCAATTATCATGGAAACAATCATTGAATATCTGTTACAAGAAGTCTCTGATTCTCTATGATGAGCAGAGGCCATAAGAGGCCAGTACTAGCAGACTTGTACCAATGAAAACTAACTTCTTTGTATTATGCCACAGAGATGTGAAAACACAACCCCACTAACTAATCAGCCCTACTAATAGGACTTTAAGAATATGTTGAGGGAAGAAGTAGAAGAATGAGCTTGGAAATAGTGATAATAACAGGAGGGTGGAAATCTTATAGAGATGAAGAAAATCTATCTGGATTGGATCCTCTAGATTTGATCCAAATAAATCAGAAGTAGTTAACACATATACTTGATATATACATTTGTTCTAGAATTCTTCTCTAGTATAGACATTATAGAACAGCACAGAGTCAGATCTGACCAGAATCTTATTGATGACAAAAAAATAAAGGAAGAACCTCTCTATGTAGATAAACATCTAGATGATAGATAATAAAACTCAATGACTTTCTGTGTCTGCTATTTAATCTCAAATTCTTATGTGTAACACACACATATATTGAAAAAAAAAATAAACTTATTTATTACAGGTTTCAGGTTTTTTGTCTTATTTTTAACAATTTTGCATTTTTCAATTTTTCTGTCATTAGCACTTTTTTGCAAGCTCAAACAAAAACAAACAAATTATCCACTTAAAAAAACATAAGTTGACTTGTCAATATTTCATTGCCAGAGCCAACCTTAGGATGTAAAACTAACTAACAACAAAAAACTATCTTAGTGAAAAATAGACAAACTTTTCCCATAATATTCCCAATTGTATGTAAGATCATATCACAATAGAAAACCAATGGGAAAGTTTACAATATTTTAAAAAATTGTGCTGAGCTATTGTCAACATTCTGTTCAGTTCCCTCCACTCTGCCCAGTATGTCCATTTAATGAAGGGTATTTTCACTAGGGAAGATTAAAAGTTGAAAACATTTTACCAGTATGTGGAGCAAATTCTTTTTATTTACTTTTTTACTTGGCAGGGATTGGGATTAAATTGATGCAGTAATAGCTACCTGGAGAATCTTTCTTGGTATGTGACCTTTATGAAACATGCTAGATCAAAAGTATATTTAGAAAGAATACCATCCTTGGCTTTGAAAGTGAAATAATCATCATATTAATTTTGGCATATTGATAAGAAATGATAACTAATATTTGCATAGTACATGTTATGGCTTCTTTTCCCCAATAAGCATATTTGCGCCTAGATCACATTTATTCCTAATATCAATATTAATTAATTAATTAATGTGACCACATAATTTCCCTTGGCTGCTAAAATAGTAAGGCAGCTGTAATTTCTAAGTAAATGTGAGAAGATTGAGATATAGAGGGATTAAATGCTTTATCTAAATGGGAATTAGAAACTGGAAGCAAAGAAGACTCAGAAAATAATGTTACTAACACCACTGCCTTTATAATAATCTTATCACTCTTAGTGGGATCCTTCTGTGTGAAGGGCACTTAACATCTGTTAAACTCTTAAATCATTACCTGTGGAATATAAGTTTTATTAGCCTTATTGTAAAATGGACAAGCTTAGGCTGAATTGAAAAATAAATGTAGCCAGGTTTATCCAGGAAATGAATCTCAAACCCATACCATTTAGCACCAAGGTTCATATTCCTTTTACCATACTGTTCCCAAGAGAAAGGACTTTTACAGATTTAAAATCGGACAAGGTAAAGATGAATAGCTGATATTTTCACATAGTTCATTTTGGCCATGCAAATTAAATCATAAGGACCAAAGAATAAATGTGATATAGAAAAAGCAAAGGGCATAAAACATCTACTTAGTCTTCATTTTCTCAGGTTTATTAATTTATTTACTTAAGAAAATGGTATTATTTTATGTAAGAGCATTTTCATAATATTTTAATATTATAAAATTTAATATTTTAATAATATTAAAATACTATGGAGAAAGAACTTCATGTTAATTTGGAGCAAAGCGATAAATAGATGAGGGAGAATTGAAATGGTGTTTCTTGGTTAGTGTTTGACACGCGTATTTGGGAAAGATAAAGATTGTTATTACAAAAATTTTGCAATATTGAGGATATATTCCTGTGTGGAAGAAGATTTCAGTGAGAGAGGAGGGACTGAAAAATTTAGATCTAGTGTGAGTCAAAACTATATAACACTGGGCAGAGGGATATGGGGGATCTGGTGGGTATACACAGTTGAGAAGCTCTATGTGTGGTATAGAGGAATTGTAGGAGATAGAAATTTCCAGGGGCTGGAGCGATAGCAGAACCAGCCTGAGTTCAATTCCTCCGTCCCACTTGGAGAGCCCGGCAAGCTAAGTGGGCAAAGCCTAGCAAGCTACCCGTGACATATTCGATATGCCAAACACAGTAACAAGTCTCACAATGTTACTGGGCCCACTTGAGCAAATTGATGAACAATGGGAGGGCAGTGACAGTGACAGAAATTTGCAGAAGATGTCTTTCTAACCTGATGACTTTCTTTTTATAAAGACTAGGCTTTTGTGGAGCTCCCATTTGCCCAGCTGAACCATACTTACCAGACCTCCCTGTAGGTGTCTGACCAGATGAGAAAGTTCACAAATGAGGAATTCACATGTCTGGTTCTTCAAGTATTTGATACATTTCCTGTATTTTCTCTCTGCTGCTTGAAACTATCATAGCAATCTAGTTTGATCATGAGATGATTATATTGTCCAGAATATAAACTGATATTTGGAAGGAAGTTGGGTCCATCCATAAATATGTAAAGCAGAGCCCAAACCAGAGCACTTATGTGAAGACTGTAGATAAGAGAAATAAAATCCTTTGCTCTATCTGACTCATCAATAGTTGGGCCTCTTTCTTACAGTACCAAAATGTTACTCTAAGAAATATAGAAAATTTTTATATGGCACGCAAAGTTTTGCTTTTTTAAGAACCCAAGTATACCTGAAATTTGTTAACAATACTACAAATCATGGGTTGGAGTGATAGCACAGCGGATAGGGCATTTGCCTTGCAAGCAGCCAACATGGCCGACCCAAGTTCGATTCCTCCGTCCCTCTCGGAGAGCCCGGCAAGCTACCAAGAGTATCTCACCCGCAGCAAAGCCTGGCAAGCTACCTATGATGTATTTGATATGCTAAACACAGTAACAACAAAGTCTCATGATGGAGACGTTACTGGCCCATTCGAGAAAAATCAATGAACAACAGGAGGACAGTGACAGTGGCTACAAATCATAGTTTTATGAAAAGAGAAAATAGCTTTTACTATCAAATTATAGTAGTACAATAATCTATCTTTGGTGGAGAGTATGTGTATGTGGTGGGGGGGGGCAGTTGCCAAGAGGTGTTTGGGGCTTATTCTCAGCTTCTTGCTCCAGATTTCTCCCAGCATGTTCAAAACATCAGTGTTGTGCCATGGATCAAATTAGAGTCAGTCAGCTACTTGCAAGGCAAGTGTCCTAAGACGATTACTATCTCTCTGGCCCATAAGGTCATTTTCTTTAGAAAAAATTCCATCCTGATTTGACCTAACAGATATGCAATAGGTAATAGGTTCATTTAAAAAAAATAAGTTTGTTTCCTTCTTACAATCTTCTATAAAATCACTGATCTATCATCACTCCATATATAAGGTTGTACTGATGGAATACAGAGAAAGACTAACTTGAGGACCCAGTTGATTACATTTTTTTTCTAAAATAGCAATCTGGACCACCACTTGAACATTTTTTAGCAATAATCCATTCTGTCAATGAAATATTTCCAAATGCTATTTGTGAAAATAATAATATAAATCATGGATTAGATCAATTAGAATTGTTTAAATGACCACTCTTCCCAAAGAGTCAACATAATTCATATCGAGATCCAAAAGGCATTTCAAGGAAGAACAAACATTCTTTATGAAACCACAAAAAACTTCACATAGCCAAAGCAATATTGAGGGGGAAAAAGAGAATGAAGTCATAATAATCTCCCGCCCCAGCATCAAATAATACCAGAAAACCAATTAATCAAAACAGTATGGCATTATAATAAAATAATATAAATAACTTGATCACTTGACATCCTGTTACTCATCGATTTGCTCAAGCAGGAGCCAGTAACGTATCCATTCACCCCTGTCATGTGATAGTTTAGCCCAATGGCATCTGCTCATTCTAGAAACACGAAAAGCCTCAAACTGATCGTTCAGAGTCTTGATGAAGAAGTCTGACCATCTTGTAGGTGGGCAGCCACAAGATCTTTTGATGTCCCGTGGAATCCAGTCAGCAATGGCTCTAGTCCAGCGGTCATCTCCAAATCACATTACGTGTCCAGCCATTCTGATCTTCGATGACTTGGCAAATGAGACAGCATTCCGGATTCTTCACCGTCAACGGAGGTCAGAACTTCAGATTCTTTCTCTCATTTGAGGGAAGTGTTATACTCCAAGCATATCTCTTTCGATTCCTCTTTGGAAGACCAGAATAGTGTACTCATTCTGTTTTCATAGGCCCCGGGTCTCTGAGGCATATGTTAATGCAGGAAGAACAGTGGAATCGAAGAGATGGGCCTGGAGCCGGAGGTTCTTCGTCCTCTTAGCTATTTCTTCGACATGCTTGAAGGCGTTCCAAGCCGCTCTCTTCCTCCTGCACAACTCAGGTGCAAATCATTCGTCATGTTGACTTCTCGACCTAGGTACACATAACTGTTGCATTCTGAGATGGTTGTTCTGTTGAGAGCGAATGGAATGTCAGGAACAAGATTGTTTCTCATAAACATAGTCATCATGAGATTCAGCTGTAGTCTGACCTTGCCACACTTTCGATTGAAGTTGGTCAGCATTTGTGCTGCTTGGCTAATGTTTGGTGTTATTAGAATGATGTCGTCAGTGAAGTGGAGGTGGTGTAGTTGCCAACCATCATCTTCAATCCCTTTCCTTCCCACATGACGTGCTTGAGGGTGGCACTGAGAGTTTCGATGAAATGCCATCACCCTGCCGAACCCCTCTCTTGACATGGATGATCACTTCCTTGTAGAATGGTGAGATACTGGTAGTGAATCCATAATACAGCTCACGGAGGATCCTGATGTATTGAGTTTGAACATCATGTTTGGGTAGGGTTTCGATGATCGCTTCAATCTCAACAGAATCAAAGGCCTTTAAATCAATGAACTGTTAGACAGAGCAGCATTTAGAACTCCCAAGTAACCTCAATGAGCTTGGTTATCGTGTGGATATGGTCGATCGTGCTGAATCCTTTTTGGTACCTAGCTTGCTTTCATGATTTTCCTTCGGGTAGTGTTCTGCCAATCCTATTCAGAATGACTCAAGTGAAGAGCTTGTAGATGACAGACAATAGGCAGCGCAAGTGATAGTTGCCAATGGCGTGGATGTCTCCCTTCTTGTACAGTAGTACAGTCCTGCTGGTTTTCCATTGGGATGGAACCTTGCATTCAGACAGGTAGCGTGTGAAGACCCATGTCAGTGTATTGATGAGTACTGATGGCAGGTTCTTTAGATTTTTGGGTCTGACCTTGTCTGGGCCAGATGCTCTTTGTTTCTTTACCGACGAGATGGCAAGTTGGATTTCGGAAGGGAGAACGTTGGGAATGACGTATCCATCCTGCAGAATTTGGTATGTGGGTAGGTGGACATGGATATCAAAGAGGTCTGAGTAGAAGTCATGGATAATCTTCTCCATTGCCCTTCTGGAAGAAGGGCATCAGGACGTCGAAGGGCAGTCATCTTGGCCTTGTAGTTGGTGAAGGACAGGCGGACATTGCGAATGCTTTTCTCAGATTCTGCCTCATCTGCCAGTACTACTGCTCTTCTCTCTTTCAGGACTTCCTTTATCACCTCTATGCACTGCTTTGTGAGTTCGGACATTATCTTGCGATTGCCTGAGGCTTGCGCCAAGCCACGTTGGCGAATGAGCTCTAGAGTTTTTGAAGTTAGGTGTCTTTTTGTGGTTCTCTCTCTCTCTCTCTCTCTCTCTCTCTCTCTCTCTCTCTTTCTCTCTCTCCCTCTCTCTCTCTCGGTGTTCCTCGCACAATCATGTAGGTGCTGAACCAGTCGATCGTATTCCTCGTCAATGTTGTCAATGATGGCATATTTTCATGTTGCCACAATAGTGCCAAAGAGCTCCCAGTTGGTGGTCATTCTGGGAGTTCTCTTCTTATACTTTGCAACCCTTTCTCCCCACTCCATGAAGTAGAATTTTGCACAAAGGAGACATTGTTCTGATCCCATATGAAATTTTGGGACAACAGCAACATTGGTCAGGCAAAACCTTCGATTGAATATGATGTGGTCAATTTCATTGTGGAACCGTCCACCAGGAGACTCCCATGTTCAACTTTTAGATTAGGCCTTCTGGAACTCTGAGTTACCATAGATGGTCTTGGTCGACATGATGAACTCAGACAGTCTCTCACCCTGTTCATTCCATTCTAGGCCATGGGTCCTAATGTGGAGTTCTTCAGCTGATCTTCCCAGTCCTATCTTGGCATTAAAATCACTGACAATGATTTTGTAGAAGGTGTGGTCTTCTTTATATAACTTCTCCAGCTCCATGTACAACTTCTCAATTTCTCTTTCATCATAATTGGATGTTGGTGAATAGACAATAAAGATAGAAACTGCTGGCAGTGAGCCACATCTATTCAAGTGCAATCGTCCAATTTGGAATATATATATATGTATATAAATATATATGTATATATATCAATGTAATAGAATTGAGAGTCTTCACATATATAGATGGTTAATTTATAGCGAAGGAGTCAAGATAGTGCAATGGGGAAAGGAAAGTCTCTTTAACAAATGGTATTGGAAAAATTGGATATTAACATGCAAGAGAGTGAAATTTGCACCATTTTACTTTAAACACATAAATTAATTCAAAATGAATTAAAGAATTGGATGTAAGATCTGAAACCATGAAACTCATAGATGGAAATATAGGCAATACTTTCATCATTAGTTTAGGTAAGATCTTTGGAAACTTGATTTTAAGAGCATGAAAACAAAAGCAATAATAACAAATGAGTTTGTATAAAATCAATGTTCTGCATAGCAAAGAAGCTATAATGAAAGGACATTCCACTGAAAGAAAATATTAACACACAATATATCTAAGTATTACTATCCAAGATACATAAATAACTCATAAAAATCACCAGAAAGAAAGTAACCTCATTAAAAATTGAGCAAAAGATCTGAGTAGATAATTTTTCAAAGAAGACCTATCAATGTCCAAAAGGCCCATAAAAAATGTTAAGTACCACCTACTATCAAGAAAATATAAATCAAAAGCTTACATCTGTTTGAACAGTCTATATCAAAGAGACCAATGTCAGATATGGAAAGAAAGAATCCTTCTACACTTTTGGGGCTCCAGTCTCTATAGAAAACATAGAAACTGTTTTTGAAAATATTTTTTAAAAAATAGATCTGCCATATAACATAGCAATTCCACTTCTCAGTATGCATGATTTGAATAAATAAAACATTATGTGAAAAGATACATACATGCCTTCTTTCAAGTCTATTTGCATGCCAATATATGGAACCAACTCACTCAGTGACAAATGAGTAAATAAAGAAGATATATGTGTATAATGGAATGCTACACAGTTATAACAAAAGAGGAAATTTTGTCATTTACATCAATGTCTATGTAGTTTAACAGAGTTATGCTTAGTAAAATAAGCTGGGCTCTTTTTTTCTCAAATGTAGGGTACAAAGAAAAAAAAACACAGATAAAGTCTAAACAAAATGAACACTTGGACTCTGATCTCAGAATTGAGATTACCAGAGAGTGTGGGGTGTGGGATAAAGGGTAGCAGAGACACCAAAGACCCATTGTGGAAGAATGTGGCACTTCTTTTGACACGGTATGCTTAATAGATTTGAAGAGGTGTGAAACCATTTTCCTAAAAATAAAGTTGTAAAACAAAATTACCTCAATAAAATTAATAAAAACATAAAGTCAATTTCTTAGAAAATACATGGACACACAGTTATAAAATACCAAGAAACCAAAATTATAAATCACTTTTCAGACCCAGATTCATTTTTTCTTAGACACAATGACTTTTCTTATTATTTCTCTTTCTCTATCTCTCTCTCTTTCTCTCTCTCTTTCAGTTTCTCTGGTCTGAAAAGAAAGATAAAATTTGGCTTGAAGTTCTAGGACAAAGAATGGATGAAACACACTTTGTTTAAAATTCATATTTCCAAGGTGAACATCTGGAATGCTTTCAAAGAAGGGAAAGGTATGAAATGAGAATATTATTAATAGCTAGCATATTACAAGACATGAATCAATGGACAAACTGCTTCCTAGATTCTCTCTGGGAAAACAAAGTATTTGAAGAAAAAGTTTCCAAGACTGCCAAACAGACCACCACCATAGGAGCAAATCTGATTTGCTACATCACCTTTCAGAGGTCACTACTTTGATTTGTTGAAAATGCTGATAACATCTGCACTCTATTCTTTTCTCCTACTCTGCATGTTGCTGAGGGAAGATCTTTGTAGCTAACGAGGAGTTTTTTCTTCACTAGCAAAGTGGGATTTTCACACTTGCACTTTGCAAGAGCAAGTCTCAGTCCCACAGTTTATTTTTGTAATAATTAATAAAATATCACACTCTCTGACTTCTCTGCCCCTGAAAATGGCTGGCTGCCCCTTTATGGATGCTGTTGTCAAAAATGCAGTGATGTTCTTGAGGATACAGCCTGGAAAGAAAAGTATAAAGAGGTCTTTATGCTTCAGCTGAGGACTTGCTCTGCTTCACTGACAGGGGACTTCAAATGGGTCTCCAAATTGTGTAGTGCGGGGGGAAAAAAGAGACTGGGATTTATAGTGCCTGGTGTTGACATGCTCAAACAAACTATGTCTATTTTATTATGAGAAAGACAGTCCTCTATTACTTATTGTAGGTTTAAGAAAACGGAACTCACTAAGTCCCAGTGAACCTGGCAAATATTTCCGAAACTAAGTAAAAAAAAAAAAGCACAAGATTCACTTTTGGGAGTAGAAGAGTCATTCATACATTTAACAAATATTTATTGAGGGTTGACCAGGCTCCGGGCACTCTTCTTGGCACGAGAGATATGGCTGTGAACCAAACAGACAAGCCCTATTGAAGAATGAAAGAGGCAAATGCAGAGTTTGAGGTGAAAGCTTTTTAATCATCCCCAGTATGAGTCACACCAAGGACCCAATCATAGATTAATACCCAAGGCAATCTTAGTATAGCATTCAAACTCCTTTTCATCCTTTCATGTACTGAAGCCCAGACCACTGACCTCACTGTGCACTATCTCTGTACCCTCATCAACCTCAGTTTCTTTCTTCTTCATCAATAAGCACAAGAGAGCATAACATGAGGCCCCCATAGCCATGCCATCAGACTCACACCAGGCTGTTTCATTTGGGGCACCACAGAGGGGGGGCGAGTTAGAGTCATCCCCCCCACAAGGGACCCTGCCCCGGCAGCTGAAAACCTCCACAACCCAACAGCTACCATGATCAAGACCACTCCCCACATGCTTGGGCAGAGCCTCACATATTAATGAAAATATTCCTGGACCGCATGGCCGTGACACATCATAAGACACTCCCTACCCATTCTCCATAATTACCACACCATATTTGATGGGGTTCAGACAGTAGGCAGTAAATCATAGAGGGGAAATATATATGCATATATACATATTTTCATATATATGTGTATATATATATATATATATATATATCAAAGCTTGCGTATCCCAAAGAGGAATTGAAAGAGTTATGCTTGTAATATCACATTTCACTCATGTGAGAGAAGGAATCCGGAGTTCTGACCTCCATCAACAATCAAGAATCATGGATGCCGTCTCGTATGACAAGGTGTCAAAAATCAGATGGGCCGGACATGTAATGGGAGTTAGAGAATAACGCTGGAGTAGAGCTGTTACTGACTGGATTCCACTGAACATCAAAAGATCACGTGGCCTACGAGATTCCACCTACGAGATGGTCAGACTTCTTCATCAAAACCCTTAACAAATGGTTTAAGGCTCTTAGTGTTCCTGGAACGAGCAGATGCCATTGGGCTACACTAGCACACAACAGAGACGAATGAAGACGTTACTGGCGCCCACTGGGAGCAAATTGAAGATCAACAGGATGACGAGTGATACAAGTGAAGTGAAGTGATATATCAAAGATCACATTACCCAAGCTTTAACAACTTGTTAGTGATATCCTATAGAGTATCTTAATGGCTCCTGACAAAATAGAACAATCTTCACACTGTTTACTATATGAACACTTTTTTGTAAGCATATTTGGCAGCTCTTCATAACAGAGCATACAAAATATATTTATTTCGGTTGTGTTATGGGACAGGATTGGGGCTTGGGAATAGAAACATCCTTAATTTGGTGGTGGGAAGGTGTAATGATGGTGGGATTGGTGTTTGAATATTAAATGTAATCAAATATTGTGAACTGTCACTGTCACTGTCCTCCCATTGTTTATCAATTTGCTCACGTGGGCCCAGTAACATTGTGAAACTTCTTGTTACCTTGTTTGGCATATTGAATACGTCCCGGGTAGCTTGCTGGGCTTTGCCGTGCAGGCAAGATACTCTTGGTAGCTTGCCGGGCTCTACGAGAGAGGCAGAGGAATCGAACTTGGGACAACCAGGTTTACCACATGCAAGGCAAATTCCCTACCCGCTGTGCTATAGCTAACTTATACAGTTTAAAAAAAATTTAAAAGAAATAAGCACAAAAGTCCTTCTGAAACTTGCTACACAGCAGTCACAATCAGTGTTCTATTCAAACCATTTCCTTTTATGTGAGTAAAATTCCTCTATGCTTCTCAAAAATCTCCCAAACTGGAAATTTTGTCCTCATTTTAAAGATGAGGAAACTGAGACAGACAAATTTTCTCAATAACTTGCTCAAAGGCACACAAAACTCAGTGAGAATCCAAGGATGAAAAATCAGATAATGTGATCTCCTCAACCAACAACATTTTTTTTTTCGAGTACACCTGTTTCTTCACAATAGAGCTCTTTCCAATGAACCATTAGGTTTCACTTCCAGCAGGCAAAAATCCTGCTTTGTTGAGTTCTATCCAGGATAACAGAGAAAATCCTCTATGAGGCCCAGCAAGAAAGAAAGCACATGGAGATAGAAGTCACGTGGCTACCCAGTCTTCATTCGATTACAGCACCATCATCAGAAGGAATTGCTGCACTCGTCAGTACTAAGAATGATGAATGAGCAGCATATGACTCTGAAGGTGGCACTCAGTGTCTGAGAAGGTTCTGTCTCAAACTTGAAATGAGAAAAAGAAACATTCACTCCTCGTCAAATCATCTGAAATAAAAGAAACATTTTGTTTTATCCATGCTTTCTGGGAACCCATTGCAGAGGTCCTCAAAGTAGCATTAAATTTCAAAGAAAGACCATGTAATAAAAACAAAAATCCTTCCCTCTTGCATTCAAGAAGTTCTACTTCCTTTTTTTAATAGTTGGCTCTCCTTATGATAATGATCATATCTCACCTGTCATTAATACACTTTTAAAGCACTTTTAAAATAAGTGTTTTAAAATAAAACACTTTTAAAATAAAATTTAATGTAATATTTTTCAGACTCCAGAGCTAAAAACATTTATATAAATTAGAATAGGCATTTGAAAAATATTGTGTTAAATGGTTTTAATTTTCTTATTTATATAGGTAAAAATCATATATTAATCACTAATTGGCCCTTACTGATTTTTTTTTATCATTTTCTTTGCGATAGCACAGCGGGTAGGGCATTCGCCTTACAAGCGACCAACATGGCCGACCCGAGTTCGATTCCTCCGCCCCTCTCTGAGTGCCCAGCAAGCTACCGAGAGTATTCGATATTCCAGACACAGTAACAACAAAGTCTCCAATGGAGACGTTACTGGGCCCGCTCGAGCAAATCGACGATCAACGGGAGGGCCTTTACCTTTACCTTTCTTTGCCAGATCTTCAAGTTTTGTTGGAATAACCAATATAAAGAAAATTTGTTATGTGCCAGAATGGGCAGGTTGACATTAGAAGGGAAACTGGGGATATTGGTGGAGGCAAGGTCACATGGTGGTGTTGGAATACTAAATATTTGAAACAACTGTATAATGAAAAACTTTGTAAATCACGGGGGTGTTTTTTAATAAAAATCATTTTTTAAAAAAAGAAAAAAAGGCTGGAGTGATAGCATAGTGGGTAGGACGTTTGCCTTGCACACAGCCAACCCAGGTTTGATTCCCAGTATGCCATATGGTTCCCCGAGCACTGCCAGGAGTAATTCTTGAGTGCAGAGCCAGGATAAACTCCTGTGCATCACCGGGTGTGACCCCAAAAGCAAAAATAAATAAATAAAATAAAAAAGAAGCCCTACTTCCGTATTGCTGCATAATTAGCATTTTGTTTGATATTCAAATACTAAGAGGTAGTCACTGTCACTGTAACAGTCCTCCCCTTGTGCTCAAGCGGGCCCAGTAACGTCTCCATTGTGAGACTTGTTACTGTGTTTGGCATATTGAGTATGTTACGGGTAGCTTGCCAGGCTTTGACGCGTGGGCAAGGTACTCTTGGTAGCTTGCCGGCTCTCCGAGAGGGGCGGAGGAATTGAACCTGGCTCTCCTGAGCCAGCTGCGCTCAAGGCAAACGCCCTACTGCTGCACTATCGCTCCGGCACTAAGAGGTAGGGAGGACAGAAGTTATAATCACTACTTGACACTTAGGGAAACAGAAGAGACAAAGAATGAGTTCCCAAAAAGGAAGTAGAAATCACATTCCCCATGAGCATTGCATCAGGAGCTTTGGTCAATAAAGAAATCTCCTCAGAAGAAGATTCTTCCTCTAGCCATATTTCTATAACCTTGCCCTGAGGTCAGATTGGTTCGTAGCTGCTCACAATGGCATTTCTTTGCAACATCCATGGTCCTACTGTAAAGTGCAGAATCACAAGCTCAGGACACCAAGACAGCTTCACGTCAGGATGCTATGGTGCTGCCTGACAATGTTGCACAAGTTTTGGCAGCTCAGGCAGCTAGACTTTTATCATTTGTTCGCATTAATGTACTTGGCAATCACACAGAAGGGCTTTTAAATCTAATGGCTCAGACAACAAAGCAGAGTTGCGTGAGCATTTTCAAAATGAAGAGGCTGTGACCCTTTTAGGTAAGTTGGTGTCCTTGTCCTGGGGACACGCTGGAGTTCCTGTGCATTACAAGTCTGTTGCCTTTTGAGAAAGCACCATCCCTGGGTTTAATAAATGCTCCAAGCATACTGTATGAAGCTTCCCCAAGGGTATCTGCAAATCCAGTGGATGTGCACATCTGCATCTGTGAGTATGTGCCTATGAATGTGGACACATAACTGTCAGACTGAACAAAAAAGGAAGCTAGACACTCGGGTAAAATAGCACTGAACTTTTGGCTGTGAATCATGGTAAAGTGTCTCTTGGGGACATTCACTGCCTTTGGTTTCTTCTACAAAGACTCTTAAGGTTCTCTCATTCTCCATGAATGAATCTCAATATATTTCTTACTCTGCACTGCACTGTAGCACTGTCCTCCCATTGCTCTGCCCCTCTCAGAGAGCCTGGCAAACTACAGAGAGTATCGCGCCCTCACGGCAAATCCTGGCAAGCACCCTGTGACATATTCAATATGGCAAACACAGTAACAAGTCTCACAATGGAGATGTAACTGGACCCACTCAAGTAAATCGATTTCTTACTCAGACTGGAATATATATTTGAATGTCAGTCACCTCCATTTGTAAAGTAAGTCCAGATCTTCTTTTGTCATGCTTGAGTGTAAGAAAATGGTTTCATCAAAATAAAAATATAAGATACCTATTTTAAGAATCAACAACACTCTCAGAGTTCTCCATACTTATAGAGGGACTTTGTTCTCCTTGAGTTACTTGCTACTCCATTTCCAGGTGATTCCATCATGAGTCCTCTTATCAGTGTCAATAATTCCATTTGGCAGGCAGCAGCTAATTCTTTTCATGTGCTAATGATTAATCAGACAAGCCTATTTACTAATGTATCAGAATGCATTAGAAACATAAGGTAATGGCGGACAGAACATCAATTCAGATATAAATGAACTACATTTACATTGGATACCTATTGACTCATGTCACAGAATGAAGTAGAAAATGCAATTTACTTGTAAACCATTAAAATGAATGAAAATAGAATTTCAAACTCCATCTTCAAACATAACTTTATTGACTTGGCTGAGAGCCTGAAGGGAGTGTCTAACTAAGTTTAAAATATATAAATAACGCACTAATTCATTTTGCCATAAAGGAGTTAGTGTCTCACCAACCAAACACCATGGAATTTACTTAAGCTGGAACTAGTACAAAAATAAAGAGAGGTCACAAAGCAGAGTGTGAGGATATGTTGGAGTTCTCATGTTAGGGTTTTCTGATTTTTAACTCTCCGCTAATTTGTTCTTGTTCAAAAGCTGCATCTGTGCTTGCTCTATGGGCATTGGCCCTTAACTTACACAGCAAAAGTGCAAAATTGGAGTGAGAGAGTGGTGGTATACGAGGAGTGAGGAAAAATCAAGTTATAATAGTAATAAGAGGACATTTGATCATTGTATAATTGAAACCCAAGCACAAAAATGTGTAAGTCTGCAACTGTACCTCATGATGTCTCACTATTAAAATTTTTTTAATAAAAAATAAAAGAAGACAGATCAAAGCACAAAGACCTAAGTTTTAAGCATATATGGCTTTTGGCTGAGATGGGAGATTATAAATTCTTCAGAGAATGATTAGAAGCAGTTTTATGACTATGAGAAAGTGGGTGGATGTAAAGCATTTAGTATGAAAAATAGCTGTGGTATGGAGGATTTTTTTTTTGCATTTCATCAAGATGTTGAGCATGAAATAGACAAATCTTGTCTTGGAACTTCTATTGTATAAAAACAGAACAAACATGAGAAAATTGGAGCTACTCAAAGAAATATAATTAAATTCCAAGCAATTGTTTGGATAACAATAGCAGCGCAGATACAGCCTAATAACCAACAACTGTCTTTAAATTAGAGACTTCAGCAACTGCTTCAGTCATGAGAGACCAATCTTGGGAGACCCCAAAAGGAGATGTTGGGGAACAATTGACGGAAACTGTCACCTTTCACTTTCTCTTGCTTTTGGTTTTCTCCTCAGACCAATGATTTAAATACAATGTGTTATGGACATAGAATAGGATTTTCCAAAGCATACTCCCAAAAAGTTAGTTAAAAGAGAGAGGTTTGTTGATAAAGAATTTGGTAAATGGGACTAGAGAGTACAGGGATTAAGGCACTGTCTTGTATGATGCCCACCCATGTTCAATCTCTAGCACCAGTTATATTACCCCATCACCTAGTACTGATAGAAGTGATCCCTAAGCACCACCAGGTGCAGTCCAAAGTAAAATGAAATGAATTAAGTTATCAAATAAGTTTAGAGAATTTCAAATTAGCTTCATTCTTACCCCTTGGAAATGCACAGGACAGTGTAACATATTAAAAGCTCTCTTTTTTTTTAAGTCCACAATAAGAAAACACTGAAAAATTTATTCCATCCGCATTGATGCGAATATTTCCTTCCCACACACATAGATTTAGTGTTACATGGATCACAGACTTGGAAATATTAACGATGATTAAAAAAACACGGCAAAAATTAAATAAAATTGTAAAGCCAAGAAACTGTATTTCTTATCCTAAAGAAAACATCTCTTGGTGTTATTTCTGCAGAAAGAAAGAACACTGCTTTAGGGTTTCACTAGAACAATTTCCTTCAGTATCAGCAGAGGAATGCTCTCTATGCATTTGAATCAAATGCTCACTCCTTCCTAGTGCTTAGGATATGTCCAGAGACATCTTATACCAAGGAACATCTTCAAAATAGGTACAGGACTAGGTGCCACCCCATCAAAAAAATTCAATTTCAATAATCAGGAGCCCACTCAGAATGCCTCTGATCAGGTTTTCCTGTAGTAACAGGCAAAGAATTATAGCAGCTTTACCTGTAACCAAAGAGGAACATCAAAGCTTCTCCAGTTTGTTCCCAACACCTGCCCCATCAAGAAACTGTCTGAAAGATAAATGGGAACAAAGCTGACTTTTGTTAATAATGTAACAATTTTGAAAGTGCGCTTTAATCAAGGGGGAAATATTCCAGAATTTGACAACCTTTTCCACTCCCTTTGGTATAGACTCCATTTATTTTTTTTTTCAAAACTGTCTAATGCTGTTTCTTAGGTGGTGTTCAATAGAAAGCAGTCTATAATGCAATGCACTCTCTTTATGTGATGTTTAGATATGAGATTGATCTCAGTGGACACCCTAGGGTTCTGAAAGTAGGATTATTGGATTTTGTGGCTTTCTCAGATGTCGAAGATCTTTAAACGGTGTCTTGCAAAGTTGTTACATCCTGCCTGTCTGTGAAACACTTATGAACTCATCAAAGAAGGTAGACTCCATGTTAATTAGACATGGTGGGCAAAGGGGGCCGAGAGCTGACTTCCTCCCACCATCGAGTTAAGTGCCAGGACCACATCCTCTTTCATGCCATGTAAAGAAAATTTTAGTCCCTCTATCTCCAGATCAATTGGGTTTTAACAGGAAGATTGCTGACACTGGATGAAATTTGGAATTCAGAAGAGCAGTGGTGACAAAAGATGTGGTTGTTAAAGCAGAAAGTTCGGAAGCCATGTTGTCTTAAGTCTCCCCAAAAAGAAGTGTGTGTCTTTGTGTATGTGTGTGAGAGACGGGGGGGGGGGGGGGAGATCACAAAGATCAAAGCAGGCCTCATGAATGCAAAGCACATACTTTACCACTGAGCTATATCCCAGCCCTCATCAAGAAGACTTTAATAGCTCTAGATTTCAGCTGGAAGAGATGGGAGCAGAACAATGAGGCTGGGCATTTATGAGGCAGGTAAGAGGAAGCAGTATATCTCTTGACTGTAAGGCTGCAACTGAGAGTTACTAGGGAAATTGCACTCCTTACTCCTTACTCATCTCTTTGTTACTGCTCTGAAGTCCCAGTATTGAACATCAGGGATGTGTGAAAGCAGGATGTGTGACTCCAGAGAAAAAGAACAGGAAATCTTAGAGAACAGCTACCTGGAAACTTCTGGTCACAAGCTAACCATGGGACTTGCAAATGTAGTCCAAAAGAGGCTCTTCTATGCAGATGGAGCTCAATGGACAGTATTTCAATCAGACCATAAATAAACATACATGATAATTGATAAATTGATAAATGATAATTGATAATTGCTCACTATTAGTTATAGAATAAAATGACATTTCAGATGGTACAAAATCACATAGCTTTATTTATCATGTATTTATATTCAGCGCTATGCAGCACAGGTTTGGAGAAGAGAGACGTTTGAGATGTCGAACTGTTGAACTAGTCTCATTTCCATATTGATTCAGAGAACTATTTTTTTTTCATTTTTCATTTTTTTATTTTTTATTAGTGAAACACCATGAGGTACAGTTGCTGACTTACAAATTTTTGTGCTTGGGTTTCAGTTATACAATGATCAAGTACTCATCCCTCCTCCAGTGCCCATTCTCCACCACCAATGATCCCAGTATCCCTCCCACCCCTCATCCCCCCATCTCACCCTGCCTCTGTGGCAGGGAACTCCCTTTTGTTCTCTCTCTCCTTTTGGGTGCTGTGGTTTGCAAAAGAGGAATTGAGTGGCAATCATGTTCGGTCTATAGTCTACTTTCAGCATGCTTCTCCCATCCTGGGCGGATCTTCCCAACACCCTTTATTTGGTGCTCCCTTCTCTATCTGAGCTGCCTTTACCTTTATAACATAAAATTATTATTATTATTTTTTATTATTAGTGAAACACCATGAGGTACAGTTGTAGATTTACAAATTTTTGTGCTTGGATTTCGGTTATACCATGATCAAATACCCATCCCTCCACCAGTGCCCATTTTCCACCACCAGGATAATATCCCTCCCTCCCCATCCCCATCCCCCCATCCCCCCATCCCCCCCTGGCACTGTGGCAGGGCATTCCCTTTTGTTACAGAGAACTTTTTTTAAGAACACTGACACCACCACCAAAAACAAAACCCAAATAACAAAAGAGAGAAAGAGGGAAAGAGGGAGGGAGGGATGAGAGAAGGGGGGGGGAGAAATACCATTGCATACCTATAATAATGATCAAAACCCAGATGCTGCTAACATCAAATGTAGGTGAGAATGGGCAGCAAGATGAACTTTGATAATGAATTAAAGTCTTCTTACATAACTAATCAGGCTCCCACTACATAATCCAGCATCCATATTCCTTGATATTTACCCAAAAGACAATGAAAATTCATTGCCACACGAAAACTTGCACAAGATATTTATTTAGATAGTTTTATTCATCATTGTCTCAAATTGAGAGACCACCAAAATATCCATCAGTAGTTGAAGGGATAAGTAAAATATGATATATCCAGATAATTAATATTATTCATGTTGAGATTCCGAGCCATGGAAAGAATGGGGAAATAATGAATGATATTGACTCAGGGAAAGAAGTTAAGCTTAAAGTATACATACTATGTGATATCAGTTACAATGATTTTCTGGGGAAAAAATATGAACACAGTTAAAAAGATAAACTGTTTCCAGATTCAGGGAGAGCTGAACAGGCAAAGTTTAGAAAGTTTCTATGTAAGTAAAAATATTCTGTATATTATTAATATTAATTACATTATTTTTTGTCAAAACACACGTAAGCAACAATACCATGAAAAAACCCTAAGCAAAATTATGAACTCTTACTGATAATGATGAATTAAGGTAGAATTTATTAATTATAAGAAATATTCCCCAACACTCAGTTGGGAATATGGATAAGACTATATAAACACGAGTTTGCTAACTCAGTTGCCATTTTTTAGTTTGGTTTTTTAACCTTCAAATTTGAGATAACAGCAATATTTTATAGCATGATTATGGGCTTTAATGTGTTAATATACATAGTATTTAGGTATGGGATGTGCTACAGAGGAACTGAATTCACTTGAAGTCATATGATTATCATTATCATTATCCACCCAACATTACATCTCAGTGCATACTATCACCTAAAATACCAATTTATGGGCCACAGACCCTCTCCCCAAAGCCTTTATTTTACCACTTGAGCTTGAGACAAGAACTCTGTATCTAGTACCTTAACGGATGCTTCTGATGTTGGTAATCACATGGGAAATCACTGCAAATGTTTAGCTTTGAAGTGATCCTTAAACCTCTCTGAAACAAATGTATTAAAAAGCCTTATGCTGGCAATAGTACGGTGGGTAAGGCACTTGCCTTGCACATGGCTGACCTAGGTTTAATCCCGGACCTGCCATATGGTCCCTTGAACAGTGCCGGAATAATTCCTGCAGAGCCAGCAGTAAACCCTGAGCACTGCCTGTTGTTGCCCAAACCCAACCCCAGAAAAGCCTTACCTGCCACCACTACCACCTTTACCACACCTCTCATAAAGACTCACAGATCTCATCTCAAAATACAGTGATTATTGCAATAGCCAGGATATGGAAACAAATGTTCAACAACAGACACATGAATAAAGAACTTGCAGAATAGGCACATGATGGAATGTGTTGCACTTATAAGAAAAGATAAAATCTTGCAATTTTAAGCAACTTGATTTGAACGAAGGGCATCATTTTAAGTGAAAGAAGTCAGAGAGTCAGGAAACCTTCCTGTGGTATACAGAGGTACAAACAAGGCAGTAGACAATATTAAATGAAGACAGTCCTTGGTCTTAGATTACAAAACTGTGATCATGAATCAGGGTGGAGCATGGGGAGAGAATGTACAGGCAGACCAGAAGGAACATGGGGTGGAGGATTTTTAGGCATTTTTGGTAATGGTAAAGAAGTGTGTCAACGAGAGAGAGAGAGAGAGAGAGAGAGAGAGAGAGAGAGAGAGAGAGAGAGAGAGACAGAGAGGGAGTGTGTGTGTGTGTGTCTATGATTGTATGTGGCCCAGAACAATTTGTTTCTAATAATGGGCAGAGACCACAGTGAAAATAATACTAGTGGATTTAGAATTTAAAAAATTCCAGAATAAAGGAAGCACAGGGGTAAGGGGTACAAGGGGGATTGGCATGTACAGGTCCCTTAAGCAATGCTTTAGAGCTATCTAGCTTCCCAAATCCAAAATTCAACTCACAAGAACAAATCTGGCCTCATTGAAAACTTTCTTTTATTTTTGAATATTCTTTTTCTCACCTGTTAAATGAAGATAATAATCCCTACAGTCTCATGGGATTGGGAATTTTCTGTGTGTCAACAGATATAAATCATAAATATCATCTGTTCACCAACATACTGAGTTAAGAGAAACTATTAGAATAATGGTCAGTTTGTGGTCAGGAGAAAGGAAGCCGTTCAAGAGAAGAATGAACAGAAGATGAAATGAGGGTAAATAAATGAGCTAATATGATCTTCTAGTACCTCTAAAAGGAATCTAGCTGAGTTAGGGGAATAGGGAAAGAATGGAATCCCTCAGCAAACCCCAACCAGAGTTCTGGAAGAACATGCAAATTTAAAATTTATTTCCTGAAATATTTGGCTCTGTTTTATTCATAACAGGTAGAATTTAGACAGAACTATGTATTCCGTAAACACCTCAATTTTCCACAGATGTCACAAGGCAGTGCTTTCCAAAGTGATTCATTGACTGCCTGCAGCAGATCCATCAATTGGAGTTTAAATATAGAATTCGGGGCCGAACCACAGGTGGTGAAATCAGACCAGAAAGAAGTTTGAGCAGCTAAGGTCAAAGTGTTTGAGCTGCATTCGGTAGACTCAGTTTGATACCACACCACATATTGTCTCCTGCATACTGCCAGGAGTGATCCCTGAACTCTGCAAGGTGCAGCCCATCTCCTGCACCCCCCAAAACCACAAAACAACGAGTAAATTGAGGGTGTGGATATTATAATGAAATCTCACAGTCTTAAAGCTTTAATTTAATTTAACTTCTCTTTGACATGTCAGCTACTACCCTAAGTATCTAGTGACCTCCCCGTGGTCATTACTACCATTATCTCCGACTTGCAAGGGAAAACACAGAGTTCACAGAGTCAAACAACTTGTCAGAGCCAGGGCAGGGAATAAATCAAAAAGCTGAGGAACCACCAGCTCTTCATTTTTCATACACCTGAGACTAGCTCTAGACAACTTACAACAGAATGGATAAGATTGCTTGATGCCACTGTTCATGAGCAAGAATCTACCCCCACCCCAGCAATGTTGGGGGAAAATCAGCAGTTCACAGAGTGAAGATCTCTGTTGGTGCCTACAATCCCCAGAGCCTGCCAACCTCTCTCTTATTCCATTATGTTTTGCTGCTTGAGATGCATTTGTAATGTTTAATTTATACCCCAGATCATAAAGTGATTGCATCACTAAAAAGGCTGTGATGTTGATTTATAAGAGAGTTGTCTGTGTCTGTTAATTAGAGAAATATCATTTGGCTTCTTACAGAAGAAAAACAATAAATTATCGAAGGGGAAGGAGGGGCAATACATTCCTCAAACCTATGTTGGTTACTCCTCTTGAATCTTATTTATGATCCTAACTTATTTTTATTCCATCTATAGCAACAATCTTTGTTGGGGTTTTGGGGGGTGGGGTGGGGGAGCTATCCTTGCTTCAAAATGAAGAAAGCAGAAAAGAAAACTGATGAAATAATACAGATGTTATCTATACATGTATATTGGTGCACACAAAACAAATGACAGGTGTAGGTCAGCTCACTCGCAGGAATCCTTCTCCAAGTCTCTAATGCAGAACTTCCTCTAGCAAAACCAATAAATATGAAACTTACAAGAGGAAAGTAATCCAATATTTCCAATCAATGGATTGTGATCCTAGACATCCCCTTTTACTCTCACTATGGATCTCATTTATCCCTGAAAAGAAGTACAAAGAAAGATGTTTATTCAAACATTCTACAAACATTAACAAGCATTGCACTGAACTCACTTCTCCAGTGACGACTGGAATGGGAAGGAATGGGAGTGAAGATAGATGGTCGACAACTACACCACCTCCGCTTTGCTGATGACATTGTTTTAATAACACCAAACATCAGCCAAGTGGCACAAATGCTGGCAGACTTTGACCGTGAGTGTGGAAAGGTAGAACTACAGCTGAATCTTACGAAGACAATGTTTATGAGAAACAGCCTCATTCCTGATGCCCCATTCGCTCTCAATGGAACGACCATCTCCGAATGCAACAGCTATGTGTACCTAGGTCGAGAAGTCAACATGACAAATGACCTGGCACCCGAGCTGTGCAGGAAGAAGAGAGCGGCTTGGAACGCCTTTAAGAACGTCGAAGAAATAGCTAAGAGGACGAAGAACCTCTGGCTCCGGGCACATCTCTTTGATTCCACTGTTCTTCCTGCATTAACATATGCCTCAGAGACCTGGGCCCTATGCAAACAGGATGAGAATGCTATTCAGGTCTCCCAAAGAAGAATAGAAAGAGCTATGCTTGGAATATCACGTTTCACTCAAATGAGAGAAAAAATCCGGAGTTCTGACATCCGTCGACGATCAAGAATCAGGGACGCTGTCTCATTTGCCAAGGTGTCAAAAATCATATGGGCTGGTCACGTAATGAGATTTAAAGACTACCGCTGGACTAGAGCTGTTACTGACTGGATTCCACGGGATGTCAAAAGACCACGTGGCCGCCCACCTACTAGATAGTTAGACTTCTTCATGAAAATCATGAACGATCGGTTTGAGGCTCTTCATGATCCCAGAGCGAACAGATGCCATTGGGCTACACTAGCACGCGACAGGGACAAATGGAGACATTACTGGCGCCCGCTCGAGCAAATCGACGACTAACGGGAAGTTAAGTGATTAAGTGATAAACACTGCACTCACAAGGCAAAGGCTGGGTACTTAGTGGTAAGCAGAAATTATCACAATGACTGCCCTTATGCTAGTGGGGGAAAATGACATGACGGGGTGCCATTTGGGTTAATAAGAAATCGCAATTATATTATATATTTTACAGATTTGTTAACTTAGGGCAAAAGGAAAACTCTTCCAGAAAGAACAAACAGCACAAACACAAGTTGGAAAGAAGCAGGGTGAATCGACAGTATTATTAAGGTACTCAGTGAGATGTCTGGAGGAAGCGGAGGTGGTGGTTACAGATGAAGCCACAGAGGCTAGAGTCAGATCATACAAGGTCCCCAAGCCACAGTAAGTCAGTGACTTTTATTCCAGGAGCAGTGGGAAGCCACTATAAGGTTTTAAAGAAGGGCAGGAGAGGGGAGTGTTGCATAATCAGATTTGCATTTTGAAAAGGTCATTGTTTTCTTCTTTTAAAAGACTCCCATTTCCTAAAATCCACGGCATGCAAAATGAAGTGTACAGGCTGACAGACACAGGTAGTGGTAAAACATGATGAAATCTCATGGCGCATTGCTAAACCAGGTCTTGAAATTGTTATTATGGGTGATCTTATCTTCTTTCCTTCATCCCTGATCATCTGCTGTCTCCATCACTATTCATGCCCCACAAGTGTTTATCTTATAACAAGCAAAAGGTGAAAGTAAAAAAGGGAAGAAGATAGATTGGGATAAGAGAATCATGGGAGTATTACACAACATTTGTCCACAGCTTCTGGTAATTTCTTAGACTCCAGTCGCATGTGTGGGTGAGATATGCTCCTGGATTCTTTCTTCCCTAAACCCTTTTTTCAGCCACACAAGTGCAGCTGTTTTCCTTAAGTCTACTTGCTATATCAATTGAGAAATGACCAATTCCTTGTCAGCTATGTCTTCTATCAAAATGAGGGCAGAAATATTGCCTTCATTTCTCTCTTCATCTCACTTCATCTCTTCACAGCAGAGCCCCTGCTACATAGGAGCTGTTCTTGAAATGTTAGTGAATGAATTAAGGGTGGGCGAGTGAGTTCTGACTTCAGCAATTAGAGATAATAGAAATGCTACAGAAAACTATGTGACAAATCTAGAGTAATTAAGGTGCTTTTATTTTAGGGTGACCAGGGAAACTATTTACAATGAAATCTGAGACTTGATGGAAGCAAGGAAGTAAGCCATGGAGCTTTCTGGAGAAAGAACATCCCAGAGGAAATAACAAAGACATAAAGAACAATGGACGGTTGGAATTTATGAGAGTCATGAAGGAAGTCTCATTGCTTTCTTTCCTGAGGATTTGGATAAAGTTTAAGACCCTCAGCACATACATGGAGGGATCTCCCTGGGCATTAGCAGCAGCTTCTAGAAAATCTTTAAGTAGCCTCACCTCACAGTTAAGCTTTCTGGATGAGCAGAGAAATAAGGAGACAAAAAATATAAAATAAAAATAATGGATGTCAAGTGGAATTGTAGCCTGCTGGAAGTATAGCTATCAGTCTGGGACCTATAAGTAAACACGAGTTTCCCTGTGTAGGAATACAGGGAGCACTAGGAGGAACTAGAAGATGTGTAGAACCATAGCAGTAGAAGAATGACTTCTTTAGTAGCTATGAACTAGGAAGCTCTGGTGTCCTGGGAGGCAAGAGTTAAGGAATTGGTTCTTGATAACCTCTTGATGACATGAAGTTTCTACACACTCAAGATGTATCTTCTTGGAAAGTTCTGCCACAGGTGAGAGCACTTCAATTCTTTTCAAAGCCTCTAAGAAGATGCAAGTGTCTAGGATTCTGTTATCACCTAAAACAACTCATTAGACTCCAGACTGTATATCCCATTTCATGCCCACCACCCCCACCTCACTTCAGTTTCACTGGGCCCCTTCCAAACTGTGAATTCTCCCTATACTGTCCCCACATTTATCTATGCTCTTCTTTCTGGAACACTTTTCTCTCTCTAAACAAGTGTTTAAGTAGTATTGACCATCTGTTTTATGGTGCTAGGCACCAGGCACTGAAGTAAGAGAAAATAAGTTTTTTTTTGCAGTTTGGTAAAGAACTCAGACATAACTCATGTGAAATAAGATTATTTCAAAATGGTCACGGTCACGGTCCTCCCGTTGTTCATTGATTTTCTCGAGCGGGCCCAGTAATGTCTCCATCGTGAGACTTGTTACTGTGTTTGGCATATCGAATACATCATGGGTAGCTTACCAGGCTTTGCTGTGCAGGCACGATACTCTCAGTAGCTTGCCGGGCTCTCTGAGAGGGGTGGAATAATTTGATCTTGGGTCGGCCATGTTGGCTGCGTGCAAGGCAAACGCCCTACCTTCTGTGCTATCGCTCCAGCCCCTTCAAAATGGTAAAATATTTTAATACAGTAGTACTTTTAATTTTTCAGACAGTTTTTGCATGCTAGCATGTTTTTTTAAAGTATATCTTGATTTAGATTCAATCCAGACTAAACCCTTTTAAATTGCGTCTACATATTGTTCCAGGGATTGAACTAGGTCAGCCACATGGAAGAAAGTGCCTTACTCAATGATTTATCTGCTTTTTAGCCTTCAAAGTATGCAGTGATTTGTTCTAAACTTTTGGGGCTGGACAACAGAAATATAAGTAGCAATAGAAAACAGTAGTCACCAAGTCACTAATGATGCAGCAATAATGATTTTTTTTTCTCTTCCAAAGGCACTCATTCATTTCACTTTGCCTCTCCTGCATGCTCAATTACAGTTAACTGCAGATCCAAAAGAAGTTAGTCTTTATCACCAGTTGAAAAGGATTTATAGTCTAGTTTGGAAGTTACTGAACTTGTACCCTAATGTTGGCTTGTGGGCCTTTCACATCATTATATTCATCTGCTCAGGCAATCATAAAAAAAATACTCAGGCTAGATGTTTTAACCAACAGAAAATCTACTTTCCCAAGGTTATGAAGGTGAGAAGTCTAGGATTAAGGTTCTGGCAAGTGGGTTGTTCTGGTAAGAACTCTCCTTCACAATGTGTTTCCCAGGCTGCTCTCTATGAGTACACAGGGAGGAAGAGAAAGATGTTTTGTGCTCTTCCTTTTCATGTAATTACTCTAGTTCTGTTGGATAAGGACCCCATTCTTACAACCCTATTATATATGACTCACTCCCTAAAGGCCTTTCCTCCAAGTGCAATTACATTTGGATTAGGACCTCAACATATGAATCTGGGGAGGAGGATGCAATTTGGTCCATATTAGCTACTATACTTACATGCCATCTTTGTTAACTCAATTTTCCTAATCAATTTTTTGAGACTAAAAAATAATGGGCTCCCAGTATCATTCAGGGGACCCAACGACCACTACTGGTAATTCTTAGACAACAGAACTGGCTGTTCAATATGAGAGTTCAATAATATGGTGAGCTGTGAGCCCAATGGTACTGGGGATTATTCAGAAAGTAGTTAGGAGCCTCTGGGACCACACCAGTGATGCTCAGAATACCAAATGGGTCTGGAGACTGAACTAGAATCAGCCACATGCAAGACAATCATATTAACCCCTATATTATCTCTCTGGCCCTTCTCAAAACAATTATAATACTCTACCCTTCCTTATATCAGGGTTAAAAGAGATTGTAGACATGAGAGAAAGGAAGGAAAATGATCAAAGATGTCCAGAATCCTAGACTATTTTGTGTGTTTTGTGATTTACCAAATGCTGCTGAACAAACGACTGACAAAATGGACAAATTTTTAAAAAATACTGAATGGGGAGAAAAATAATCACGGCACATTAAAGAACAAAAGAAGAAAACTTTGCCTAGACCCATGACCTCCTGCCAGGTAGAAGAAAGAATCAATTATTACCATAAAGGGGAGAGGATTGAAAGGGACATTGAGGGGCTGGAGTGATAGTACAGCGGGTAGGGTGTTTTCCTTGCACTCGGTTAACCCGGGTTTGATTCCAAGCATCCCATATGGTCCCCCAAGCACTGCCAGGAATAATTTCTGAGTGCAGAGCCAGGAGTAACCCCTGAGCATTGCTGGGTGTGACCCAAAAAGAAAAAAATAAATAAAAGAAATAGACATTGAGTTGAGCTGATACTCTGTCGTGATAGAGTCTGCCAAGAGAAATGAAAATAAATGAGCATATTTTAAAGACAACTCATTTGCGTATGATGGAGGCAACCTTGTACTCCTCTGAGGTGGGCATGGTTAGGTTAGGACTCTTGAAAGTGGGCTGGGAAATCCAAAAACATGAAAGCACATTAGAAGAGCAATTTGGGCATATTGCCTTGAGAATGAGGAGAGAGAAGAGAAAGAGGAGAGGCAAGTGGAATAAAGGAAGGGGACCCAGAAAGAGAACAAGAGAGGGAAGGGAAGGTGGAATGAGAGCTGCAGAAAATGTGAGCCTGGCAGCAGAGGCCACAATAATGGGCCACAGGTGGACCCTATGGGACATGCCCAGTACCTTAGCACAGGATCCTACCCAGGACCTGTGCTTGATAGAATTTGTGTTTTGGACCTGTTCTTTGCTGCCAACATTTGAAATTCTTCAGTTTTGAGCTTCAGATTTTGTTTGTACTGGAACCCCTAAATTAAGATGATTGCACTGAGTCGAAAGTGCTGTCACATATAAGCTCTTCAACACTGAGTTTTCACTGTGCAACTTTGTGTTAATCATTATCAAATAATCTCATTCCATGAGATAAGGAATGGATCAGAGGGCTAGGAGTGTAAGACCCAGGTGAGACCTAGAAAGAAGCAGGAGAGTGGAACGAATATCTGTATATCTATTAAATAAGAACTGCCTCCATTTCTTAAGGTCACTGAACAATTCTTTTTAATAGCCCAACCCAAAATATAACTGGATGATGCTCAAAAATGCACACAGAGTTTGGGAGTTTGGGAGTTTGGGAGCTCTCAGAATCTGGCCTGAGGAATCAGTGAATGTTGGAGAGTCAGGGATTGACCTCTCAGTATCTTCATTGACCCAGCAAGTGCCTCTGATTCTCAGGCTTATCAACCAGAGTGGTTCCTGGATCAGTGAGAACAACATTTACAGATGCCCTGAGTTAGGAGTTTTCACTAAGCAAACACATGCCTGGCTCGTTGGATGGGAGAGAGGACTTAAAGAAAGAAACAGGAAGTCCCGCGTGGCCTAATGTAACTTCAACCTTAACCTCCCACTGCAAGTCAAGCTTTGTGGTTGCCCTCTCTACCTCTGCAGTCTGCTGAGTGAGCTAGGAAAAAGTGAACCCCTTCTTGAAAAAAGAGAAACTACAAAGACCAACAACAGAAGAAAGCATTTCCTTTCAGAGACTGTGTTCCTAGAAGTTGGGGGAAGAGACCTCATGGAAGGGTTGGCCACTCCATTTTCCACTCTGCTTTCCACCTTTCCACTCCCTGGGCTTTCATAAACACTTACCATTTCATAAAAGTTACAGTTTTACACATGATTTCTAAGCTGCCAAAAATGTACAGTGTGCACAGCCCCGCCTGTTCCGACATGTTTTATAAACATAACAAGCTGTAGCAGCCACCCCAGATGTTTTCACAACTTATTTTTTTTTTCATAATTTAAAATCTGTTCAACCTGATGTTTTTTGCTCTGTGCGCATTTCAACTGTAAAAAAGGAAACTGAAATATTATTCATGTGGTGCTATGCTGTTACACCTAATTTCTTCTCAAGTTCACACTAAACTGAAATGTCTCTAGGAACCTTAAAAAGGCAACAGCCGAGAAAGTGAGGAAATATGTCAAGGACTTGTAAATAAACAGCTGGCTCCCAACATATGGATTTTCTTCTATATTTTTCAGGTGCCACAATCTCCCATCCGTATCTGCCAGCCCTGCAGCACACAGCATAATTCAACTGTAATTGATAATGTAAGGGCAGATGGAGAGGACTGTCAGCTCCTCCCTTGGATCTCTGGGGACGAGGCAGAAATCAAAGCAGATGGCCCAATTGCATCTGCTTTATGTGTTGCTGCGAGCTCCTCTGTCTGCAGGATAATGGATCATTACGGCCTGCTGTGTACAAACACCAATATGCTTTTAAATCTGCTTCTCAAGCTTATGAAAAAGCACTATATTTCATATTAATTTGTGAAGCCACACTTAACGAGGTCCACCGTTGTTAATTTATGGTGGGGGGGGAGGTGGAGAGGGAGAGAAAGAAGTTCACAAGGAGGACTCCCTGCCTCCTCCCCTTCCCCATGCCCTGCCCTCCCTCTCCACGTCCCCCGTCCCCCACCAGTCACCAGTGGTCAGTTGAAAAGAGCACAATATTCAGATCTGCTGCTCTGCTATGGAATTGACGAACTGGATTCCAGCAGTGGGAGTTTTTGCCGAACATGCTGGGGAAGGGCAGTGGGGATTTAATCCTCGTCAGTGGCATGGATAATGTGAAGCAGTCGTAGAATTACTCTTTCCACTCTGTCTCTTGCCTGCGTCCTCTTGCTTCTGCAGAGATAAAAAGAAGATAAGGGGATAAGGGGAATGGGAACTCCTTGCATCCATGGCCTCAGCATAGTATCCAGTAAAGAAAGATCTGGAGCAAAACAACACAACCCAGAAAGGTTTTTACTGAAGGACGTGCCTTCACTTTGCAGACATCCTTAGCCTGTGCTGCTTTTGCAAGTAGGCAAATACTTTTCCACTTCTTACTGGGTCCCAAGTCAGAAGACCAAGAGAAATATATATATAATATAATATAATATAATATATGTCACATATAATATATGTGACTGTTCCTTCCAGTAGCTCCTGTCTTTAGATCTCTCAAGGGAAAACTTTCAAAGAGTAATCAAGGGGATGGGTATAGTCCAGAATATTATAGGAACATAGAAGCTGAGTGGGGTGCATCTTGCTCAGGACCTAATGAGAGGGGGCAGAAGCATACGTAGAACCAGTCCAGGTGATAAAATGAGCACAGTACATGGAGTACTTGAAGAATGGAGATCTGAAGAGTATTAGCAGACTTCCTCCATCTTGTTCTTTGCCCCATTTAAAGCTAGAGCTAGTTGTATGTAAATTGCTTCTCTTGAGATGCAAGAAGCAATGATGTAAAGAAAGTTTACCTCAAATGATTACAAGTATTCAACAGGGAAGAAATTCATATGCTCTGAAGGGTTGAGTATGTAGAGGTATCCCATTTTGGACCCCCAAATCACTTCTACTGGTGAGGGATAGTGGAGGCCTCCCATTTCTGGTGACTGCCTTTGGGCATTAAAACTAGTTCTTCACGTGAACGTCTCATTTTTCTCTTGAAGCACCCTGAACTCACACCAAATATCACAAAACCATGAATATCTATAGAAATAGAAATGTTGTGGGCTTGACGTGCATGATTCATGTGGACCATCCCCCTTCAGGGCAACTGTGGATGTGGGGAGAGCAGGTCAGAGGTCATTTTATAACCCAGCTTATGCCAAAGTTGTTCTTTCTCAGGGAACTGAAACCAGTTTGTGCTCTAGTAGCAATTGCAGCAATAATTGTCAAAGTTTTAAAATTGGGAGTTGCTGCTCCTCCAAATTTCTGTATCTCCTAAAAATGTGGAAGTTCTGACAACCTCAACCAGCATTATCACCTGGTGATGATCGCTTTTCATCAAGCCGGGGAAGTAATACAAATAGCATTATTACCACTACAAGGAAAAGAAAAATAAAAGAAAACAAAGCCACATATGGTAGTCCCTAAATTTGCTTTTCTTACTAGTATGAACTATATAGGAATCAGAAGTAAGATGCAATGTTGTTGCCTCATTTGGTAAAGATTTGGGTGTGGGGGGGTGGGAGACTTAAGATATAAGAGTTCATAATCATTAGGTTAACATGAGTTAGCATGAGTCAGGACTAAATTGTCTGGAGCCACAGGACTGGATTACATCTCCCAGAATCACATGAGAAAAAATACTGGAAGAAAAAAAATCCTCTGGAAAGACTGGATAATATAAAAAAGGGGGGACACTATAATGCTACATTCCTAAGCTTTCCCTATACAATTTTACAAGTTTGAAAATGCCCTTTTTTATCCTCCCACTCTCTATCTCCCTGATCTCTCTCTCTTGAAGGATCTAACTTTGCTTGTAATAAAACCCCCAGCTTCTTTCTTTTTTTTTTTTTAAATAATTTATTTATTTATTGAATCGCTGTGGGAAAAGTTACAGAGCTTTCAGGTTTAGGTCTCAGTCATGTAAATATCAAACACATTTCCCTTTATCAATACTTATTTTTTAACCGCGAACCCCAATAGAACCCCACCTCCCACCCCTCCCAATTCCCGTGAGGCAGATGAGTTCTAGTTAACACTCTATCTACTTTGACTAGATTCATTGTTTCGATAAAAGATGCACCATTATTATTTAGAGTTTACGACCCCCCCCCCCCCAAATCAGACATGCTGAAAAAGCGTTGTGAAATGATTTGCTTTCTACAGCTGGGTTCAAGAATTAAATGTTGGTTTTGGATTTCTGCTATTTTACTTATTAACCCTGGAAGTATTTCTGTTAAAAGTTAGATAGTTAAGAGATTGGTTTCTGTGCTCTGGAGTCGTGGCCGTGCCGGAGAGCCGCTCGTGGGGGGCAACTGGTGACCTCGGTAGGGCGTGAAGGACGGACCGGAATGCCCCCCTTCCCATGAGGTCCCTGCTGCTCCCCACCCCTGGCTCAAACCTGCTGTCCACAAGGCTCCCGTGCGGCCACCATTTTTCTTTCCAGAGAGGAGAGGGTTTTCAAATCTATGTTTATAGCATTTTGAGGTTGCGTGCAAAAGTGAAGGGAAGATACAGAGATCGCCCCACTTGCTAAGTGCATAGCCTCCTACATTCTCAAAAGACCCCACCTAAGTGGTGCATCTGTTGCAATTGATGACTCTGCATTAACCCCTATTATAAAAGTAAATTCTTAGTTTGGATTAGGATTCACTTTTGGCACAGTGTATTTATTAGGACCAGAAAAACATAATCACATGTAGGCACCATGATAGTGTCATATAGAAGTTTCACTGTCCCCCAAATCTTTAGAGTTCTGTCTACTTATCCTTCAAGTGCTGTTAGGCCATTGAGGTACATTTTACAGTATTCATATAGCCTATAAGCATTTATTTCCTTTCTCTTTTGTGCCTTGATGGCTGATTTATTTTCACTGCTGGGTAACATTCCACTGTCTGGATGCAGGGATCTCTATATTTCCATTCACCTACTGCAGAAAAATTTTTTCCCCTTTGATAATTTTAGACCATTATGAATAAAGTTGCTATGAATACCACGTGCAGCTTTGGTGTAAACTTAAGTTTCTAACTCATTTGGGAAAAACTAAGAAGTGTGATTGATGAATCATTTAGTAAGATGTGCTTACTTTTATACAAAACAAAGTGCTTTCCAGAGTGTTTGGATCTACCATTTTGCATTCTAAATAGCAGTGATGGTTAATTCCTAACATTCCTCCAACATTTGATTGTCAGTGCTCTAGACTTTGACAATTCTAAAAGGTGTGAAGTAAAAATAATTCTCTTTTCTGATAAATTTACTTTTTAAATAAAGAAAATGAATTCTGTTTCAACACATTGATACTGATACTATGCTCTTTTAATGTGATAGTGACATCAATTTTGGAATAATTCACCATTATTACATTTTTATGCAAAAACAAAGTAAAAGGCACTTCATCAGCCTCATATTATGTATATCATATTAACCTCTTTAGTTCTCAGAATTTATTTATTAATCTATTGATTAATTCAACTCATATATACATATATATATATATTGAAGGGATACTATGCATCAGATTTTTGTTCAACAAAAAGTAAGTAAAGGCCCTCCCGTTGATCATCGATTTGCTCGAGCGGGCCCAGTAACGACTCCACTGGAGACTTTGTTGTTACTGTGTCTGGCATATCGAATACTCTCGGTAGCTTGCCGGGCTCTCCGAGAGGGGCGGAGGAATGGGACTCGGGTCGGCCATGTTGGCTGCGTGCAAGGCAGACGCCCTACCCGCTGTGCTATCGCTCCAGCCAAAAATTCTGATTTTCATACATGTTACTTGCTAGGTAGGTATTTTATTTACTCCATTCTTTGTCTTCATTCTAACTTTACAGGAGAAGAAGCCATGCATATATCCATCTTAAGCAATGAGGAAGAGCGATGGATCTAATCAAGATTTGGGAAGACCCCAGGAAGCATATCCTGAATGCAGATTTGGGTGCCTCCCCAGAGAGTTTGCTCACAAAATTATGAGGGAAACCCAGTGAGTAATTAGATGATAATTAATTACCACTTGCTTGCTTGTCTCATGTACTGGTCTGTATGTTCTTGGAAGGTCATGTGGCAATAAGCACCACCTTTGGAATCAATGAAGTTGAATTCCATATTGGGTCTGTATTTACTTGCTTTCTTGTGCTGGGTTGCTTATCAAAACTTTCTTGATTTCCAATCAGTTATCAAATAAAATAATTATTACATGATACACATACATGAAAGTACATAAGTCATTAGACCAGGCACATAGCAGGCATCACTTGTGATCCTTCCTCTCTTTCTAGGGATGAAGTTTCATTTATTTGTACTCTCCTGTATGCACAAAATTGAGAAAATAAGTTTTGAACTAAAAATATTTTCCCCCACTAAACTTAAAATTGGGGTTGATCTTCTTTCAGAGGAAATTTAAAAAGTCAATGTTCACTTTTATATTTCCCTTCTCCAAACAATTTTTCTGACTCATATGCAAGGATTTCCAAGCCAAAAATCCAAACAAAGGCACAAGATATCTAGGCCTCATTATGGGAGGTCTCAGATTGAAATTTGGGTTGTGGCATCTGAAAGGAAGAATAAATACTAAATTACAGGATCAATTAGCAATTGGAGATGGGAGATCTCAAATTCCATTAGTCAGATTTTCTGGATTGAAGAAGTATGCATGTGCTTTCTTTTTGTTGTTGTTGTTTTTTGATTTTGTGGGTCACACCTGGTGATGCACAGGTGTTACTCTGGCTCTGCCCTCAGGAATTACTCCTGGAGGTTCCTCCATGTCCTCCTCCTCCTCTTCCTCCTCCTCCTCCTCTTCCTCCTCCTCTTCCTCCTCCTTCTCCTTCTCCTTCTCCTTCTCCTTCTCCTTCTCCTTCTCCTTCTCCTCCTTCTTTTATTGAATTCCCATATACACAATTACAAAGCTGTTCATGGTGGGGTTTCAGTCATACAATCTTCCATCGCTCTCCCTTCACCAGTGTACATTCCTTACCACCAATGTTCCCAGTTTCCCTCCCACCTCCTTTACCCCAGTCTACCTCTATGGCAGGCACTTTTCTTCTGTCTGTCTATCTCTCTCTCTCTCACACACACACACACACTCTCTCTCTTCCTTCTTGGGCATTATGGTTTGCAAGACAGGTACTGTAGTGTTATCATATTTGTTCCTTTACCTATTTTATAGCACAGCAGTAGGGCGTTTGCCTTGCACGCAGCCAACATGGCCGACCCGAGTTCGATTCCTCCTCCCCTCTTGGAGAACCCGGCAAGCTGCCGAGAGTATCTCGCCCGCACGGCAGAATCTGGCAAGCTACCCGTATGCCAAACACAGTACCAACAAAGTCTCCGATGGAGATGTTACTGGGCCCGCTCGAGCAAATCAATGACCAATGGGAGGACAGTGACAGGACAGTGACAGTGACAGTGACCTATTTTCAGCATGCAATTCTTATGCAGAATGATGGTTTTTCATTTCCAACTATCTTTGTCATAACATTCCCTTTTGTATCCCAGCTGCCTTCTCTCCCAACACCTGAGGCAGGCTTCCAACCATGGAGCAACCCTCCTGGCCCATGTTTCTACTACACTTGAGTAATAGTCTCATACTATATATTTTTTATATCCCACAAATGAGTACAATGATTCTATTTGTCCCTCTCCTTCTGACTCATTTCACTCAGCATAATACTCTCTGTGGACATCATTTAGAAGTAAATTTCATAACTTCATTTTCAATAATAGCTGCATGGTACTCCATTGTGTAAATGTACCCTAGTTTCTTTAACCAATCATTTGTTCTCGGGTACCCACGTTGTTTCCAGATTCTGACTATTGTGAATAGTGATGCCATGAACAGAGAAGTGCAGATGTCCCTTCTGTGTGAAGCTGTCTTCTTATTGTGTAGCTTTCAAGTATGACTCTGATACTATACCAAAGACAATTCTGAAATGCTTTGTAAAAGCTAGTGCATTACTATTAAAGGTTTGAAAGGAAATATCCAGAATCTAATGGCATCATTTTAGAAAAAAATTATGTATATGTGTATGAAGAAGAATCTTACTTTCTTCCAAAAGTGATCCTCATTTCCCCTATGCATGACTAGTGGTCATATTGTACCTACCACCTACTAAGAAATATTTTGCAAGTGAATTGAAACCCATAAATAAGAAAGAACTCTAAAATGCCTCAAGCATTAACAAGCTTCATTATTATGGGTAAGACAATAGGACAAATTTTCAAAGAACATGGGCTCTAAGCAAAGAGAATTAGTTAGGTCTAAAGTCACTTATAAGCCTCAAAGATTCTTATAAGACATGCATTTAATGCAATAATGACCGGAAATGCAATAATGACTACTTTATGGGGATACTCTGAACACAAGGCAAAACATTGGCCAAATTATTACGTTATTCCCTCCAAATAGTTTGTACATGGTGATTAATAACAACAGTAATGACTAACATAGTGTAGGAATATAATTTACTATAATTTAACATTTTTTATTTTTTAGGTATGACATCAATTATTTTTCATCTTTTACTTCATTTATTCTTTATGACTACCCTGAGATCGATGCTGTTATTATCCCCATTTTACATGGTATTAAAATAAAGACCAGAAAAATGAAACAATTTGCTTAAATTCAAACCAGGTGGGCTGACCACAGTGGAGAGCTCAGAAGCAAGCTATTAAAGTAAGCCACCATTTCTTACTGCTATTGTATGAGTTGTAGTGTATAATCCACATCATCCAGCCCAGCCCTTGGACTTACACGTATGTCTTTTGCAACATCAGAGACACAATTATTCCCATTTGATTTAAAAGATCCTAATGAAGGAAATTGTAGGCTAACATTGGTTTGTTCTTTCTGCCATGCCACAGGGATCTTAAGTTTATTGGGTTACTCCCATCACAGTGCTCCCATTTCTCTGTGTATATTTGTAAACTCTTTCTTTGTTCTCTGCTTCCCCAACTGGTCAATCACCTTTATCTCCTAATCAGATTCTGTTAACTTGTCAGTATTGCTTCTTTCTTCTCCTTAAGTCCTTTGAATAGTTAATTCAGAGCAATGTCCTTTTAATATAGACACAAGAAGATAGTTAATGCTATGCTTTTGTTTCTTGGGAGTTAATTGACTGCAAATAATATTCATTCCTGAACATCTGTTCTCTCGACTTAAGCCTCAGTTGCCCTTACTTCCTAGCACCCCAAAAGCGGGATCCCACCAAGGGACTGGATGGACCCAGGGCAAAGATCCATAATACTTAACTATAAGTTAAGAGCATGGTCATGGACAAATTCTGTCATGATCCAAAAAGTAACAACTAAATTAGGACCCTGATAAGGTTCACTGTTACTGTCACTGTCCTCCCGTTGTTCATTGATTTGCTCGAGTGGGCCCAGTAACATCTCCATTGTGAGACCTCTTGTTACTGTGTTTGGCATATCGAATACATCACTGGTAGCTTGACAGGCTTTGCCGTGCGGGCGAGATACTCTTGATAGCTTGCTGGGCTCTCCGAGAGGGGCGGAGGAATTGAACCCGTATCAACCAGGTCAGCCACATGCAAGGCAAATGCCCTACCCGCTGTGCTATCACTCCAGCCCGACATTTTCCTACTTAAGTTATTTTCCTATCAAAGCTTTTGGGATTTTTTTTTATTATTAGTGAGACATCATGAGGTACAGTTGTAGACTTACAAATTTTTGTGCTTGGGTTTCAATTATATAATGATCAAATACCCATCCCTCCATCAGTGCCCATTTCCCACCACCACGGATCCCAGTATCCCTCCCACCCCCCATTTCCCCCATCCCACCCTGCCTCTGTGGCAGGACATTCCCTTTTGTTCTCTCTCTCCATTTGGGTGTTGTGGTTTACAAAAGAGGCATTGAGTGGCAATCATGTTTGGTCTATAGTCTACTTTCAGCATGCTTCTCCAATCCTGGGAGGATCCTTCCAACACCTTTATTTGGTGTTCCCTTCTCTATCTGAGCTCCCTTTCCCCCTAGCATGTGTGGTTAGAAAAGACGAAGTCATGAAATTTACATACAAGTGGTACTACATGGAAAGTGTCATGTTAAGCGAAATGATTCAGAAAGAAAGGGATAGACATAGAAAGATTGCATTCATCTGGGGAACATAAAGTAACAAAATAGGAGACTAACACCCAAGAATGGCCAAGATTAGTACCAGGAAAGCTTTTGGGATTTTAAAGTGTGAAGGACGTTACCTCATGCCCAGGGGGCAGGGACAGGCCCCAAAAGAGTGAGCACGGGAGCTGCAGGAGGAGGGGCACATCAGCAGACCCCCAGACCCCAGAATCACCAGGGGGTGACCCCCCAAAGCAAAACGATTAGGAAAGATTAATCTGGCCTGAGCACTGTAATCTGGGATCTATATAAAACTGTCCCCAGAAGAGCAACCCTATAAGCTTAATGTATCTCCTACTGTGGCCATACAAAATATCTAATATTAGGAAGTAGAATTAAGATGTTAATTAAGATGTTAATTAAATGATTGTTGGACTAAGGAAAGAAGAAACACAACCTGGGTGGTATTTCGCCCTTAAGAGGAGGGGTTTCATATGTTGCTTGTGTTATGGGACTTGGGTCTGGTTGCTATTCCCAGTGTGGAGAGGTGGAGAGAGACTAGAGAAGAGACCAAGGCGGCGAGTCGGAGTGCAGAGCGACGAGCGAGGGAGACAGGAGAGACAGGAATTTGAGGGGCTTAGTGAGATTGGAACGGGCACATAGGAAGAATGGAATAAACAGCAACTGATCGCGAACTAGCCTGGCCTTCATTTCTTCCTTCATCTGCTCATGGAATCGACCATCCTGGGTGGGGAAGCAGTGGGAGACCATAGAACGAAGGTGGCAAGACTAGGGATTTCCTAGTCGCTTGGTGATTACACAGGAAAGATTATTATTTCAGATTGCTTATCCAGTGCAAAACTCTATGACACAGATACTCATTAAATGATTCTAGGGGGTTTCTACCATTATAGATGGTAGAACCATTAAAGGACTGGAACCATGAATAGTCAAAGCTCAGGGAAAATAAACAACTAAGGAGGGCAGAGCAATAGTACAGTGGCTACCTCATTTGCCTTGCAGACAGCTGACCCAGGTTCGATTCCCAGCATCCCATATGGTTCCCTGAGCACTTCCAGGAATAATTCCTGAGTACAGAGCCAGGAATAGCCCCCATGCATCACTGTGTGTGACCCAATGCAAAAAAAAAAAAAAAACCTAAGGAAAAAATAATGGCTAAATACAATGTGACATCCTAATTGGCTTCTGGAAAAGAAAAGGAACACTAGAAATCTATATGAAAAATAGAATACTTTGATACAGAAACATAACAAAAACACAACAAATTAACAGAAAGTTAATCCAATCCAATGATTATAGCTGCATTATTCACAATAGCTAAAATATGCAAGCAACTGAAATGCCCTTGACAGACAATCGGATATGGAAGATGCTACATATTTCTACAATGGAATACTATTCAGCTCTTAAAAAAGATAAAACTTTGCATAGTGACATATTAAAAGGAACTCAAGGGAATTATGTGAAGAAAATTACGGCAGAAGGAAAATGACAAGAATTGGGTCATTTACCTATTTGAATAATACAAACATGTAAAACTGATGAACAGGAAAATTATAGGAAACACTAGTGGACACTGATGAAAAAACTAAAGATTAGCCATAGGATGGAGAGAAGACAGAAAGAGGAGGTAGAAGAGATAAGGAACCAGTAGGAAGGGAATGATGAGAATCAGGGAAAAACTGATGAGAGTCATAAGAGATCTGCTTAGTAGTGTCATCCCAATGAAAATTTCCCAATTTTGTCATTGGTAAAGGGACAGGTATTACAACATTGTTTGATTGAAACCCAATCATGGGCAACTTTGTAACTATTTCTCTCTGAGTGATTTAATTAAAAAGCTTTTTTAACTTCCCAGCTTGAATCAATTTACTGTGCTTGTGTAGCTAGTAAGAGAATCATGGTGAGATTCTCTAGTTGTGCAACTTTTCTGAAAATATAAACTTAATTCAACACACAGTTTTTAGTATTTATTGTTTCATGACAATAACGTTAATATTTATGCTTTTGGTATACAAAGTTAGCACTTCTGCCACTACCAGTGTTCCAGAAACCATCCTCCATTTCCCTTATGTCACTTCTAATCTACTCTTGTCCTGAATATTATTATTCAATTATTTATTGATCTATCATTGTTTTGGGCTCGAGTGATAGCACAGCAGGTAGGGCATTTGCCTTGCATGCAGCCAACCCACGTTCAATACTCTCTTTCTCTCGGAGAGCCCGGCAAGCTACAGAGAGTATCCTGTCCGCGCAGCAGAGCCTGGCAAGCTCCCCATGACGTATTCCATATGCCAAAAACAGTAACAACAAGTCTCACAATGGAGAAATTACTGGTGCCTGCTCAGGCAAATGGGAGGACAGTGCTACAGTGCAGCGCATTATTGTTTTTATTTTTTTTAGTTTTTATTAGTGAAACACGATGAGGTACAGTTGTAGACATACAAATTTTTGTGCTTGGGTTTCAGTTATACAATGATACAGTACCCATCCCTCCACCAGTGCTCATTCTCCACCACCATTAATCCCAGTATCCCTCCCACGCCCCATTCTCCCATCCCACCCTGCCTCTGTGTCAGGGCACTCCCTTTTGTTCTCTCTCTCCTTTTGGGTGTTGTGGTTTGCAAAAGAGGAATTGAGTGGCAATCATGTTCGGTCATAGTCTACTTTCAGCATGCATCTCCCATCCTGGGCAGATCTTCCCAACACCCTTTATTTTGGTGCTCCCTTCTCTATCTGAGCTGCCTTTACCCCTAGAGTGTGCGGCTCGCCTCCAAGCCATGGAGTAAACCTCCTGGTATTTATCTCGGCTATTCTTGGGTGTTAGTCTCCTATTTTGTTACTTTATGTTCCCCAGATGAATGCAATCTTTCTATGTCTGTCCATCTCTTTCTCACTTATTTTGCTTAGCATACTTTCCATGTAGTACCACTTGTATGTAAATTTCATGGCTTCATCTTTTCTAACAGCTACATAGTACTCCATTGTGTAGATGTACCAAAGTTTCTTTAACCAGTCATCTGTTCTCAGACACTCAGGTTTTTTCCAGAATGGAAAAGGATATTCACTGAATACACATCTAACAAGGGGTTGATATCAAGGATATACAAAGTACTAGCTGAACTCCACAAGAAGAAAACATCCAACCCCATCAAAAAATGGGGCAACAAAATGAACAGAAACTTTCTCAAAGAAGAAATCCGAATGGCTAAAAAGCCCATGAGAAAATGCTCTACGTCATTAATCATCAGGGAGGTGCAGATTAAAACAACAATGAGATATCCTTTCACACCACAGAGACTGGCCCACATCCAAAAGAACAAAAGCAACCAGAAAGGGACCCTCCTTCACTGCAGGTGGGAATGCAGATTGGTTCAGCCCTTTTGGAAAACAGTATGGACGATTCTCAAAAAATTAGAAATGGAGCTGCCATTTGACCCAACAATACCACTCCTAGGAATATACCCTGGAGAGGCAAAAAAATATAGTTGAAGTGACATCTGAACTTGTTTGTTTATTGTAGCACTATTTGCAATAGCTAGAATCTGGCATTATTGTTTTATTAGTAGTCATATCAGTTAATTATTATTTATATTAATGTTATTCTAGCACTTCTATAAAAATGGTTGTTAATTTTCAAGAGTCCTTTGTGTCTAGCAAGCATGCCCATTTTTTCCCCACTTGGTAACCTCAGTTCTGTTGTCAGAGACCAAGGGTTCATTTTCATTGTCCACTTTTTTATTCAAAACAGTGTTTTCATTCTCTTACCTTGTTTCTTTATAAACCACATTACTCTAGCACTGCAGCACTGTCCTCCCATTGTTCATCAATCTTCTCGAGTGGGCACCAGTAACGTCTCCATTGTGAGACTTAATCACTTAATCACTTAACTTCCCGTTAGTCGTCGATTTGCTCGAGCGGGTGCCAGTACTGTCTCCATTTGTCCCTGTCGCGTGCTAGTGTAGCCCAATGGCATCTGTTCGCTCTGGGATCATGAAGAGCCTCAAACCGATCGTTCATGATCTTCACAAAGAAGTCTGACCATCTGGTAGGTGGGCGGCCACGTGGGCTTTTGACATCCCGTGGAATCCAGTCAGTAACAGCTCTAGTCCAGCGGTCGTCTTTACATCTCATTACGTGACCAGCCCATCTGATTTTTGACACCTTGGCAAATGAGACAGCGTCCCTGATTCTTGATCGTCGACGGATGTCAGAACTCCGGATTCTTTCTCTCATTTGAGTGAAACGTGATATTCCAAGCATAGCTCTTTCTATTCTTCTTTGGGAGACCTGAATAGCATTCTCATCCTGTTTGCGTTCCTCGGAACATGCGATTGTGAGGCTTGTTGTTACTGTTTTTGGCATATGGAATATGCCACAGGGAGCTTTCCAGGCTCTGCCGTGTGGGCGGGATACTCTCAGTAGCTTGCCAGGCTCTCCAAGAGAGATGAAGTAATCGAACCCAGGTCAGTCACCTGCAAGGCAAACGCCCTACCCACTATGCTATCGCTCTAGCCCCACATAACTATAAGGGTTTTGAAATGTATAAGAAACAAAAGAAAGATGATTGGCAGTGAGAAAAAAATATTTTGGGGTATGAAAATTTGGAGAATGGGAATCACAGCAGTCTGCTCTACGTACAGCTTAAACATCAGAAGCAACATTCTCAACAATTCTGCCTGGAGAGGTCCTCCAGGCTTAGAGATGCAATCGTTGTCATTACCAAACTACATTTTATCTGCACTAGGTCCAATCTTAATTTTCAGACTCAATTATAATTTTCAGGGCTAAGACCGGTTACCTCAACAAAGCTAATTATCATGAAGAACTCAGGACAGGTTACATGAACCTCTTCCTCACAAAATACTTCAGATTGTTCTGGAGCTGAAATCACAGATGCTTGAGAACAAGACCTCATCTAGTTCATTGAAGGGCTTAGTCCAATCCTTCACTGCACTCTAGAAATTAATGAATTGGTGAATAACGAGTACATGGACATGAAAGTGGAGAAATGGATATTAATGTATAAGTAAAGAGTCCTTTGGGTGTAGCAAATTCAATGTTCATGACAGGCTGTGAAAATAAGTTTATAACAAGTTTCATCAACTAAGAGCATAAGAACTTTTAAATGAATATGAAATTGAATCTAGAATTCACCATAAAATTGACATTTGTGTGGGATTTTAGGGACTAAGTTTTTTTGTGACCTGCTATATAATGTGCTGAAAGGCAATATTAACAAGGACTTCTGAGATTTCATCTACAAAAAAATGAGACAATTATTTGTTGGGGTGTTCTTTTTCTCCTTTGGGACACATTCTTTTGAAATTCTGACCAAATACTACATTTTTCCTGACTAAGTTATCCTTTTCCTATATTATTCACTTACTTGATTACTGTCTGTCTCAATCTCCTGGATGCAAATTTCACTAAAATAAGAATCGCCTTCCTGGATTTGGCTTCAAGAGTCAAGGATGCTTTCCTCACATAGAAATGGTGCTTGATCAAATATAGGATAATATTTCACTTATGAATAGTGAGCAGTTCTTATGTATTTAAGTCCAGTTATAGATCTGAGCTGTGTCCACAGCATCATCCCAGAGAGGTGCTTGAAAACTGAGATTCTGGGAGATAAGACCAAAATCACACAGCCACAGAGGAGGGGCCAATTTAGAACTTTGAACCCCCAATGCTGCTGGATTTCATCAAATACCATGAGCACTGTCATCATCACCATTATCAGCAATATGTCAGGACATCATGACTTAAGTCCTTCCCAGCTTTCTGCATCCCCTGCTCAATGAATTCTAATTACAGTAAACTCCAGACCCTTATTTTCCCCACAGTGCATCCCAAAATACATCTTTGAGGCCTGAAGGAGCTGAGCTCATTTTCTTTTCCCACCACATAGAAATATGTCTCATCTTCTCTGATTGCTTCCTGGCATCAGTATCTCTTTCGTGAATGCACCCCACAACAGTCCCAGGATACTGCACATCACATTGTCTGGTCACCCTGGAAGAATGCCCTCTATTCTTAACTCTGCCTCATTTTCATAGTGATTCAGATCAGTGGGATTTATTAAGGCAATTTATTGGAAATGAATAGGTAGCTAAGCAATGAGTCTAATAGTCAGGGACTTGCTTTTCTTAAATCAAAAGATTCAGGGTCATTTGCTTAATCGGTACTGATTCAGCTTTTTCTGAATAGGCGACTGGGCGCTGCTCAAAGACTTAAGTGATTAGAAGGAAAGTCAGAACCACCTCTAAGAAAAGACTTGGGGATCAGAGGAGAATGTACCCTACCCCAACCGCACCTCAGACAAAGCTACAGCATTCGATGAAGGGATAATGCTGGACCTTAGAGGAGCCACATAGTTTCAGCAGGGCCCCTTGGCCAGATGTCACTCTAGGCAGCACCAGAAAGCTATTATACAATTTTACACTCATCTTAGTTCTTCTATAGGAACAACTTATAATCAGGAAGATAGTGAAATGAAAAGTTTCATCGTATTCCTCAATACAAGTTTTGTAGTGTAGCTGTTATCACATTCGCCTCATACCATATTCCCCAATACATTGTTTTATGATCTTTATTCATCATTTCCATTCAGACAGTATTGTCTTCAGTTTGTACTTGGAGAAAGTTAGGTATGAGATGTGACTTGGACCTGCATGAAACCCTGGTTTTGTGTGTTTGTGTGTATCTTTGTGATTTGGGCTGCTAAGCCCCAGTCTTGAAGGTTAATAATAAACAACAAACACCTCTAACAGTTCTGGAGACAGGAAATCTGAGGTTGGGGGCATAACATGTTCCCATATGACTGAGTTCTGGTTAGGCTTAGGAGCTGGTCACAGTTAAAGTTCTGGATAAGGCCCTCTTCCTGGTGGATAGTCCCAAGGTGTCTACACAGAGTGGAAAGGGATAGAGAGTTTTGTAGGGTCACTTTCTGGAGGTCACCAACACAATTATTAAGATCTCTGCTCTTAGGACTGATCACCCCCTACAGGTCACACCTACCAATACCATCACCCTTTGGAGTTAGGATTTCAGTACATAAATTTGGGAAGTGGACAATACTTGGGGGAACACAAACATTTAGACTACAGCAGAAAGCATGCTTTCTGGGATCAGCCAATTACTACTATTGTGTGTACTCTGCTCCTGAGTTGCATGGCCTTGGATCAGTCACCATTTCTTAAATGGCCGTACCTCAGTTTAGTGAAATGAAAGTCACAGTAATACCTAGTTATTATCCTGTTTATGATCAAATGAACCTTGAATTCTGACTTGTTCTGGCCTCTCCATACTTCTATGGCATAGTTTTATAGGTGAGTTATCCATTTAGCAAGATCTATGTGTTAGTTGAAGCATCAAAGTCATTGAATCATAAAACAGAATGTTTTCCAAAAGAATTTTTTTCACAGAATAGCAAAATAATTCAGTACTGATAGTGACTATTGTTCTGATAGGAAATAACAGAATCAAACATATATCTGTATAAATCCAATTACATGTGCTCTCTTTATACAATTAAACAATACATGCCATTACATTTGGCACATTACTATTTTATACGGGCTATAGTCTATATATTTCATGATGAATCATTCCATAACACTCTATATAATGAATCATATTCATAACACCTTGATTTCTGTATATCCTTACCATGCACAACAGTTCCAAGGGCAGTCTTTATCACTGACAATTTTGGTCAGTCTCTGCACCTTCCTAACTCCAGTGTAGGATTCAGCCCTGCTATAATGCTATTATTTGTGCGGTTTTTTTTTTTTTGCTTTTTGCTTTTTGGGTCACACCCGGCGATGTTCAGGGGTTACTCCTGGTTCATGCATTCAGGAATTACTCCTGGCGGTGCTCGGGGACTATATGGGATGCTGGGAATCGAACTCAGGTTGGCTGCGTGCAAGGCAAATGCCCTACCCGCTGGGCTATCGCTCCAGCCCCTAATGCTACTATTTTGAAGTGATTTTTCTCTTACAGAGCTCTAAATTATTGTGTCCCAATTGATGACAAAACAAAAGTTATGTAGGATGGTAATGGGTTACTTTACTGTTTTCACAGATAGAATAACAAGTCCAGTAAGAATATCTGGCTCTCCTACAGACTTGATGAGGGAATAAGTTAGTAAAACTGAGAGAGTATCCAGGTGAGCCAGCATCAGAAATGAGCCAGTGGCTCCAAGGGGAACAAAGGAGATATAACGGCTGTTCAATTCCTAATATAAAATCTAGAAGGGAGCCAGGGGAGAGGTAGTTTGGGGTATGTGGGGGGTGTAAGAGAGCAAATTGGATGTAATCAAAATCAGATTCAAGATAAACTGTTAATGGTTAATAGGGTCAGCCACCCAAGCAGCAGCCAGACCTGGAATTTTCCATCCTTGCTCTTTGACTGCATTCACTAGAGACCACATGTGCATTAGCCCACAGTCCAAGGAATCCATTTCTGATGCTGATGAAAGGCAGGAGAAGTAACAGAAGTCATTTTCCACTCTAGAATGCCATGCTTTCCAAAGCAATATTCCAGGGTAAGGAAGGAAGCTCAGATTCAATAGAGGGTGACAATAATATTGTTATTTCTCCTGTGAGCATTGCCAATAAGAATTAAGAATTAAAGACTGGCATCATGGAAAGAACCTTGAGTCTGTACACAATTCTCTATGAGATGAAAAAAAAATGATACTTATTTTTACTTCAGAGATGAGGATATCACAAATGCAAGGGCCTAATATCACCAGGTGGGAAAAAATAGAGGAAAAAAGTTATATTTGTAGGATATTAGTCCAAATTACTGCCTGATATAATACCAATGTTTCCTTAGTGTTTAAAAATATTTAAAATTTTAATTCAATCTTTATTTTACATAAATAAAGGCTCAGAGGCGACAAAATACAGCAGATACGAGCATTTCTATAACAAAGTTGGGGAATGGAATTAAGCAGACTAGAATCCATATGTGAAGAATCCATGAAAAGGAGTAAGAAGAACAGAGAAGCATCTGAACATTGTCCTGTTCCTGTCTCCTTCCAAAACACAGTCACTGGAAAAGCAAGGAAGTTTGAGTAATGTGTGAAGGCATCCCAGCCTAGATTTCTTCTCTGTAATGTTCATCTAATATGGGAGACTTCCTCTCTGGGCTAGAGGCAAGAAAGAAGGAAGGGGGAGAGAAAAACATCTGTGGGGAGGAGCACTTGGACCCAGATTCTCTGCTCAGACTCAGCACCTGCCAAGCAATCCCCAGCCCAGACTCCCTAGAAAGCCCCAAGACAGCCCATTCTTACATTCTCTGATTACATTCTCTCTCCCCAAGTTAATATAAAACCCCCTCACTTGGACACATTGTACTTCTCCATGGAAATGAAGGGATTCCGTTTGAACAATCACAGCCGCAAAAGCTTTCTTTTCTTAAGCTTCATTGACCATCAGGATATTCAAGCCCTGAAGTTGCAATGGAATCCTTGTGGGGAAAACTCAATTATACCCACTACAGGATGCACATAAAACTAGGAGGAGAGAGAGAACAAGAGCAGGGGTGGGGGAGGGGACAGCAAGAGATTTCTTTTGAATTATAAAACCCTCGATTTAAAATTAGACTGTGCAATAACAATCCTAATTCCTGGAAACCCAGGCGAGGGACTAAATACATAATATATTGGGAAGAATTTCTTTTCACCAACTCTGAGAATGTGAGACAGCTTTTGGCATTCACACAGCCTTGGCCTGTATTTCTGATGAGTGGAAGAGGTTGTTAACCACCTTTTCATGGAAAACAAGCTTCCATCTCTAGTCTGAGGTTTAAATTATTCTCTGGCCAAAAGAAGCAATCCATCATGCTTCATTATGGGGCAGATCTCACAATGAATAGCATTTGGCAGAGATGGATAACTTCATATGACTCCATTCGGCAGTACAGTAAACGGATCTGTCATCTTCACCACTGACCACGGTGGTCAGACGCCACTGGAGATCCCGAGAAAAATTCTGGCTGCTGACGAGGAGGAGCCTGTGGCTGAATTCACACCTGAATAGCAGCCACTGCGGGAATCACCACTAAGCATTGATCCAAACACCTACTGCATGCCAGACCCCTGGGTAGAAATTCTGATTCTGGCACTCACAAACTCATAGACTGTGGTGAGTAACCTCAAGCTCAGATTCCATAGCTATCCAATGGGGAAAAGAATAAAACCTATAATACCTGCCAAGTAGGTCTGTCCATGCACATTAAACAGTGGCTGGTTTACAGCAAATGCTTAAAGTGTGTTAGTGGTTCTTCTCTTAATCATTGCAAGCATTGTTCAAGGGAAGTAGGGGAATCTTCGGGGGACAGAGTCTGTGGACACGACTGTACTTGGGATTTCTCTTCTGCCTCCCGCAGTTATACCGAATCTCACTTTCAGACTCAGCACTGAAGCTCAGAGAAATAAAGTGGCATGCCAGACTCTACCCAGTAGGGAACTCACTGGTGCTGTCTGTCCCCCTGCTTGTCCCAAACTGTCAACTTGCAAAAGACAGACCTCTGAAGGCAAGTGGCTGAAGCCAAAAATAAAAAGATAAAAGATCAAATCAGATAGAAACACCCCCGAGTTCTTTGGAGAGAATAGAGAATAACACCCCAGCATTAAGAGGCTCTACTGAGTCTCTTTCAAAGCCCAAATTAAGTGCTACCTAATGCAGAACTGCTTACCCTTGAAAAGTGGCTGGAGTAATGAGAACTGTATCTCACTGGCCGAAGTTAAAAAAAAAAAAGGAAAAGAAAAAGAAGAAGAGATACATGGTTCTCTAGCAAAACCTTCCTTATCAGCTCTGTTGGGGGAAGGAACAAAACAAGGCAAATAAATGACAAAAGCAGCAGAACCATCAATCACTCTGTTGTTGGTCTGCCAGGCTGGGCTGCAGGCAGGCGACTTATAGGCCACCCTTTGGCTCTGGGCTGCTGATGAGCTAACTAGGCTCAGCCCAGCCCCCCTCTGGGTCTGAGGGGGGCTGCAAAGAGGCAAAGGGAGCCTGGGGAACTCACTCCTGGCAGCCCTGTCACTTTCTTCCACTGTGGCTTGGGTCACGTGACTAAACTCCTCTGCCTTTCCTAATCTCCAGCAAAACTATTTCGGGGACAGTCTCAGGATTCATTTCCTCCCAACTCCAAATTCTTCCATCCCCATAAAGCACCCCATTACATGAGCAAAAAAAAAGAAACTTTCTAGATCCCTCGTATCTGATAGTCTCCCACTATTACTTATTGTGAAACATTAAAGAAACAGTAAATTAAATTTTTTTCCTCAAGCCACAAACAGAAAATTTATCCTTTCAACATAATTTTTGGAGTGTTTTATTAATCCAAGCCAGTCTTATCTAAGTAGACTCTTTCCACACTCTTCAAAGTGTTGTAACTTTGGAATATCCCTTGTCATGCCTGATGTTCATTTGGCAAATGAAGAGTTGAGAATGATATGCATAACAAACATTATTGTGGATCTTCTAGGTCTTGGATTCTGAGAGAGAACAGAAATTCAGACACAGATAAGATAAAATCTCTGCCCTACCAGAGGCGGTGTAGTGAGAGAATTCTGTATGTAGAGTTGGAAATCTGGAACTCGATCCAGAACCTTCTTCAACTTCTCACCTTCTTCAATTGCTCTTGGGTAATTAATTTCTGAGAATCTCAAGCTAAATTTGCCAGTTACTGAGGAAGTGCAGATCAGATAACCTAATCATGTAAAGCACTTAGCACAAATCTAGAACACAAACCCATCATAGGAGCTGCAAGAATGTTGGGGGCCCCGAATAGCACAGCGGTAGGGCATTTGCCTTGCACGCAGCCAACATGCCCGACCCGAGTTCAATTCCTCCGCCCCTCTCGGAGAGCCTGGCAAGCTACCAAGAGTATCTTGCCCACATGGCAGAGCCTGGCAAGCTCCCTGTGACGTATTCGATATGCCAAACACAGTAACAACAAAGTCTCCAGTGGAGACGTTACTGGGCCCACTGGAGCAAAACAAGTTACTACCTGATATTGCTCAAATCTTCTATTTGGGCTGGAGCGATAGCACAGCGGGTAGGGCGTCTGCCTTGCACGCGGCCAACATGGCCGACCCGAGTTCGATTCCTCCGCCCCTCTTGGAGAGCCCGGCAAGCTACCAAGAGTATTCGATAGGCCAGACACAGTAACAACAAAGTCTCCAATGGAAACGTTACTGGGCCCGCTCGAGCAAATCGACGATCAACGGGAGGGCCTTTACCTTTACCTTTACCTGGGTTAAGAATGGGGAGTGGCTGTTTTTATTTTGTGGCATCTTTGATCTCCTTCCAGTGGGTTCAGTCACAGAGAATGAGACAGACACATAAGGACTGTCCAAGATTAAAGTCTTCTCCTCAGCCCCAAGTGTGCTCACAGGCTCACATCTGCTCAGCATAATGTTGCTCCACCACCCCACCCCCCAACGTGTGAGTGATTGTTTAACTTGATGGAGACGTTAAGAACAGTTATCTAGCACATCCAAATTCAATGGGTACATTAAGAGCAGAGACTGGGATATTTTACATAGCCGTCAGAAAACTCCCCTAAAGTATAGAGTAAAGTTGTGATAATTTCCTATTCTATTTCTGCTTGGACTGGAGTGATAGCACAGCGGGTAGGGCGTCTGCCTTGCACGCGGCCAACATGGCCGACCCGAGTTCGATTCCTCCGCCCCTCTCGGCGAGCCCGGCAAGCTACCGAGAGTATTCGATATGCCAGACACAGTAACAACAAAGTCTCCAATGGAGACATTACTGGGCCCGCTCGAGCAAATCGATGATCAACGGGAGGGCCTTTACTTACTTACTTACTTATATCTGCTTATGTTGCCCTCTGCATCTAAAGATACTAAGCTGTTCTATTTAGCCCTTTGCTAGGGCACTTTTGCCTGCTTGATCATATATTTTAAGGCATAAACTGTTCTGTCCAGGGGACTATCCCAAAATTTGGGTGTTTTTAGGGGGCCAATTTACCAAATATTTGATTATCATATTGTTATTGTTGCAAGGAAAGATTCTCCTGTTTGCTGAGAGCAGCAGAGTCAAGCAGCCTACAGTGTCATTGTGGTACAGGGGAATTGTTCAAACCAGCCCCTGGCTCGATCTGTGAATAAACCAAAGGAATGCTCACCAGTTCATATACAAAAAGCTGCTTCCTTCTTGAGGCAAAGGAAATGCAATAGTGCAAGTAGGTGCACCCCCAAAATTCTGCGTAGCTCACTGGGGACTAGCCCACCTCCATGTGACCAACCAGTCTTCTAGATCTCCAAGAAAGAATGCCAATTTCCAAGCTGGGTCAGCCTAGCCAGAAATTCCCAGCCCCTGCCCATGAAACGAAGCTCAACTCAGATAAATCAGAACTGGAGCTGATCAGGGCACCAGCCCCAGGCAATCTGGAAAAGCCATCAGTGAGAAAATCCCAGACACAAAATGCCTGTCACCTAGTGCGGGGGACACTCACCAGAAGGGACTGTGTCCATGCCGCTCAGGCCATCTGACGACTGCAACTCCACACAGAAGGTTTTGTCATTTGGACTGTAATAAACTCCATTTCCTGAGCTCCAAGTCTCTCTGGGGTCCACCACCACCCGGCCCTGTCTGTCCCTGCTTGTCCCTTGCCCTGGCAGAGGTCCATGCACCTGCAGCACCATGCGGCGTCTCAGGTGCAGCTCACGTGTGCTAATGAAAGTCTCGCTGGCCACTTCGGGGGACAGGGAACATGCTCTGGCTGATGCTACAGGTCTTACCTTCAGCTGGAAGTGAGTGTCTTCTGGGACTAGCACCCTCATATGACCAAGCCATGGGCCAGACCAGTTAAAGCTGCATGTCTAGTTGTGAAGCAAGCACCAACCAGCCAGCTGCGTTTATTCACTTGACCAAATGGTTCAGGCGTGCTAGTTTATAGAGTAAAGCGTTGCTGAACTGACCCTGTCCTGCCTTTTTTCTCTATGTCTCCCTCCTTTCTTTGCTTCCATTTTTTCTTATGTCTCTCCCTCTTTCCTTCATAATTCACTGGGGAAGTATATTCTGTGGTTAAGGCCCAGGATTTCCATCTAGGCCATTCTGACTTGGAAAAAAATTAGGACTCACCCCCAGAGAATCTTGGTGAGGATTAAGCATTGCAGATCAATGGTTGAACATAGAACCTAGAGATTAGTATGTGCTCTTAATAAATAGGTAGTCGTTTTCTGGTTGTTATTGTCATTACTTTCTAAGAGTTAATGCCAGAAACAAAAGGAACAACACTGGCACTGTGATTGTTCTCACAGAATGTTCCCTTGTCCTATTTGATACCTTGGTGGAAAATGTCCCTAAATGGTTGGTCAGGAGTGGTTAGAAAGTATCTCCCAGAAAAAAATTATTATATGCTAAACATTCCCAAAGTGCTAGCCCAGTCTAGTTATGCCCACAAACATATATAGGTACCTATAAACATAATCCATTTATAGTTTCCCTATCAATCAAGAGATGATGCAAATGATATTTTTACTTTTCTGGGTGAGGAATTCTCAGGTTCAAAGTGGTTAAATATTTCACCCAAGCCCACACAGTTAAATGCGAACCAAGGGTTTTAAGTGCCACCCTGCTCTGCTTCCTGCATGGGAACTGGGTGTGCCTAAGAGGAATGTGGAGGACAACAAAACTGGGGGTGAGGGCAGGGCACTGAGGGATTAGGGGAAGAAGCCAATAAAAATGACAAGTGGTGGTAAAGAGGGGGAAATCTTGATGAATTCAGGAATGGGGAACAAATGAAAAGCACCCAGGGATGGAGAGGCAGGGCAGAATGGAATGTTCCCAATTCATAGAAATTGGAGCCAAGTCCAAGAACTTGATGTGTCTGAGTTAAGTGTCCCCTATACCCTGTAGTTATAATACCAATAGAAGTTTCTTCAAAATTACATACAGAATTACAAACAACCAGCAAATGCTTTCAAATATAATTTATACCCAGTCTATGCCTAAACCTAATTGAAGCCACCAGAGCATCTCTGGAAGCAGCCATAGAGGCCCCCAAATACATACTTGGTGGCCCAAGTGATCCCCAGCACCACAGGATATGAGTATCTCCAGATTCTCAGGCCCTTGCTTTAGAACACAAGCCTGGTTGGCTGAGAGTAGCCAGTGATGTCCCCTGGTCTACAGACCGCCATCTTGGAGGCCAAAAGTAAATTCCTTCTAATTTTTTAAGTAAATAGATTTTATTTGGAGGGTTTTTCAAGGTGTGGAGGGGAAGAGAGAGAGAGAGAGAGAGAGAGAGAGAGAGAGAGAGAGAGAGAAATGTGCTCAAGAAAGAACACAGGCTTCTCCAAAGGCAGAGAGACCCCCTACACACATCCAAGCATTAGACATGAAAGCATGAAAGTACACATCTCTAGAGGGGAGATGCAGGGGATACATGGGCTGGGGCACTACATGTGCTTGGCCATGTGGGCACACGCAGCACATGGGCTCCAGCAGCATACACACCCCAAAAGTAAATTCTTAAACAAATCAATGGTTTCTTTCTAAGAAGACTCAATTCTATAATATCTCCATTACCAGCAATTTACTCCGTTTGGGGAGAAACAGCTTTAGGAAACAATACTGAAGCTTCAGCCAGTCCTTGCTCATCAGGAAAGCTGGGCAAGTACTAGGACCATGAGAAGCAAGACATTGCCAATCAAGATGTTCAATTTCTTTGGACATCAGCTTCTTCCTATGTAAGATGGAATGATGCAGGTCTCTTCCCTTAATGGGCTTAATGGGCTGCTGTGAGGATAAAATGTTGCTAGTCTTTGGCTTACCTAACCTGACATTTAGGAAATACTCGGATGATGTTAGCTAGCCAGATTGTGACCACAACAACCTTACCTGGGACCTGTTCCTTTCTTTCCAAGCTGACTGCTCTGAGAGTCTATGCTGGTTTACTTGACAACTTTACTTTCCCTTTTCTGCTACAGCAAGTTGGCTTTTACTTGTTTTGTAGCGTATTTGTTTTCCAATAGTTTTACTAAGTAGGACAGCTCTATCAATGAGGTCTATTCTTTTATTGGTTGCTAATTGCTAGGGAATAATTGTTGCAACATCACTTATGTTCCTATAATTCTCTGTAGCCAATCAAGGTGGCATATTCTCTAATTACAGCACAGACTTCTCAGTCACCAGCATCTAAACACTCAGAACACTCAGTTTACTCTTTCCAGCACTTTTTAACAGAAAGGACTTCACTGACAATGGCAAGGAAATTGTGTCAGTAAATGGCATTTAAAAATAACTGTATACATGTATATAATGTACAATAAGCAACATTTTATAACTATAACAATGAGTATTTTTAAAGCAGGTTATAAAATCTGTTTAAATTTGGTACATCTATAGCTAGAAGTTGGTGCTGATGATGCTCATAATTGTGAGGACCATTTAGATCCTAAAAGACTTGCAGGTACACCAGAACTTCAACAAACTCTTCTTAGGCTGAAACAACTACCCAAGGCATCATAATGTGTTCAAATGCATTCTGGAATGCATAATTATATGTCCTCAAGAACCACTGAAGATACTGATTCCCATGGAAGCACTCTGTGTGCTGCAACATAAAAAATTATTGTCAGTAGTAAATCCTTGATTTTAATCCCATGACATCACTTCTCTGTTTCCTTTTCTTTGTAGACTAAAATCTATGCCTTTATCTTAGCCTCCAATTCCCTCATGTGAGTTATGACTCTACAAACCTTCAACTTTCTCCTAACATTTTCACTAACCACTCCACCATGCTACAGTCCCACTTCCTTCTGTTCTTCAAACACAACTGCCCCCCATATTAGATCGTTGATTCTTATAGTTCTCTCTTCCTATTGCTCTTCCTTCAGCCCTTGATGGCTGGGCCCTCTCAAATATTGGTCTGAACTCTGTGCTTAGTCCACATGAATCCTTTCTGAACACTGAAATGTTCATTTTTGAACTACTTATCCAACTATTTTGCTTTAGTATTGAATAGCATTGTCACAATCTGGTATTATCTTATCAATATCAACTAGTCTATTTACACTGTCTTTCCAGAGTATAAATTCTGTGAAGGCAAAATCTTGTTCACCCCAGTATCCCCCAACACCTATCACAAAGATATATAATAGTACAAAATAAATATTATTTAACAAAATGCATATATGAATGAAAAAAAATTTTTTTGTTATTTTAAACTCTACTTCACATTATTCAAGTGATGGGCCTACGGAGAAGTCTGTGGGTCAGAGAGATAATATAAAAGTTAAGGTGCTTGCCTTGCACATGACCAAACCCTGGTTCAATTTCCAGTACCACCAGTTATCTCTGATAACAGAGCTAGGAGTAAGCCCTGAGCACCACTAGGTGTGTACTCAAAACTTGAAAAATTAAAAGTAAAAAACTATAAGCCAAGGAGAGAAATTTCAGGACACCCCACTTCATTGCCACCTTAATTTGACATCCAGTTACCAGAACTGTGAGAAATAGGTTTTCTGTTGTTGAAACCAGTTGGTCTGTGGTACTTTGCTATGAACAACCTTAGTAAAACTAAAACTATACTCTCGCCAATATTTTCCCTAAGAGAGGATGCTGAGCATCTGGCCACCTAGCTAGCAACTATATTCCCTGGTCTCTTGCACAGATGAATGAGAACTTATGTTGAATGAGCTGCAAGCAGAAGCATCATGTGACTTCCATTCTATCCTTTAGTCTACGTGACATTATTCTATTGTTTAGACTCCAAGTCGAACTCACCTCTATTTTTAATAAAAGATGCCCTTCCAGTTTCACATAATATGATTCTACTTTCAAGAGAAAGAGAGAGAGAAAGAGAGAGAGAATACTGGAAAGATAGAACAGCAAGTAAGGTACTTGCCTTGCATGTGGCCGACTCCTGTTTGACCTTCAGCATCACGTACTATTCCCAGGGCACCAGCCAGACCCTCCTGAAAACAGAATGATGAATAGTTACTGAGGACTGCTGACTTGGTGCCTCAAACACTAAAACAAGAAAAGGAATTAGGCACATTTTATTCTGAGGTTGATCCCGTATTAGGGTGCATAATTTCTCTTTTCACTTCTTAGCTGGAGCAATAGCACAGCGGGTAGGGTGTTTGCCTTGCACACGGCCGACCCAGGTTCAGTTCCTCCATCCCTCTCGGAGAGCCTGGCAAGCTACCAAGAGTATTTCATCCGCAGGGCAGAGCCTGGCAAGCTCCCCGTGGCGTATTCCATACGCCCAAAACAGTAACAACAAGTCTCACAATGAAGTCGTTGCTGGTGCCTGCTCGAGCAAATCGATGAACAACGGGAGGACAATGCTACCCTTGACTTCTATTTTAATATTATTTGAGGGGTTTCCCTTATCATGCTAAGGGACCCAAGGACCACCCATGGAGATACTCAGCCTGATAGTACAGGCATGATGGTTCAGCGTTCAGATCTAGCAATGCTGGGTGGTACTCAGTGGTGCTCACTGATCCCCGTAGAGTTCAAGGGCTATCAGAGCAGCACTCCAGAGACTTCTGTGGTGTTAGGAATCAAACTCATAGGGCATGTAGGTGTGTGCTCTAGCCCTTTGAGTTATCTTCCCCGCCCTGCCTCTACTCCTCAGACCTCAATTCTAACTAGTTGCAGTGCAGAAAGGGAGGGAGAGCCAAAGGTAGGCGTGAGATTTGGGGGACGGCAAGCCACTCCAAGGTCTCTTCAGCTAAAGCTGCCCACTCCCACAGTTCCCACCGGAATCATGGCGCCTTGGTGCTGGCCTTCTCAAAAGCCACTGAAGAACCCTGCCATGCATTTGCAGCAGGACACTTAGACACTCATCACTTAAGCCTTAGTGCTCCTAAGTTCCACAGGAGATAGAGGCCCCCAAATGGAGGACTTTGAAGTGCAGCAGGAAGATGCAGTTGAGGGTCTGATCCTCAATGCCAGGAAGAGTTCTGACCCCAAGGGAAACCTGTAACTTGGAGAAGGTCACAGAAATGGAGGCAGAAACAAAAGTTAAAAGCAAAGTTGTTGCTCCCTAAATCCCATAAAGGGCTAATCATACCTAGAGCGGAGTGTGAGAACTGTCCCTCCTGCCTTCTGAGGTCTCTGCTCCTTCTCGTACTTTTTAAGCTATATTCAAACTGATAGCAAAGGGCTGCACCACTAAAATCTACCCATGATTTTTCAGCAGGTACATAGGGGAGAGAGATATTATTGTATGAGAAAAAGATGTTCCAGATTGAAAAATCAAACAAAACACCAACTTTGGGAATAACTTGAGATGCTGAGATGCAGGGTACTCAACAATGGCCCTAACCCACTGATGGAGGATCAAGATTGAGCTCAAACCTAACATTTGTGAAAAATCACATCACACTCTGTTTACTGAATGTAGATCTCAGTTGTGAAACACCTCCAAAATCCTGGGTGCTTGCTTAAAAAGTTTTTACATTTTGTTTTTACGTTTGAATGCTCTGCTTTTCCTTCATCAGAGCACCTTTGAGGAAATAAAAAATATACACTGAAAAATAAACCGAATGTCCAGTTCAGTGAGTTTCTGAGTAATCCTCCTTCTGAGTAATGTCTCTGGCCTTGACAACTTTGCCGACTCCCCTTCCTTCCTTCCTTCCTTCCTTCCTTCCTTCCTTCCTTCCTTCCTTCCTTCCTTCTTCCTCCCTTCCTTCCTTCCTTCTTCTTCCCTTCCTTTCTTCCTCCCTCCCTCCCTCCCTCCCTTCCTTCCTTCCTCCCTCCCTCCTTCCCTCCCCTCCTCCCTTCTTCCTCTCTTCCTTCCTTCCTCGCTCCCTCCCTCCCTCCTTCCCTCCCTTCCTCCCTTCTTTCTCTCATCCTCCCTACCTCCCTCCCTCCCTCCCTCCCTTCCTCCCTTCCTTCCTTTCTTCCTTCTCTCTCTCTTTCTTTCTCTCTGTTTTATGAGTCACACTCAGCAATGCTCAAGGGTTACTCCTGACTCTGCACTCAGGAATTACTCCTAGTGGTGCTTGGGTGACCATCTGTGACACTAGGAATCAAACCTGGATTGGCCATGTGCAAGACAAATGCTCTACCTGCTGTACTATCGCTTCAGCCCTTATCAATTCCTCTCTCAATCACCTCCTGCCCTTCTATGGCCAGGCTTATCACTTTTTCAATGTTTACACATTTACTCTCTGACTTAAAATTTTTAATATATATATATATGATGTATAAAATATACTTTAAATATTCCATGGGCTGGAGCGATAGCACAGCGGGTAGGGCGTCTGCCTTGCACGCAGCCAACATGGCCGACCCGAGTTTGATTCCTCCGCCCCTCTCGGAGAGCCCAGCAAGCTACCGAGAGTATTCGATATGCCAGACACAGTAACAACAAAGTATCCAATGGAGACGTTACTGGGCTCGCTCGAGCAAATCGATGATCAACGGGAGGGCCTTTACTTACAGAGTCATCCGTAATATAGTTTCAGGAATACAATGTTTTAACACCAATCACACCACTATTGTGATGTTCCCTTTAACACTGTCTCCAGGTACTCTATCACTTTTATTTATAGCTTGCCTCCTTTTCTTAGCACACATCCCTGCACACGTGGTTTAATTTTAATCACTTGAGAAAATGGTTTAAGTACATGGGAGCACACATTATGTACTTTCTGGTGTATCTTCCTGAGCATAGCTTTGATGTTCATCTATGCTGTTGTATAGCCATAATTTCATTCTTTTTCACTGCTGTGTAGTGTTCTTTTATATGAACACATTCCAATTTGTTTCCTATTGAGTGATCTTAGGAACTTTCTTTTCTGTCTCACTGTTTGAAACTCCAGGTTAAAGAGCCAGGAGAAACTCACTGGGAATATGGTGCTGATCAATAGGGTTTTCTTCTCCCTTCCCTACACTATTTCTATACTTCTTAAACCCTAGTTGCTTGTTGATGACTAAGCACAAAGATATACATCTTGCTTCTTTAATGATCATCAGCTTAGTTGTCTCAGAAGCCTAAATAATCGTTCATCACCATTTGACCACTTATTTGTTCACTCTTTCCAAAAAAATATTTGCTGGGGCCCAGTTGTTCATGGGATTTTTCTAAGTGCCCATTAACCTGGTTAGGTTCTAGCAAAGCTTCACTTTAGCCAACATTTTTTTTCTGATATTTAAATACATTATAAATTTAAATATCAAACACAGTAACAACAAAGTCTCCAATGGAGACGTTACTGGGCCCACTCGAGCAAATCAACGATCAACGGGAGGGCCTTTCCCTTTCCCTTTCCCTTTATAAATTTAAAAAAATCCAGCAAGAACTTTTTCAGGATATTTTAGGAAAAGGAGGTTTATACCTGATGGCACTGGGAAACCATTCCTGACTCAGTTCTTGGGGAACCATGTGGTGTTAGGGAATGGCCCAGAGTTTCTGCATGCAAAGTATGTGTTCCAGTCCTTTGGACCATGTCCAACCCTTCAGGGATTTTTTTAAAAAGTGAATCAGTAAAAAGTGGCAAATAGGGCTGAATCATGAGAAATTTTTGACATATTTGAAAACTGCGACTGTTTTTAGATCTTGAAGTCTTAAAGTCAAAACAGTTGGGGTGTTTTTTTTCTGGGCCTGGGGGAATATTTTTAACTCACAACCATTCTTTCAAAACTTCCTCATTGAGGGGCTGGAGCGCTAGCACAGCGGGTAGGGGGTTTGCCTTGCACCCAGCTGAACCGGATTTGATTCCCAGCATCCCATATGGTCCCCTGAGCACCACCAGGGGTGATTCCTAAGTGCAGAGCTCTTCTGTCAAAGAGCCAGGAGTAACCATTGTGCGTCGCCAGGTGTGACCTAAAAAGAAAAAAAATTCCTCATTGAGTTTTATTCATAATAGTCCCAAATTGAAAATAATCCAAATGTCATGGACAGTGACAGATAAACAGGTATGCAACACATCAGAGGGCCATATAATCAAATATTGTTCAGTAACAGAAAAAAGCATGAACACTATTACATGCAGCATAGACCTCAGAAACACTAAGTTAAGAGAAAATTGTCAGCTACAAAAGACCACATAGGAAATGGTTCTAGAATTCTATGAAATTTCCAGAACAGGTGAATTAATGCAAGATGAAAAGAGATCAGCACTTGCCTGCAAACAAGACTGATGATGGAGCAAGTTGAAGATGAGCATAAGGAACGGCAATGAAACAGGGCTGTGCTGGGGACACCGTTACACATATTTATTTTAGAATAAAAAAATTAAAAATATATATAAAAACACAAGAAAAATCCAAGCTGAAAAGGGTGTTTGCAGGACCAGAGAGATAGCACAGCGGGTAGGGCATTTGCCTTGCACGCAGCCAACATGGCCGACCTGAGTTAGATTCCCAGCATCCCATATGGTCCCCCGAGCACCGCCAGGAGTAATTCCTGAGTGCAGAGCCAGGAGTGACCCCTGAGCATCGCTGTATGACCCAAAAGGCCAAAAAAAAAAAAAGGAAAAAAAATAAAAAGGGTGGTTGCTGGAGAGATATAACACCAGATAGGGCACTTTTTTTTTCTGCCTGCAGTCAACCCAGGTTCGATCCTTGGCAGTACGTATAGTCTTCCCACAAATATCACCAGGAGTGATCCTCAAGCATGGACCCTGAGCACTGCTGGTTGTGGCCTCAAAAAACTAAAAAAAAAAAAATTAAATAAGTAAAAGTACTGAGTCCAACATGTACCATGGGTGAATTGGATGGCATAGATAGTGACTGTCACAAAGAATTATTAGGATTATTTGCATGAAGTGTGTTTATGTATGCATTTAAAGTAATCTGAATGAAGGATTTATAAGAGGTCACACTACACGTTGATTATGTAAGAAGGGCAACAAGCGGAAGGGCATATCTGTGGCTAGCAACTAGGCCAGAACTGACGGTTTTGGCTCTTTAAGTTTTCTTGTTTGCTAAGGACCCATGATTGACTAGGTGCCCTCTATATTGGAAATGCCAAGAACTGGAGACAGAGCCATCATGAGTGTGGAGCTTAAGGCCTGGTGTAGGATTTGGACCCTGTTATGGACAGAAGTCCAAGACCACACATTGTTTCAGCACTAATCTCCCTCCTATTTCCATGCTATACTGTGGCATTTTGAAACCATGAACCTTTTCACTTACTCCCCCTGCACCAGCTCCAATCGCAGGCTTGGTCTGCGCTGGGGTTTGGGGGAAGCTTCGGGTGGAGATTCTGTCAAAGATAAATGGCCAGGCCCAGAGAGCGGCCCTGAGCTGGGAGGGAAGTGGAATGCAGTGCCATGAATCAGCAAGTTTCCCCAGGAGGAGAAGCAGTCTGCTTATTGCACACACCTTGTCATTGATTGCAAAGGCCCTGGCCTGCAGGCAGCCCAAGCAGCACTTTCCAATTTGTCTGCAGTGAGTCAAATCCTGAACACTCAAACAAGCAAACTTGTCATCGTATCGTACCCTCAGAAGAGAAAGGAGAGAGTGAGTCCTCAGGCAGCCTTGCCGAAGCATCTCTGACTTGAATGGGGTGTTTTCCAACTCAGAGAGTCACCAAGAGTGACAGAGCAACAGAATGGGGTGTGGAAGGTCATGCTTGTTACCCCACATTCCCAGGGCCTGGGAAGTTCTCAGGAAATCTTGGCCTAACAAAGGAACTAATGAATTTTAGAAAGGAACCAAATGAAATATTGTGTAGGCATTCATGTCATCTCATAGGGCTTAAGGCACTTTCCTCACATTCACCCAAACTCAGTTGGATCCCCACCGCAAAATATGGTCGCACCATAAGTACTTCCAGAAGTAATTCCTGAGCACAAATCCAGGAGTAAGCACTGAACACAGTCAGGTGTGGCTCAAAGCAACCCCCTTCCAAATTTTGCAGACTGGAAAAAGGTAAACAACAGACTCTGAACTACAGTGAACGAAATATATGAGAGTGTATATAGTGTATATAGTGTCACTTCGTTATAGTTTATATGTAACTGTAATAAGTATAATAAAATTCTAATAACAGCTCTCATTTTGCTGACGCAGTTTGACTGAGACTGACAGTGGACAGTTTTATTTTCTTGTTAAGTGTTTTTTTACCTTTTAAATTTGGGGGATTTTTCATTTAACTATTTCTTCTTGAGAGGATCCCAAACAGAACTCAGGAAGCTCCAGAGCACTCCTGGCAACTCTATCTGAACCAGAAGCTTCAAAGCTAGGCCCCTTTGGGTTCCAGGGATCACATGATCACTTGATATCCTGTTACTCATCTATTTGCTCGAGCAGGCGCCAGTAATGTCTCCATTCGTTGCTCACTCCAGGAACATGAAGAGCCTGTGAATAAATGCAGGACAACACTGTGGAATACTTTACAGTTGTAACTAGAGTAGCTGAAATATTTAATATAATACATGTGGGACCTCCAGGTATGGAGTATTTTGTATTATTTTGGATTTTTTGAGGGGGTGGGGGGACACCTAGCAGTGCTCAGAGCTTATTCTTGGCTCTGCACCCAGGGATCACTCCTGTCAGGGTTTGGGCTACCATATGTGGTGGTGGAGATTCAGTCCAGGTTGGCCTTGTGCAAGTCAAGCACCCTACTTACTGTACTATCATTCTAGCTGCAGGTGTGGAGTGCTCAACACAATAACCTAAGTTGGCTATTTAAAGACCAAGAGTTTTCTAAATGAAAAAAAACAATGATCTTTTCCTGCTGCTTGCACAATTAGAACTTTTTCCCATTGTGGAGAGCATTACTCTCTCCTTTGGCATTCAAATATAATTACATGTCAGTGAGTATGGAAGAGTTAAGCTGGAAAAATCTCTTCACGATCAATTATGAACCCAAACCCATATCAGAGCTGAAGCAAGTAATAATAAGTAGAATAATCTTTGTTTTAGATATTTTTATATCTTCTCTTTTGAAGACATTCCTAGATCCCTCATCTATCAGTAGAGAGTCAGGTTCCACCATGCCCACATCTTCAAGGATTCATAAAATAGCAAAAATGTCATAGAAAAAGAAATGAAGATACATTTAGATTATGATTCTTCAAATTGAGTGTGTATCAGAATTAACTGAAGGGTTTGCTTCACAGATTTCTGAACTTAGCTCCCAAATAGAATTGATTGAGAAGGAATAAGTGGGTCTTTGCCTTGGTTCCACTTGACCTTCAATGGTGTACAAAGGCAGATGGAAAAAGACGCTTCCTAAGCAGGAAGGAGCACCAGGCCCAGTCATCCTATTGGCTGAGGAAGAACAGTTTTCTCTCAGGACAGCACGACAATCCTTGATTGGTCATACCACAAATAAGGATAGCCAGTAAGCTCCCTTTTCTCCCAAATGTCTCCATGCCTTCTTGCAGTCAGAAAAAGCCACCTTCGGTAAGCATTTGCACCATTTCGGCTGCTTATAATTAACAACATTTATTTCTCACAAGGCAAAGATGTTGCTGGTGGCATTGCAGAGTTGTCCTACTAGATTGTGTTCCAATGTAGCCTCTTGGCCGGCCTGTGTGAGTCCTTTCCTCTGTAACAGTGGAAGAAGAACCTGAGGAATAAGACCAGGAAGAAGACCATTCTCATATCATTGGCCATATTTAGAGTAGCTGAAATATTTAATTTCAGCTTCAAGAGAGTGGCTTGAAGAGCTGCAAGAGAGTGGAAAGGTATAAGATTCCATGTGTCCAAATATCAAGATGAGATTCATTGACTAGAACAAATAATGTCAACCCTAACAATGTTTCATGATTTCATATCTTCTTCTAAAGAGTAAAAAGGGCCTGGATGACTCAAGCACTCATGATATTAGAGTACACACCCATGATAGCAGAGTCATAATAAATAATTAATGGTTAATAAACGATATAAAGTATTTTATTTTATTTTATTGTTTCAATCTTTCAAAAGCTACAATTTTGTGATTTTTGCTATATTTTTTACTGAAAACACAGCAAGTAATCTATACATTACATTTTAAAGAAACACAGAAAGTAACTATAAAACATGGTGATACTCCATAAAGTCAATTTTTAGTCATCAGTATTGTGCCAAGAGCAATTTCCATCTTTCAAAACGGCCTCCATAATGTAAGATGTTAACACTGAAGCAATCTGGTGAATGACACAACACGGGAATTCTCTCACTACTTTTGAAACTATTTGCAGATCTGTAGTCATCAAAAATAAATTAAGTTTTTAAAAAAAACTCAGAGTCCAGAGATAGATCCCTGGCAAAGTACCTCTCTTGCAAACAGGGGTCTTCAAGTTTGATCCCTGCATCACACCAGAAGCACCAAGTGCAATTCCAGCAGCACTGCCTGTTTAGCATCTCCAGTCCTCTGATTGTGAGATCTTTGGTACACAGCAACCAAATGTGTGTGAGCACCACAACTAATGCATCCGAACACCCAAAACCAAAATGTACCTCCTCTGACCAATGCAACAGCAGCAGCAGCAACAACAATAAAAGAAAGGAAAAGCGAATACATGTTAAAAGAGACAAAGTGAAAAATCCAAAACAAATAGATCATTCTCCCTCAGGTCCTTTGCCGGCACCTTCTCTCTAATTGTTGCATGCTGAGCCATGAGGGAGCTGTCTACATCAAGTGACCGTTGCCAGGGAAAGCAAGAAATCTGATTAATGTGCTGGAGAGATGACTGCAGACATTCACCCACCTGTCTGCACCTTCAGCCTCTGCAGAAACACAGATGAAATTTCTTCTTCAAAAGTTCCAATAAAAGCCCATCAATCCCCGTGTGTGTCCCCTGTACTGCAGGTAATAAGTGGGAGCCCAGGTGAACAGTTCTGTGTTTTCCTTTAAATTCTTAGGATTTCAGTGACAGGCCAAGGCTCTCATCTGTCAGCAAACTGTTCCAGGCAGACCCATTACTTTAGCACCACAATAAAACGAAGGACATCAGGATAATCTGTCAAACAAAAGCAGCTGGAAGCATCATCATGTACCAGAGGCTGTATTCATTTGCCCAGAACATTTAAAAATCTTTGCCCTAGCACTTCTCCCCAAAGTCCTTATTTCACCCAATAAAATAAATTTAAAGTGCATAAATGTATATTAAAAATATCTAAGCAAACACTTGCAGCTAAATAATGTTCACCCAGATGTGCCTACATATTTTTTTTTATCGTTAGGCATGTTTTCTGTCCTCCCAAGTAAATATTTCACTGAAAAGGCTCCCTCAGCTGTTGTTATCTCGATATTTTCACAATAGAATATTCCGTGATCTACACATATAAATACTGTGAACCACCAGACATTTTCCCAAAGAGACTGTTGATTTCTCTGCATTTTGCTCAATGATTCTTTCCATATCTTGGAGCAAAGACTCCCTATCCCCTGCCTCACAGGGTGTGAACTGCAACATCCAACGTACTAATTCCCAGTAATTTTCACATAATCCTTAGTGGTTGCATGGATAAGAGTCCCTACAGAAATACCAAGTCTGTTTCATGCAGTGGTACTATGGGATACGAGAAGGAATTGAAATGTTGAGCTCTTGCAAACCCCATGTTCGAAGGCTGTTTTTCCCACTTGCATGACTTACAAGTTACTTACAGTCTCAAATGGGAAGCAGTGTCACTGTAGCTTTTTGCGTATGCATTTTGGTTATTGGGGGCAGGGATACCTCCCTAGGCCACTGCCCCTATTGATACGTATCTTCCTGAAAGGGACCACTATCCAGTTGCCTTTATAGGACACTCTCTGTGGCTGAAGCTCATCCCACAGAGGATTTCCCTCTATTCAACAAGTCCCCATACATAATTCACTTGTGATGATTTGACTAATATTCAATATCCTCGTAGGTTCTCTCTCATGAACTACTCTTCAGGACTGATTCACAAACCTGAAGGCATCAGAATTATTGGGTGTGTGTGTGCAGCAGGTGGGGTAGTTAAAACAGGTACCTGAGCCCCACTCTAAGAGTTTCTGCTTCACTACACAAGGGTGGTACCTAAAAATCTGCATTTTCACAGATTTCTGGGTGATGCTAATGCCCTGGTCAAGGGGTCATTGTTTGAAAGATGTGGCTTTAGAAGACAGGTCTTCAGTTGTTGGGGTTCTTTTTGTAAAACATTAGATTGGGATTTCCTCAAAAAGGCAATAGCAACCCCTGACAGAGAATGGAATGATCCCGGGGGACTGTAATAATCTTGGGTGCACGGTAGAGACATTGGATAAAAATAAGGGGGTGGTGGAAGTTAAAAAGAAGAGAATGAAAACCGTTCATTTATATTTCAGCTGTTGTGTGACATAGAGTTAAAGCCATGGTGATTATTTGCCTTTCCAAACAAGCACTCCAAATGTCAGTTATAACCAATCAGTAGTCAAGTCAGCTAATAGTGCTTAACAAGCAAGTGATGGCCAGTGAGCTTGTAGTGTTACCAAGAAGCCCTCCTGCCTTCCAGGAATATATGTGTAATGACTGTTTTGCCAATTGATATTATAAATAGATGACACATGCAAAAATCTGAGTTGGATGGTTTCTGAATTGCATGATAGTCTAACAAAAATGCCAATGCAGTAAGTATTTACAACTTCTAATTCCTGCATGTTGCCATTAGAAAATGGATCACATTCAAAGCAAGTTGATAATAATGCAATAGCATTATTATTGTTTCAATAAAATATCAATTTACTGTAAAGATTTTTATACATCTCATTACATATCTACTGAGCTTATGTGTGTCTTCTAGTGCTTATCACTAATAAAATTGTAGTAATAAAATTATACTAATAAAATTGTAGCCGACTGATGTGGGTACACTACTATTGGAAGTATACAGTCAACATATTTGTAATATGATTATTATGATGTTGACAAAATGACAATAAAATAATAAAGGCTATTTATAATCAACACCCTTAATCAAATAATCTGAGTTAATAAATAGATAGCAATCTATGAATAAGGAATGATTAAGGAAAGACAAATCAAAACCTTAAATTATTTTAATTGCATATTATTGTGTTAAAAATTATTTATTGATAAATTTAGTTTGATAGTTGACAATTGGATAGAAAAAAATATATACCTAATGGTGGTGAGCAAAGAACTAAACTTGGTTAATTAATTCATTAATATTTTGTCATTTTACACAAAAATCACTGTATATCTGGTATTGTGATTGCTATTCTAATTACATAATCATTGCAAATAATTACTGGTTCTAATAAGGAAAACTGAAATTTTATATCTTGATAATTGTATACTCCTATTAAGATATCTGTCACTGACACTGTCCTCCATTGTTCATCGATTTGCTTCATGAACACATGAATTTTATTTTTTAAAAGTTACTCTCATGGAAGGGAACACCAAATAAAGGGTGTGTTTGGAGGATCCTCCCAGGAGAGGAGATGCATGTCGAAAGTAGACTATGGACTGAACATGTTTGCCACTCAATGCCTCTTTTGCAGACCACAACACCCAAAAGGAGAGAGAGAACACAGGGGATTGCCCTGCCACAGAGGCAGGGGGGGATGGGGGGATGGGGGTGGGGGGATATTATCCATGGTGGTGGAAAATGGGCACTGGTGGAGGGATGGGTATCTGATCATTGTATAATCAAACCCAAGCACAAAAAATTGTAAATCTACAACTGTACCTCATGGTGTTTCACTAAAAAAAATAAAAATAAAAAAAAAGTTACTCTCATGAATGAAACTAGAAAAAGCGTAGAGAATAAATTATTAAATATTTAAATTATAGCTTTATTTAGTCATCTACAAAGTATTATCTATGTATCTGATTTTCCAAGAAGTTTTAACAAATGAAACATGAAGTTCAAGACTACAAGAACATTTGACAAAATTTCATCAAAGTACAAAAAATGATTTACTTATTTTAAAGCACTTTAAAAGTTTTTACAAAATTATTTTCACTATGATCCAAACTAATTGTTAATAGGCTATGGACTTCTTACACTGTTTTGCTACTGATCCTCATTCAGTAAAACCTCATACCTTTGCGAATAACCAATTCTAATGGCTATACTTGAGATAATATGCACCATGCCAAAGTACTCAGCAACTATTACCACAAAAATGTCTTTGAGCAATAGAACAGCACAAATAAGAAGTAGACTATAAAGATAGCTCGAAGAGTTATCCATGCTTTTCTTGGAGAAGTCCAGGTTTGATCCAAGAGACCCACCCAAAGGGACCTCTGAGTAATTGGCCAAGAACAGCCTCTATTGCTGCTACACTGTAGCACTGCACTGTCCTCCCATTGTTCATTAATTTGTTCTAGCGGGCCCAGTAATGTCTCTATTGTGAGACTTGTTTCTACTGTGTTTGGCATATGGAATACATCACAGGTAGCTTGCCAGGCTTTGCCGTGCAGGCAAGATACTCTCGGTAGCTTGCTGGGCTCTTTGAGAGGGGCAGAGGATTCGAACCCAGGTCGGCTGTGCCTGCTGTGTGCAAGGCAAACACCCTACCACTGTGCTATCGCTCCAGCCCTATTGCTGCAAGTATTTAAAAACATCCCAGTCTATATGAGTTTCACCAGCTCATTTTTTTGTTTTGTTTTGGGACCACATCTGTTGGTGCTCAGCACTTATCCCTGGCTCTGTGCTCAAGGATAACTCCTGGGAGGGCTTGCACACCAAACATAGTACTGGGGATCGAGCCCACATCAACTGAGTACAAGGAAATTACCCTACCCACTGTACTTTCATGAGTCCATTTTTCCAAGAAGAGAAGCCCTAATCTTAACATACCTATAATTCACAATGGTCACGGTCCTCCCGTTGTTCATCGATTTTGCTCGAGCAGGCCCAGTAATGTCTCCATCATGAGACTTGTTGTTACTGTGTTTGGCATATCGAGTACATCATGGGTAGCTTGCCAGGCTCTGCCCTGCGGGCGAAATACTCTCAGTAGCTTGCTGGGCTCTCACAATAGAAAAGAAAATACATGCCAAGAATATTTTTGATATATATTTTAAAGTGATACTAAAAGAGAATCAATATTTGATAATAGTGAAGAGATTATTTTTTCTTTTTGGATCACACCCAGTGATGCACAAGGGTTACTCCTGACTTATGCACTCAGGAATTACTCCTGGCATTGCTCAGGGGACCATATGGGATGCTGAGGATCGAATCCAGGTCGATGTGGGTTGACGGCGGCATTCAATGCAAATGCCCTACCCGCTGTGCTATTGTTCCAATCCCGTGAAGATATTTTTAAAGAAAAAAAATACCCGGAATAATATCCTTTCAGTTGCTACTGATGGTGCTTCACTGATTAGAGGGTGCTACATGGGTGTTCTGATAGAGTTAAACAGAGAAGTTCTGGATATTCCCACTACACCATACCATTCATCATCAATGTTTACATTCATCATCAATGTTTAGTTGACAAAAAGTGTAGAGAATGCTTTCGCATGTTATTAGGTTGTGTGATTAAATCAGTCAATGATAATTAAAAATGTTTGTTCATTGATGAATTCATGAGATCCCTGTGAAAGAGGATGTACTTTGCAGAAGTGTGGGGCAGTTTGTTCAAAAGCATACAGTGTACAAGTAGTGACAGAGCAGCTTTGAGCAGGTGCACGTGCTTAGACTATGAAAGGCCTCAGAAGTCAGCAGTGAAAGACTCCGTGCAAATAATACAGGATATAGCAGGTGAGAGGGCCCACAAAGATCCCGATGAGAAGAACATGGAGATCAGACTGGAAGCACAGTTCTCTGTGCCATGCAGATTCTGAGCTGTCACCAGAGCCATAGCAAAGATGGATGATGTACTCAATCTGTTGATTACTATGAATGGTTGTCTACTTTTATGCTTAAGTAAACGTACAGAACAAACTTTAATTCTCATTTAGGGAGAGTCATTTATTCTCAAATACTTGTGTCAACTTAAAAGTCTGGAATGAAAAAATCCTATAAAAACTGTTACTCCACACTCAGAGATGTAGTTCAGTGATAGAGTATGTTTTTCATGTATGGAGTTCTGGGTCCAATACCTGACACCAAAAACAAATAAAGATGTTGTCCCCCGTTTTCTTTTCTGTCCTACAGTGACAGCATTGTTTTGAAATATTCAATAATAAAAATAAGCAACTAATGAAATCTGCAGCAAGTAATTAAATGTAAGTTAGACAGCTTACTACAGAAAATAGTGAACTCAATTGGTTGCTGTCTCATATTGAAGATATTTATTGACTATCAGAAGGTGTGTTTTGATAAATTTTATAAACCCTTTGGCTTCATGTTATAGTTTATGCTTTTTGTGCATTTATGTGATTGATCCCTAAAATAAAAGACAGCTTCTTTTGACAGTTGTATAATAAAGTTAATGAAAAATTTCTATAGCTCCAAGACGATAATATGTATCCAATTAAAAAATACTTATTTCATGTTTGTGGCAAAATTTCTTCGGTACTGGCAAAGTTTATGACATGGGAAATTCAACCAGTTCCCAGTCTTTATCAAAAGTCAAAAAACATGATGTTAATCAATAGAAAAGTGTTTACTCGCCTATGCCAACATTCTGACTTCATTCTGACTTCAGTCAATGATTTGAAGATGGTTTTAAAGTGAACATATCTGATTGGGTTTTAGACCCAAAAGTACAAACATAGAAGAATCTCTAAAATTATAGGAATAACTGCAATAAACAATACAAATAGAGATTGAAGTCTAACTTCAAGAATGGCTACCAGTTCAGGATGCAAAGAAAGTTACATGTACTTCATCCTGAATTATGAACTCATAATTGTGTGGTCATAAATATGTTAAATAAAAAAATTAATTAAAAATTACAATCTCAGTGATAGAATACTGCTGACAAAAGACCAAATGTTTATAAACTGATATAGAACACCAGATTCATCTTTCTCATTAGAAATCTATGTCATTTGAATTTTTCACTTGAATATTGTACTGCATGGTCTTAATTCAAGCTTCTAGGTGTTTTATTTACATTTTCATGCTCATTGTAGAATGAAGCTAGAAATGTAGATCCATAAAATAGTGCAAAGTTGTCACTGCCTTCTCCTGCTTGTTCACTTACTAGAAAGTAGATTTCCAGGAGGGTGCTGAGTCATTAGTTTTGAAAAGGGGAACAGTAAGCCAAATCAACTGGGGAACCTCTGGGTTAGATTCTAATGTTTGACTTCCCAGGAATGCAAAAGAATAAGTGGTCACCAACCAGCTTTGTCACTGTCAGAGAAAGCAACCAGAGATCACTTACATCATCATTTGTTGACTCCAACAAAACCTTTTTTTATGTACACTGAAGTTTGAATGTCAGAGTTTTCATACGTCATTTAATCTTATTCTTGTTTCATTTTTCAGCTGTGCATAAATGCGAAGATCATTCTCGGCTTTGGAGCTATAGAGATTTGGTTGGATTTGGCCACCAGGCTATTAGTTCTTGCTTCCTAAAACTCAAACACCAGGAAAATGCAAGGCTTTCAGCCCCCCCTTCATAAAAATGCCCCCATTTTTCTTTCTCTGTGTGTCATTGAACCCACTCTGGACAGAAAGCTCCCCACTGGCACGCCCCGGCAGCCGCCTCAGCTGAGTCAACATGGCCTTGGCCACCAAGGTCTTGAGAGTTTCCCCCTCCTCTCCTGTCCCCTCCCCTCCCCGGCCTGCTTTCAGCTTCACTTTAGCTCCTTTTACAGCTTTGCACAAATTTGTCTCTGTGGCAAATTTACAGCACGAACTGCTTGTCTGAACTATTTAAAGGCACAATATTCTCGACTGTGCCATAAAGCTTTCCATTCTGTGTGTTTTATTTCTCTGTTTGAGGACCTTTTACGAAATCAGCAGCCGGGGCGGAAGGAAAGCATTTGCATACTGGGCTCCATACACCTGGAATTTCTTAATTTTAGGGATTAGCAAAATGAGCCTAATAAAACATAGAGGCCCTTGTTAATCATCTCTGTAAAGTCCCTTCATTACCTCTGACTGGTGTCCAATCTGAGCACCCATTTCAGGAAATTCCCATTGTGCCGGTCAGTTATTGCACTTTTATGAACTGCTTTGTAATTTTACGTGACACGGTTCATTTTTTTAAGCATTTCCCCCCAGTTAAAATGACTTGCTTTCTTGCCCCCCCCCCGCCCCACCAGCCGGTCCCCCTCTTCAGAGCACAGGCACCCCTCAGGGTTATCAGAGACCAGACCACAGGCATGCAGAGCAGTAGCTCACCGCAGTCCTGCTGAGGGGCGGACTCCTCTGAGGTGCTCGCCTGCAGGTGCTCTTACAGGGGGAGACACACACAGCCCCTGCCACACGTACCTAGGAACATGAGCAGTGCTCCTCAGGCTCACTCAAAGTTCACTTGTCGGAACAATCTGGATACCTCTCAAAAGTGTTAAGTCCTCCTCACCCTCTCCTTACAGAACTGTAGAAAATTCTCTCTCGTTTCCCTGCTTTTCAGGAGAATCTTACTAAGACCAGGTTAACCATGTATTTGCCACAACAACTTTCTTTTTCTGTTTTTTTTTCTTTTGATTTTTTGCGTCCCACTTGGTGGTTCTCAGGCTTACCCCTACCTCCACACTCAGATGCCTCTTCTGGAAGGCTCACGAGACCATATGAGGTGACAGGAATTGAATCTGGGTTGATCAAGTGCAAGGAAAGTACCTTACTCTCTGTACTATCTCTTTGGCCCCAGTCACAGTAGCTTCCTGCAAAGGGCTGGAAGGTACTAGCCACACCAAGTGCCAACATGTTTCCACTTAATTCACAGTTCCTCATGTAACTCCTCACAGAATAGGCAAGACACAAATGGTTTGACTAAGCATAGATAGTCCCCTAGGGATGAAAACAAAACAACAACAAAAATATTGACCAAATACAAATCTTTTCTGGAAGGTCCACTGATTTTTCTTTCCCCTTCAAATAATAACTACTATGTCAGCAACCCCAGGAACAGAGAGCCTGGGCTGCCTAAAGTCAGTGGTAGTAATCAGGGTAATTTTGAAACTGAATAATGCATGCTGGAATGCTGTTTACAGGAAATGAGCCATTTATTTTATTATCCAAATTTTAAACCCTCTTAATATGCCTCCCAAGAAGAGGACTGATTTAGAAAATTGCCAAAGAGAACTTAGGAGAGGACAAGGGATACTAAATTTCACCACTATGGCCAGATAAATTTTAAAGAGAGCTTGAAGGAAACTTAGTAAGCCCATCCTCGTGAATTCCTTTTATGCTGGGGACTGTATGGGACCAAAAAGATACATATTTGAGTAATAGAAATACTGAAATTAAAAGTTGAAATATAACATTATACTCAGAGGCAGTAAAATATTAGTTTAATTCCTTTTCTTTGATTAGTGTGTGTGTGTGTGTGTGTGTGAGAGAGAGAGAGAGAGAGAGAGAGAGAGAGAGAGAGCACGTGTGTATGTATGCATGCCAGTACCTGTACTTACACACACACATGCACGTGCATATTCTGGCAAAGGCATAATATCATTCTGGAAAAATTACAGAAAGTGTCTAGCAATGTGAAATAAGATGGTACCTTTCATTGTGTTCTATTTTGTGTGTGTATGTGGGGGGGAGGGGAGTGGCTTTGGGGCCACACCCAGGGCTGTTCAAGTCTTGTTCCCAGACCAGTGCTCAGAGATCACTCCTGGTGGGACCCAGAGGAGTGTGGGAGATGCCTGGGGTTGAAGTCGAATCATCCACACACAAGACAAGATCCCTACGTGCTGTGCTGCCTTCCTCTCCAGTGTTACTTTACGACCTGTTGACATTTTCCCACTATACACACATACTTTTACTTTTTTGAATCATAAAGATTGGTGAGGCTGCTGAAGTTTTCAATAATTTTTATGTATTTAAATTTATCTTAATCAATAAATCTTCATTCACAGCTGTAAATTGTTTTTAATCAATGGAAAAGTGTAAAATATTATCTGTAGTGCCATCATTAGTTGGGCTCATTGGAATATAAAAGACAGGGCCTAATAATTTAATACTTGTGACTAATTTTTATTCATAGTTATATCAGTTTCTCACACATGCATTGCATGTACAAGCATGTCAAGGACATCAAGGACATGTTTATTGTTTGTTTGTTTTTTGTTTTGGGACCAAACCCAGTGAAGCTCAGAGATTACTCCTGACTCTGTGCTCAGTAATTATTTTTGGCAGTGCTGAGGAGACCATATGGGATGCTGGGATTGAACCCAGGTTGGCTGCATGGAAAACCTCTATAAAATTGCTTCGGCTCCAAGGAACATTTTCAAAGAAACACTAAATTATCAGCTTTTTCAAAGCATCCATGTCACCTAGCCCTACACTGTCTTTGAGAATTGACTTCACAAATCAGAGGATTTCTAATGTTCATTCACCAGCCAAGTCTTTCCACGAAGGCTGAGGAGAAAGTTCAATATTTTATTACGCAGGAAACCACAGCCAGCACCCACTGTCCTCCCATTGTTCATCAATTTGCTTGAGCCAGCCCAGTAACGTCTCCATTGTGAGACTTGTTGTTACAGTGTTTGGCATATCGAATATGCCACAGGTATCTTGCCAGGCTTTGCCGTGAGGGCGAGATACTCTTGGTAGCTTGCCAGGCTCTCTAAGAGGGTCAGAAGAATCGAACCCAGGTCCGCCGGGTAGGCCGCATGCAAGGCAAACTCCCTACTGGCTGTGCTGCCAGCACCCACATCTGAAAAAACTAACCACATGATCTGATGGCAACTTTTGTTGCTTGCAGACACTACTTGCCACTCACAGAGAATTCAGACCAAGGGCCAGAGAGACTAGGGGAGGTCAGTTAGGTCAGTTTGTCACCCCCCTACACACACACACACACACACACACACACACACACACACACCCCTTTACCTGGTAAATGCAAAACAAAAAATAAAAGTCCTGACATGGCTTGTCTCAGACAACCCCAGTGACAGGAAAGAAAAGTCTTTCCAAGTACCTCATCCCAAGTAGAAGAGAAGTGAAGGTTCTGAATAACAGGAAAAAGGAAGATTGGTTTTCTTGCCAGACAAAGTGTCCTGTGGAATCTCCCTTTCACAGGCAGGGCAAGAGGGAAGAGTTCACCAAAAATACATGTGTGTGTGTTTGTGGTGTGTGCATATGTCGGGGTTCCGTGGATGGTGCTCTATGAATTAGGGGCCATCATACTTCTTTGAATAAGGGAAAGTGTAAGGTCCTGGATTCCTTCATGTTCTTGACTTGGTACTTCTGATTCACTAAGTGGTGTACTATCATCTAGTTCATCAGTGATGGCAAAAAAATTATTTATAGTCTCACAACACCAGGTTTAGTTGTTTTCAACCCGAGTCTGCATGTCTCAGACCCACCTGGAATCTCTACATCCTCATCATTACAGACATGTATATATACAACTATCAACCATATATATATATATATATATATATATATATATATATCAACCCTATATATACATATGTTGGCTGCATGCAAAGCAAACGCCCTACCGCTGTGCTATCCAGCCCGCATGGCAGAGCCTGGCAAGCTACCCATGATGTATTCGATATGCCAAACACAGTAACAACAAAGTCTCCAATGGAGATGTTACTGGGCCTGCTTGAGCAAATCAATGAACAACGGGAGGACAGTGATAGTGATATATACACATGCATACAGACATACATATATGTATATATATATGCATGTCTGTATGTATGTGTATATAAGACTGGGACGCCGTGCCAGGATGTTTTCACGCAAGGCGCCCCAAAGGGGGCAGGTGAGAGCCCTCCCTGACCCAAGGGACCCAGTCCCGGCAGCCGATCTCCATTACCCAACCACTGCCATGCTCCACGCCTCTTTCCACATGCTCGGGCCAAGCCTCACATATTCACATATGAGTGAACATATTCCTAGACACATCATAAGACACTCCTACCCATTTTACATAATTACCACACCATATTTCCATATTTGATGGGGTTCAGACAGTAGGCAACAAATCATAGAGGGATACACACACACACACACACACACACACACACACACCTCTTGAAGAGCCTGGAAAGCTACCCATGGCATATTCGATATGCCAAAAACAGTAACAATAACGGATCTCATTCCCCTGACCCTGAAATGCCTCCAATACATTGAGAAAGATGAGTAAGTGGAGGCTGCTAAAATCTCAGGGCTAGAATAAATGGAGACATTACTGGCACCTGCTCAAGTAAATCAATGAACAATGGGATTACAGTGGTACAGTGATATATATATATATATATATATATATATATATGATAACAAAAGAAGACAATAAAAATAAGACAAACTATTTTTAATTTTTTTAATTGAATCACAATGAGCAACACAGTTACAAAGTTGTTCAGGATTGGGGTTCAGTCATAGGATTCTCCAATACCCATCCCTTCACCAGTATGATTTCCCACTACAAAACTGTATTTACCTCAAACATTTTACTCAGCAAAGACAGATGTTAAAGTTGACCATCTACTGACATTTATTAGGGAAGAATAGAAATTTTCCCTTTACCTGGTCTCAAAGGACCTCTGACCCTGAGAAAAAGTACAATAAACATGCATTAAATAATACTCCCCGTCATTCAAGTTATAATGTCCCATTGGATTTAAATTGGGGGTTGATGCTGTTTAGGAGGCAACTGAAGGATGGCCTGAATGTTCCCCTGCCAAGACACATATTTCTTCAAAGTAGCGAAGAGGGAAGAAATGCTGCAGGTGATTTCATACGGCAGAGTTACAGTTGTCATTTGTGAGGTTCCTGGCTTGAGGGAAAAGATCTACAATTTTCCAGCCTCGCAGCGCAGCGTGGTGCCTCGCCGATTCTCTGCTTCACCGCCATCTAGAGGCTTTATCTGGATACTCCAAGCCAATGAATGTGATTCCCAAGTAACAATTCTTTCTGATGAATACTCTAGTGGGATTACTAGATCAGATAGCAGCTCTATTTTAAAATTTTAAGGAATAAAAATTGGGGTTTCCCACTTTTCATTTCCACCAACAGTGTTCCAGGATCTCATTTCTCCATGTTGGCCGTAGCTTCTGGTTGTAGGTGGTGGTGGAGGGGTGTGTGTGTGTGTGTGTGTGTGTGTGTGTGTGTGTGTGTGTGTGTGGTGGAGGTGTGGTGATGGACTCTGTGTGTGTGTGTGTGTATGCATGCATGACTTCCTCAAAAGGAATTATTCATTGTAGTTTTGATTTTTTTTATGAATTAGGATTTTTTCATTTATCTATCTGCCATTTTTATTTCTTTGAAGAAATTTAAGACCTTATCTATTTAAGACTTTATCTCTCTTCTTTAAAATATCAGGTAATTAGCTTTTTATTTTATTTTGTGTCATTTTACCATAGAATTGTGAGAATATATTAAACATTCTGGAGAATAGCCTTTTAGATGTGTGGTTTGCCTGTATTTTCTCACTTACTCTGTTGCTTGTCTTTCATTCTTTGAATGATTTTCTTTGCTGGACAGATACTACTTCTGGGTATTTATGCAAAATAATTGAAATAAAGATTTCAAAAAGATATGAGCATACCCGTGTTCATTGTATCACTAACCATAACTGCCATTACAATGACACAATTAAATTGTCCATTGGCCGTTGACTGCATAAAAGAAATGTCATATATATATATAACACTGTATGGCCTTTAAGAAGAAATTTCTTCACTATGCAATAATGTGGATTAATCTTGTTAATATTATTTAAATGAAATAAGTCCATTGTAGAAACACAAATGTTATTTATTGTATTTAGATACGATAGTGAAGTTCATAGAACCAGAGTGAATGATGATAAAGTTTCAGCTAAAATAATAAAGTTCTAGAGAGTCTTTGTATAACATTGTACTTATACCCAGAAATACCATATTCTACATTTAAAAATGAGTTCAAAGATATCATGTCAAGTGTTCTTATCATAATAAAATAAAATATTAGAAAACAAAGTTTTAGGTTGGAGGGATAATATAGCCAGTAATACACTTGGCTTGCAGTGGGCCAACTCTGACAACTCATATGGTCCCTAAAGCATCGGTAGGAGTGACTTCTGAGCACCACCAAATGTGGTTGCTCCCCCAATCAAAAAAAAAAACAGAGAAAAAAAGAAACAGAGTTAAATTTTCCCTAAATCACAGAAATTTAGCAAAAATCATAGAACCGCTACATGGAAGAGTGAGGATGCAAAGCCCCATTCTAAACTCTAGAGTAGTCTAAACCAGATGCAACTCTTTCTCTTTTTAGTACCAGGTTAGAGGGAAAATTTGTCCCCCAAGCCCTTGCGTATTGTGTCCTATTTGCAATTTTATGGGATTCATTGTATGAGTTAGAACCTTCAGCCTCCCTTTTTATCAGGTGAAGATACATCACAGACAGGCCGGGTGGTTTATCTATATTTACATAACATGCAAATATGGAAGAAACCCTGACATGGCTGTAACTCACCCATAAGGCAAAGCAGGTGCTAACTCACCTGGCAGGTTTTCCAATCAGACCTGTGCATAAGGAACTCTTCATGTAGACTCTTCATGGTCTTTCTGGTTACCCACGAGGCAGTGAGAAAAGGGATGTTGCGGGGGGGGGGGGGGGGAGGTGGTAGTTGTCAGAAAACCCATTTTCTCATCCTCCTGGGCATCAAAGACCAAACCATCATCCCATAGACAAGAAACCCATTGTCTGCAACTAGAAATTGGATCCATGAGGTGTTGGTGTAAGTGAGTGCCATGCACCCCTTCCCCAGGCTTAATTGCATCAACAATTCTCTTTCTTTACCCACTCATAGTCCACACCTACGGCGAGCTTGAAAGGCTTGTGTTGAACACACACTTGCCTGCAGATGGAAGGAGACAGGCCCTGTGAAATACTGTTTACCGGGAAGAGCTCTTTGCTGATCAGGGTGATCAGTTAGGAACATTGTGAGTGAGAAATGAAATTTTACTATCAAATGCACAGACGTTTGTCAGCTGTTGTTTATGGCAGCTTTTCTTACTCTAACAAATGCACTTATTGTTTAATGTTATCAATTGTCTCAGTTAGGAGCAGAATGGTACAAATAACAAACTACTGCTTCATCGTGAAGGGGATGTGGGCAGCAGATTGGTCCTTAGACAAGTGGCCTGAGATCAGTCCTTTTGTGTGCACTGCCCTCTCTTAGCTGAAGTCTGCTCATTTGCATATTACCTCATGGTCACAAGGTGGCTGCTGTGTCTCCCCACACATACATCCTGAACCTCCATTCTATTCCAGGATAGGAGAATAAGAAGCTAAAAGAATGGCACTGGTATCCAAAAGAAAAAACTTTTCCCCAAACTTAGGTTTTATTGCTCTTAGAGTCATGTGCTCACCTTAAATGGCACAGGGTTCAGCATAGTAAATAATTCTAAACACCACACTGAGTGTTTAGAGAAATGCTATAATCTATTTTTTTAATAGATAAAGAGGAAACAGGTCAGGTAACTAGCATTGTCTAGTTACCTGGCTGAAGAGATATTACAGCACATCGAGCTCTTGCCTTGCACACGGCTGGCCCAGATTGGATCCCTGGCACCATGTCACTGTCACTGTCCTCCCATTGTTCATTGATTTGCTGGAGCGGACCCAGTAAAGTCTCCATTGTGAAACTTGTTGTTACTGTGTTTGGCATATTGAATACATCACAGGTTGCTTGCCAGGTTTTGCCTTGCGGGTAAGATACTCTCGGTAGCTTGCCAGGCTCTGCGAGAGGAGCAGAGGAATCGAAGCCTGGTCGCCTGGGTCAGCTGCATGCAAGGCAAACACCCTACCGCTGTGCTATCGTTCCATCCCATGTATGGTTCCCCAAATCCTGTAAGGTATAATTCCTGAGCACACAAACAGGAGTGAACCCTGAGTGTAGAGACAAGAGTAAGTCCTAAGCACAGTAAGTGCTCTCCTCCCCAAAATAGGATGATATAAACACAAATTCGAGGGTGAGTATATTTAAGTATCAAGCCAGGAGTTGAGTTTGGCAGATTGTTCTTCTTGTGAAAAAGAGAAGTATGTGTGTTTCAATTAGACACAATAAAAACATCTTAAGAATATGGGGCCTGGAGTGATAGTACAGCGGGCAGGGCGCTTGCCTTGCATGCAGCCAACCAAGGTTCTATTCCCAAGTATCCCATGCGGTCCCCCAAGCACTGCCAGGAGTAATTCCTGAGTTCAGAGCTAGGAGTAACCCCTGTGCATCGCTGGGTGTGACCCAAAAAGCAAAAAAAAAAAGAAGAATAGACTTTAGGGGCTGGAGTGATAGTGCAGAGGGTAGGGTATTTATCTTGCCAACCTGGATTCGATCCTCGACATCCCATATGGTCCCCTGAGCAGCACTTCCAAGATTAATTCCTGAGTCAAGAGTAACCTCAGAGCATCACAAAGTGTGACCCCCAAACCAACATACCACAACAACAACAAAAAAACAACCAGAATTTGCTTTATCCTGACATGGCATCACTTCCACTGAGGAGTTGAAGTTTTTGATCCCAATACTTCAGGGGAAGGATTTACCAGCTAAGCAACTCCAGTCTAGACAACATAATCCATAGTATAAAAGTGAAATGGGTGAAAAATGTGCACCAGGTCTGTAGGTGAATATTAGGGTGATTCTATTTAAAAATAACTAAAGTACACTGGTGACCTTATGATGTGGTAGAGGACAATGCCCTTAAACTGCTTTGGAATTTTTTATTCAGTATCAATAGAAACAAGCATGCTTTATTAAACTTAGTTGTGCGCAACCTTACTTACTTTCACTACAAATACAAAAATAGACCCTATGCTGTATTTGAGCTCCAAGAAGTCTGCTAATTTCAGCCTTATTGACCCCATCAACCATATTACACTCAGAATAAGGGATGTGATGTGAAGGTAGGGCTTTTCTGACTTTCTGGAAGTCTGACCCAAGAAGATGATTTTTTTCTCCTCTATTTTTATAGTTCTTAATGTTGAAAGAATAATGTCTTGCATAATTGTATAAAACACAAAGGGTAATAAAATAAATGTACTGACGAAGGTAATTATTATTAGTTCAAGTCTACTATGTAACTGATTTGACATCACTTGCCTTGTATGCAATGATAGCAAATCCATATTGTAATACCCCTGAAAATAGGAGGTAAGCTTCATTTTTTAAGACACTCATACCTGAGGCCTGGTAACATATTACCAGTCACTTCAGGGGGATGTGACTGAGGCAGAACAGGCACTGTGTTCCCTGTGACCACAATACCTAGAGTATTTTAAAAGAAAATGCAAAGAAAATACTCACTGTGATATTAAAGACTAATTGAATAAAGGGTCTGGAATGAATTGTACTATTTTCTGTTTCTGTGCTTATTTTAGCTTTTGCTTACCAGTGAGAAAACACATGTAGTCTCTTCAGTGAGAAATCTAAAGGAAGATAGTTTTGGTCCAAAGAGAGTTTAGAGCACAGGCCCTTTGAAAGAAATAATCTGGAAACCAAAGAAACTCATTGTTGTCCTCCTAAACTTCAATGGGATATAACAGAGCACAGAGGATAGTGTTGTTCAGAGACCTTCAGAAAGGTTTACACTTCAGAATGTGTTTTAGGGAATGAAGATGTTTTATTCACCTTCTTACAGACTGATAAATGATTTCAAAATGTGGATGCTTAATATTTAGTCTATGTCTATCTGTCTGTCCTAAAAGATCACTGAGGAAGAAGTTAATTTTGAGAAACTGACAAGAAATTCATTGGATGTTAAATTTTACTTGATTTCCTTCCTACAAGTCAACCCTTCCTATAAGTCAAGGTTATCTAAGCAGCTTCTCTATGTAGAAAATCATTGCCTCTGACACTTGTTTCTCAGGCATCAGACTGATGTTACCCCATTCTGACTCCTAAATGTAAAATATTGAGAGTGGTATAAAAGTAGAATGATGTCTCATTAGAGATCTGGTCAACAAATTGGCATATATATGCATATATTTATATATATACAAACACATATGTTGTATACAGGTATGCATGTATATATGCATATATGTGTGTGTATATATATATATATATATATACATATTTATATCAGATTGTCCAAGCTTAAGTATTCTGACTTGGGGTCTGAATAGAAACAACAGAAATACATGGCACCCCTAAATAAAAGAAACTGTAGATAAATTGTTGGATTTTAAGACAATAATTTAATTAATGTAAAAATGCTCATTTTCTTCTCTTCTCCAGCTGGGAAAATCAGGATATGTTTAATAATGGGGGATGAAAACTACTTAACGAATCTGTAGCCCACTTGTTCCTCAGGGATATGTGTACTGAATTACATTTCCACTTGCACTACTTAATTTAGGAATTGATTGAATGCAGTCAGGTAGAGAGTGTAGCTAGCTTTGTTTTTCTACACATAACATGAGTTATAGCAAACATCAACAAGGGGACAATTACTTCACAGAAGATAATAACTTGTCATAATGCCTGCTAACACAACATACATTTGGGGGGTAAGACTGAGGCAAAGCCTTAAAATGGCTTACCCTTTGACCTACCATTTCATTTCTAGAAGACTATTCTAAAGAAACTACTGAATGTTGGTGAAATTCTTGAAACTTTACAATTGTCATGTAAAGAATCTCATGCTTGCCTCCTGGAGGCCAGGATCACTCAGTTGTCCCAGTCAGTATGAATCAGGGAATTTAGGAATGAAGCCAGCCTGCCTTTCTAGCCACATTGAGCCATTATGGAGACAGTCACAAGAGTGAAATGAGACAAGACTGGTATAAAGATAATCCAGTTGAGCTTAGATTAGATTGCAGGGCCACAGAACCATCATTACAAACCATTCTATAAGACTTATTTTATTGGCAATTAAACATAAAATGAAACTATCATTTCAGTTGTCTATGGTACAAAAGATCCTGTTATAACCAATGGCTATACATTGGGAGGGGCAAGAGAAGGTCCCAAGACATAGTAAACACGATAGGCAGCTGTATTCCCCATAACAAATACCACCAACTTGGTAGCACAGATAGCAAAATGTTTTATTTTAGAGTTCTGGGACCAGTAGATCAAAATCAATATGATGGTAGAATTGACTTTTTCTGAGAGTTCCAAGGGAAGGAGACTTTTTTGGCCTTTTGGTTCTTCCTACTAGTGTGGGAATGATCGTTACTATTCTATGTCTATTTACATATATGTCTGTCTCTCTGCCTATATTTACCTCAACCATAAGGATACCAGTTACACTGGATCCCAGCTCACCTTGACAATTTCATTTTCATTGTAAAGAGCCTATTTCCTCATAAGTCCACATTTATGGGGGCTTAGAACTCCAACATTGTACAGGGGCATTAATGAATCAACACCAGGACAAGAGTAATTGTGAGTACATTTATGCACTGATCATCTTTAGGTGAAGTTGCAGAGCCTTTAGGTCTACAGAAAACTAACTTTCTATTTCTCCTATGTGATTCCTGTCTCACCCCAGGGCCTTGGGTGGCTTCTGATTCACAATTTTAGAGTCCAATTTCTTCACGAGTAAGAGAGACTGATTTTTTGGCCTTCAGGCAGCCAACAGTCACCAGGCTCAAATAGGAGGTCCTGTGTCCAGTCAGGCCCCAACTTTCCAAGAAAGTCACACCCAAGTCTTCTATTTCTCCACTATCCAGTCCAACAAGACCTTGGCTCTGGGCTTGGGAGGTCCCTTCTATCCTCATGCACAAAACATCGTTTTAGTCTACAGATTGAGGGTGAAAGGCTGCCTGACAGTGGGTAATGAGGAAACCATCTGACAAACGAAAAAGTAGGAGATGGGATTGGTGTGTTGGTTTTTCCTCCAGACCCCTTAGCAGGAGACATACCCAGATCAACAATGCAGCCACATAATAACTGGAGCTGTAAGGCAGGGGGTAAGGTATATGCATAGCATGCACCCAACTCCAGTTTGACCACTGGCACCAACTGGGTCCCCAGGCACCAGAGGGCCTGAGCACTGAATCACTAGCTTAGTTGACTTGAAATCTCCAGGAAGGGCCTCTGGGCACTGCTTGTGAACTCCTCATCTTCTCTCCCCCCAGTAATGCTGAAATTATGACCTAAAAGGAATCTAAGGATCTTTTTCTTGGTGTTTCTCTGCAGGCTCTGACATCCAAGATCCCTGTATCTATTTAGATACTGCCCCTTCTCCCAGTGAAAAGCACCAGGGAGTCCACATGGTCTTTACCTTGATTATAAAGCATTTAACTGTCTCCTAGACACCAAACTTCCAACCACCACATCTGCTTCCATGGGTCACTGAACACAAGCCACCTACATCAAAAAGCAAAGAGATTAAGCATAATATCTGCAGCCAAATGCTTCTTTTCTAAATGTTTTAGCACTTGGAGGCCAAACTCTACCAGAAAGACTTCCACGCCTCCTCCATCTCCGACATCCCTTCTTTAGACAAAGCTAGTCTCAAGGAACCAGGGTAATCTAGCAGTAATGTGAGAAAAAGAGAGAGCGAACAGGCACAAGGGAACAAATCAGTTCTGAAAGTTCTCCCTGTGTTCTCCCACATAGTCCCATCCTTTATGTGTGTCTGATTAGTGAAAAAATGAGGAAAGTTGGGGTTTCCATGGCTGCCTCTGTCAGACAGAAAAGGTCACCTAAAGGTCAAGATAGTGTCCCTTTTATCAAAGAACACAGATGGCGCACCCACAGAGGGACAACACCTGCAGAGGAATAATGAGATATTGGTAAATACTGTCCCTGGGTAGGTGTCCAGCCTGTCCATTATCTGCCTGAGGAATCTACCTTTGTGTTTGTTTTCTCACATTCCTTATACCCTACAACTTTTCTTTTCATCTTTTAAATTTGTTTTGTTAAAGAACCATAATTTAAAATTATTGATAGTTGAGTTTGAGCCATAGAATATTTCAAACTCTGTCCTACCACCAGTGTCAACTTCCCTCCACAAGTGTTCCTGGTTCCCATCTCCTAATTCCCTCACATTCTCTCATCTTCTCTTAATTCTTTTTCAGATTCTGTCAGAATACCTTACACTAAACCCAGTAATATTTGTTTTCTCTTTCAATGAACCTTTACGCATTTTTTTTCGTTCTAAAGTAACAACTGTCCCAACTATAAAAAATATGACAGCTTTCAGATTTGCTGAGGGCAAAGTCTCATCACTATCTTTTTTTTCACTCACATCAGTTTTACTCACCTACCTCAGTCCCCTGGCTTTAAAAATGGATTAGAACCCAGTGATTTCTCTCCTCCATGATTTTCCTTGAAACTCAAGTTCAGCTTGTTCCTCCATGGCTGATGAATCACTGTAACTCCCTGTGGTCTTGGGACCCACACTGTTAGTTCTCTATGCCAGGAAGTAGCCAAGTCTATGGAAGCCAAGTCCATATTCTGCATGATCTGGATCCCACCCCATCCCCAACTTTATATCCTACCTTTCATGGCGCAAAAGAGTTTCATTCATTCGAGCAAACAACTCAGCAGCAAGTGGAGAGGCAAAGGAGAGAGGCATTATTACCAAGGAAGCTGGCCAGTAGCTCACATTACAAACAGGACTTGTATTAACAGGAGAGAAAGCAAAGATCAAAGAGAGAGGCATCTAAGTCCTTGGCTCCTTCCCCCTTGCTCCTCTGTATGAAAATTAAACCCTGCAGTAATCATATTCATTGTATCAATTTACATATACATCATGTTTTATTAGGTCCCCCGAGTAAGGTAATTAACATGCTCTGTTCCTCTGTTCATCAATTGCCATCGCTTTCTTTCCTTCCCGCTGGTGCTGGTGCAGGCAGTTTTCCAGCGGCTGTGTTTCTGCCTCCACTCTCTCCAACGTGGGTAATGGATGGAGCCCTTGACTGGTGTCACCAAGATCTTGTCTGATAGGCTCACCTTTGTCCCATCCTGGCTTCATCCCCCCTTTTCTGATAGAAAACTCTGAACCCTAGAACTCTTCTGATAGAAAACTCTGAACCCTAGAACTTTTCTCAGCTACCTTAGCATTAGTGAACAGATGTCATTTCAAGAACCTGCAAATAACTGATCCCCGACCTTGTGAATAAGGTTAAATGAATTGACACCTTTTCTCTTAAATGGTAGATATTTAAATTAAACAGAAGAGCATAAGGCAGTTTATCCAGAAATTCATTCATATAGCACCCTTTATTTTCTTCTATGATACAATAGCACTGTAGCACTGTCATCCCGTTGTTCATCGATTTTCTTGAGCAGGCACCAGTAATGTCTCCATTGTGAGACTTGTTGTTACTGTTTTTGGCAATTCGGATATGTCATGGGGAGCTTGCCAGGCTCTGCCGTGTGGGTTGGATACTCTTGGTAGCTTGCCGGGCTCTCCGAGACAGATGGAGAAATTGAACCTGGGTCGGCCACATGCAAGGCAAACGTCCTACCCGCTGTGCTATCACTCCAACCCTATTATACAATATAAAAAATTATTATTAAACAGGTTGAAGAGACAGAGCCCTTTCATGCTTGTGCCAGACATTAGGGACCAACAGAAACTCAAGATTGGAATTCTGTGTGTGAAAGTTGGCAGGAAAGTCAATCAGAGTTCCAGCAGAAAATATGTCAGTAACTAGCAGTTCCAGAGAACAGATTTGGTGAGAGAAAATATGGCAGTACACTTAAGCCCAGGCACTATTTAAGAGTAAAGAGGGATGCAGATGCAGAAAGAACAAAGGCAGAGCCAATCAGTTTCTCTATATAAGCTACCTGAACTAGCACGATGGAGAAGGTATAGGGCCAGGTGGGAGCAGACAGGTGAGGAGGAAGTTCTCAATCAAAAACTGAGCTGAAAAAAAAAACAGCAACAATCACAACAACATTCAGTGAAATATAATACAAAAAAAGCGCTTGCCCAGTACTTTACAGTTTATAGCACATTTCTAGAGACACATCATTTTTTATTCCTAAATCCCCGTGAATTGGAACCTCATTCAGGAATCAGGACATGTAAACATGGCTTTGAATAGGTAGGTTTTTCAGCTGCTGAGTTGCACTCTAGGGCATATTTTGAAAGTCAGGTTTGCCTTAAATACATCTATCAAAACACTGTAGCTAGTGAAATTGCAAGAGCAACCTTCCTTTGAGCAATTCTGCCATTGGAATCAGCTTCGCCAGCAATGTGTGTGTTTGCTCTGTGCTGTTTCTTTTCCTGCTTTTCTGTCTTGAAAGGCTAATATGGAATCAATGGCGTGTCTTACAGTCGGTGACATCTTAGCTTCAACGAAGCAGAGCACACAGACCTAAATAAATGTGAGATGGATGTGTAGACTCACCTCTCTGGGTCTAGCCATTCATTAGCTCCTCTTTGCTATTAAATGTATTGCAGCCCTGAAGTCCTGGGAGAGACCAGTCCAGACTCCACCAGCCAGCAAGCAATTCTGAAGGAGAGCCTCCTGCCTCTACAATCAATTACAGTTCTTCCGGGAGAAGTCACAGCAAGCGCCAAGCCTTTCCAAAGAAGCAAAGAAATGCTACACTTTGCTGCTGTTGCTAATCCCCCTGAGGCTCAGAACCTCTTGGAGGTTTCCAGGGTCCTTGGCAGTCCCTGCCCCTCTCTGACCTGGGTGAGCCCTGGCCCCACCTCCTTTTGTGCTAAGCTGCCCAGTTAGTGACAGGGAGACCCGGAACCAAATGCATGCACAACTGGGCCATACTCTGCAAGTGAGGAAAAAATGCCTCATGGTTCAAGCAGGATTTCTTTACAAATTCTTTCATTTCACCTCCCTGAATTTTACACTGAATTTTGTCAGTTTATAAATTTGCACTACAGCTTGGCACTGGGGGGGTGGGGGGAGGGGGCGGGTAATCAAACCTACAGGCATTTTACACACAGACACTGAAAAATAAAGACCATTAGCAAAAAGTATAATTAAATTAAAATGCCAACTTGCCAAAGAAGCTCAGTAAATGGGAAATATATCAAACTGTGATAATACAAATGGGCTATTTCTCAAGGTGTGAGAATGTCAATGGAATAAACTCTGATAATTTGCTGACTTTTTAATGCTGAAGGTAGAGTAAGAGCTTAAAAATAAATTACCACAATAACACACACAACCATGAAGCATGTGCACAATGGTTTAACCATGTTAGCACCACATGTCTGGGGCCCAAGGGCTGAGCGAGAGAAAAATCACTTAAAACCAAATTTCGCCTTTTGACTGATTTGGCCAGCTCCCAAATCCCAGCAGAAATTTTTATTAGCCACTAGACCAGCTTTCATAGATCCATCCAGCCTGATTTATTTTGAGTGTGTGTTTGCCAGTTAAGTTTAACATATCCAGTTAACTGCTGTGGAATATTCTCTAAAAAGCAATCTCATAATGAGGCCAGGTTCTTTGTAGAATATTGAAAATTACTTTTGGCATGCAAGTTCGTTTTGTTAATTCCTCTTTTAGTGCCCAAATAACCTTTGAAAACCTGCTCCTAGGTGTTTATGTGTCAGGACAGTATCAAAAATTATCCAATTGCTAAGTCACATGTCAACACTTCCATGTACAAAGCCTGCCCGAACGCAGATTCGCTCTACTCTGCTGCCCTCTAGTGGAAAGCTGACAAATGCTCGCCTTCGTTTCCGTTTATTTCAATGCAAGTGTGCAGTGTCAAGCCTTCCATCTGCATCACACCACGGAAAGTGGCACTTTAGAAGTGGTAAAGTACAAACCAAACAAGCAACAAGGGCCCTACTGAAATCCTAGGGGTAGGGGAGGAATCGTTTAGCAAAGGTGATGTCGTCAAATATTTCCCAAGAACCTATCCCTTCAAAACAGTCACCTGCAGCTTGTAGCTTATGTCTTGAGAACAAAAGCTGGTGTGCCGCTCCCCCAGTATTCAAAGCGGGAGATGAATGATCTATCTCCTCATGGCAATTTAGGAGGTGCTTCCGTTTCTTCCTCCAAAATCACAGGGCACAGATCAGAATGTCAGAGTCCTAGAATATTTAAAGTTTACCCGTCCTAATGCTTCTCGCCCTGGTTGAGCTTGAGCAACAGAGCAGAAATATTCACATTCTTAGCTGGATGAAGGGAAAACCATTGCATAAATAGCAGCACAGCTGGTATGCAGTTATGACACTCACATGTCATTGACAAGCCAGTTCATTTCCATAATTATCTGGTGAGAAGGCAGAAGCCCGAGAGAAAGGAGAAAAAAATGTGCCAGGAGCCCACTGCTAATGGCTGGCCCTGCTGGGAGCAGAATTGGGGTCCTCTGAGTGAGCCCAGAGCTCTCCCCACCCTAGAAGGACTTGTTCTTTCCACTTTCCACTGTAAGCAGGACTTGAATGCATTTTCCTAATCAATTTCAGTGGGCCTCAGGAGCCAGAGAGATACTACAGAAGTTAAGGTGCTTGCGCGGCATGTGGCCAAACCGAGTAAAATCTTTGGCATCGCATATTGTTCTCAGCACTGCCAGAACTGATTCCTGAGCACAGGGCCAGGAGTAAGCCCCGAACATCATTGGGTGTGGCCCCAAAACCCCAAAATAAAGTTACCTAGAGAGCAACCTGACGAATGAGAGATGGATTATAGAAATTCAGGAACTCATTCCTTTCTTGAAATAAATATGAAGAGAGACAGTTTTATTTCTTTCTCGCAAAATCACTTTTACTTGCCATTCAAGAATAGGAGAGAAAGTAACAGGGTCCTAGCTATGAGATTCCATCTGTCTCCAGCTTCTATCTAGAGACATAGTTGAACAAGAAATGTGGGTGAGCTTGCTCTAGTTTCTGCCAGAGTCCCCTTTATTTATTTAAAAAATTTTTTTAATCCCAAAGTAAAGTTTTTAATTATGCAAAAAAAAATTCCAGAATCTGGGGAGTCAATGGAGAACTTCTAGAATTAAAAATGTAAAAAACACATTGACAAATAATAATCTTAAAGATTTAAGCTGGCTAACAATTTAGAGGAGCTTGCTTTTTTTCCCTTCCTCACTCTAGTAGCTTCCTCAGAATATTAAGCCTGCAAAGATCTCTTCTGTTAACCTAAAGCGAAACATCCATAACATTATGCTACAAACCTCTGGAGTCTGTAGAAATCTGAGGGGCCATTGCTAATAAGAGTTTTGGAGGAGAGTGAGTGGCACTTGATTGTTTACTGAAGTGACTACTCTATGGATCATACAAATATCAGAGAATGACATACACTTATTATTTCATTCCAAAATTATTCTATCCTCTCCCTTTCTCTCTCTTTGCTGATGCTCACTCTGCTTTGAAGCAGCTATATATAGGCAAACACATGCATTGTGTAATTCACATTAGTGACTGAAGTTGACATATGGTTATTGTGTTGTGCCATCCAGATTCCCTTTCAATAAAAGACTTTTTTTCTACAGTTGCTGGGCATGCTGACATCATACAGCCTCCAGCTGTTAGGGCCTCTAGGATCGCTTCAACTGCAGAGAGCATCCTTTCACAAAACATACCCCATCCTGGGCAGTTTTACTTTCTTTTTTTTTTAACTTTATTATCAAAATGAACAAACAAACAAACACTGTCCTCCCGTTGTTCATGGATTTGCTCGAGCAGGCCCAGTAACGTCTCCATTTTGAGACTTGTTGTTACTGTATTTGGCATACTGAATACGTCACGGGTCTCGGTGGCTTGCCGGGCTCTCCAAGAGGAGTGGAGGAATCGAACCTGGCTCGGCTGGGCTTGCTGCATGCAAGGCAAACACCCTACCACTGTGCTATCATTCCATATCCATTGCAGTTTATTATCATTATTTTTTATTGAATCATCATGAGATACAGTTACAAGCTTTCATGTTTGAGTTTCAATCATACAGTGATCAAACACCTATCCCTCCACCAATGCACATTCTCTACCACCAAATGTCCCCAGTATACTCTCCCTTTCAAACCCTCCCCCTTCCTCCATGGCAGACAATTTCCCCCATACTCTCTCTCTCTACTTTGGGGCATTATGGTTTGCAATACAAATACTGAGAGGTTGGTCCTTAATCTACTTTCAGCACACATCTCCTATCCCGAATGATTCCTCCAACCATCATTGTCTTACTGATCCCTTCTCTATCCCAGCTGCCTTCACCCCCAGCTCATTAGATAAGCTTCCAACTATGGGACAATATTCCTGGCCCTTGTGTCTACTGTCCTTGGGTGTTAGTCTCATATTATGTTATTTTATATTTCACAAATGAGTGCAATCCTTCTATGTCTGTCCCTCTCTTTCTGACTCATTTCACTTAGCATGATACTCTCCATGTTCATCCACTTATAAACAAATTTCATGATGTCATCTTTTCTAACAGCTGCATGGTATTTCATTGTGTAGATGCACCAAAGTTTCTTTAACCAATCATCTGTTCTCGGGCACTTGGGTTGTTTCCAGATTCTGGCTATTGTGAACAGTGCTGAAATGAACATACTGGTGCAGATGTCATTTCTACTGTGCTTTTTTGCACCCTCAGGATATATTCCCAGAAGTGGTATTGCAGGGTCATATGGAAGCTCAATTTCTAGTTTTTGAAGGAATGTCCATATTGTTTTCCAAAAAGCAGAGCCTCCTTTAACAAAGGGATGCAAACTGCATTCCAGGGGAGTTGGGCTGGTCTGTTCTCCCAACTTACCCCGATGAGGATGGAAAGGTCTCAGCAGTGAGGAAGCTTCGGTAGTGGGGTCACAGTAACTTTCATTCTTGGTACTGGGGTTGTGGAGGGCTAACTTTCGTCTTGTCTGGGCCTCATTCAGGTCCAGGGCCTGCTTATTAATCTGCTTATTCTCCGGGTCAGAACACTTGGAGAGTCCCACACTCCTTCTGCTTTGCCAACACAGGGTCCCTATGTGCCCCACCCGTACCCCTCCATACTGCCATGGGGCATTCCGTTCTGAAAACATTGGCTTCTTTCTTTCTTTCCAGGGGAATCGACCGAGTTTGCTGCTGCTTGCATACCTCCTAAGCTTTATGGGATGTCCAAAGTCATCATGCCACTCCTATAACCCACTTATCTAAAACAGAGGGTAGAACGTTGGCTCAGAGACTGAACAGTCTCAAATCACATTATTTACGAGCTCATTCGGTAGCTGTTGATCTCCTCCTCTGTAATGGACTGCTGCAGGCACCAGCATAGCCCAGTGAATATGATGGACCAGAAACTGGCTCCTTGTGGGTCTCCACCAAGCACAATGCCGTCATTGAATAAGCAAGGCTGCACCCCAGAGTATGAAATGAGTTGGGGTAGGGATGAAGGAACAAAGAAGGACTTTTAAGTGGGTCTGAGAGGTGAGACTTCACAGGGTGGCCTGTACCCAGGGGAGATTTGCAGGATCGTCCAAGCAGGGATGTACCTAGCTAGGCTGCTGGGTCTCTGCTATACCTCTCCTTATTCCATCAAGAAAATAAATCATGGCAGAATCTCCTGACCCCATGCCAGGCTGTCTTCACTGGGGCACCTCCAAGGGGGGCGGGGTGAGTTTTGCTCCCTGCCCCAAGCAGAGCCCCGGCAGCTGAAAACCTCCAGAACCCAGCCACAGCCATGGTCAAGGCTGCTCTCCACATGCTCATATGAGCCTAACCCAAGAAGAAACCAGCAGAGGTACCCAGGTATGCTGGACCTGTGACTGAGATCTCCAAGCCTGCTCGGATTGGGACTGGGCCTCCTCCACCCAGACCCCCAGTTTTCCAATATCTCGGCTTTCACACCCACACCCACAAACTGTGCCACCCCCTCACCCCAAGTAATCTCATAAATGGCCAAGATCCAGAGACTATAAAATAAAGCTCTCAGAAGAGAGCAATGCAGTATTTCCTGAAGAGCGTGGCCACATTTTCGGCTGTGGACCTCTTATACTCTAACCCACTGATGTACCTAAAGCAGCACACATGTGTTTGGTCTTTACATACTTGCTTGTGTTCTTGTATATATGGGCTTGAATGGCCCCAGAATTAAATGCAGCAACCTTCACACACTTCCCTCTGATTGTGGTGGGAAGATGCTCGCTGTTTGGGTGGGTGTTTGAATGTTATCTGTAATGAATTACTGCGAACTACTCTGTGAAACTAAAATTTATAAAAATTGCAAAAAAGAAAAGAAACCATGTCTCCATATGTGGGTCTTCCTGAGAGTTATGACATTAGGATTCTTCGGTGATGGGACAGAAACTGGAGGGGGTGTGCTCCATGAGCAAATTGTTTGTCCTGTGTACTGAGGTGGAGATGTAAGGCTGAGATCCCTGGGTACTGGTCAGTTCTTCTCTCTCCCTTCTCACTGCTCAGGCCTCCAACAAGGGCCTCTGCCCTCAGCAGGGACTGGGCCCTATGCAGTGCTGGAGGGACTGGTCAGGCCAGGCCCATATGGGCAATCATCTCTATACGGCCGAAGAGCCTGTCCTGGCCTAGCTATGCCTCTTGGAAAGGGGGGTACTAAGGACAGATGCTTTGTGGGGTTCTTTTTGTTGTTTTTGAGTCTAGGAGTTTCTTTAATTTTAAACAAACACCCCTCATGCGGAGTCCCGAGGGCCTGGGCTCCAGCAGTTCAGGCTCCTTTCCATTGGTTCTTACAAAATGTGCTTCTCTAGGTGAGCAGGCTGGCGCTCCAATTAAACCCAGGTGTTTTTCTCTTTGACTTTCTCCTTTTTCAGATCTTTTTCCTTCACCTGTTTCAGGAAGCTGTCTAGATTCTTAGAGTACTTAATATGCTCGATGTGAACATTAGATACGCAGGATAGATATTAGATACGTCCCTTAGATATGTAGCATAGGTGAAGTGGGCCCACTTGGAGACTATATTTTTTTTCCCAAATGAATTAGGAATGGAGAGATAGTACAGTGGGTAGTACTCTTGTCATGCACTTGGTCAACCTCTCTTTGATCCTTGGCATCCCATGTAATTCCCTGAACACCATCAAAATTGATTCCTGAGCACAGACAGAAGTAAGTTTTGAGCACTTCCAGGTGTGGCCCCTCCACCTGCAAAAAAAGGAGAAATATATACTCCCCTTCCTCATTTTATTTTTAACTTGTTCTATTCTGTTGCTCCTTGATTTTATCATTTGTGGGGAACAACTGGAAATATAAAATATCCGCTTTCTTATCAGCCTGTATAAGCATCAGCAAAAGTAGTATTCAGTTCTGTGCTTGACAGACAGTAAAGAAACGGGCACAGAAGGGCATGGGGGCATTAGCACTGTCTCTGCAGAGAAAGCCTCATAGCCCCATGTTTCTCCCTGGGAATTTAGATCCAATACCAGATTTTTCAAAGGATGATGAACCCAAATTGTTCCTGTGAAGAATACTGATATTGACACATTTGCAAACAATGTCTACTGTTTGTGTTAACTTATTTTTATTGATTGAGGTACTGTGATTGACAATGTTATTAATGGTGAATTCCCTCGCAATAATTTCAACACTACACCAATCACAATTCTTATTCTTTTCAAATTCTGCATAGGAAATAAAGGACATATTTTTCTGGCCAGATGAAGGGCGTGAAATGGCAAAGCAGAGCAGTTTTTCATGTGTCTTCATTGTAGGTGGGAATGCTGAATGATCCAGCCCTTTTGAAAATCAATATGGGCACTCTCAAAAAGATAGAAATCGAGCTTCCATACAACCCAGAAATGCCACTTCTGGGAATATACCCTAGGGGCCCGAAAACACACAGAAAAGACATCTGCACTCTATGTTCATTGTAGCACCATTCACAACAGCCAGAATCTGGAAACAATTCGTGTGCCCAAGAACAGACAATGGGTTAAAGAAACTATAGTACGTCTACAAGGTGGAATACTATGCAGCTGTTAGAAAAAAAATAAAGGTAAAGGTAAAGGCCCTCCCATTGATCGTCGATTTGCTCGAGCGGGCCCAGTAACGTCTCCATTGGAGACTTTGTTGTTACTGTGTCTGGCATATCGAATACTCTCGGTCGCTTGCCGGGCTCTCCAAGAGGGGCGGAGGAATCGAACTCGGATCGGCCATGTTGGCCGCTTGTAAGGCGAACGCCCTACCCGCTGTGCAATCGCTCCAGCCCAGAAAAAAAATAACATAATAAAATTTGTGTATAAGTGGATGAATATGGAGAGTGTCATGCAGAGTGAAATGAGTCAGAGGGAGAGGGAAAAACATAGAATGGTTGGACTATTTTGTGGGATATTTGAAAAACATACTAGGCACTACGTAGAAACATGGGCCAGGATTGCTCCATGGTTGGAAGCTTGCCACAAGTGGTGGTGGGTGGTGGGGAGGCAATTAGGATAGAGAAGGGGCCACTATGCCAATGATAGTTGAATATCATGACTCTGGACCAGAAATGAGTGCTGAAAGTAGGTAGAGGAACAAACATGATAGCCTTTTAGTACCTGTATTTCAAACCATAATTCCCGAAAGAGAGAGAGAGAGAGAGAGAGAGAGAGAGAGAGAGAGAGAGAGAGAGAGAGAGAGAGAGAGAAGAGGCAGGGGGAGAAAGAGGAGAAAGAGAGAGAGAGAGGAGAGAGAGAAGAAAAGTGCATGCCATAGAGGTAGGGTGGTAGGAAGGGGGTGGGAGAGAAACTGGGGACATTAGTGCCATTAGTGATGGGAAATGGATACTGGTAAAAGGATGGATGATGGAACATTGTATGACTGAAACCTAATCAGGAGCAACTTTGTAACTGTGTATTTCATGGTGATTTTATATATATGGAGCAATAGCGCAGCGGATAAGCTGTTTGCCTTGCACGCAGCCGACCCAGGTTCGATTCCTCTATCCCTCTCGGAGAGCCCGGCAAGCTACTGAGAGTATCCTGCCCACACAGCAGAGCCTGGCAAACTCCCCGTGGCGTATTCTATGTGCTAAAAACAGTAACAACAAGTAGCATAATAGAGATGTTACTGGCGCCTGCTTGAGCAAATCGATGAACAACGAGCGGACAGAACTACAGGACAGTGCTACAGTGAAAAAGCAATATGGAACGTTCATGTTTTTAAGAAAGCTTCTTCTGTAGACTATAGTCCGAACAGAATTGTCACTCAATGTCTTTTTTGCAAGCCACAGCACTCAAAAGGAGAGAGATAACGGAGGGGAATGCCCTCCCACAGTGGTAGGGTGGGATGGGGGCATGGGGGGTGGGAGGGATACTGGGATTGGTGGTGGTGGAGAATGGGCACTGGTGGAAGGATGGGTATTCGATCATTGTATAACTGAAACCCAAGCACAAAAATTTGTAAGTCTACAACTGTACCTCATGGTGTTTCACTAATAAAAATTTAAAAAAAAAACTTCTTCTTTTGAGGTATCAGACTCTCTGAGTCCAGAAAACTGTGCCGAAATTGTCATTGTGCTTTGATTGTGTTAATGGGGGCAAGTTGCGCTCTCTCCCTGATCTATTTCCTTCTTAGTAGAAGAAAATTGACTGAGGTAAAACTTAATGATACATGTTCACTCAATGTTTAGGCTTTAAACACTAACAACACTTAGATGCAAGTGACCTTAAAAAGAAAAAAGAAAAAATATTCAAAACAAAGCAGGAACTTTCCCCTGCTCCTCCAGATTTTTTCTGTCCTGTGTCTCCGAGGGCCTTGTAAAAGTCTCAAGCTTGCTGAGATAGAAAGTTTGCTCTCTCTCTCTTGCTATAAGGCAAGTGGGCTCTTACATCTGAAAAATGACAGCCTGACATTCCACTGGTGGTATGCCCAAATGACTATGCCATGAGATACTGAGGTACACTTGGGAAAGGTAAGTACAATTCTTTGAGAACACGGTCTTTAGCATCTGGAATTGGAAGCTGGTCCCAACACTTAATGGCTATTGGACCTTGGGAAAGTAATGAAACGTTATATATCCTCAGTTGCCTTTATGAAAATCTGGAATAATATGAATAATGTGCTGTGCCTTATGATGTCATGTAGAGAATTAAATGATATGACATATATAGAGCTTAATATAGCAGCCATTGATAGTTAATTTTATTTAAAAATACTCTATTTTAAACAAGTACTTATATCATCTTAATCTATATAAGAGCTATGCTTGGAATATCACGTTTCACTCAAATGAGAGAAAGAATCTGGAGTTCCAACATCCGTCGACGATCAAGAATCAGGGACGCTGGCTCATTTGCCAAGGTGTCAAAAATCAGATGGGCTGGTCACGTAATGAGATTTAAAGACGACCGCTGGACTAGAGCTGTTACCGACTGGATTCCACAGGATGTCAAAAGACCGCGTGGCCGCCCACCTACCAGATGGTCAGACTTCTTCATCAAGATCATGAACGATCGGTTTGAGGCTCTTCTTGTTCCCAGAGCGAACAGGTGTCATTGGGCTACACTAGCACGTGACAGGGACAAATGGAGACGTTACTGGCGCCCGCTCGAGCAAATCGACGACTAACGGGAAGTTAAGTGATTAAGTGATTAATCTATATAAAACTTTTATTCATTAAAGGCACCCCCGTTAAGAATATAACTTAAGGCATTCATTTTGGAAAATGTATAGAACTTCCCTAAGAAGTTAAAAGCTAAAGATGGAATTGTCTATCTTATGACCTGACCATCCTATGTCTGTATATTTGTTCAAAGAAAATATGAAAACATTTCCAAAAGATAGGTATGTGTCCTCAATAATTATTTCAATGTTATTTATGATAGCTAAAAGATGGGAGAAACCAAGAAATCATTAACAGTTGATTGGATGAAGATAAAGACATGAAGGTTTGTAAAATGGAGTACTATTTTAGCTGTTCAAAATGATGAAAATTAGCCATTTTCTGCATATGGGAAAAAAAGAGCTCAGAGAAACATAATAAGTCAGAAGGAAAGAGACAAGTACAGAATGATTTCACCCATATGTACAGTGGAATGTTATGAAATCATGAGCAGGCAGAATAAACTGAAAAGACAAATCAGTGGATAATTTCATAGCACAACTAAGACTACCTAAGGAGTAGGGGTTCAGGGAGGTAGATAAGGTTAGGGGAAGGTAGATAAATAAAATTGATTTTGGCCCAAAACAAGCTGTGTCTTAAAATGCTAAGAATCCTATTTATATCCATCCCCTTAGTGAGAACTAGACTTGTAGCCACACCTAATACCAAGTCAGTCATGAATGCACTCAGAGGGGAGAATAGATTCCGAAAACTTCTAACATTCTTTGCCACCCTTGTTGCCAGTAAAATGTTGTGTATGAGCCCAATACATAATAGTTTGATAAGGGGTTGCACTTCAAAGGGTAGGGCGTTTGCTTTGCATGCTGCTGACCCGGGTGAGCCGGGTTCGATTCCTCCACCCCTCTCAGAGAGCCCTGCAAGCTACCCAGAGTATCTCGCCCGCATGGCAAAGCTTGGCAAGCTCCCCGTGACATATTCGAAATGCCAAAGACAGTAACAACAAGTCTCACAATGGAGACATTACTGGGCCCGCTCGAGCAAATCGATGAACAACGGGAGGACAGTGCAGTGCAGTGCAGTTGGGTTGCACTTGTTGAAGCCAGGCAGTGGCTTCCTAAGCTCCTTGCTGAAGACTGTATCATCACCACTCCAAGAAAAGTTTCTCCTCTTCCAGACAAAGAATATACTTTCTTGTTGCACTGATCTTGGGCTTGGCCATGTGACTTAATTAGGAACAATAACTCTAAAGGAGGTAGTAGCAGCAGACCCACCCATCAACCAAGTTAAGATACCCTCTCCCATCATGCTTCTCCCTTTGAAATGGGTCCAGCTTATCCCAGATAAAGCTTCTCTTTCATCAGGTTCCAGAGTGAAGGAAATAGGAAGAGAAGCCTGGGCTATTTCTGATAGTAACAAATTCCCAGGTGACAGATGCACTTAATCGCTCCTTTTATTGGGGTGGGGATAGCAAGTTATTTCACACTCAGTGGTGCTCAGGGATTACTCCTGATTTTGTGCTCAAGGTGGTGCTGCAGTTCCAGCGATCCAATTGGGGTCTGTGGCATGCAAGGAAAGCACCTTAACCCCTATCTATCTGTCCCCGTCCCCACCTCCCCAAAATATTTTTTTTCCTGTGATAAGGCACTGATATTTGAGAGGGATTCAGTACCGGAAGTTGACTTGGTCAAAGATGACAAATATCCTAACATCCCACATTCCTTCTTGCCTCCCTAGCATCTGACAAGGTAGACCTAGAAAAGCACTGAATGAATGTGGTGAGATTTCGCAACCTCCCAGGACTTTGTTATTTTAAGTCTACAGATAGCAGGGCTTCTGTCTAAGGGATCCATGTACACCTTGCCAGAGAGGGAGTTAGATTCATACTACATGATCAGTAGTTTGTTGGATCTGCAGCTGTAGGAAAACGTTGTTTTGTCCTTCCTGCATAGCCTCAGGCAGCTTAGGTTTATTGGGTTGCTCCCATCACAGTACTCCCATTCCTCTGTGTTTATTTGTAAATTTAGTGCTCTACTGACTTGTAAATATCATTTTTCTCTTCTCCTAAGTCCTTTGCATAGTTTATTCAGAGCAATGTCCTTTTTGTATGGATACAAGAACACAGTATATGCTATGCTTTTGTAATGTGACTCTCAGTGTTATTTTCCTCCTGGGCATCTGTTCTCTTGACCTAAGCCTCAACTGCCCTTACTTCCTAGCAGCTGCAAAGGCAGGGGACTGGATGGAACCAGGGCAAGTGGTAAGCTATGTGCTACCCTGGCATGGAGATGGGCCTGGCCAAAGTGCCATAATACTTAACTATAATTTAAGAGCTTGGTCATGGACAAATGCTGTCACGATCCAAAAAAAGAAGTAACTAGATTCATATCCTGCTAAGATTAGGAAAGATTAATCTGTCCTGAGTGCTGTAGTATAAGTCTTGGCAATATGTTCTCAGGAGAGCTGCCCTACAAGCCTCAATGTTATCTCTTACTGTGTCCACACAAAAATAACTAGTATTAAGATGTTGATTGAGTTATTGGACTGAAGAAAGAAGAAAAACAACTTAAGAGGTATTTTGCTCCTGGGCAGTCAGGAAGGACTTTGGAATACTTTTTAGGTGGTGTTCCCTTTGAACCTGGTGGGCTTTCTTATGTTGATTTTGCTAGAGGTTTGGGTGCAATGTTGTGGAGAATGTTGTGGAGTTGGAGAGATGAGAGCTGGAGAGAGGGAGAGAGCTGGCAAGAGTGAGAAAGAATAGGGCAGCAAGATGGAGTGTTGAGAGACTAGCAAGGAGGACAGAGGGAAAAAATGTAGAATACAGGAGCAAGCACGTGGAGAGAGAGAGAGCCCAGGCTGCGAGATGGAGTGTGGAGAGATGAGAGGGAGTGACAGGAGGAGACGGGAATGAGGGGTGGTGTGAGACTAGAACGGGAGGCTCAGAGAGACTGGGGCAGGAGTGTGGGCAGAATAGAATAAAAGGCATCTGTTCAATCAACCAGCTTGGTCCTCGTTTTGTCCACAGTTTTCCCCATGACCTGGGCCGCCCCAGCTGGGTGAACGGCCCAGGGCCCCCCAGAACTCGAGTGGCTAGGGGAAGAGCAGTCGGGGCCTCAACCTGGCCGCCCCCAGAGATATTATACATACAGCAAATTATTTTGCAACCATTAGTAACAGGAAATATTCTGTTTGCTATCCCTTCCCCACAGCCTACTCCTTCTCCCTTGAGTGCTAGACTTTTCCTTCTTGACTCTACCTGGGAGATGTCACGCTGCCAAGTCCACCTGTTCCCTTTCCTGTCAAAGCAGCTCCACCTGCAAGCCAGAATACATGCGTCTGATCTTGGATTCTACTAGCTCTGACATTTCTCAGGGCCTTTTCTTCTGTATTAACTGATAAGTAACACTTAGAATAGAAAAGTGATCTTCACACCGTCTTCTAAAACATTACAGAATTAGGAAAAATGAGAGCTCAATCATACCTAATCAAGGAAGAATTTGCTATAAAATGTGTGTCTTTTGGTGGGGTAGCCAGACTCAGAAGTGCTCAGGACATACTCCTGGATCTGTGCTCAGAGATCACTCTTCGTAGAGCTTGGGGAACCAGATGGGGTGCTGGTGATCAAATTTGGGTCAGCTGCATTCAAAGCAAGTTTCTTACCTTCTGTACTGTTTCTCCAAATGTGTGTTTTAAATGCAGACTTTTTTGATGTGAAGACTCTAATTTTTTTTTTAAAAAAAAGAAGACAAGTTATTTTGTTCAATAACTCAGCCCTGTATAATTTTGTTATACTATGTATTTTATTATATCATATTATAAAATTGTTATACAATGTATTCCCTAAAGCTAAGGTAAAGGTAAAGGTAAAGGCCCTCCCGTTGATCGTCGATTTGCTCGAGCGGGCCCAGTAACGTCTCCATTGGAGACTTTGTTGTTACTGTGTCTGGCATATCGAATACTCTCGGTAGCTTGCCGGGCTCTCCGAGAGGGGCGGAGGAATCGAACTCGGGTCGGCCACCTTGGCCGCTTGTAAGGCGAACGCCCTACCCGCTGTGCTATCGCTCACAGAACACTTTTAGTCATGCTCAGATAGATATTTTCCAGGATATGTCTCAATGGGTAAAGCATGCCAAGTCATTTGTCATACGTCAATGTAAATTAATCAATTCAGGATTTTTATTCCCTCATGTTTAGCTATGTACATGCACAGAGCTCTGTGTATATCGCCCTATACATGCATATATTTATTTAAATCTATTATTGCTAAAATATTCCCTTTTAAAACATGATATGTTCTTACTCCTCAGAAAAGGTCTATATTTGGGCTTTGTAATGCATATGAATCATTGTGTTATGGGCTTGAGTCTGTCTCCACCATCTTCTGACAGGAAATGCTGACCAAATCCACAGCACTTTTAGTGTTGAAAGAATACAGGTCTTTTAAATAGGACTTCTATACACTGTAGCGCTGTAGCACTGTCCTCCAGTTGTTCGTCGATTTGCTCAAGCAGGATCAGTAATGTCTCCATTGTGAGATTTGTTGTTATTATTTTTGGCATATCGAGTATGCCATGGGGAGCTTGCCAGGCTCTGTCGTGTGGGCGGGATACTCTCAGTAGCTTGCCGGGCTCTCCAACAGGGACAGAGGAATCGAACCCAGGTCAGCTGCGTGCAAGGCAAATGCCCTGCCCGCTGTGCTATCGCTTCACCTCTGACGTTTTTAATAATTATTAAATAATAAACCACTTTTCCAGGGTCTTTTTCACCTGACTATTTTTGACACCTCCACAATTTAATTCCCTTGATGGCAATTACTGTAACTCTGCAGAAGAAAACCAACTGGAAGGAAGAATAACTGGTTGTTCCCAAACAAGCTTATACTATACACCAAGAGCGAAAAATGTTATTTTTTTCCCTACGATTATCCCTTGACAAATCCCTTCTCCCGGCTAAACAGCTCAACAGAAATAGAAACAATGGCTCGTCCCTCAATCTTGAAGATGATATGCTCAGCTAGAAACAGCTGATTTTTAGGGTTTGGGGGAAGGAGTTCTAATCAAGGTCAGACTGAAATTGTTTCATGCAGGCTTTGGATTTAGGTATGTTCTCTTGGACAGCCGAAAGACAGAGGAGACAAACTGGGGGATTGCAAAACCGTAATTAAAAAAATGGAACAAGTTATATACAAAATTTATGTTCATTATTTGCCATTTTCATTATTTTAATAATCATTGAACACAGAGACCTAACTTGAACATTTAAGACCCTCGTCACAGGAGGTTTGTTAGTAATCAGGAAGAAAAAATCAGCAAGAATGAATATTAATAGAAACCCCCTGGAATTCTGGGTCACAGCAGCTTTAGTTTCTACATCAGGTTGCTTGGCTCAGTGCTCTTCATTGAGCTAATGAGTACGCCCACTACCAGGACCACAGAGACACAAGAGCATCTTCAAGCACTTGCATACCTAGAACATCTCTGAGTGTCACAAGAATATGTGGTGAATTGCGCTCCAAGGGCAATCTTCAGCGACACTCAATTGCACTTGACACAGTGCTGTCGAATTATGTGCGTTCCATTTCTCTGGACTCCTGCCATGTCTCCCTGTGGTGCAGTGGTCATGGAATTCAGTTAGTCTTGTCTATGAAAATGACAGAAGATTATCTGAAGCAGGTAAGAGAAGAAATTGAGGAGCAGGGTGGGAAGATGGGAAGCAGGAAAGAAAACCAATTTATGTGCTCACATTTTCTCCCGACAAACAGCATCATTAACCCTTTCTGTCAGAACTCCAGGTGACTCAACCTTCACAGGAAGTTCTGTTCACGCTTCTCTCCATGTGCCTCACACTCAGAGACAAGCTTAGAAGAATGCACTTTTTTTGTTTGTTTTGGGTTGCGGGGGAGTAGGGCTTTCACTGGCTCTGTGCTCAAGAGACACCTCTGGAGGTGCTCAAGGGTGCATATACAAAGTGCCAGAATTTGAACCAGGGTCATGGCTGCACCCACTTGCTAAGCAAGTACCTTGACCTTTGAACTGTGCCTCTGGCCTAAAAGAAGCCAACTTTTAGCACCAGAGGAGAGCATGTGGCCAAGGTCATAAAGAAGCACCTCCCAGGACAAACTGGATCTTTCCATGGTGCTTTGCTTTGTCCTTATCTTCATTTCATTTTCATTTCTTTTGACTTGAGAGCTGTTCAAGCACTTCCTGCCACTTCACTTCCTCTTGCCCCTGTTCCCAACTGCTACTTCTTCATGTGACTCACCAGGAAAAACTTATGTGACCCTCCATGCTTTGCAGAGAAACTTCCAAGTCTTTCTTCCCTGACTTGTTACTTTTACAGACAAGGAAGCCAAGATACTTAGAAACTATCTAAGAAAAATTCCCTGGAAATTCATGCTCTGTAGGGAATGCCGGGAGTGCTCTAGCATCTTAGAAAGGCTAAAATCCAATGACCTTAGAAGAAATACTCAAATATATGTATTTTATGCATTTATACATGTGTTATACATATATGTATTATATATGGTTATTATATTCATTATTCTGTATGTTAACATTTTTGTTTATCATTTTTTTTATCATAAATACTATGCTTTATATATGGTCAGCACCTGCTCGAGCAAATCAACAATCAACGTGATGACAAGTGATACAAGTGATACATGGTCAGCATGATATATGTTTTACCACATGATTAAAGGTGTTACCTATACAAACATTCGATTGAAATGATCCTGATGGTTGTCTAGCTCCTAGCTTCTTAAGCTAGGGATCCTGACCCCATAGGTAGTTATATAGCTGAATGTGTGAAGAATTTATTTTAAAATCTATTAATGGTTTATCATCATTAGAGGTTTGATTTATATCACTGTCACTGTCTTCCCATTGTTCATCAATTTGCTCGAGTGGGTCCAGTAACATTGTGAGACTTTTTACTGTGTTTGGCATATCGAATACATCATGAGTAGCTTGCCAGGCTTTGCCGTGTGGGCGAGATACTCTTGGTAGCTTGCCGGCTCTCCAAGAGGGGTGGAAGAATCGAACTCAAGGCTGCGTGTAAGGCAAACGCCCTACCTGCTGTGCTATCGCTCCAGCTATCTTATTTTATTCAATTGATAGTGCGGCCAAACCCAGCAGTGCTAAGTGCTTACTCCAGTTTCTGTGCCCAAGGATTACCTCTGGTTAGTGCTCAGGGGACCACATGTGGTGCTAGAGATCAAACTGAGGTTGTCCACCTGTCGGGCAAGAGCCTTAACCCCATCTTATCTCTCCAGTGTCTGAGAGACCTATATTATATGCCAGAAGTTGTATTAAAAAAATGTCTTGGGTGGAAAGGGTTTGGAAGTGGAAGAAGTGTAAGCCACCCCAGTGTAGCTGAAAGAACCAGGTGACCCGAAGGCTTTCAGTCATGCCCATCTGGAGATGTGCATCTGTGCATCTGTGTAGTCACCTGACTCCTATGCTAGAAGATTCTCCAAGCCAATTATCCTGGAGTTCCTCATTCCAGGGTTATTCTTTAAGTTACATTAAGCTACTCAAGACACAAATCCTTAAGCCAGAGTAATGGGTCCTGAATGTGCTGATTTATAGGAGAGGGTGGCATGCCAAAATCTGGAGTTCCTCTCCCTGCCTTCTCCCAGATGCCCCAAACTGGCAAGGACCTTAGGTCAAAACACAGTAGGGCTATCTTTTCCCTGTGGTATCATATTTTACAATACAGTCTGAAGAATAGCTTTATATTAAGAAACAGATACTCAAGCTGGTTTTGGCAATAAGGAATTTATTGGAAGGATGCAGGAAACACTTGTGAAACCCCTTTGAGGAAATACATCTGGTCATTATGGAAACTAGAAAGTTACCAATCAGCTCTCTGGGTTCTGCTGCTTCTTGCAGACCTGCTCTGTTCTCTCTGTAGGCTTGCTTCCTTCCATGTTTCTTTGCTCTGCCATTTCCAAATCTATTCTAAACCCATGTGGACTGATAGCTCCAAGGCCAATAATGTGTGTCCCATATGTATTTGACACATATTTTTGAGCTGATTGGCTTAGCTCAGGTCAAGTGACCACTTCAGCCCTATAAGCTTTGACAGTGGGACAGGGTCAAGCTAGACAAAGAGAGCTACTTGGATCAGACCTACCTCTCCAGCACTGGGTGCTCAGGGCAGCGAGCCCAGCAGCTGTGTCAGGATCCTGGGGCAAGTGCTCTCTGATGAAATAATTCTAATCCTGATGGCAAGAAGTGGGGAGAAAACTAAGAGAAGCAGAAGAGCTCAATAATGGGAAGCTCATTATCACCCCGGAGGATGCTCTATGAAGTAGAGCTCTCCCTATGCCTGAAATAGGCAGGACATTCCTTTCTCCCTAAAGCTCAAACTGGACTAGATGGGCAGAACATTTCTCCTGTAAGACTGAAGAGGCACTGGTCCTGGTACTCTTCCTTTCCTGCCTCTTTCCCTGCCTCCTTCCCCACCTCTTGACCTGCCTTCCTCCTCCTTCCTCCCTTCTTCCTTCTTTCCCCCATCACTCCCTTCTTCCTTCCTTCTTTCCTTCCTTCCTTCCTTCCTTCCTTCCTTCCTTCCTTCCTTCCTTCCTTCCTTCTTTTCCCATGTGCCTATTTTAAGTCACATACCCATTCATAGATCATCTAGATTATAGAATGATTAAAAATGTCAGCATTTGTGTCCTTTAGCTCATGCTTGGTTCATTTTTTTGTGTAAGGGCCAAGCTGGGATACCAGATCCACGCTGAGAAAAGCCATTGAAACCCCCTTTCTCCGAGTGGCTTCTCTCGCTGCTGTGCTAAGGAACCAGAGCTTTGCTCCATAACCGCATATCTCGGCTAATGTCCAGACAGCCTGGAGAAGGGAATATAAGATAAATTTAATGTGAAAGAACATGAAATCTAATTCCACAGAAAATCTGCTACATAAATTATGAAGCATACGTCATAGTTACTCTGCTCTGACTTTGTCAACACTGCAAACTTGATATCAAAATAGAAATGAAATGCAAAAATTGCATGAAATAATTTACCTCAACCAAAGCATCATGTGTATTTTTAACAGTAAAGGGAGAGGAGACCTGAGGGCTTGTGGATATGTGTGTAGAAGGGAGGTTGAACTACAGTGCCTTGGGGTTCAGGCATTGGCTACATCCCACCTTCTTTGAGCTGACAATCAGAATATAAGATTTTGACTGCAACATATGTGACCTATGTTTTTTGCAAGACCTTCTAAAGTAGGCAATTCTTCTTAAACTATGTGTGTCTCTACTGAGAGTGAAGCCTTCAACTGCCACTTGATGCTCCTTTCCACTTGCTGGGAAGGAATTGGCCTGTCTGAGCTTCCTACTTTCTTCCTGACCATTAGCTCTGGCCTTTTTGTTACTCCAGGGTCCAACTTCTCCCATCCCCCATCACCATGCTCCTTGCCTGCCCTTTCAAGATGACAGTGATCTTGGCTGTGAGTTCCAGGTTACCCCTCTAGGGGCGCTTCTCACAGTAAAGCAGAGATTTGGCAAAGTGCAGGGATGAACAGTTGCAGGCCTAGGCAAATAGGAGCTGTACTTCACGGCCTGCAAGAACTAGGCAGAGGCAGCCCACAGGGACTGACTGTGACTGTCTTGCATTGTAACTCACTTGGTAGTCTTTCTGAAGCTTGTGGACTGAGGGTAAAGGACACTTATCCAAGAGAGGTTTGGTAAGTGCCCACATCATGAGAGTGGCAGTGAGAAATTTGGTTTCATTTCCTCTTTAACACTGTCTGATTGCCCTTGGCCCAAAGTTTTGTTAGGTGGTGTATCACATTAATTGACTTATGGATGCAGTATATGGTACTTTTACTATGTTGCTGAATTCACTTTGCTAATATTTTGAGGGTTTTAACATCTTCATCATGCATAGCACTGTCGCACTGTCGCACTGTCCTCCTGTTGTTCATCAATTTACTCGAGTGGGCCCAGCACACGTCTCCGTTGTGAGACTTGTTGTTACTGTGTTTGGCATATCGAATATGTCACGGGGAGCTTGCCAGGCTTTGCCATGTGGGCGAGATACTCTCGGTAGCTTGCCAGGCTCTCTCAGGTTGGCCAGGTCGGCCGCATGCAAGGCAAACACCCTACCTGCTGTGCTATTGCTCTAGCCCTCATCATGCATATTTTTCTATATTTTTCTTTTCTTGTAATGTTTTTACTTGGATCTGTCATCAGGGCAATGCTGGCCTACTGAAATGAGTATAGAACCATTTCTTCTTTTCTGTTTCTGGAAAAAGTTTAAGGAGTATTGGTATTAATTCTTCTTTAAATATTTGGTTAGAATTCACCAGAGAAACTCACCAGTGGGACTTTTTCTTTGTTGAGACATTTTTGATGACTGATTTGATTTCATAGTTGGTCTTTTAAAAGTTTCTATTTTTTCATTAACGTATCTTTGCATTAAAATCTGCTATGTATTATAGACTTAGAAAATTTACAGCTTTGATAGACCACTTTTCAAATGTTCAGTGTGACTAATTCACAAGTAGCTAATGATCACTCAAGGGGAGGGGAGGGGAATAGGGAGGAAGGGAAAGGAAGGAAGGGGAGAGGAAAAGAGGGAATGGGAGGGGAGGGGAGGGCTAGTTTAAAATATAGTTGAACACAGGCTTACTTAAAATTGTTGAACGATTTTTACCATGAATTTAGTGGGAACTCTAGTTGCTGGCTACAGTAGACTAGTGTTTAAGTATCCCAGTACATATGTTTATTTTAATAGTGCTTTATCTTATTGTACTTTGCAAATAATGTTTCATATGTTTTTCTTTTTTAACAAAGGGGAGGCTTACAGCAACCCCTACGCCAAGTATATTGGTACCATGTTTTAGTAGCATTTGTACACTTCATGTCTCTGTGTCATTTTAATTTTAAAAGAAATTATCATTATGGTGCCAGAGAGGCTGAATATTGGATAGGTTACTTGCCTTGAATAAAGCTGACCCAGGTTCAATCCTCAGCACTACCTCTGGTCACCTGAGCCCCACCAAGTGTGATCCCTGAGCACAGGCTCAAGAGTAAATCCTAAACACAGTTGGATAGCACTCACTGTCCTCCCGTTGTTCATCGATTTGCTTGAGTGGGCACCAGTAACGTCTCCATTGTGAGACTTATCATTACTGTTTTTGGCATATTGAATATACCACAGGGAGCTTGCCAGTGAAACACAGTTGGATATGGTACAAAAATAAAACAAAACAAAAAAATTCACATCAGGAGCTGGAGTGATAGTACAGCAGGTAGGACATTTGCCTTATACATCGCCTATCCATGTTTAATCGCCAACATCTCATAAGGTACCCTGTGTACTGCCAGGAGCAATCCCTGAGTGCATACTCAGGAGTAACCCCTCAGCATCACTAGGCATGATCCACAAAGCCTCCCGCGCCCAAAATCCCAACAAAAAACTCCACATCATTATTCTTATCTCTGCTGTGGCAATCTGTGTTCCAAGATCTTTGATATTACTATTGTAACTGTGTAGAATGACCCATGCCCATATAAGATAGAGAACCTGATGGTTAAATGCTGTGTGTGTTCTGACTGCTCCACTAGAACGAAGTTCCCTTTCTGTCACTTTCCACCTTCCACTGAATCTCTCTACTTTCTGAGACTTCACAATATTCAGCTTAGACCAGTAACTAACCTTACAATAAATTCTAAATTTTTGAGTCCTTCACTTCACATCAGAAGCTAGAAATGATGTACCTAGCAAGGCACATATAAAGTCAATGTAAGCTGAACTATAAGCCTCAAGTGACAATTAGTTACTCAAGTTTAAAGGGAAAGCAAACATTCTTGAAGGAAATAAATAATACTTCAGGGAACACACAAATGATAAAAACATAATGTGATGTGGAGAAAATGTGAGTGTTATATACTCAAAATACCAGTTACATTTCTCTATGTTTGTAGCAAACTATAGCTTAGAGAAATAAAAAAAAAATTATCCCCACTTAAATCATATACAAAAATATCAAATACTTAAGAATCAACTGTAGAACTGTAGCACTGTCCTCCCATTGTTAATCGATTTGTTCGAGCAGGCCCAGTAATGTCTCCATTGTGAGACTTGTTGCTACTGTGTTTGGAATGTCGAATACATCAGGGGTAGCTTGCCAGGCTTTGCCGTGCAGGTGAGATACTCTCGGTAGCTTGCTGGGCTTTCTGAGAGGGGCAGAGGAATCAACATATGATGTAAAAGATTATTAGATCAAAACTATTCTCCACTATTGAAAGAAATAGAAGATTCCAGGGGATGAAAAAAATATTTCGTGTTCATGGGTTGGAGGGATAAATTTTGTCAAAACCCAATTCTATCAAAACTGTTATACAGATTCAGTTCAATTCCCACAAAAAATTCTGATGACATTCTTCAAAGACTTAGAACAATCTCTATTAAAATATATATGGAATCATAAAATTTCCATTATAGGCAAAACTATCTTAAGAAAATGGAAAATGGGAGGTATTACCTTTCCTGGATTTAATTTTTATTATAAAATGATAGGAATCAAAAGAATGTAGCACTGAAATAAAGATAGACTCTCAGAAAAATGGAATAGAATTGAGAACCCAGAGATAAGCCTTCATATTTATAAGTAATTAATCTATGACAAAGGAGCTGGATACATGAAGTGGATCAAGGAAAACTTCTTCAATAAATGGTGTTGCCAAAACTGGATAACCACAGGCAAAATAAACTGGATCTTTATCTCATACAATATTCGAAAGTTAATTCAAAGTTGGTTTTGATTGCAAAACTCAGATTACCACAAAATGGGCAAGGGGAGAAAAGTGAACATCTTTTACAACACTGGAGGTAATGTAAGAACAAAGATGGAGGGTCTGGAGAATTTCAGTGATGGTAAAGGTGCAGTAACTATTCGTCAAAATCATTTAAATTTATGCTATTATACTAATGCTACTTAAATTATAATGAAAAATTATATTGATTACCCAAATTACCTAAACAACAATACAAATAAATAAATTAAAAATGGGCTCAAATAGTTGAAGTTAAAAACAATAAGAAAATAAACAAATAAAGCTTCAAAATAAAGATCTAGAAGTTAGACTAGAATCCCATAAAATACACTGGTGGCGGTAAGTTGACTTGGGTGATGGGATTAGTGCTATAATATTGCAATTCTAGACCTCAATTATCAATGAAACTTTATCAATCACAGTTCTTGAAATAAAAAATATTTATAAAGGTAATATATATTTATATATTTTTACATAGGCAGCATTCTCCAAAATATGGGCCTCAGAAGTGTCTACAGTGATTTTGACTCCAGTAGCAAAAATAAGAAATCAAAACCAGAAAATGGTACATAAAATTTAAAAGATTTTACTTTTTACTATGGTTAGCACCATAGATATTGTGTAGACGGTAAGGCATTCATCTTGTACCCAGCTTACCCAAGTTTGATCCCTGGAACCCCTGACACCACATATAGTCACTGAACCAGTGAGGAATGATCCCTGAGACCTGAATCAAGAGTCAGGAGTAAGAACTATTGGGTATGGGCCAAAACAAGAACAAAGTAAGTAAAATAAAATAAATTAAATGGGTTCAAATAAAAAAAACCTTACTGAACAAAAGAAAATATTTATAACAATGCACCTGAAAAGAGGCTAGTAACCAAGAAGTATAGAGCACTCACAAACCTCAACAATAAAAATAGCCAGTAACACCATCCACATATGGATGGCCAGTCGGAATAAGCAAAAGTGTTTATCATCACTCTCAGGTAAACAAATCCAAACAACCACTAGAAACAATAACGAGGAGTGAGAAAATACAAAGTGAAATTAATTGCAGTGCATCGTGCTAATAATGTTTGGATCTCTAGAACTGTACAGCCTGGAGAATTGTTGGGTGAAACCCCAGAAGCTCCAGAGGTGGGTCCAGGGCCATCAGCACCACTTACACAAGCTGCACCATATCCTTGGGTCCTTATGTTGAGTCAAATGCTTGGTTGGTTGAAAATCAGCAGGAAGGACTTCTGGATGTCCTGAGCTGCAAATGGAAGACTCTCCCAATTCCCCCTCCCCAACACACACAGACAAAAAAAATCCATCAAAATCACAATACCCAAACTGTAATAACCAAATATGAAAAGTGCCTATCAGGATGGCAGTCTGAGGGTGGGGCTTAAGGAGGAGGGTGAAGAGTGGGTAGGAAAGGGAATCTTGGAATACTGATGGAGGGAAGTTGACACTGGTGGTACCAACAATGATATAACATCATATGTCAAAATCCCAACTATGAATAACTTTGTAACTCATGATGCTTTAATAAAATAAAATTTGGAAAAAAAAATTCTAATGAGACCGAAGAAAATGGCGTATATCAAAAGGATGGAAATAATCATTGTTAACTGGGATGTGTTTTGAAAGGATCCTGTATTCACTGTTGGCAAAACTATTGCCTGGTTCAGGAACTATGTATACCATTATGAAGATTTCTCCAAAAACTAAGAATAGAGCTCCCATGTGACCCACAACTTCTTCAAATTTATACCTAAATATAAAAACATCAATTTGAAAATACATATGCACCCCTTCTCATTATAGCACTTAGTACAATATTCAGACTATGGAGCCAACCCAAATGTTCAAAAAAGATGATTGGATAAGGAAGCTGTGGAATACATACTCAATAGAATACTATGTAGCCATAAAAAAGATGAAGTTTCGCCATTTGCTGCATTGTGGAGGAGACTGGTGGATATTCTGTTAAACAAAATTAATCAAAGTGAAAAGGACAAATGAAAGATGGTCTCACACATCTGTAATATATATACAAATAAAGAGAATACACAATATTGAATTAAGTCAAATCCTTAACCTTGTATTAAAAAACAGATTTCCAACTAGTGCGGGGTGGGTGGTGGAAAGAATAGATGGACTGAAGGAACATAGAGATATTGGTGGAGGGTCTTAGGCACTGTTGGTGGTGTATGCAGTAAATTTGTACATAAAAACCATAAATATTAACACTATTATAACCTGGATTCCAGCAATAATAGTATAATTAAAAAGAAAGTATCCATAGTCTGGATTGAAGGTCATACCAGTCATGATATTTATTTTAGCCAAAGCGTAAAGAGAGTCCCTAAATTTCTTTAATTCCATAAAGGATGAGTTGAGAAAGCTGCAAAAAGGGTTGAATATAATAGAATTTAATTCTCCAGAAAGCAGAAAGTGCTGATGTAGAAATTGCAACAAATTATCTAGAAGCTTGAGCTAAAATTATTGATGAAGGTAGAAGCACTAAGCAACATATTTTCAAGGTATCATGAAACACTGTTCTTTTGAGAGTTGTCATTTAAGACTCTCATAGCTAGAAACGTCAAAATAGTGATCCAAAATTTTGGAGACCTAGAAATAGCATGGCAGTTAGGGAACTTGCCTTGTATGCACCTGACCCAGCTTCAATTCACAGCATCCCATGTGGTCCCCCAAGTCTTCTCCAAGTCCAGGGACAGGAGTGACCTCTGAACACTGCCAGATGGGGCAATAAAACTTTAAAAAAAGTTTCAAAGAATAGGGTGTCTTTCTGTGTAGGATCTAATGAAGTCAGTGACTTGAATTTGAAGGCATTGATCATTTGCCAGTGTGAAAGCACAGGAGTCCTTTAAAATTACACTAAATCTACTCTGCCTGTGCTTTATCAGTGGAACCACAAAGCCTGAAAGACAGCACATGTGTTTGCAATATGGTTTACTGATTATTTTAAGGTCAATATTGAGACATACTGATCAGAAAAAATAATAATATTGTTATAAAATATTATTGCTTGTCAACAATGTACCTGGATATCTAAATGGTTTAATAGATATAAAAGAAACAAATATTCCCAAGTCTGTTAATACAATATCCATTATGTAGCCCATGGATTAAGGAGTGATTTTGATTTTCAAGTTTTATTATTGAAGAAATAGATTGCACAAGGCTATAACTGCCTTAAACCGTGAGTCTGGCCAAGGTATTAGATGGGTTTGGGTAAAGTAAATTGAAAACCTTCTGGAACAGATTTAACATTCTAGATTCCATTAAGATCATTTGTGATTCATTGAAGGAGGCCCAAGTATCACTGTGAGCTTGGAAGAAATTTGTGCCAAGCCCCATGGGTAATTTTGAGTGTGCCAAGGTTTTAGTGGAGAAAATAATGCCTAGGTGTTATTTAGGCAGAAAAAAGAGCTTGAATTAGATGTAGAATGTGTATGTGTAGATGTGACCTAATTTCTCTAAGTTCATGGTGAAACAAACAGTGAGGAGTATTTCTCTTCCTTCCTTCCTTCCTTCCTTCCTTCCTCCCTCCTTCCTTCCTTCTTCCCTTCCTTCCTTTGCTCCCTCCACTCCTGCCTTCCCTCCCTCTACTCCTTCCTTCCTTTTATCCATCCTTCCTTTATTCCTTCTTCCTTCCTTCCTTCCTTCCTTCCTTCCTTCCTTCCTTCCTCCCTCCTTCCTTCCTTCTTCCCTTCCTTCCTTTGCTCCCTCCACTCCTGCCTTCCCTCCCTCTACTCCTGCCTTCCCTCCCTCTACTCCTTCCTTCCTTTTATCCATCCTTCCTTCATTCCTTCTTCCTTCCTTCCTTCCTTCCTTCCTTCCTTCCTTCTTCCTCCTTCCTTCCTTCTTCCCTTCCTTCCTTTGCTCCCTCCACTCCTGCCTTCCCTCCCTCTACTCCTTCCTTCCTTTTGTCCTTCTTCCTTTCTTCCTTCCTTCCTTCCTTCCTTCCTTCCTTCCTTCCTTCCTTCCTTCCTTCCTTCTTTCCTTCCTTTTTGGGACTGAGAACTTTGAGAGGCATTCATGTGAAGATGGTGGTGGAGCACTCGTGAATTTAATTAGTACCCGTAGAAGAGGCCAGGGAGCTAGCTAACTACTCTTCTCATTATGGTAGGATACATCAGGAAGGTGGTCAGCCAATCAGGAAAGGAGCTTTCAATAGGATTTCACCTAACAGATCTCCTCTGCCATTCGTTTTTGCCTCCAGATATGTGAGCAATGTTTTTCAGTATCTGGTACCAAGATATGACAACCCTAAAATGCTAAAGACACAGTTGTCTCTTTAGAGTTTTTACAGGGGTAGACAATAAAGCTCATACAGCAAGTATGGGCTGCTGAGACTTCTTTTCTTTCTTTTTTAATTTTTATTAGTGAAACACCATGAGGTACAGTTGTAGACTTACAATGTTTTGTGCTTGGGTTTCAGTTATACAATGACCGAGTACCCATCTCTCCACCAGTGCCCATTCTCCACCTCCAGTGCTCCCAGAATCCCTCCCACCCCCATCCCCCATCCCACCCCACCCCTGTAGCAGGGTATTCCCTTTTGTTTTCTCTCTCCTTTTGGATGCTGTGGTTTGCAAAAGAAGCATTGAGTTTCAATCATGTTCGGTCTATATTCTACTTTCGGCATGCATCTCTCATCCGGGGGGAGCTCCTCCCAACACCCTTTATTTGGTGCTCCCTTCTCTATAGGAGCTGCCTTTACCCCTAGCATGTGCACTGGCCTCCAAGCCATGGAGTGAACCTCCTGGTACTTTTCTTGGCTATTCTTGGGTGTTAGTCTCCCAATTTGTTACTTTATATTCCCCGGATGAATGCCATCTTTCTATGTCTGTCCCTCTTTTTCTGACTCATTTCGCTTAGCATGAAACTTTCCATGTAGTACCACTTGTATGTAAATTTCATGACTTCATATTTCTAGCAGCTGCATAGTACTCCATTGTGTAGATGTACCAAAGTTTCTTTAACCAGTCATCTGTTCTCGGGCACTCAGGTTTTTTCCAGATTTTGACTATTGTAAATAGTGCAGCAATGAACATAGAAGTGCAAATGTCATTTCGACTGTACTTTTTTGCCTCTCTGGGATATATTCTCAGGAGTGGTATAGCTAGGTCAAATGGGAGCTCAATTTCTAATTTTTGGAGAATCGTCCATACTGTTTTCCAAAAGGGCTGAACAACTCGGCATCCTCACCAGCAGTGAAGGGGAGTCCCTTTCTCGCCACATCCACGCCAAACCCAGTTGTTTTTGTTCTTTTGGATGTGGACCAGTCTCTGTGGTGTGAGATGATATCTCATTGTTGTTTTGATCTATATCTCCCTGATGATTAGTGATGTAGAGCATTTTCTCATGTGTCTTCTAATCATTCGAATTTCTTCTTTCAAAAAGTTTCTGTTCATTTCATCACCACATTTTTTGATGGGGTTAGATGCTTTCTTCTTGTAGAGTTCAACCAGTGCTTTGTATATCCTTAATATTAACCCCTTATCATATGGGTATTGGGTAAATATCCTTTCTCATTCTGTAGATTGTCTTTGTATTCTGGTCACTGTATCTTTTGAAGTGCAGAAGCTTCTTAACTTAAAATAATCCCATTTGTTTATCTCTGTTTCCACTTGGTTGGTCAGTGGAGTGTCGTCTTTGAAGATAGACTCAATATTGTGGAGGGTTTTGCCGACCTTGTCTTCAATGTACCTTATGGATTTTGGCCTGATGTTGAGATCTTTAAATGTGCGAGGAATGTGCGAGGAACACCAAGAGAGAGATAGCCACAAAAAATCGCCTATCTTCGAAAACTCTTGAGCTAATTCGCCAGTGTGGTTTGGCGCATGCCTCATGCAACTGCAAGCTAACGTCTGAGCTCGCAAAGCAGTGCAGAGATGCGATCAAGAAAGACCTCAAAGAGAGAAGAGCAGAAGTACTGGTAGATGTGGCAGAAGCCAGGAAAAGTATTCGTAACGCCCGCCTGTCCTTCGCCAACTACAAGACCAAGATGACTGCCCTCCGACATCCTGATGGATCCATCACATCCTCCAGAACGGCAATGGAGAAGATTATCCATGACTTCTACTCAAATCTCTTCGATAGCCATGTCCACTTGCTGACATACCAAATTCCACAGGATGGATATGTCGTTCCCAACGTTCTCCCTTCTGAAATCCGACACGCCATTTTGTCGGTAAAGAAACAAACAGCAACCGGCCCAGACAAGGTCAGACCTGAACACCTGAAGAACCTGCCATCAGTACTCATCAATACACTGGCTCGGCTCTTCACTCGCTACCTGTCTGAATGCAAGGTTCCGTCCCAATGGAAAACCAGCAGGACCGTACTACTATTCAAGAAGGGAGACATCCATGACATTGGCAACTATCGCCCGATCTGCCTATTGTCTGTCATCTACAAGTTGTTCACTCGAGTCATCCTAAATAGGATTGGCAGAACACTAGACGAAGGACAACCATGCGAGCAAGCCGGGTTCCGCAAAGGATTCAGCACCACCGACCATATCCACACGATAACCAAGCTCATTGAGGTTTCTCGGGAGTTCAAGATGCCGCTCTGTTTAACGTTCATTGATTTAAAGAAGGCCTTTGATTCTGTTGAGACGGAAGCGGTCATTGAAGCCCTAGCCAATCAGGGCATTCAAGCCCAATACATCAGGATCCTCCGTGAGCTGTATTGCGGATTCACTACCAGGATCTCACCATTATACAAAGAAGTGATCGTTGATGTCAAGAGAGGGGTGCGGCAGGGTGATACCATTTCACCGAAACTCTTCAGTGCCACCCTCGAGAACATCATGCGACTACTGGAGTGGGAAGGAATGGGAGTGAAGATAGATGGTCGGCAACTACACCACCTCCGCTTTGCTGATGACATTGTTTTAATAACACCAAACATCAGCCAAGCGGCACAAATGCTGGCCAACTTTGACCGTGAGTGTGGAAAGGTAGGACTACAGCTGAATCTTACAAAGACAATGTTTATGAGAAAGAGCCTTGTTCCCGACACCTCATTCGCTCTCAACGGAACGACCATCTCCAAATGCAACAGCTATGTGTACCTAGGTCGAGAGGTCAACATGACAAATGACCTGGCACCCGAGCTGTGCAGGAGGAAGAGAGCGGCTTGGAACGCCTTCAAGAACGTTGAAGAAATAGCTAAGAGGATGAAGAACCTCCGGCTCTGGGCACATCTCTTTGATTTCACTGTTATTCCTGCATTAACATATGCCTCAGAGACCTGGGCCCTACGCAAACAAGATGAGAACGCTATTCAGGTCTCCCAAAGAAGAATAGAAAGAGCTATGCTTGGAATATCACGTTTCACTCAAATGAGAGAAAGAATCCGGAGTTCTGACATCCGTCGACGATCAAGGATCAGGGACGCTGTCTCATTTGCCAAGGTGTCAAAAATCAGATGGGCTGGTCACGTAATGAGATTTAAAGACGACCGCTGGACTAGAGCTGTTACCTACTGGATTCCACGGGATGTCAAAAGACCGCGTGGCCGCCCACCTACCAGATGGTCAGACTTCTTCATCAAGATCATGAACGATCGGTTTGAGGCTCTTCGTGTTCCCAGAGCGAACAGATGCCATTGGGCTACACTAGCATGCGACAGGGACAAATGGAGACGTTACTGGCACCCGCTCAAGCAAATCGATGACTAACGGGAAGTTAAGTGATTAAGTGAAGTGATTAAGTTGAGATCTTTAATCCATTCTTATCTGAGTTTTGTGCATGGTGTTTTGTCGAGGTCTAAGCCAATTTTTTTTACATATGGTTGTCCAGTTATGCCAGCACCATTTGTTAGAGGGTTTCCTTGTTCCACTTCACATTTCTTGCTCCCTTATCAAAGATTAGATGTTCATACATTTGGGGTTGTGTGTACGGATATTCCACCCTGTTCCATTGTTCTGCGGTCATCACCAAAATTGGTTTTGAAGGAACTTTTCTCAAGATAGTCAAAGCCATGTATGACAAACCCCTGGCAAGCATTATCCTCAATGGGGAAAAACTAAGGGCCTTTCCTCTAAGATCAGGAACAAGATAAGGATGCCCACTATCACCACTTCTGTTTAACACAGTGCTGGAAGTACTTGCAATAGCGATTAGGCAAGAAAAAGACATTAAAGGCATCCAGATGGGAAAATAAGAAATCAAGACCTCACTATTTGCAGATTATAGGATACTATATCTAGAGAATCCTAAATACTCTGCCAAGAAACTCCTAGAAACAATTGAATTGTACAGTAAAATCGCAGGCTATAAAAGCAATGCCCCAAAATCCATGGCCTTCCTATATGCAAATAATGAGAGAGAGGAAAGTGACATGAAAGAAATAATCCCAGTTACAATTGTGCCCTAGAAAATCAAATACCTTGGAATCAGCCTAACTAAAGAGGTAAAGGACCTCTACAATGAAAACTACAAAACGCTACTCCATGAAATTAAAGAGGTCACAAGAAATGGAAACATATTCCCTGCTCATGGATAGGAAGAATTAACATTGTCAAAATGGCAATGCTTCCGAAAGCATTATACAGATTCAAAGTGATCGCTATGAGGATACCCATGAAATTCTTGAAAGAAATAGATCAAGCATTCCTGAAATTCCATATGGAATAGCAAATACCCACGAATAGCTAATGCTGAGACTTCTTTTATAGCCTATTAGGGATTTACAATATAAAATAATGGGGTAAAGTCTAAAGAAGCTATCCATGGCTATGGCTGAGTTAAGTCATTATTAGCTGAATTCCACAGAATTAACTAAATTCGCAAAAGAATTATTACTTGATAGTAAAGATATTTACTATCTGGCCCCTTGTAGCAAAGGCTTACTACCAACCTTTGGGTGTAAAGTCACAAGAAATAATATAGGATACCCAGCTAAAATTTTTATTAGATAGAAAATAAGAAATTTTAATGTCTCATAAATGATATGGAACATACTTACAATAAACACATTTATTCTTCTTGTGAAATTTGAGGATAACTGGGCCACACCTGAAAGTGAGCAAAGAGTATTCGTGGCTTTATTTTGAGGAGTGACCCTTGGTGGTACTTGGGGCTATATGTGATGCCTGGGATTTGAACTGGGGTCAGCAGAAAGCAAGATAAGTGACACTTCCCACCTTAAAATTTTTCTAAAATTCTTTTAGGTACCCACAATCTGTACTTTTTATTTGCAGATATTTTTTTATCTAAACATAACTAGAATTTGGTTATTTGGCCACAGGAAGGGCAGATCAAGATCTTGGTCTTTTAACAAAGCAGGAAATTGTCCTGAGAAGTTCACCGTAGAACTTGTAGTTTCTTCAGATCAGCAATACATATTTTTGACACCACCATTTTAATTTTGAACTTTATTCAAAGGCCCTTGGAGTGGTAAAGTCTGCTTAAATAGTTAATGGAAGAGTGATTTGAATAATACTGAACTATGTTTAAGAAGATATCATCCTTCAAGCTCCATAAAATGTAGTCTTGCTTTTATATTAAAATAGTAGAAACACGTGTGTAGCACACATTTTCAAGTACATTTCCTTGTACCCTATCAATAGCTTTTGATACTTTTCATATTAATTTTTTACAGTACCAGAAATAAAAATTTAATTTTTAACCTTTGCACAGGTAATAGCAAAATTCACTTAAAAGACGTCAACTCTCATATATCTCACTCAATAAATTAAGTCAAAATTAAGCTTCTGCAAAAACAGTTTTCGTCTTCTCTATTTGTTCTGAGTGCAAGCACTTTGTTTTTCTGTAGAGACTGAAAAGAAATTTCTCTTCAGCCAAACATGAGTACACTTATGTAAGATGCAGGTAAGTTCTCCATTACCATCTGGGCCCTGGGCCGTTAATATTTGATGCACTCCTCATCATCTCTGTTTGTGTAATTTGTCAACGCCCAACAGGTCCTCTGCCAGCTATGCATTAAAACTATTTTCAAAATATGTCATTGTCAGCCCTTGGCATACTCATTACTTATTAAGATAAGAGGCCGGATGAGGCGAGCAGAAGGTGGCTTGCTTACTTAAACACACTTGACTTAACTGCAGGGGAATCAAGCCATCTTGAAGGTCCAGGAAGGAAAAGGTGATAGGGACTCCATCCCCTCTTTTTTTGTGCTAAATTGGAAAAAAATGAGACCCAGGGAGAGGAGGGGACTTGTCCAAGGTCATGCAAGAATTTTATGGCAAAGCTACAGTTAGAACTCAAGTTTCAGTCCTTGTCTCCCCTCCCATCCTTCATCACATTTTCCACTATAAACAGAGTTGAAAACAACACAACTCCTTAGATATGATCTCTTCAAAAACCTGTATCTAGTGTCATCTCAGGAACAACTGAAGCAGTGTTTTCCAAGTATGGAACATACTTCCAATGCGCTCAAGATAGTGTAAAATATTTAATGATATTTTTTCATTTCAGTGATTTATTTGTTTTAACATATATCAAACTTATGTCATGGAGGGATGTGCATAAACCCATAAATAAGTAGAGGTCACTGCTCAATCATAAATTGGGATTTTATTTAAAATCCCTTTACACATAGTGATTGAAGTACACGTGCAATTAATGAAATATGTATGAATCTAATTTTAAAATCACTTTTCATAATCAACGTTGGTTTTTTTTTCAACGTTGACATTTTAAATATAGGAATTACCATTCTGCAACTGAAATGAAAATCCAGGGGGTTCAAAGTGAAAGAATAATAAAGGTGAAATTTGAAGAAACAATATTTAGGAGAATCCCAACTTATAATACTTAATTAAATTTTATATAAGTTTTAATAGCAGTTTAAAAGTATAATATAAAACTTATAACAGTAAATATAAACATTTATGACCTTAGTACACATTTTGGCTTCTTCTCCATTTGTTCTGATTTTGTATATATATGATATATATACAAAATCACTGTCACTGTCCTCCCGTTGTTCATCGATTTGCTCGAGCGGGCCCAGTAACGACTCCATTGGAGACTTTGTTGTTACTGTGTTTGGCATATCGAATACATCACGGGTAGCTTGCCAGGCTCTGCCGAGCGGGCGAGATACTCTCAGTAGCTTGCCGGGCTCTCCGAGAGGGGCAGAGGAATCGAACTCGGGTCGGCCATGTTGGCTGCGTGCAAGGCAAATGCCCTACCGCTGTGCTATCCCTCCAGCACATATACTAAAATTGGAACAATACAGAGAAGATTAGCATGACCCCTGTGCAAGGATGACACGCAAATATACAAAATCAGAAAGTTGTAAAATAAAAATTGTTAAAATGGTCCATGTTTTGCTTGAGTGTCTTGTCTCTGAGACCCCAGTTGCCCATATATTCTTGTATTCCCCGCAACAATTTTAGAAAATTTAAACCAAAGTATTCACAATGCTCTGGATCTATGTACTCACCAACCCTGGGATAGCTGAACTCTTTTGGAAGCCCACAGCCTGCTTGACTTAGCCAATGAGTTGAAACAGTAATAGTGGAAATTCCAGGCATCATTTACAAGTGGCAAGAGGTATTTGCAAGCCCAGTAGGCCTGCAGTGTATGCCTGCCAATCCATGCAAAACAAAGCTAACTATAGATTCTCAGGGTTATAATTGGTCAGGTGGGTGTTTGATTACAGAGGCAGTTTCAGAATCCTAATATTTTCTTTTTAGCGATTTCAAGACCAAACAAAGGTTGAGAACTGTAGATTTTTACAGACACACAAAGCAATAACAAGTGATTTAAAATATATGAGAACAATGTCACTGGACTCTGGAGAACAGCTTTGTTTCATTACCTAATTAAACAACTACTAATTAATTAAAGGAAGCAGTAGCAAGCATTCAACATTTATTCATTCATTTAACAAATTTTAATTGCGTGTCCTTTTATGCTTTTAGACTGAGTATATAATGGAGAATCATTACCTTCTTTGTGGAACAAGCAAATATTGACGTCCTCAAACAGTGTAGAGTATATATGGAAATAAGAAAGCACCACACAGTGTGTGTCTATGTGTGTATGTGTGTTTATGTGTGTGTGTGCAAGTATAGCTGTGTAGTGTAGTATTAATGTCACTGTAAGAGATGGTAGAAGAGTTTGATGAGGTTAAGAATATTAATTCCTAAAAATTATCTTGACCAATTGATTAACCCAAGTAGCCTTCATTAACACCAAATTGTGTAGTAGAGTCATATCTCCATAAATACTTTGATTTATTTTTAAATGCTTTACAAAAGTCATAAGTCCAGGCAAGATATAATGACTTAAGTAGAAAGATACAAAAAATACTGGATGAGTAGAGGTACGTGAATCTTTGTTCCTTAAATCTGTAGATAGCAATTGCTGCATTTTAGTACATGATGACTTTCAATGTTGGTTGCCCTCTGTCTTCCATATCAGCATCACAGAGAGGGAAATTAGGGTTCTATGGCTAAATCAAGAAAACTGAGATGAGAAGTCCTATGGAACCCAGATAATGTGGAACTTTGTGACCATAGACTCTGGGCTCAACGGGACCCAGGAGCGGAGATGCTCTGCTCATTTCCACCAGTCTCCGGAAACCCAGGTATCACACCCATAAGCCACCTCCTGAGGGCACCAGGTAATCTCCAGATCACCATCCAGATCACACGGCTATTTCTCCCAGAAGGGAGCATAACATGAGGCCTCCATAGCCATGTCACCGTACTCCATGCCAAGCTGTTTCACTCGGGGCACCCCAGGGGGGGGGCGAGTGAGAGCCCTCCCCACCCCAAGGGACCCAGTCCTAGCAGCTGAAAACCTCCCAACCCAATCACTGCCACCCTCAATATTGCTCCCCACATGCTCAGGTTGAACCTCACATATGAGTGAACATATTCCTGGACTGCGTGACCACGAAAGCAGTAGCACGACACATCATAAAACACTCTGTACCCATTCTCCATAATTACCACACCATATTTGATGGGGTTCAGATAGTAGGCAACAACTCATAGAGGGAAAATATATATACATATTTTCAAATATATATATATATATATATATAGCAAAGTTTACATCACCCAAACTTTATCAACATGTTAGTGATATCCTATAGAATGTCTTAATGGCTCCTGCCAAAATAGAACAATTTTCACAGTTTCCTATATGAACACTTTTTTTGTAAGCATGTTCAGCAGTTCTTCATAACAGACAATACAAAATATATTATTTCAGTTGTGTTTGGGACAGGGATTGGGGCTTGGGATGGAAACATCCTGAATTTGGTGGCGGGAAGGTGTTATGGTGGTGGGATTGGTATTTGAATATTAAATGTAATCAAATATTGTGAACTAACTTATAAAATTTTTTAAAAACTTAAAAATAAAGAAAACTGAGAGGTTTCATTCATGTGTGTCTTACTCTGATAAGGCTTAAGAATGACCTGGGCAGGTACAACTTCACCATTTTCATCTGAGGTAAAATAGGACAGTAGAGAACATGGAAAACCAGAAGGTTATATTGAACAATGGTGTAGCTACCTGTGACATTTGGCAGGAAGTATCTAGAGGAGATGGAGAGAGACTCAAGTGGCCAGGTAGTAGTGCTGCCCTCTTTAGTGCATTGTGGAATTGAGGAAAGACTAGAGTGGGCGCATATAATTATTTGAAAACAAATTATGTGCCATCCGTGGAGACAATCAGCTTCTTGGCTGCCTTTCTAGAAGCAAGGTAACCACCAGCTGACCATATAGATAAATCTCAGCATATTAAAACTTCATTAGTAGCTTGAAAAGAAGAAATTTGACTGCACCCATGTGATCCCAAGAGTTCAAGCACCCAACCCAGTCTTGGTTCTGTACACAATCTGGGCCTTTATAAAGTTCCTGGTCCAGAAATACTGCACAGTGGTTAAAGCACTTGCCATGCACACAGATGACCCAATTTTTAACCCTTATATACCATTGGTTCTCTGAGCACTAACTGAAGTGATCCCGGAGTACAGAGTCAGCAGTAAGCTCTGTGAGGAAGGAAGGAAGGAAGGAAGGAAGGAAGGAAGGAAGGAAGGAAGGAAGGGAGGGAGGGAGGGAGGAAGGGAGGGAGGGAGGACAGGGAAGAGAAGGAAGGGAAGGAAGGGAAGGAAAGAAGGTGAAAGGAAGGATGGAAGGAAGGATGGAAGGAAGGAAGAAAGGAAAGAAGGTGAAAGGAAGGATGGAAGGAAAGAAGAAGGAAGGAAGGAAGGAAGGAAGGAAGGAAGGGAGGGAGGGAGGGAGGGAGGGAGGGGGGACAGGGAAGAGAAGGAAGGGAAGGAAGGGAAGGAAAGAAGGTGAAAGGAAGGATGGAAGGAAGGATGGAAGGAAGGAAGAAAGGAAAGAAGGTGAAAGGAAGGATGGAAGGAAAGAAGGAAGGAAGGAAGGAAGGAAGGAAGGAAGGAAGGAAGGAAGGAAGGAAGGAAGGAAGGGTGAAAGACCCAATACAGGAGTCTGAAGCAAGGAAAGACCTTGAAGGGGACTTTTGGCTCATATTTAAGGACTTTTGGACTGGGTGATGATGGAAACAAGGTAGAGAAGCTAGAGATTTGCCGTTGAGCATCTCCTGGCATCTTAGGGTAGCCTTAACATTTCAGGGAGAGAAGCTTGCTACCCAACCTGTGAATGGAAGAAAACCCTCTGCTTCTATGAGCTAGTCTTTGCTAACAACAAATCAGAGGCTTAGAACCCAAATCTTCTCAGAGGACCATAGATTGATCCAAAAGGGCAAGTTAGATTCTTGTCTGTGGTAGATAGGTATGTGTCCCTAGCATCTGAGATGGTTAGATCATGCGATACTGAAGATTGGTAAGGAAGAGACATCAGATCCTGTCCAGTGTGCTTCCCAAGGATCCTCTGTAAAGGATGGATTTATGGGAGGCCCTTATGTATTCAGACGCCAGTCCTGGGTGTTGAAGGAGGACCCAGGGGCAGTAAGAAGTGAACTCCCTAAACAGACTGACCACCTGCTCTCTAAGTTACCAGCCAGAAGGAGATAGAGCTTTCTTCCTTTATTTAGCAATACCAAGTCAGGAATTCCTAAAGAAGGTAGGGGTAGGGTTGTACAAGGCACAAAATGAACAATAGTGGGGACCAAGGGAGCAAGAGGACAGAGCTGTGCTTAAGTGTATGCATTCATCAAGAATTGGTTATTTAACAAACCTATGCTATTAGACAAACTGTGCTAATTACCTTATCTATCTTCTCCTGCATCTAATTCTTCCAACATGCCTAGAGATGCTCCTAGTCCTATATTACTTGTGAGGAAACTGAACTAAAGGATGTTAGGTACCTTCCTAAAGTCACTCACTGAAACACACTGCAGTGAGAAACCAGGCTTGGACCATTTCTCAAGGAGAGTGTGATTGCTTCCTTTTTGTTCTTCAGGGGTTTTTGTTTTTCTGCTCTGCTGTTTGAGAGTTTTTATCCACCAGAACCAGAGTTGAAGTGTGTTTTTTCCAGAGAGATTTTGTGTATAACATGGGAAGAAAGAAGACTTGGGGAGGGGGCGGGGAGGAGGTAAAAGAGGGTAATTGGAAGAAGTGTATTTAGGAATAAACACACACAGCAACAAACAGTAAGATGATTTTCTATATTTTCTTAACAGGAGTTTCCACAGAAAATAGATTTGGCATTATTTCATCACTTTAGATTCCTGGTGGTAATGAAGCATAGTAGTGTGGTCAAATAGGAAGAGCTTGAGTTCTTCATTCAGGACTGAATTTAGGTCGCTGGTCTTTGGCCCTGGGTAGTTACTTCGCCCCTGAACAATTAGGAAGTAAGAATAACTACCTGTGTTGTTCTTATGAAATAAAGTTATCTCATGGTCAGCTAAGCATAATACCAAGTTGGTTTTTATTTTAAAATTTCTATATGTATTAATATGTGTTAATGGAATAAAAGACAACTTCATTCTTTACTGGTCTCCTTGGGAGATGACAAGGAAGTAGATTCATACACTTAGCACTGTAGCACTGTCCTCCCATTGTTCATTGATTTGCTTGAGAAGGCACCAGTAATGTCTTCATTGTGAGACTTGTTGTTACTGTTTTTGGCATATCGAATACATCACAGGGGGCTTGTCAGGCTCTGCCGTGCAGGTGGAATACTCTCGGTAGCTTGCTGGACTCTCTAAGAGGGAGGAGGAATCGAACCCGGGTCAGCCACGTGCAAGGGAAACGCTCTACCCGCTGTGCTATCGCTCTGGTCCAATTCATACACCTATATACTGTAAATTCCTCTCTTAGTTTATCTTTTATTCTTTACTTTTGAGCTCTGTATGCCAAAGCCATTTGTTTTCCTCCAATAACCCAGTCATCTGTCAAAATTCCACTCTCTCTCTCTCTCTTTCTCTCTCTCTCTCTCTCTCTCTCTCTCTCTCTCTCTCTCTCTCTCTTCTCATCTCCCCTCCTTGCATCCTCTTTCCCTATTTTCTCCTTCCCGTAGACTTGTCACTGCACTCTCTTCTGAAGAAAATCTAGGGGTGGTTTCACCACTTTTAATCACAACCATCACAAAAGGCTCAGGCATTGGGAAAACTTAGAAGGCCAACAACTGAAGCAGACAGTAAATAAACACACATTACTACTTGCTACCTCTATTACGTGGATATCATTCTAGATTATTCTGAATCTCTATGAGACTATATCCAAAACTCTGTAATGCTGGGAAAGGCTATCTATTTTACTTTCCCTTGTATGATGATTTGGCAGTATGTTGTTTACCAAAATATTATGTGCCTTATTTTATCTCGAGATTATGTATTTCAATTTAACAAAATACTGAGGAGGGCAAGCTACCCGTGATGTATTCGATATGTCAAACACAGTAACAAGTCTCACAATGGGGATGTTACTGGACCCGCTTGAGCAAATCAATGAACAACAGGAGGATAGTGACAGTGACAGTGACTGAGGAGGGAGGTGAGGCATTTCCTCTAGCCTCATATGTTCTTGTATTGAGGCCTGTAAGTTAAACTGAGAGAAGAAAGATTAACAGGAGAAAAAAGATTATGTACCCAAGCAAGGCCCATACACAAGGAGATGATTAATTTAAAGTGATGGCTGTAATTTAGAGTCTTTCACCAAAATTAGTAGAAGAAGGGCCAAAGGAAGAAAAGGTTCCCATGAAAAGAACAAATGGGTCATTTTATTTTATAAAAGACAATTGAATTTTTAGAGGACAAATGATAGTAAACTTCTGGTAATGTTTTTCTATGTAAGTACAAATTCATTTGTCTCCTTCAGGGCTATTAAAATTTCCTCCAGAGAAGGTTTGAGTCGGTTTTGTTTTCATTCTCTTTCCTAGGAGTAGGTATATCATAATGAGGGAATTTATGGTAAAGTTATTTCCCAGAAGTCACTGGTTCAATCAGATAATGGAGTCTCTAGGAAGGTGTCTTCATGTAACGGTCAAATTTCAAATACTCTGCTGAAAATAATATTCCAGTTAGATCTGGAGTACTAAGTGGATCTCTTTAACCACTGTCACTGTCACTGTCTTCCCATTGTTCATCGATTTGCTCGAGCGGGCCCAGTAATGTCTCCATTGTGACACTTGGTACTGTGTTTGGCATATTGAATACGTCACGGGGAGCTTGCCAGGCTTTGCCATGCTGGCGAGATACTCTTGGTAGCTTTCTGGGCTCTCTGAGAGGGGCGGAGGAATTGAACCTGGGTTGGCCAGGTCGGCTGCGTGCAAGGCAAACACCCTACCCACTGTGCTATCTTAACCACATCAAGAGATAAAGTAAAATGTATCTCAACTTAATCTCTTTAAAAGATCATTATGTAAATCATAAAGCCAAGGGTACAGGAAGGCTAAAATTCTGAACATCGTTGATAAATTAATACATAAAATATCTACTTCCAGCCCAAAATGGGAAAACACACTGACAGAACAATTTGAATTGAAGTTGACTCAGATATGCCTGCACCTGAACAGACAGTGAGCTGAGAATTCTCTTGTTCTGAAAGAAAGAAAAATTGAGCACAAGTCTTTCTGAGACTAGAAGACCAGGAAAGATTCTGCTTTAGAGACCCTATTCATCTTGTAAGGCATCTATTGCCCCTCTTATGGACTTCTTGGCTTTTTTCACAAGATTATTTTTCACTTGTACAGGTTATGTGGCACTGTACCTTGAATGCTTCGATTTCCTAAAGATGGGTATCTATTTCCTCATTTAAATGGCAAACTCCTGGGGGATGGAACAGGCCACATGTTTTTGTGTCTGCAGCTGCACTTACTCTTAACATTACCTATACATGATTATTGCTAGGATGGGTTTTAAGGTAGTGTCATATAGAAGCTGAGCAGCTACAATTACCTCCTTGATGGTGCCCTCCTATTTTTGTCATCAAAGGGATATAGAGATTGTTCATTTATGAATTTCCAACACTATAAATACCTTTTAAATCTAGCTCCAGGATTCATGTTCAAGATCTAAAATATTCCTTGTTTTTCTCTACTGCTTCTGGAAATTTTGCTGACAAGGTTGGAAAATGTGTAGATAAGTTTGCAATTTCTTAAACACAAAAGCCATAGAAATAGAACTTTGAACTAATTAAAATATAATTTTTTTCACTCCCAATATAAACTTTTGTGTTATTCTGGTTTAATCTGTAAAGTTTTATTCTAGACACCTGGAATTTTTTTCTTCTTTTTTTGGGTTAGGACATTGTGCTTATTTATTCTTAACATTTGGGGAGAGGAAAGGAATTGCAAGGTTTATAATTAACCGAAATTTTCACGGACATCTTTCAGCTAAACTCAAAAGCACTAATCAAATAAGAAACACCCTACTGTCTATCATTTGGAGAAAATAAAATTATATACATCAATAAAAATACTATTGGAAAAGCCACCCTCTGTGATTGGACTGGAATCAATTGTGTTCAGATTTGAATTTTCCACTCCTGGACCAGCACAACTCAAAGGCATTCTTAGCCAGTAGTACCACGTCAAATTTTGTGTCTATATTTTCTCTTGCACGGGTAGAGCCTGGCAAGCTCCCTGTGGTATATTTGATATGCCAAGTATAGTAACGATAATAGGTCTCATTCCCCTGACCCTGAAAGAACCTTCAATCATTGGAAAAAGACGAGTAAGAGGAGGCTGCTAAAATCTCAGGGCTGGGAGGAATAGAGACGTTACTGACGCCTGCTCAAGTAGTTCGATGATTAATGTGATTACAGTGATACAGTGATTTTCTGAGGGTTTGCACATGCATTAAAAAGTTTATGCTTTTCATAGAGTGACCAATGTTCCAGTTTTCCAGGATTTTCCCAACTTCAGCAGTAAAATTCTTGAGTCCCACATTTGTCCATGCAAACTCAAGCAATTACCCAATTAATGGGACAGTTTTATGTTGAGCATGCCCATTTTACAGATTAGCCAAATACAGTAAACTAAATTAGTAAATTCCCTTTGTCATCAAGATCACGGAATGCCCTAATTGAATTCAGTTCTCTACCAAAATCTGTGCTGTTAAGCTTTCTGTGGGCTCAGAGTTTTTCAAAACAGAGTATTTTGTTGTTGTTGTTTTGCTTTTGCTAATTGTTTAGTTTTGAACTACACCCAGTGATTCTGGGGATTATTCCAAGCTCTGTGCTCAGGGCCATTCTTTGCAGTGTTTGGGGGACTGATGGTGCAATGTTAGGTATAGAACCTGGGTCTCTGAATGCAAGGCCTATGCTTAGCATATAGGGACATTATTATATCCCTGTGACAGAGATTTTCATTTTTTTACCTCTGGGTCTCTGCCCCAAGAGTTTTTACCTGATGCTGAAGTGACTCCTTACAGAGGTATGTGAGTTAACCAAAAGATTGGAAGATACATGAAATCTTGTAACTATCTCATGGTGATTCAATAAAATTTTTTTAAAAAGAATAACAATACTTTTAATGTTCTTTTGAAAAAAAAGATTGGAAGAAAATCACCATTTCATTAGATTTGTTGTCAGTCTTTTCCAGATTTTTAATTCTCTGTGCTAAATATATTTTCTCCTGACATCTCTGTCTGCAAAATTATCTTATTTTATACCCATTTCTCCAACTCTACCACAGAAGTTATGATTCGGTTCTTCCTTCCCAAGCCTTCGTTCTTCCCCACCATTATTTCCTCTCTAATTTACAAGCAATCCTAGGCTCATCTTCCTGAAGGTCCTCTTCATAAGGTCACTTGTCATGTCATGAATTTATAAGGGCTCTCAAATTCTTGCTGAATTAAAGTGTCTTTCTTGTCACCCAATTCCCCCCACCCCCGCACGCCTTTTCTATCTTACTTTCCACACTTTCTGAAGTAAGATTTCCTCTTAGACCAAGATTCTCTCCCTCAATTCAGGATTCCTGTAACCACTTCTGACTGTGGCATGTCTGTGGAACATCCAGCAGATATTTATAAATAGATAGGAGACCTAAAAAATTAGAGAAGGTTGCCGATTCCACAAACCTAGGGACATTGGTTGGTTTCAGAGTATTAGGTCCCTATCATTAGAGTGAAACATATCACCGAAGCAGCTTACAGAGATGTAGCCCTTGACCTAATTGTTTTTGACACATATAAAAATTATTTTAAAATTCAAGTAGCTTTTATTGTTTTGAGCTAAAGTCTTCCTTGTAAATACCAGATTTTCAGCCTCTCTTGAAAAGGCCTTAGATTAGAACAACTGCAGCCAGCTTCCCCATTTGGCAACAGAACAAGTAGATATGGATTGTTCTAGAAATGAAGCATGCACTAACTCCACCCCTCTGACATTTTGTTTACTTGGCTCTGTAGGCATTGTAATTGGTGACACTGGATATAAAGAAAATGGTCAATAACAGAAATAAAAACAGAAAGGAAAGGAATGGAAAGTGATATTGAGAAAGAAGAAAAGCAGGAGGAAGCAGAGACCCAGGAGAGATGAGAGACGCACACTTCACAGCAGTAGGAAGTCAGCCACTTGGAAAGTATTTGGACAACAATACCCTCTCATGGGCTGGAGTGATAGCACAGCGGGTAGAGCATTTGCCTTGCATGCGGCCGACCCGGGACTTGATTCCTCCACTCCTCTTGGAGAGCCTGGCAAGCTACCAAGAGTATCTCGTCCGCACAGCAAAGCCTGGCAAGCTACCCATGATGTATTCAATATGCCAAAAAAGTAATAATAATTTGTCACAATTTGTTGTGTGACATTACTGGTGCCCACTCGAGCAAATAAATGAACAATGGGGGGGGGCAGTGCTACAGTGCTACCCTCTCATATTATCTCTTATACCATGGAGGAAATCTGAAGGAAGTCCTTGTCATGAAAGAAGAAAATGAGACTAGTTGAGACTGGAATGAAATTCCCTAAAAGAAGAATGTGTTTACTTTCAATAAAAGCCCATTAAAGAAGAAAAACACTGAAAAATCAGGTTAAGCACTGAATAGATTTGACATACACCCACTGGTTCTAGCAGCAGAATGAAATATTATCTTCTTCTGCCCCCACCAAAGGAATACTTCATGTCTGTCTGTCATAGTTTGTTTAACAGTTCAAGCCACTAACAGCACTCTCTGTCTTTTATTCTGAATTGTTCCTTATCAAAACTGAGGCCCTCACTCAGATCTGCCCTACATTGGGCACTTCTGTGACCACTGCCAGAAACAAAATATTTTAGATGAGTCTAAAACTCAGATGTGGTATATAAAATACAGTGTCCTCCAGAATATTCTCACCCATCTCTAGAGCATAGTGGAGATGTCCCTTTCCAAGATAAAGACTCAGAGCATTGTGACTGCTACAATTCTACCCCCACTTATGAAAATAACATTTCAAAAAGCCTGTAACTTCAAAATATCAACTTTCTGTGGTGCTACTGGCTGTTCACAAGTTTGAAACAAGAGTCAAGTGGGCAGATGATTTGGATTATGGAATATAATAGGTGCATCAGGTGATGATCTAGATCAACCAAGAGTTAACACATAAAATAAATCCTGCTTTAAGATAAAACATAAAGGCAATTGGGATCTTCACAACTTATGTTCTCAGCACTAGACCTTCATTAAATAAGTCTATGGAATGATGGATTAGACGGGTAGAATGGCAAATGGAATATACTGCCTTCTGTTTAAGAGATAAACAGAGCTTTCCTTGCCTTTTTCTCCTAAATTTTATAGTCGGCTATTTTGACAGTTTACAACAAGTTTCCTGATTACCTAAGAGGGTTAATTTTGATGAATAGGTAAATACTATTTGATATTTTTGATGTGTTTGCCTAAAATCTAGACTCACTGATCAGCTCGCATGCATTGGTGGGAGACATAGACTATTGTAATCTACATGTAATAGGCATTATGAGATTTAAGAAAAATAGCTCAGGCTGCAGTTGAGTCAGTTTAGGACAGATCATTATAAAATTCCATTATCACCGCTACAAGTTGGACTATTTGTCATCACAGAAGAGATGACAAGCTCAGAAATACTACATTTGTTATTATCAGATGATAAATGATATTCCATTAAAGCTGCAATATATCATCAGCAAAGCTGCAAAGAAGATATCAAACCTATCAGGACTTGACTTATAATTTAATTTTCAAAAGCTGTCAACTAAAATTCCAAAGGCTAAGCATTTTCATTTTTAAAGTTCATCTTATTTATTTTCCTCATCTGTTAGTCTAATTTCAGTGATATGGCAAAAATAACTGATTATGTGCAATGTATAATTCTCTTCTTTTGATTAGGTAATATATCAGGTGTCACTTAGGTATTAAAAATTAAATGACAGATAATAAAACAAGAGAGTTCTATAAAACACACCTTATTTTGATTTACTCATGTTTTGAAATATAACAGTAAAGGACAGGTCAATATTTGTTAAAGACACACACACACCACAAAAAAAAGCATATTTACCCATTATTGAGCATTCTTTCATGCTATTTATAGGGAACCTGAACATGCTTTTCTATTTCATGTTTTAAAATTCTTTTCACAGATAAACAACTACTCTTTCACTCAATTCTATAAATCATAATCACATATTCTTTCTATATACTCAAGTGCTTCTGTTTTCTCTGTATTATCATCATTACCAACATTAAGCACTCAAGGCTGACTGGGAAAATAACTCTTATCAGTTTCTCTTGCTGCAAGCATAAAGACACAATCTTTCAATTTATGTGTATCTAGTTCATGATCACAAACTTGCAAACATATATCAGAAAATGTTTGTTAACAACCAGATAATAACTCTATGCACACAGTCAGCAAATTGGAGCGCTGGAGGGATAATACCTAAATCATTTTACAAGCTGAGAGCAGGGAAAAAACTTTCCCAAAGTTATAGAGCAAGTGGAAGTAGAAGCCATGATTCTCAATGCCTCTTCTAAATTTTATCTAACACTAGGATTATTGACAGTGCTGTGAGAAATGTTACTCTTGTTACTAGCATTTGGCCAAAAGTTAACTATGTACGTCCCCTCAAGTACTACCAGGGGTGATCACAGAGCCAAGAGTCTAAGCCCTGAGCACTGCTGGGTGTGTACCCCAATCAAAACCAAGAGCAACAAACCAGAATGGACACATAATAAATATATAGCTGAGTGTCTGGGTACAAGTATGGTTAAAAAAAAAATAGATGTATACCTGAACTGAAATTGCCTAGTTCTCTCATTTCCAATACTGGAAGCTGAATAAGGTGATATTCTTTTAATGATTTAACTAACAATCTCTAAATCTTACACAGATATCTCTGTTATCGGAAAAAGACAGAAGGTTCTCAGGGCTGGAGAGATAGCATAGCCGGTAGGGCCTTTGCCTTGCACGCAGCCAAAATGGCCAACACAGGTTCGATTCCCAGCATCCCATATGGTTCCCTGAGCATCGCCAGGAGCAATTCCTGAGTGCATGAGCCAGGAGTAACTCCTGAGAATCGCCAGGTGTGACCCAAAAAGAAAAAAAAAAGACAGAGGGTTCTCTGCCATCATGTGAATTGTTCCACAACTTGGGACAGTGATCAGCCCAATTAGTCAAGTCACATCCATTGCACTGTAAGTGACTAGGGATGCCAAGTACAGGGGAAGTGATAGTTAGTAATAATTGAGAAGGGTTACTGGGAAAAAAGCTTTTATAATCTAAATGAATTCAAGTCAAAGGATCTTTTTCTCTTTGAACTTTTAGTTTTACAGTACATATATCATGAGATTTAACTATTTAGAAGGTAGCATTAATTACATTTTTTGATGATGTACAACCAATACCATTGTCTATTTCCAAATAATTCCATCATCTTGAATAGAAGCTTTATACCCATTGAGCAACAAGTTCAATTTTCTCTATCCTCCTGACCCAGGGAACTCTAATCTACTTTCTGTCTCTGTGAATTTACTTAGTCTAGATATTTCTTGTAAGAGGAACCATATAGTAGTTGACCTCTCATGTAAATGACTGTATTGTAAACTCAAAATGATATTTTGTGTTTTTTAGGCTTTTGGGGTCACACCTTGTGATCCTTAGGGGCACTCCTGGCTCTGCATTCAGGAATTACTCCTGGTAGTGCTCATGGGACCATATTGCATGCTAAGGATTGAACCCAGGATTTGTCACATGCAAGGCAAATGCCCTACCCACTGTACTATCACTCTGGCCCCTGATATATCTATTACCAATATTAAATGCAGTATATAAATTGAGGATATAAAGTAAAATTGCCCCAAACTTGTTTAGTTCCTTCTCCTTCAGTTGGCAACTAATCAAAACTTTTTAAAAGACATCAGAAACTGAGCTGGAGCGATAGCACAGCGGGTAGGGCATTTGCCTTGCCGACAGTGGCCGACCTGGTCGGCCCAGATTCGATTCCTCCGCCTCTCTTGGAGAGCCCGGCAAGCTACCGAGAGTCTCTCGCCCACACAGCGAAGCCTGGCAAGCCCCCCGTGATGTATTCGATATGCCAATCACAGTAACAACAAAGTCTCACAATGGAGACGTTACTAGGCCCACTTGAGCAAATCAATGAACAACGGGAGGACAGTGACAGTGACAGTGACTGACAAGTGAGTGGATCCTTTTCCTGGGTTTCTTCGGTAGGAAAACCATAGATAACATCTAGGACAGACTGGAATCAGACCTCTTTAACTTGTGTCACTGGGGAAGTTATTTCACTTTCATAAGCCTCCATCTTTGCATTTATAAAATGGCATTGATAAGAATGCATTTTCTACAGTATGGATGATTCTCCAAAAATTAGAAATTGAACTCCCATTTTACCCAGCAATACCACTCATGGGAATATATCTCAGAGAGGCAAAAAAGTATAGTCGAAATGGCATATGCACTCGTTTATTCATTGTAGCACCCTTTACAATAGCTAGAATTTGGAAAAAAACATGAGTGCCCGAGAACAAATGAGTGGTTAAAGAAACTTTGGTAGATCTACACAATAGAATACTGTGTAGCCGTTAGAAAAGGTGAAGTCATGAAATTTACATACAAGTGGCACTACATGGAAAGTATCATGCTAAGCTAAATGAGTCAGAAAGAGAGGGGCAGACATAGAAATATTGCATTCATCTGGGGAACATAAAGTAACAAAATAGGAGACTAACACCCAAGAATAGCCGAGATAAGTACCAGGAGGTTTATTCCATGGCTTGGAGGCCAGTCACACACACATGCTAGGGGAAAAGGCAGCTCAGATAGAGAAGGGAGCACCAAATAAAAAAGGGCGTTGGGGGGATCCTCCCAGGATGCGTGCTGAGAGTAGACTATAGACCGAACATGATTGCCACTCAATATCTCTTTTGCAAACCACAGCACCCAAAAGGAGAGAGAGAACAAAAGGGAGTGCCCTGCCACAGAGGCATGGTGGGAAGGGGGATGGGGGGTGGGAAGGATACTGGGACCCGTGGTGTGGAAAATGGGCACTGGTGGAGGATGGGTACTTGATCATTGTATAATTGAAACCCAAGCACAAAAATTTGTAAGTCTACAAATGTACCTCATGGTGTTTCACTAATACAAAGTAAAAAAAAAAAAGTAAAAAAAAAAGAATGCATTTTCTTAGAATGGGTGCATACAAGGAAATAAAAAATCCTAAAAAATACTTAGCACAGTACTACATAAACAGTAAGAATTTTTAAAGGTAGTTGTATTCTATAGGCGGCTTGGTTTTTAAAAATATTTTTAAATTAATTTTTAGTTTTTGAATCACACCCAACTATTCTTAAGATTTAACCCCTGTTCTTCACCCAGAAACCACTACTGATGGGGCTCCAGGAACCATACAGAGTACAAGGGATCAAACCCAAGTCACTGTATTATCACTCCAGGCCCTACAAACTGATTTTTAAAATTCATTTTCACGCACAACCCCATCTTTGTCTTTTCTTAGATGCATAATATTCAATAAGTATAGCCTGGTATCCGATTACTTCCTTCTGATATTTTTATTCAATGTTATAAAATTAAAGGAGCTTGCTATTCTGGATCCAGCATGGCTCCAGGTGGGTTAACACAATCCCAGGATTCTAATAATGGTAACAGGGGCAATATGAATTGTTTAATGGATCCCAAATGTGCCTCAGACATTGTGTCAGTGGGTTTATATCTCATATTTTTACTCTCATTCCACTCTGTGCCTCAGCTGGAAATGATCGTGATGGTAGATGCATGATAATCTCTCAGTGGATGGTGAGTGCCCCCAAGCTGGTGGGAGTTCTTGCCATTCTGGCGAGTTTCCCTACCAAGCCCATGGACCAGTCATGATGTCCCCAATGAGACTTGTGCTCATTTTCTACTTATTAAAATTTGTTGCAAGGAGTAAAAGAACAAATGAAGGGAAAATAACTACTGAAGTTCTTGGACAAATGTTTGGCTTTGCATAAGACTCTTAGTCAGGTGCTACAATTTCTAGAAAGGCTATCTTCTATTTGGTGTTTCATAGGTTTTGCCTTAATTCATAGAACCTATTACTTAAAATAAAGATCAGACCTATAAACATTTGAAAGTTCAAAAATTAGAATTTCTGAATTAAAACCAAATTCAAAAACTGTCCAGATGAGAAAACTGAGACAAAATGAGAGAACATACGTATGAAGCGGTCTCTACAAGACGTCATTACAGTTATTTGTAATGATGGTAGATGCATGATAATCTCTCAGTGGATGGTGAGTGCCCCAAGGGTTTATCAATAAAGCTTTGAGAAACTTATTTTTTACAATATATGCGTTTTTGCATTGAATACTTTTCCAGTACCTTCAATTATAACTTCAAAAGAAGTAAGTTAATACAAAGAATTCCCCAAACATGGTCAAATGCTATCACTTGAGATTTTCACTGTGGAGCATCTGTAGGTCCAAAGTTTCTCATTCATGTGTGTGTGTGTGTGTGTGTGTGTGTGTGTGTGTGTATGTGTGTGTCTCTGTGTGTGTGTATGTGTATGTGTGTGTTGTGTGTGTGTGTGCGCGCCCCTCTTCTGGTGATTGCTTTCCTTTAAGATGCTCTTCTATGGGCATTTATTCATTAGTCTTTGTTTTGGGGCCATAATCAGTGTTGCTCAGGGGCTACTCTGGCTCAGTGATCAGGAATGATCTCTGAAAGTCCAATGCGCTATCCACTGCTCCAAGGAACCACCTAGAAATGATCTCTGAAGGTGCTCATGAAACCATGTATGGTACCAGGGACATGAACTACGGCCATCTCATATAAAAGACAAGTTCCATAACCCCTGAGTTATCTCTTCAATCTCCCAATAGGACCTTTTGATTGAGCAAAGAGCTCCCCTGATATCCACGCAGAAAAAAAAATTCAGGTAGTTATTCAGTCCACTCTCATCCTAGTCAATGCCAAACATTCTATTATAATAAGGACAGTGTGTTCATGAGAATTCTATTTGGCTAAAGGCTAAAGTTTTCATTTATGAGGGTTGTTTATTTCAGAGATCGATTATGTGAAGTCCTGATCGATCTTATTTCTCAGTCCTCGTTACATCATGCACATATAGCAAGTACATTTTTATAATACAGTCCAATCCCTGCCTAAAAAGGAGTTCTTCTAATATCTCTAACCCCAATGGCCTAATACTGGGGAAATGGAGTTAGTTGATGGCAAAATGAACAAAAAATCCTGAAGTTTTCCATTGAGTTGAGACAATATGTGACTCTAATATGGCAAAAATAAATACAAAATCATGATTTGGGGTTGAATTAACACAAGGACATATGCAGAGCTTAAATAACTCTCTGAGTCACTCGCAAGTATACAGTACAGGGCACATTGAGAGACTGCCTACTTTATGCTGGTGAGACCTCTAATTCAGAACCCTACAATTAGCTGTGAGTCTTATAGTCTAAGAAGTCAAGTGAGAATCTTTAAAGTATGAAAAGTAAAGTGAGGACGATTAAAATGAGATCAGAGCTATTTATTAGATTGTCCCAGGAGTTGTCTTAGTTTTTTTTGTTTGTTTCGGAAGGAGGGAAAGGCCTTCCCAAGCAATGTTCAGGGGGTCTAGGACCACTTCCAGCATTCTCAGACAAACAGGTCAATGATTCAATGTGAGGTTAGAAGATATGGTGCTGCTCAGCTCCCATGATACCAGTGAGCATCAGGCCAGGCCCCACCATGTTTGAGGTCCTCCAGGGCTAAACTCAGCAAGGTTTGGGGGTGGTGCATGCAATGTTAGGAATTGAACCCAGGTTGAGCATACGCATGACATACACCCTAACTCCTTGCCCTCTCTGGGACCCAGACCTCAGTTCTAAGCATCATGCCTTAGGTGGAAGAAATAGATTTTATTAGATCAGGATATAAGATATTATAATGTTAGATCAGAAATGCAAGATATTAGAACAAGCTGTCTCAAATTTCTATTTGTCTCAAGAATATTCAGTGACTAGACAGATCCTTAAGAGTTACACTCCAAAGCAGAATGAAACACCAGGTCAGGATAGAACCAGGTCACCAGCATGTTTGGGGTCCCATGTAAAACTTTTTCCAGCACCACTCCTTAGGTCAGACATACTATAAAACTATGAGCCAGACTCTGTTCTGTCAGGATGAGACTTTGTATCTGCTTCTCCAGGGTTTCATGTGCCCTGGATCCGATGCCATCTCCCAGGTCTATCTCAGCTCTGAGATCCTTGATAAACAAAGTGTTGTATCCTTTTACCAGTCTGCTTTCAATAACATACAATTGTGACCTCAAGGAAGCCCCTCCCAACCACCTTTGAGTTTGTACTCTGTGAATTGAGGGGCCTGCAGTCTTCTCTGATTCTAACAACTCTTTGTTCATCGATTTGCTCGAGCAGGCCCAGTAACATCTCCTTGTGAAACTTATTGTTATTGTGTTTGGCATATTGAATACTCTCGGTAGCTTGCCAGGCTCTCTGAGAGGGGCAGAGGAATCGAACCCGGCTCAGCTGGGCTGGCTGCGTGCAAGGAAAACATCCTACCAGTGTGCTATCACTCCAGCCCATGATTCTAACATGTCATGATGTTATAGATGCAAATGAATCTGCAGGGGGATTTAGGAAATACTAAAGCTATATTGACTCATGGGATCCTTTATGGAAATTACATTTTATTTCTAGAGACTGACTCTCTTCTTAGGTGAGTTTCGTCACCTTTGTTGCCGCTGTTGCTTCTGTTCACTGTGGTTCTTTCTAGCCCTTGGTCTGCCTGAGTTTCAGCTCTACCTGGCAGGGTCCAGTCCATCCCCAGATACATCCAGAATCTGACTTACAGCCAGTTCCCAAGCATGTTAGTTATCCTCACATCTTTCTAGACCTTCTTGTTCCCATGCTCAGTTGGCTGGAAGTATCAGGGAGAAATACATTCCCAAGAGAAGCCTGAGCATGGAGGAGTAAGATCTGCCAGAGAAGATGCCTTGGTTCATAGCACTGTGGACCCCTCACAAAGGTTCCTCAGAAGGTTCTCAGTGAGGCTGAGCCTATTTATACACAGCAAAGTGGCTTTGCTAAAATCCTCTTGATTGGTCTTTCTAGCTTCCTTCTTAAGCATCCTTATTCTCTCCAGTGAATCTGGAAATCATCCTCCCTACAAATCTATTTGTGTTCAAATCCTTACCTAGGGGGCCACATTTGGGCACTCATGGAATTGTATGTCTGCCATTTTGAATGTGGCTGGGATGCAGGCCCAATATGAAGTTCCCTTTTATTGGACTCAGAAGGGAAAACAATAGCAGGGCCCAAGTGGTAGTTGCTGTGAAAACCATTGCCCTGGGCATCATGCACACCCCACCCCCCAACCCCCAACCTCATGCATTCATCTCTGTCTTCTTTTTCAAATTTGATTTTAAATATTTACAGCATCATACATCTTCCCCACCAGATATTACTAATGAACTGTTATTGTCTGCAAAACCTACCAGATGAGTGATGGCCAACTTAAAAAGAGCATCAATGTTTTATTCGTAAAATAGAAAGCTAGACACAGAAAATGCTTATGCGTTTTTAGGCCTTTCATCACTATTATTATTGCCCCTCGAGTAGAAAGCAGACACTTCTAATTAGCAAAATCAAACAGCACTGGAGGTTTCACACAGCACCATTCAAAACTGTGTAAATATGGACATGTTTATATCTATTTAAAACAATAAGTAGAGCAAATTTCAAGAAAATGTAACTTACTAGGAAACAGTGGAACATTAAATGTCTCCTTGGAATAAAAGGAACTGTTTCTATACTTGCCTGTCCTTCTAGAGAGAAGTCTCTGTCTCTTTCCCAGATATGTCAATTTGTATTTTTGGTTAAAGGTGAAAAATTAGAGACCCTGGTAGACAATTACTTAGCCTCCCAGATTTGACTTCCTCTCTATTCCACATATGCCCTGCCTTCACTCTCTACCTACTTGCTAACAACTATTGCCCCATTTTGAGGCACTGAGAGGCTTCCTGACTTTGAAACAATATAGTACTGTTCACTGTCACTGTAGCAACTGTTCTCCCATTGGTCATCGATTTGCTCGAGCAGGCACCGGTAAGGTCTCTACTGTGACACTTGTTGTTACTGTTTTTGGCATATAGAAAACGCCATGGGGAGCTTGCCAGGCTCTACTGTGTGTGCAGAATACTCTCAGTAGCTTGCTGGCCTTCCGAGAGGGACGAAGGAATTGAACCTGGGTCGGCAGCAAGCAAGGCAAACACCTTACCCACTGTGCTATCACTCCAGCCCTTGAGACAATATAGGGAACTTAATGAAGTCTGGACTCTAGGAAACATAGAGTTCAGAGTGCATGCCTCAGCTGATCTTCTCACCTTGTTTGGACCTCATTTTCTTTCTCAAGTAGACGGAGATTAGAATGCTTGCTTACTTTGTAAATCCTAGTTTGAATGTTTCTTCTAGGCATAAAGGAAACTTTTCCCTTACCAGTGAACTCCCTGGTTATGGAGAGAAATGCATTCATTTATCATTGTTTAGCCCTTGCCAAATGAATCTCTTTATGCCAGGTAGTTCAGTCTATTTGAGATCATAGCATCCAAGTAAGTCAGCAAACTCTTACACTAAGGATTTAAGACTTTCATCAGCAATAATTACCTTCTGGGTCATGGAGAGCCTGGGAGCTATACTCAAAGCAGCAGCCAGCAAATCCTCTACAAATGCCATTCAGTTTAGCTGGAATTTAGGGTGGTAGAGACCACTCTGGCTGAAGAATTAAGCATTACTAGTGTAAAAAATAGGCACACGGAAGGGCGTGTGTTGGCAGGCTCTCCTGGCAGCTCTCTTTCATGGCCCGAATTTGGTGCCCTAGAGCCGCTGTGTATGGACTGGATCGGGACAGTTATTGATGATGGGCAGGTGAAGGAAGAACGAGAACCTAGTTGGTTGTTGATTGCTCGAGCGGGCCCAGTAACATCTCCATTGGAGACTTTGTTGTTACTGTGTCTGGCATATCGAATACTCTTGGTAGCTTGCCGGGCTCTCCGAGAGGGGCGGAGGAATCGAACTCGGTTCGGCCATGTTGGCCGCTTGTAAGGCGAACGCCCTACCCGCTGTGCTATCGCTCAATCTCTTGTCTCTCCCACCTCACACACTCTTCCATTCCTCGATCCTGGCTCTCTGGATTCTGTCTCTCCTCAACTTGTCACTCCACCCCAACTTGTCTCTCCACACCTTGCCCTCACTGCTACACCCAGTCTGTAGCAAAATCAACATAAGAAAGCCCTTCCTGACTGCCCATCAGGCTCTAGGGCAAAAACACCACCTAGGGGTATTCCTCTTCTCCTAAAATCTTAATTCATATCTTAATACTAGTTATTTTTGTATGGACACAGTAAGATACACATTGAGGCTTGTAGGGCAGCTCTCCTGGGAATATCTTGCCACAGACTCAGACTACAGTCCTCAGGCCAGATGAATCATTCCTAGCAGGGTCCGAATCTAGTTATTACTTTTTGGACCAGAACAGCATTTTTCCATGACCAAGCTCCTAACTTACAGTTAAGCATAATGGCACTTTGTTCAGGCCCATTTTGATGCCAGGGTAACACATAGCTTACCACTTGCCCTGGGTCCATCCCGTCTCTTGTCAGGGCCCTGATTTGGGGGTGGTAGAGAGTAAGGGCAACTGAGGCTAGGTTGAGAGAACAGATGTCCAGGAGGTAAAAATATCATTGAGAGTCAATTAACTCCCCCTTTACAAATGCATAGCATTTACTGTCTTCCTGTGCCCATACAAAAAGGACATTGCTCTGAATTAACTATGCAAAGGATTTAAGGAGAAGAGAAAAACAATATTTACAAGTCAACAGAGCACAAAGAAAGAAGTTACAAATAACACAGAGGAATGGGAGTACTGTGATGGGACTAATCCAATAAACCTAAGCTACCTGAGGCAAGGCAGAAAGGACAAACCAATGTTATTCTACACTGAGTCATGGAGAGCCTGGGAGCTAACCTCAAAGAAGCAGCCAGCAAATCTTCTACAGATGCCATTCAGTTTAACTGGAATTCAGAGTGGTAGAGACCACACTGGCTGAAGAATACAGCATTACTAGACGTGAGGTCAAGCACTGGGGTTTCCTTTCCAGTCTCATCACCCAGTATATGGCCTTAGGATAAAATGGATAACTCAGGAATGATATGACTTTACTTTTTTTTCTTTTTTTGAATCACAATGAGATACACAGCTACAAAGCTGTTCATGATTAGATTTCAGTTAAGTAATGTTCCAACACCTGTCCTTTCACCAGTGTCCATTTTCCAACACTGATGTCTGCAGTTTCCCTCCTGACTACCTCTATAACAGGCACTTCTCTGTCTATGTCTCTGTCTTTCTCTGTCTCTGCCTCTGTCTCTCTGTTTCTATATCTCTGTCTCTCTGTCTCTCTGTGTGTCTGTCTCTCTCTGTCTCTGTCTCTCTCTGTCTCTGTCTCTCTCTGTCTCTCTCTCTCTCTCTCTCTTTGGGCACTATGGTTTGCAATACAGATACTGAAAAGTTAACTGGAAATAATCACATTGGACAAGAACTGAGTGTTAAAAGTAGGTAAAGAGATATAGCGGCTAACCTTTCTGCTGTAATTTTTTGAAGCAAAAGGCCTAGTTCTTTTCAGAGGGAAGGTCTTCAGCTAGGTCTTGGGAAGATTAAAGCAGGGCCTGAGGTATTCTGGGAAAGGAGCAGCAGTCCTCTGGGATGGAACAGAAGAAAAGAGTTGTATTCTGAGGGTAACTGTGTTCTTTCCTGATTGGTAATTTCCCAGTTGGTAATTAGGGAACCATCAAATTTTGCTGTTAGGGTGACCTAATAATTTAATACCTCCAGGAGATATGAGAAGTTCCAACATCGACACTTTCTACAATAACTGGGCAGTTAGAGTAATCTGCCAAATCACTTGTTCATTGGATAAAATCACTTATCTCTGTCCTTTAGATAACCACACAGTATCTGTCACATATGCATAAACAAATTATCTCTTGACTGAATAAATTGGAGGGGGATATGGAGAGAAGGATAGATGAACTGGCAAATTGTAGTCAGAGAGTAATGAGTACCAAAGAATTATGTGCCTAGGAGTATATGTCCAGTGGCAACAATCTGGAATTATTATCATGAACAAAGCTGATTATAGTAAAGCCTGAAATATATTGCTTCTGAGTAGGCACCAACTCTGATAAAGATCCAGCAACCAGGATGAATAGGAGCTGCAGCACCCTCTATAATCCATTGGCCATTGAAGAGCCAATAGTCAGATGCAGAACCAGATTCTGAGTGGGGCTGAGGAACGCCATAGTCATTGCTTCTTCATCCCAAACCACATCTTTTTGCTCTCTTGTTCTTATAGATGCAGAAAAAAAATTCATCTTCATTGGACTTCAAGGTCCGATGGAGCTTGGAGAACCTAGACTTATACAAAGATGAAAAACTGAAGCAACAGGTACTTAAAGGGAAATGATGAAGAAGATGAAACTTACGGGGATGTCCTAGCATCTCTCTATTCTCATGACTTCCCTGTTCTAGCTGGATTTTCAGGAGGCCTCACTACCCTCTTCTTTTTTTAAAATTTATTTATTTCGAATACCCATCCCTCCATCAGTGCCCATTTCCCACCACCACGGATCCCAGTATCCCCCCTCCATCCCACCCTGCCTCTGTGACAGGGCATTCCCCTCTGTTCTCTCTCTCGTTTTGGGTGTTGTGGTTTGTGAAAGAGTTAAGCCTGATTTTCAGGGAGAAACGTTGGATGATTTACTTTCCATTGGTCACTTTGTATATAAGGAGATGTCGCACAAGCGGCTGCACAGTTTGGAAAAAATGTCCTGGTGCCTGCATGCCAGAGCTATGCTTGTAGAGGTTCATGGTCACTGGGGTTCCATCTGGAGAAGGCGGGATGCAGCACCTACCCCATCTGGGCTCTGTTTTACCCTCTTCATTTTAGTACTCTTCTTACAAGGTTTTGGCCAATCAATTTCCGTTTAGAACAAAGGATGCTCAATTATCACTGGTCACAACTCTGTCTCTCCCTTTATGGGCAATTCTTAAAGATCAAAGTGTCTCTAATTATAAAGTTATCAATATCCTTCTATTCTAGGGAAGAAAAGAGTAAGATTCATGCTGAAACATAAATTTTCCCCCATAAACTGCACACATCCTGTCAGATGCCTTCCCCAGAAACATTTTGTCTGAGCTAAAACCTAGATAGATAGATAGATAGATAGATAGATAGATAGATAGATAGATAGATAGATAGATCTCCTTTCCATTCCAGGGAACTGAAAAATTATGTTCACACTATAAGGATCTAGATTGGGTACAGAGAAGAATTAAGGAGGGGATGTTTGGCATAGTTTCTATTCCTCTTCATGGGAAATGTAATGTCCTGACACATGGATCACAGACATCTCTGGGACCTACGAGGGACACAGGTTAGAAGGGAAATTGAAGTCCTCAGACAGGTGCTCCAACCAGTTTCCCCTCTAACTATATAGACATTTTGCCATAGCTCCTTTGCAGTTTAGTTTCTCATGGGTCTCTGATTACAAATCACAAAGGAAATTTTAACTGGGTGGCAGGGCACATACAGTTAATTGAGTCATTTGTTCCGGGGACGTCAGCCTTTGCTGCTATTTCTATTCTGAACACTGACTCATACTGTTAATTTAAACTGTGTGTGTAACCGTGGAGATTTCATTACCTTTGGCATTCTTTCTTGTCCTAGAAAATCTAATTTCAGAAGAGGGGTGGGTAAAAGAAATATTTCTACTCTCCCCCACCCAAAGTCTTTGCACATGCACAGATTTCCATCAGTGTAAGAAAAGCCAGTGGATTTTACCTTGCTACTGAAGGAAATATGGTGATGAGGATTAAACTCAAGGTATTGCACATGTTAGGTATGTTACCTATAGAGTTACTCTCCCAGCCCATGTTAGCCTTTTTTAAGTATATTCTATAAGATGCCAGTCTACTCCTTCACCAGTTTATTTCACAACTATTAACCTCATTGGGCTGGAGCGATAGCAGGGCTGGAGCGATAGCACAGCGGTAGGGCGTTTGCCTTGCACGCAGCCAACATGGCCGACCCGAGTTCGATTCCTCTGCCCCTCTCGGAGAGCCCGGCAAGCTACCGAGAGTATCTCGCCTGCACGGCAGAGCCTGGCAAGCTCCCCATGACGTATTCGATATGGCAAACACAGTAACAACAAAGTCTCCAATGGAGACGTTACTGGGCCCTCTCGAACAACCTCATTGGTACCACATAGTGACTAGATGCTTGAGAAATGTAAGTGTTTAAGAGAATAATTCTGCTAAGAGACATTGAAGACTTGGACATAAACTCTGGGTTTTCCATCATGTACTAGTTATGTGAACTCGAATGAATTACTTCACCTCTTTTATTTCCATTTGTTTATCTACAAAATATGTATGCCATCCCATGGCAAAAAGTTTAACTACTTTTTGTTAGTTGTAGGGTATTTTATTGTAATTATTATTCTTTTAAAAATATTTATTTATTTTGTTTTTTTTAGGTAACACATGGCAATGCTCAGAGGTTACTATTGCCTCTACACTCAGGAATTACTCCTGGAAGTGCTCAGGGGACCATATGGGATGCCTAGGATCAAACTTGGGTCAGCCACGTGCACGGCAAGTGCCCTACCTGTTGTACTATCTCTCTGGCCCTGATTGTAATTATTAATTTCTGTTCCGAGCAAGCAAAACTAAACCTGGCATGCATTTTGTGTTTTGTTGTTATTCTAATACCAGTGAACAAAAAATTTAACATAACCCCTGTCTATTCAAGCTCCAATGTCACTTGCATGCACTGAGGATAATTCTAGCTATTCAGTTTTTTGGGATGTCTGGTGTTGCAACAATGTGTGACCTTCCATGCAGAGTGAGTGTGAGCTATGCAGCTGAAGTGTATAATCCCTGGTAAGCACTGTGACTAAGTATGCAATAAGCATAGCCAGATATTCAACTCCACAGGAGCACCACAACACAGCTTGTGTAATGCCCAGGGTATTGTGTTGCCCAGTAACAACAAAAAGGAGATAAATATGCCTCTTCTTAAAAATTGTTCTTTGAGTTTTATGACTTTTTTTTTGTTTGTCTGGTTTTGTTTCAGAATCACACCCGGTGATAATACTGGATAACACTGCCTCCGCACTCAGGAAGCAACCCTGGTGAAGCTCTTGGGAACATATGTGGTGCAAGGGATTGAACTAATTTTTGTCAAATGCTTTAGGCAAGTACCATATTTACACTATTATCCCTTCAGCCCTTCAGTCTGTTTTATTTTTTTTTATGAGAAGGATTCATAATCTAGGTTAAGGAGAAGGAGATTTGGTGTTTTCCTAAGATTAGGGGGAAATGACTTGACATTATTCTAAGAGCAAAGGAAAGGCTCTGTAGTATCTGCAAAAAAAATATGGACTTACTGTGGAGAGAAATGCCGAAGTCAAAGCACAGGGTAGTAGGAATGAAAAGACAGGAGGGAGTTCATCACAACATTCTGCCAAGAGATCACAAAAAAGCTGCTGTGGTAGAGGCACGGTAGAGATGGGCAGTAATTGAGATATGTGAGATCATTTTAATAGGCCATAAGTGATGAGACTGATGGTGATGAATAGACTGTGGGTAATGGGGGCGGGCCTCCAGTTTGCTGGCCTTTCCACTGGACATCTGAAGGGTCCACTTGTTGAAATAAATATGATTACAACAGCATATAAAAACCAGGACACCAAGAGGAGTTTCTAATGTTCAGGAATGGTTTTCTGAAAATAGTTACGCAATGTTCATTCATCAGCAAAAAATAAATAAGTGAAATTTCACAGTATCTGAGAGAAAATGTATTTTTCAAACAACTCTAGCTGAAGAAAAAAAGAACTTTCTTTAAGAGAAAAAATTCTCTGCCTTCACCTGAAAAAAATAAAAAAAAAATATTTTCATGTCATTTTTTGCAAGCAGAAAAGTATTCTTGATGTAATATAGTTGTAGTTCTGACTTCTTTGTGTATGTTTAGGGAGTATATCCGCAGAGGTGTTTAGGGACCCAAAGGCTAGGCTCAGCAATGCTATGCCATGAGGACAACACCTGGCACTAGTCATGGGGTCATATAGAAAAAGGGATTGAATTCAGGCTTCCAACATACAAAGCATTTGCTCTACCCACTTTGAACCATCTTCCTGGCTGTGCTATCTTTGTTTATTTCATAATTAAAAAAAACATGTTGGTCCAGAAAGATGGTACTGGGTTAAAGGAACTTGTTTTGCATTCAGTCAAATACAGGTCCATCCTCAGCAACACATGGGTTACCTGAGTATAGAGACAGCATAGCTCCTGAATACTGCCAGGTATGTCCTAGTTCACAGTTCATTCCTCCCCCTCAACAAACACAAATAAAAATAAAGAAATCAATAAGAAAGTATTGTTTTCTGATTTATATAAAGTATTAGAAACCAAGTTTATATTTGAACCCCACTTTCCCACTTACTAAGTTATTAATCTTGAACATATTATTGAACCTCTTAAATCACATTTCACTCAACCCTTTAATCAAAGTATTAATAGGCAAACCTCAGATAGTTATGAGAATTAAAGGCAATAATTCAAGTAAGGAATTTTGTACAGTCCTTGGATCATAGTGAAGACTCATTCCTTATTAATGTCTTCCTAGAGGGATCATTTAACAGGTATAATGATAGGGGTTTATTGAAGAAGCTTTGGGACCTGGAAAAAGCCATCTACTCTTCTTCTTTTCTGGATGCTGATTCTGTTTCAAGAATTCTAAATATAAAAAAGCAGTTAATTGTGATTATAGGTTCTGCTTTAAAAGCTTCATCTAGGGTTAAAGCCAGATTGGGCAATATTGTCCAAACCAGAAACCTCAGTGAATTCTGTTGGACTATGTCCCTCCCTGCCCCCATAACATCGTAGAGCCTAAAGTCAATAGTAGTCAGAGATAGAGGAAGAGAAAATAAAGAGAAAGAAGTTATTCAGTTTTGGCTCAAGACATTTGCCTTTCCCACAACAACTGGGGAAAAGGCTTACATGGTAGAGCTCAGCTACAGGAAGATTGTGTCCCAAATACCCCTCCACAAAAGAGTCTGAATTCTCTTATGGTCCACAGCATGAACAGGTCAGATCTTATGGCTAAGCTAGTAGCCACTGTAAGTTTTCTTGATTCTCAGAAAAATGGTGTTAGAACATGAATACACTAGGCATTTGTGCTAATAAAAACATGGTACTTATAATACTCTTGTGGTTTGCTAAGGACATTCATAATTAAGTTCAAGTACAAGTTAGCGAAGATCATATTTTCCCATCCAGTTTCATTCCTCTCCCTTAGTGAATTTCTACTCAGATACCCTCTCCTCCGCAACAGCAATGAATCCTTGATTATTGGGCACAAGCTCCAATTAATGGAACTCATTAAGCCACAATAAATGGATTAGGGAGATAGCTCAGTAGTCAGGGACAAACACCTTGCTCACATAAGGGCCAAATTCAAACCTTGACGCCGGACAGTCCTATTCCAGACCCCAACATTTCCTGGGAAAACCCCAAAGGTCACTGAGCCTTGCATTGCAAGATGCAGGAAAGCTCTGGTTGAGTTGGCCAAACAACACTGGGACTGGTCCACAGTCCCCATGAGCACTGCTTGGGAGACCTTCCCCAAACCACGATGTCATATAGGCACTTAGAAATTATTTTTATAGCCACAACAATGCACCAGTATTGCTCTCATTTTCCAGACAAAGAAACTAGATCAGACAAGAGTAAGTGACCTGTGCTCCTCTCTAACAGCCAGACAGGTGGAGTTGAGATTAGAATCACTGCCTGTATCACTCCAGAGCCTTGGGCCACCTGAGGCTCAGCAATGACCTCAATTCTAGCTAGTAATGTCGGGCTCGACTGCTTTGGGAATAGATCCCTTCATATGATCTGCCACTATCGATTTTTCAAGATACTTAATGTACTAAAATATTTAAATGTCAGTGAGACCTTGTAAGGTGTTGAAGAATATCTGAAGGGAAACTAAAACTGCCTACGAGTGTTGTTTTCTCATTGCCAACCTCTGTGTTAGCCCCTTGACTGCAATTAGCTCTTCAAAGCCAATAGAAATAAAGCCCAAAGAATTTCAGTTCTGTTTAGCTTTCCGCGAAAGCTTTCCCTCCAGGTGCCTACCCTCAGGTTAATGGCAAGGAAATCTTTAAACCAGCACTTTCGAGGACTTCTCTTCTTGATTTATTATTCGAAAAAATCAAAACCCTGTAAACTTTCAAAGGGGGGTGGTTTCTGAAGACAAGTAAACAGATTAATGGAGTTGTATTATTTTTTTATTTATTTTTTTTACAGTTTGGTGTTTAGGTTGAGATCTAAAGGAGATTTTACATCCTCAAGAAATGTGAAGTTGCCCTCCAAGCTGTTATCTGACATTTAACCAATTTTTGAGTCTGGCTGGGCTTATCAGGGATATAACTACAGATTGTTCATTGTCAAAGAAAAGATTTTTGCCCCTAGAATTGTATATGTATATCTCTCTGAGGATTATCCTAAGGAAAAGGATCAATGAGAAAGGGCTGTGTGCTCATTCACCCGGTTCAGATCATCAGTTCTCTCTAGCTGATTCAGGGTTTCTAGAAAAGTTAAAAATGATAGTAAACTTACAAATAACTTATCACTGCTTGTGGTGAGCTTAAACATGAATCATAAAATATACTTATGAGGGACCCTGCATGCTGCTGCTCCAGGTTCAATGCCTTCCAGGCACCTCATATGGTTATCTAACCCCCGCCAAGAGCACAGAGCTAGGAGTAAATGCTAGGCACCTTTAGGTGTGGCCCAAATTTAAAAACAAACAAACAAAAAATCCCAATATATACATATATATGGTTGAATTAATGCTCCATTCCCAAAGCTCTGTATCATTTCTGCTTCTATTCTTGGTTACTAGAAATGGTATACAGTATAACTTAATTTCCTACAAATTATGGATGCATAATTGTTTTTAAGATCATATCATAATCAACTATTGTCACATTGTACTCATCCATCATATACGCTCTTTACATCAAATATATTAGTTCTTTTAAAGGAAACTCTGAAATTAGAAACAATTTTATTTATTTTTAAATGAAAACAATATGATATTCTCCATGTATTTTTCCAATAAAATATTGTTAATAGAACACAGAACCAGGAGACACTACATAGTCAGATGTGTTCAGTAGATTAAGGGCCATATCACAGATAAATCCTATGGCACTGTCTGGCCCATGGTAATTGCCAAGACATAGTAAGTCATTAGTTTTCCTTTTATTTTTGCCACGGGAAAAAATGTTTTCCAGAAGTGAGCTTGTTTGTTCCAGAAATAGTCACTGTCAAGAGATTATGATGACTTCCTTGTTGCGTCCCAGTGATGTCCTTCTGTGCACAGATCTATAAAAGACTAGGTAGCTGTTGCTGCAAATGGAACCTGTACAGAGATTCCAGTGTGGGGTTCCTTTTCTGAATGCTCTCGCTCCAAAAAGGATAAGAATCAAATCTCAATAATCTGCTAACACATAATAGGGACTTAAAAACCTTTATTCACTTTAATAATATGAGCATAAAAGAAAAACATTGAACCTAAACTATGACTAGATGCATATGATAACAATAACCAAATATCATATATGATGTTAGAAAGAAAAGTCTTAATTAGACTTCTCATCTTACATGTAACACATTCATACTTGGGTTCTAGGATGGTTCTCCATTAAAGGGAAAGAAATTCTCCATTAAAGGGAAAGAAAATGTACCACAGATCTCTAATTTCTGAATAATAATTCTTCCCCAATAGGAGTTTACATTTGTGGTATTTAATGGGAATTCCACTGGCTTCATGTTCAATAGTGTAGCTTCAAGAGAATTGATCATAAAGAAACTATGGTACATCTACACAATGGAATATTACACAGTCACCAGGAAGAATATAGTCATGAAATCCATGTCAAAATAGATGGACATGGAGAGTAACATGCTGAGTGAAATGAGTCACAAATAAAGAGGGCCAGACATAGGCGTGATCTCACTCATATTGTGGAATATTTAAAACACAAATGAGAGTAATATTCAAGGTCAGAAACAAGAGCCAGAAGGTCTAGTCCACAGTTGGAAGCTTGCCGTAAGTGGTGATTGGGGGAGGCTAATTAAGATAGAGAAGGGACTACTATAACAAGGATAGGTGGAAATGATCACTCTGGACAAGAAGTGAGTGCTGAAACATAAGTAAAGGGACAAGCATGATAACCTTTTAGTGCCTATAGTGTAAACCATAATGCAGAGAGAGAGAGAGAGAGAGAGAGAGAGAGAGAGAGAGAGAGTAGCAACTATAGAGACAGGCTTGGGGGGTGCAGGAGGGAAATGGGGACATTTGTGGTGGAAAATGCACACTTGTGGAGGGATGGATGTTGAAACATTGTTAGATTGAAACCCAACCATGAACAACTGTAGCAGTATATGTCATGGTAATTTGATTGAAAAATATATAGAAAGATAAAAACGAAAAATAATCATAAAATTATCCAATATTGGAAGATATCATTCAGCTAGGGGCACATCATCTCACCAAAGTCAGGTCTTCTTTTTGCCTCCTGGAAAATTTTGGGGATTTGAGGAAAACAAGTAGTTTTCCTACTTGTTGAGTGTTGAGAGCACTGATAGCCTGGTATATAAGAGGGAACTCAGACTCGACTCCTCCGTGTTTTTTATTCTTATTGATATCCTCAGAGACAACATCCCTCTCTAGTCTTTGGATAGTATTTCATTCCAATCTTTATTTTTCCTTTGGTCCATTGTTCCTTCAAGTTTGGTAGCTCCCTAAGTACTTTGAGCTAAATTCGATATGTGTGATTTATTTCTCCCATGGCACAACCACCTCTGTAAGCTTATTTCAGCTTATTTCTTTTTTAATTTTATGGATTATCCCACCAGCTGATTCCAAGTTCCAGGCCCTGAGTCACATTTCTTACGCGAAGAAACTTTATTTTGTCTCTGGAGAAGCTGACTCAAGTTGTTTCTTTCTACTATCTTATCTACATCTTGTCTCTCACTACTAAAAAGGTTTAATTTACAGACTAAAACATTAAAAATCTAAAAAAGACATTTTCACTTCTTCTGTTTCTAATTTTTCATTCAATTATTCTTGATAACTCTTTTGGGATTAAAACTATCTTCTTGTGCAGCTGGAGTGATAGCATAGTGGGTAGGGCATTTGCCTTGCACGCGGCCAACCCAGGTTCGATTCCCAGCATCCCATATGGTCCCCCAAGCACCGCCATGAGTAATTCCTGAGTGCAGAGCCAGGAGTAACCCCTGAGCATCACTGGGTGTGACCCAAAAAGCAAAAAAAATCTTCTTCTATCAGGAAGATGATCCATATTAAATAGGAGGAATCAGGGATTGTCAAATATTCTTTGTGCAAGTGACTTCATTAATCCTTTCCACTCTTTCACTCTGCCTCTTTACAGAATGTCTTCACTGGTCCTCAGAGAAGAGATAGCACCTATTTCCCCACTGGAAACTTGGATGATCCCTTGTCTGACTAATAGACCCTAGAGGAAGTGGTAGTATGTGGCCTGATCTCAAAATTATTTGAAACTTTTGATTCAATTTAATTGGAAAGTAGAATAATGATAAGAAGTTCATATGAGACTACCTGCAGAGGGTAGGTTGAAGGACAGTGCTGATGACTTAATGTTAGACCATCTCAAAACTATCAGGCCAGTTGAACCACTAAATCTATGAAGACAACTGAAAGACACCAGAAAGAGAAGGAAAGTCCAGCAGCCCTGAACCCAATAACAACTGACAAGTCACTGAATCATAAAGTAAATAGAAATTAGTTCTTTCAAGTCACTAAGTTGTAAAACAATTTGTTTTTAAAATGAAAAAATAGATAACTAACACAAATTTTAAAACACCCAGAAAAAGAATAGCTAAAATATGTTGATGTTTTATAGTGGGAAAGCTATTCCTTAGGTTTTATTTACAGCAATTTCAGTGTCTCCTTCCTATTCACACATTGAGACAATTTTTCGGGGAAATTTCTAACATTTCAATTGGAGTTTCCCCAAGGAACCAAGGTGAAAAGTCAGATAGTGAAAATGACCTGGGTGACTACTAGTGGCATTCTAGTCCCCAGATAGATAAAGGGAGTGATAATCAAATCAGTGAAAGTAAACAAGCTGATGTGCTTTTGTGTGTTTATATTCATAGCACCGAGACACCAAAATAATCCCATCTGTTCCCCAAATGTACCATTTACCTGATGGGGTAAGACAAGGCTACCCAAACCATTTTTCCTTCATTGCCAGAACTGCATTTCCTGATTCTGCATACATATCTTGCAAAAACCGTGTGTGGAAGGTCTGCTGACAACCTATACACTGTCTCCCCTCTCACTTCCCTCATATTAAAGTAGCTCCCAGGAAGGGAGGTATCCACAGGAAGCACTTATAATATATTCATTGAAATAGCCCCAATAATTTATTATCAGTTCAACTCATTGATCCTAAAAATGCTTATGTGATCTATTTGTTAGGATTGGGCTTGCTTGGTGATATTGATCAAGTAGATTTCTTTGTGAAAAGCTACATTGATTAGTTTCCTGACAAGCTGTTAAGGCCACTTGAAAGCTGTCACTGATGAAACTGGCAGTTAGAAGAATAGGGCTCGCCATAATGTCTGTCTGAAGGGATGCTGAATGGAAGACAGATGAATGCAGCCTACATTCTATGTGCAGGTAAACACCCGGTGATCCATCTCCTGGCTCCCTTTTCCATAAGGAGATAGTTTTTAATATCCAGGCTGTAAAGTATCCCTCCAACACCCTTAAACAGCCTTGTGTGAAAAAGTGAATCTGAAACACAAGGCAAAAAAGAGGCAGTCCCAATCACTTTGAGGAGCCTTGTCCAAGAACTGGCAGAACTCATTTATATATCTGTTCTTTCGGATAGTGACTGCCAAAAAAACAAACCCAAATTGGGATGGAAACAAAAATTATGTCTTTCTATGAAAAAATATAATGTGAAGACCAGAGGGGTTAGAATAATGAGCCTCTCTACCAACTGACAAAAGCACATCATTCACAAGCACAAAACATACTTGGCAAATTCCCATTTTTCACAACAAAAATTAATAGCTTGCATGCTCCAAAGACAATAAATGGTATTTAAATGCCACCTTTTACAAGAGCTAAACAAGAGTCTTTAGAAATAGAGGAGGTGGTGACAAAAGGGTCACATTGTTGGTACAAGACAGGAACAGCTTTACCTGAAGCATGGGTTTTAGAACCTATTCCCCTAAATTGGTCTTCAAAAGCCAAGCTTGACTTACTGCTAGAATATCTATGAGCTTATCTGACAAGTCCCAGCAAAACAAATCTCTGAGTTATGTGGGACAGAAACTGATCAGGCTAGTTGTCCCTAGGGTTTATGTGATATGATCATTAATTCAATAAGGTAGTCATTCTTTCAACCCTGTGTTAAAATAGTTTAGGTTGCTCATCTACAAGTAATGGATTCAGTCCTGATTCTGTCATTCACTGGCAATGTGACATTGAGCAGGTCAGGCACCTCCATGAGTCTCTGCTTTGGAGATTAAATGAGAGAACATACATGCAAGTCATTCATTATTTGCAGATAATAGACAAATGCTGGTTAGTAATATGATTTTATAATAGACACCTAGAAAGATCCAGCATATTCCTATTATTAGGAAAATGTTCTATCTTTAAAGAGTGGTATTATAATAAATCTGGACACTTAAGCTAAAATGGGACACAGAGAAAACAGATTGAGTAGCTAGGTTAAAACTAAAAACACTATAGAGATTATTTTGCTGTTATCTAGTGATAACAACAAAAATAAATAAATTCAGAGCTAATGAGTTTGTGATTTTGTTTTTATCAAAGGCTTGTCAATTGCCTTAACATAGGTGCTAATGGGAACACTTAATCCTTACCGAGTAGACAAACAAGCAATTTGACCTGAATTTCTATTCTACATGTGTGTAGAGTTTTCCCTGATACCAATCAGACTAGTCTTTACCCTCTAATATAGAGGCATCAGAAGCAGAAATACCAAAATTCAAACATTACTTTCCACCTGGACCCTCACACAAAGGGGACGTTTTTCCTTTTTCCAAAACTGAGGTAATCAGAGAGAAATGAGATCCTTTATAGTGTTTTAAATTTTAAGGGCTACAAAGTATTTTGTAACTATTATCAATGACTGAAACCTCCTGTACTTAGTGATTTCTGCAGGAACATTCCTGTTTCCATTGTGTAGAAGAGAAAGCCAAGTTTAGCAGGTACTTGTGCAAGATCAAATAGATGGTACCAGTCAGCTCCACTCAAACCCAGGCCTTGGATCTTCTAAGTCTAATCAAATTTTTTGTTTCTAGAGATCAAAGTAATAAGCCAAATTCAGAAGATTTGGGGCAAAAATTTTCTTAGACCTCAGCCTGCAGTGAGTTAAGTCACAGATGCATTATCAGGAATGTGCATTATTGAAGAGAAAATTAAGGAATTGTCATTGGACTCCCAAACTAAGAGCACCAAGATCTTTCCTGTCACCAATAGAAACTTAACTATTTCATGAAAGCCTTATTATCTTTCTCTTAGTAATATACATATATGTGCCTTAAAACATTTTTTTCTTCTGAAATCACATATGGAAGTGCTCAAGGACTGCTCCCTGTTTTGGCATCACTCCCAAGCACTGCTTGGGAAACCATGCGGTACCAGGATTGATCCAGGTATCTTAAATACAGAACATAAACTCAGCCCACTAGGTTCTCTCTCTCTAGTTCCATGTGCTTTTTGGCTTTTCCTTCACAGATACGGTTTTGATAAATAGCCTGCGATAAATATCATTGACAAAAGCCCATGGGTTTTTATTTCATTAGGATAGATCCCATAAGAGACAAAAATTAATTCATATCTTATATAAATTACATTTAATTTTGTTCATTGCAATGAAAAAATTCAATTCAGCTGAATGAAAAATGTATTATTTTCAACATAAACTAATAAAAATATTAGCTTTACAGAAGGGTTGCCACCTATTACTTGAAGACCCCAATTATATATTGTTATATATAAATCTTTTTCAAAACTAATTGAAAATTCTGTCTTTGAACTATGTCATCTTTTCAGATAAATTTATTGAGAGTGAGAGAAAGAGTTAGAGAAGGGAGTGAGATAGTAAAAACCCTAAACCACTGGACAGTCTACTTTTTGTAACTCAAATGAATGCCAAGATCTAATCAAATACCATCATGCTGTGGTTCTAAGATGAAATCGCTCAAGATTATTTTGATTTGTTTTTCAGCCAAATACTGCTCTTGTACTATAAATAAGTCACAGATCTCTGAATCTGCTGCTCTGGGTTAGTACTCCTGAGAAGCCCGTTTTAAGTACAATCTGTGGCCTTTGATTACATACAGGAATTTTATTATTTTGAGTGAGATTTTTAAAGTGAAGGGAAAAGCTAAGTTGTTCTAGTTTATACAGTAAAATTTCAGGCATATAGTTAAGGAGGAGAAAAGGGGGAAAAGGAACCAAGCCAAAGATATTAGCAACTAAAAAAGAAGTGAAAAAATGTTTAATGCAAAAGAGACACTAAGATTTTGCTCTAGAGTGAATGGTGTGGCTTCTTTATATATTCACAATATCTTGAGAAAACCTTCACTTTTAACATTGTGAATTACAATTATTTGGTAGAGGGGCATTGGTGATTGGAAGTATTGCAAGTAATGCTTAATCAGTCTGGTCTCAAGGTGGCCAGGGGACTTCCCAAAGGAAACTAACACATTTGACTAGTTTGAAGTGCTGTTCAGAACTTGGATTAAAAATGAAGTCACATCCAAATCTTAAACTTCTAAACCTCTTGATCAATTATAGTTTACAGAGCATGTACAGAAAGGAAATTTTTGACCAACTGATCAAAGCAGCACACAGAATGGAACCACTGATTGAATATTGACCTCAGCAAGCACTGTAATTGCATCTTATTGGCAAATCATTACCAGTTTACCTTAGTGATAGAAAGCACAGGTTGAAATTACAGAGGCAGTTACTTCTCTGGATCAAGTAAATAACTCGAAGACAGAAATCTCTATGAGTTTTCAAAACATGATGGAAGTATAGAGGACAGGAATGCCTTTCTAAGAAAATTACAAGTTGCTTTAGCTGCTTCCCTAGAACTGAAGAAGACACAGTACCCTCATCATATTCTAGTCCCCAGTCTAGTCTCTCTTCAAAAAAATATACAACTCCAGCCATATCTCTTTCAAGTCTTCCTCTAACTTCCCAGTTCTCATCTATACTCTCTACTCTATTTCATTCTGGTACAATACAGTTTAGCTGTTCTAGAAATTCAGCTTTGAACTAAAATTAGTGAATCATCGCCTCTAGTCCTCATAATAACCTAATAAAGTGGATATTTTTAATATTTTTTTAATATTTTTTAATCTAGAGATGGGAATGTAGAAATAGTACAGATGTTAGGGTGCTTATTTTGCTTTCTGCTAAGCTTTGTTTGATCCTCAGTACCCCATAAGTTTACCTGAGCCCTGCCAGGAGTTATTCTTCAATATAGAGCCAGAAGTAGGCCCTGAGCACTTCATATGTGGTCCAAAAATGCAAAACAAGGGGATGAAGAAAAATACCAGCAACCAAAAATAAATGTAAAAAGGTTAAAATAAAGTGAAAATAAATGATGTTCTCACATACCTTAGACTTTGATAGGCAAGGTTTCATTCTCTGGAAGCAGGCAACCTTACAATCAACTTTGCACTCTACTACTTGTGGGAACTAGCAAAAATGTTTTTCAAGTGTCAAAGAGTAAACTTTTCAGGCGTTGTGGACTAGACAGTATCTGTCATAACTAATTAACTCTAGTTTGAAATTAGAAAGTGAATTCAGTAAGGTTTAGGTGTTCTTTTGAGCAGAAACTACAGAGACATATATACGTTTCCTATATGACACATAAGGATGTGCCATCATTAGGAATCAAAACAATTTCTTTTGTTCGTATTGCCTTTGATAGATGCTTTAATAGATGATTATTCAGTCTCAACTCAAATACTACCAATGATAGGTAGACCTTACCTACACAGGTCTTCACTGAGAGATATTTAAGAGATTTAGGGCATTTTATTTCTGCTACTAGTTTTTTTTTGTTCGTTTGACTGAAAATAAACTAAATTTAACAATTCTCAAATATTGAAAGTCTTGACATTGTAAGAATCTGCTATTCAAAAATATTCTGGAAAAATATGGCTTTTACTAAGCTGTATTGCATGGGATATATGAAGGACAACCACACTAGTGAATATATAAACATCAATTTAAAACAGCAACTCACCCAGCTGGGAGGCTCAATAATACTCATTCCACTTGCATTATTTTTTCAGTGAAAAACTATCCATGAAATATCTTTGAGCTTAACATAGTAAGTAAGCCAACCAAAAGCTATTTTTCTTTTTGTTTGCATTAGAATAGAAGTGGCTAAAGGTAACTGAAAATTCACTTTGAATTTCCATTGAAAGTGAAGTTCCTAAACTTTATACTTCTTCCTTTGAACCATTATCCACTCGGTACATATTTTTAAGCACTCATATTTTGCTTTGTCTTCAGGGAAAAAATAAAGTATACCTATCACAGAATTCCTGCCATCTGTGGAAAAAAATCTCGTTTGAAAAATAAAGTGCAAGGTCACAGACATTTAAAAACTTAGCTGTAGTCTTGTTTTCCCACACCAATTAGAGCCCTGCTGAAGATGGAAATAAGAGACAAGATAAACTCTTAAAAAATTCTAGGGATTCCTAAGATCATCTGAGTCTACTTTGAGAATCTTTATGCCATTAAACAAAAGAAACTTGAAGAAATAGATAAATTCCTGAACTCCTGTAACCTCCCAAGGCTGAGTCAAGAAGATTTGGGATTCTGAACAGACCTATCCCCATTGAGGAAATTGTTGAAATGGTAATCAAAAGTCTTCCCAAAAACAAAAGCCCAGGCCCAGAAGGATTCATCAGTGAAATATTTTTAACCTTAAAAGAGGTCCCGCATTCAATCCTTTTCAAGCGTTTCCTGGAAACTGAAGAAACAGAAACATGCCTGAAGAGTTTTTATGAAGCAACAGCACCCTGATACCCAAAGCAGAGATACCACCAATAAAGAAAACTACAGACTGATATCCCTGATGAACACAGATGCAAATATCTTCAACAAAACACTGGCAAATAGAATTCAACAATTCATTGAAAGGATCATTCATCATGATCAAGTTGGATTCAACAGGGATGCAAGGATGGTTTTACAAGTGTGCAAGTCAATCAACATATACACCATATTAATAGAAGAAAAGATAAAACCCATATGATTATATCAATAGATACAAAGAGAGAATTTGACAAGATCCAGTACCCATTCATGATAAAAACCTTCAACAGAATGGGAGTTGAAGAAACTTTCCTCAATATAGTCAGTAAAAGCCATCTACCACATGCCCACAGCAAGCATTATTCTCAATGGGGAAAAACTAAATGCTTTCCTCCTAAGGTCAGGCACAAGAAAAAGGTGCTCACTTTCGCCACTCCTATTCAATATAGGATATACTTGTCATAGCAGTTAGGGAAGATAAAGATATCAAAGGCAGCCAGATAGGAAAGGAAGAAGTCAAGCATTCACTTGACTTTTGCAGAAGACATGATCCTATACTTAGAAAATTCTAAAGAATTTATTTTTAAAAAATCTCTTAGAAACAATAGGCTTGTTCATTAAAGTGGCAGATTACAAGATCAATACTCAAAAGTTCATGGACTTCCTATATACAAATAACAAAAGGGAAGAAAGACATTAGTAGAACAATCCAATTCACATACATGTCTCAGAAAATCAAATACCTCAGAAATCAGCTTAACTAAAGAGGTGAAGGACCTATTCAAAGGAAACTAAAAAACTCTACTTCAAGACATGAAATAGAGTTCTCTCTCTCTCTTTGCGAGTGTTGCTTACGGTTTATCTATCTTATTAATTTTCTCAAAGAACCAGCTCTTGATTTCATTGATCTTTTGGATTTTTTTTTTGATTTCCATGTAGTTTAATTTCTGCTCTAAGTTTTATAATCTCTTTCCTCCTGCCTGATTTGGCTCCTTTTGTTGACCCTTTTCTAAAATCTTGAGCTGTGGTGTCAAGTTGTTTTTTGTGGGCCCTTTCTTCCTTCCTGAGAAATACTTGCAGAGCTATAAATTTTCCCCTTACCACGGCTTTAGCTGCATCCCAGAGGTTCTGGTAGCTCGTGTCTTCATTCTCCTTTGCTTCCAGGTATCTTTTGATTTTGTCCTTGACTTCCTTCCTGACCCACTCATTGTTCAATATTGAATTGTTTAATTTCCAAGTGTTTGATTTGTTTCTCCATGTATTTGTGTGATTCGCTTCTATTCTCAGTCCATTGTGGTCTGAAAAGATTGTTGATACTATTTATATCTTCCTGATTCTATTGAGGTATGTTTTGTGTCCTAGCACATAGTCTATTTTGAAAAATGTCTGTGTGCACTGGAGATGAATGTGTATTCTTTCTTTTTTGGGGTGTAAAGCCCAGTATAGGTCTATAAGCCCTTTCCCTTCTATTTCTTCTTTCAAAGCCAATGTTTCTTTGCTGACTTTTGTTCTTGTTGATCTATTCAGAGGTGATAAGGCGATGTTGAAGTCTCCAGTTACTATTGTGTTGCTAGCAATGTCCTCCTTAAAATCTGTTAGCAGTTGTTTTAAATATTTATCTGTTCCCTCATTAGGTGCCTATACATTTAAGAATGTGATTTCTTCCTGTTGTACGTATCCCTTGATGAATAGAAAATAGCCTAGGCTGTCTCTTCTAATCTTTTTAAACCTTAAATTTATGTTGTCGGATAGTAGTATGGCCACCCCAGCTTTTCTGAGGGAGCTGTTTGCTTGCAGGATTGCTTTCTATCCTTTAACTTTGAGTCTGTATTTGATCTGACTATTGAGATGAGTTTCTTGTAGGCAGCAGAATGTTGGGTTCTGTCTCTGAATCCTTTTTGCCACTCTGTGTCTCTTAATTGGCGAATTTAGACCGTTGACATTGAGAGATATTATTGTTATGGGGTTTTGTGTCATCTTTCTGTAAGTGTCTGTTGTGCTTGTAGGGTTTGTCTTCTCTTATAGCCCTTATTTTAGCCCTTATTTTAGGTTTTGTTTTGAGTCTATGAAGTTCCTGAGAAGCTTTTTATCTAGAAAAGAGTCGAAGTGACATCTGCACTTGTTTGTTCATTGCAGCACTGTTTGCAATAGCTAGAATCTGGAAAAAAACTGAGTGCCCAAGGACAGATGACTGGTTAAAAAAAACTTTTGTACATCTACACAATGGAGTACTATGTAGCTGTTAGAAAAGATGAAGTCATAAAATTTACAAGTGGTACTATATGGAAAGTATCTTGCTAAGAGAAATGAGTCAGAGAGGGACAGACATAGAAAGATTGCATTCATCTGAGGAACATAAAGTAACAAAATAGGAGACTAACACCCAAGAATAGCCGAGATAAATACCAGGAGGTTCACTCCATGGCTTGGAGGCCAGCCTCACATGCTAGGGGAAAAGGCAGCTCAGATAGAGAAGGGAGCACCAAATAAAGGAAGTTGGGAGGATCCTCCCAGGATGGGAGATGCAAGCTGAGAGTAGACTATAGACTGGGAGGATCCTCCCAGGATGGGAGATGCAAGCTGAGAGTAGTCTAGAGACTGGGAGGATCCTCCCAGGATGGGAGATGCATGCTGAGAGTAGACTATAGACTGAACAATATTGCCACTCAATGCCTCTTTTGCAAACCACAGTACCCAAAAGGATAGAGAAACAAAAGGGAATGCCCTGCTACAGAGGCAGGGTGGGATGGGGGGTTGGGGGCTGGGAGGGATTCTGGGATCATTGGTGGTGGAGAATGGGCACTGGTGGAGGGATGGGTATTTGATCACAGTATAACTGAAACTCAAGCACAAAAATTGTAAGTCTACAACTGTACCTCATGGTGTTTCACTAATAAAAATTTAAAAAAAGAAATGAAATAGGATACCAGGAAATGGAAACACATCCCCTGCTCTTGGGTCAGTTGACTAACATTGTTAAAATGACAATACTCCCCAAAGCATTATACAGATTCAATGCAGTTCCTTTAAGTATACCCATGGCATTTTAAAAAGAGTCAGATTAAACACTCCTAAAATTCATATGGAACAACAAACCCCCATGAATACCTAAAGTAATCTTTGAGAAAAAGAGGATGAGATGGGAGGCATCACCTTTCCCTGCCTCAAAGTGTACAACAAAGCAGTAGTAATTAAAACAGCATGATATTAGAGTAAAGACAGACCCACAGATCAATGGAACAGGATTGAATATCTTGATACTGACCCTCCAAATATATGATCACCTAATCTTTGATAAAGAGTCAGAAATATGAATGGAGGAAGGAAATCTTCTTCAACAAGCAGTGCTAGGAAAGCTGAGCAGTTGCATGCAAAAATAGAACTCAGACCTCTTTCTAACACAAGGCACAAAAGTCAGATCAAAAATAGATTAAAGATCTCAATATCAGACCTGAATCCATATGGTATATGAAGGAAAATTTTGGCAGAATCCTCCATGACATTGAAGCTAAAGGGATCTTCAAGGATGATACACCACTGTCCAAAGCAAGTGGAAGCAAAGATAAACAAATGGAACTAAGAAACTTCTGCACCACAGAAGGAACACTGATCAAGATACAAAGTCACTGTCACTGTCACTATCCTCCCATTGTTCATCAATTTGCTCGAGCAGGCCCAGTAACATTGTGAGACTTGTTACTGTGTTTGGCATATTGAATATGTCACGGGTAGCTTGCCAGGCTTTGCTGTGTGGGCGAAGTACTCTTGTTAGCTTGCTGAACTCTCCAGGAGGGGCAGAGGAAGATACAGAGACAGTGGACAAAATGGGAAAAATTATTTACCCAGTACCTATCTTAAGGGGTTATTATTCAAGATATATGAGGCACTGGTAGAACTTTACAAGAAAAAAGCATCCAACCCCATCAAAAAGCGGTGAGTAAAATGTATAGAAAGTTTCTCAAAGAAGGAATACAAACAACCAAAAAATACATTCAAAATGTTCTATAAAGCTAATCATCAGGGAAATGTAAATTAAAACTACAATGAGATGTTATCTCATGCCATGGAGACTGGCACACATGAAAAAGAACAAGTGCAATCAGTGCTGGCATGGATGTGGGGGAGAAAGGGACTCTCCTTGGTTGTTGGTAGGAATGCGGACTGGTCCAGTTTTTTTGGAAAATAATACGGGCATTCCTCAAAGAACTAAAAAATTGAGCTTCCATAGGAACCCATCTATATCATTCTGGGAATATATCCCGGGGTCCCAAAACCACACAGCAGAAATGCCATCTGCACTTCTACGTTTATTGCAGCTCTATTCACAATAGCCAGAATCTGGAAAAATCTCTAGTGCCCAAGAACATATTATTAGCTAAAGAAACTATGGTACATCTATGCAATGTAATACTACACAGCTATTAGGAAAAATCAAGTCATGAAATTCGCTTATAAATGGACATAAAGAGTATAATTCTGAGTGAAATGACTCAGAAAGAGAGAGACAGATATAGAATGATTGCACTCATTTGTGGAATATAAAAAACACATACTATGTTACTAACACCCAAGGACATTAAAAACACATGCTAGGAGGATTGGTCTACAATTGGAAACCTGTCTCAAGTGCTGAGGAAGAAGGCAGTTCAGTTAGAGAAGGGACTATGACAAAGATAGCTGGAAATGATACTCTAGATAAAAACTGTGTCCTGAAAAAGTTAAAGGAACAGATATGATAACCTCCCAATATCTGCTTTACAAACCCGAGGGGGGGGGAGAGAGAAAGAGAGAAAGAGAAAGAGAGGAAGAGAGAGAGAGAGAGAGACAGAGACAGAGAGAAAAGAAAAATGCCTGCCATAGAGACAGGCTGGGGCGTGAGGGTTGGATGGGACATGAGGGAAACTAGGGATATCGGTGGCAGAAAAAGTGCACTGGTGGAGGTGGAGGGATGGGTGTTGTGATATTGTATGAGTGAAACCCGACCTTGCAGAGCTTTGTAATTGTGTATCTCACAATGATTCAATTAAAAAAAATTTTAAAAATTAAAATTTGCTCGAGCAAAAAGAGAATACTTTTATTTTGACCAAGTTTACTTACAAACACACATATATTTGGATATGTTTAAGCATTATATTTCTAATTATTCATTTATGCATTACATATAATTATGCAATATAATAAATATATATAATCTGAGAACCATATGAAATGCAAGACTCTAAGTGAAGTCAAAATTTATGGAGATTTGAAAAATCCTAACACTAGAAGAATTTCTTCCCATATATCAAGGTAATTTCTGTCATCTCTGCCTTTTGTTTTCTCTTTTTCATCCCCCAGCCTCTCTTTGCAAATGCTCCTGACCTGATTCTCAGATATTGGCACATAATCTACAGGTTTTGCTATGCTAGAACTCCTTTTAATCAACAGTTACCTGTGACTGTTCTAGTTTAACAACCAGTAAAGAGCACATGGTAATAGATAAAATCTTCCATAGGTTAGGAATTGAATATGTGTTGGCAGACAAACAAAATGGTCCTTTTCAATCAGTTTATAAAAAGTAACTATGATGTTTCAAAGAAGGGAATTAGAACACTGTGTGTGGAAAATAAAAAGGTTGATAAATAATAGTTCTTCCTGGGATCTGTAAAAAACATGCATTTTACTTACATAAATATCAGACACACAAATTCATCAAAGAAAGAAAAGAGAGTATAAGAAAATATTTAAATAATGCAGCCCAGCATTCAACTCAAAGAAGCATGTTGCCCAGAGGGAGAATGAAGTGAAAGAAAGGATTCTGCCATTCTCTTGGTCTTCGTCCTTCAGATCTCTCACAGGATGAACACTTTGCTCTACTTCCTGAAACTTTAATGCTTGAAGATAAGAGTATAACTTTTCTGTACGCCATGGACAATAACTGCATCTGGTGTACAGAAGCCTGTTTCTAATGCTAAAGGGAAACTTCTTATATTGAAAGTTTCCAGCAAAAAAATCTTCTTGGGTAGAAATGTTTGGTGGGTAAAATTATTTGGTTTTAAACATTTTTAAAAAATTGCATTCCTGCTGGTGCTCATTTTAAATTTCCATAATCATGAGTGCAATAAGCACGATTTTAATTTTTTTGTTTTTCATTTCCTGGTGTCTTTTCTTGGTGTTTAATTTCCTGGTGTTTAATTTATTCTTTTACAATTTGTATTCTTTTGATTTTTTTTCTTGTCTGATTGCTGTAGCAAGGGCTTACAAAATTATTCAAAATTTATATTGAATAAAACTGGAGAAAGTTGCCCTTGCTTTGTGCCTTTTCTCAGAGGAAAGATTTTCAATTTTTTACCATTAAATATGATATTGGCTATTGGTTTGTTATAAATGTCAATCTTGAGGTACACCTATTTTAAGGGCTTTAAATTATGAATGGATGTTGTACCTTGTCAAAGACCTTCTCTGTATTAATTGATATAATAATATTATCTTTAAATTTCTTCTGTTTATATGGTATATTGCATTAATTGAAATGTGAATATTGAATCATCTTTCTATCCTTGAAATGATACCCACTAGATCATGATGTGTTATACTTTTGATAAATTGCCAGATTTTGTTCTCTAAGATTTAGTTGAGGATCTTTTTATCAATAGTCAACAGAGATTTGGGTCTATAATTATCTTTTTTTTGTATTGACTCTATTTTTGGTATTGGGGTAATGTTGACTTCACATAAGCTATTAGAGAGAATACATATTTCTGCAAAAATTTGGAAGAGTTTGAGGAATATGAGCACAAAATGTTCTTGAGATTTTGTATAAATAACTAGTGAACTACCAGGTCACTTAAATTTTTTTTCCAATTTTCTTTGCTATTGGTCTGTTCCAGTTTTCTCCCTTTTTTGGTTTTAGGAGACTATATGGTTCTAAAGATTCATTCTTCTAGATTTTATATTTTAGTGGTATAGAGATGCCCAGTTCCTAAGAACATAAAATGGAATAAAAAATAGCATTTTCAACAAATGCTGCTGGGGAAACTGTATAACCATATGTAAAAAAATAAAGCTGGATCCATATCACACCTTACACAAAAGTTAATTCAATGTGGATCGAAGAAATTGAGATCTCACTGGAAACTTTAAAGTATACTGAGGAAAATATAAGCAGAATATGCCTAGATTTGGACTTCAATGGCATCTTCAATGATATCAAAAGTAAACAAATGGAACAATATCAAATTAAAGAGTTTTTACATGGCAAGAGAAACGTGGGATAAAAATGAAAGCAGCAAACCGAATAGAAGAAAATAATAACATTCAACACATCAGATATAGGATTGATATAAAAGATATATGAGGTACTCACAAAAATCATAAACTAATATAAAAACCCATCAAAAATGGGGATAGGAAGTAAATAGACACTTATCAGGAGATATGAAATAGACACTTATCAGAGGAATACAGGCAGATGCTTAGTAGGCACATAAAAAAATGTTAGTGTTGCTTATCATCAGGGAAATACAAATTAAGATGACAATGAGATATCACCTCACACCAGTGTGAATGATGTATTTCAAAAACAGTAGGAACAACAAGTTGGCTGGGGTGAAAAAGGAGCTCTCACCCACTACTAGTGGGAATATTGTCTGTCTCAATACGTATGGAACATAGTATGGAAAGTTTTCAGTACACTCTCAGTTTTCAGTTTTCAGAGTTTTCAGAGTTTTCAATTGAGTAGCCATATGATCCAGCAATTTCACTTTCAGGAATCTTCACCCAAGAAACAAAAACCTTAATTCAAAAAAATATGTGGACACCACAACTCATTGCAGCATTTAGTAAAATAGCTAAGATATGGATTCAACCAAAGTGTCCAATAGCAGATAAATTAATTGTGATGATGTGCTATATGGAAGGAAATACTTTGCAGCTGTAAGGGATGAAGAACTCATGCAGTTTACTGCACATTTGTTGGGACTGGAAGATACTATATTGAGTGAAGTAAGGCAGAAGAAGGACAAACACAGGATGATCTCACTTATCTGTGGCATAAAGAATAATTAAATGAGGAAATGTAATGAAGTTAAGGGAGATGCCTATTTCACCCTTGACCCAAGAATATATGAAAGAAGAATGATATATGAGGGAAGAAATCAAATGGGGAGAAGGAAGAACGTAAGAAAGAGAAAAATGGGAAAACAGAGTGTTGGACGCCTTGGGTATATTGGTGATATAAAAAAGTGATATAGATATATACCCAAAGCTCAGACTCAATAGCACTGAAAACATGAGATCAAAACTGCAATCATTGAACTTTAAAATGTACCTGTCAAGGTGGCAGTGGGGTGGTGGGTGGGAGGGAGCATCTAATTGGTGAAGGCAAGTTGACACTGGTGGTTGGATTGGTGTTGGAATATTGTATACCTAAAACTCAGCTATCAATAACTTTGTAAAGCACAGTTCTTTAAATTATTTTTTAAGAAACAACTCCTTTTTATTTTCACCCTTTGTATTGGTTTCTTGGTTTCTGTATTATTGATCTGTGCTGTAATTTTTCTATTGTCTTCCTTCTACTTATTTTAGAATTTTTTTAACTTTTAACATAATGAAAAGTTATCAGTGTTATTAGTATATCTACTTTCAACACTCAGTTCCTGTCCCAAATGATCATTTCCAACTATTATTGTCATACTTGGGGCTGGAGCGATAGCACAGCGGTAGGGCGTTTGCCTTGCATATAGCCAACATGGCCGACTCGAGTTCGATTCCTCCACCCTTCTCAGAGAGCCCGGCAAGCTGCCGAGAGTATCTCGCCTGCATGACAGAGCCTGGCAAGCTACCCCTGACGTACTCAATATGCCAAACACAGTAACAACAAGTCTCATAATGGAGACGTTACTGGGCCCGCTCGAGCAAATTGATGAACAACGGGAGGACTGTGACTGTGACTGTGACCATTGTCATACTTGTCCCTTCTCTATCCTAACTTCCCTTATTATTACCACTGCCCCACACACAACTTTTGTGGCAACCTTCCAACCATTGATAAAATATATATATATATATATATATATATATATATATATATATATGTGTGTGTGTGTGTCCCAGAAATGAATGCAGTCATTCTGTATCTGTCCCTCTCCTTCTGACTCATTTTACTCACTATGATACGCTATATGTCCATCCATTTATAAGCAACTTTTATGATTTCATTCTTCCTAATTGCTACATAGTATTCCATTGTGTAGATGTACTATAGTTTCTTTATCCAGTTGTCTGTTCTTAGGCACTCAGGTTTCCAGATTCTGGCTATTATGAATCATGCTGCAATGAACATAATAGTGCAGATGGAGTTTCTGCTGTGTGTTTTTTGGGAACCCAGAGTAGATTCCTAGAAGTGAAATTCATTTTTTTGTTCTTTAGTTTCTCGAGTTGTGAGATCAGGCCATTGATTTGAATTTTTTCTTTTTTTAAAAACTGTGATCATGTGTTGCTTGCTGTGCGTTTCCCGCCAGTTCTACATTTTTGTGCCCTATAATCATATATGAAATGATAGTTTTTGTCTATAATCATATATTATGATAGTTTTGTTTTTATTCTCAATCATCTTGAAGAGTATTTTTATTTCATATTCTATTTCCTCTTTTCTTTAATTATAGAATGTTATTCGGTTTCCAAATATTGGAAATCTTCCAACTTTCTTCTTAATTTTTTTCTAACTTTGTAAATTTATGGTCTGAAAAGGTACTTGGTGGAATTTCTATTTTTGTTTCTTTATGGATGTTCAAACTGTGACCCAGCCTAAGATTTATCTTAGACTGTTCCATGTGCACTGGAAAATAATGAGTATTCTGTTTTTGAGGAGTGGAAGATCCTAAAGATACCCATTACACTCATTTCTTCCAATTTCTTATATAGGACACATTTCTTTATTAATTTTTCTGTCTTATTGTTCTGTCCAATAATCCTAAGAAGGTACTCAAGTCTCCTACTACTATTGTGATACCATATATGTGTCTCTTCAGGTCTATTAGCACTTGCTTTATGAACTTTGCTGCCCCTTCATTCTTTGCTTAAATGTTAATAAGTTAAGTCCTCTTGGTTGTCTAGTCCTCTGACCTACAGGTACTGTTAATTTCTATCTTCTATAATTTTCTTTGATTTCAATTTTGTCTGATATAAATGTGGCCATCCCTGTCTTTTCAATCTGCCATTTTACTGTATGATTGTTTCCCAGCCATTCACTGTGAGTCTACCTTATCTGAGAGTTTAAGTGTTTATTTTATAAATAACAGTAGCTTGGATTTTGCTTTCTGATCTATACAGACAATCTCTGACAATTTATGAGCACGTTTAATTCATTGACACTTAAATAAATTATTGATATAAAGAAATTTATTACCATTAGTCTGTCAGAAATCTTGCTCCTTGTGTTTTATTTTGTTTTTTTTTCCCTTTGATCTGAGGGCATTCAGTAACTTTGCTAGAGTTAGATTCAACTCTAATTAATCCTCCACTGCCATGTGCCTGAGACTACTTTTATCACTCCTTCAGTTCTGAGAGATAAATTTGTTAAGAAGAGGAATCTTGGTTGAAGATTCTTTTTATTCAGTGCTTTATACACCTCATGCCATTTTCTTCTTGTTTATAGAGTTTCGTTACAGAATTCTGCCGTGAATCAGACATTTTTCCATTCTCTGGATCTCTCTTGCAGCTGTAAGAAGACTTTCTGTCTCTGGTCATTGCCATTTTGATAACAGTGTCATGGTTTACCTTGATCAGCAGCACTCTTTTTTTTTCCCTTTATTATATATTTTTTTTAAAGTTGTAGATTTACAATTTTTTGTGCTTTGGTTTCAATTATACAATGATCAGATACCCATCCCTCCACCAGTGCCCATTTTCCACCACCATGGATAATATCCCTCCCACCCCCATCCCCCCATCCCCCCTGTCTCTGTGGCAGGGCAATCCCCTGTGTTCTCTCTCTCCTTTTGGGTGTTGTGGTCTGCAAAAGAGACATTGAGTGGCAAACATGTTCAGTCCATAATCTACTTTCGACATGCATCTCCCCTCCTGGGAGGATCCTCCAAACATCCTTTATTTGGTGCTCCCTTCTCTCTCTGAACTGCCCTTTCCTCTAGGATACCCAGCTGGCCTCTATGTTATGGAGTAATCCTCCTGGTGCTGATCTCAACTATTCTTGGGTATTAATCTCTTACTTAGTTACTTTATATCCCCCAGATGAATGCAATCTTTCTATGTCTATCCCTCTCTTTCTGACTCATTTCGCTTAGCATGATACTTTCCATATTGTACCACTTGTATGTAAATTTCATGACTTCATCTTTTCTAAGAGCTACATAGTACTCCATTGTGTAGATGTACCAAAGTTTCTTTAATCAGTCATCTGTTCTTGGGCATTCAGGTTTCTTCCAGTTTCTGGCTATTGTAAAGAGTGCTGCAATGAACAAACAAGTGCAGATGTCACTTCGACTATACATTTTTGCCTCTCTGGGATATATTCCCAGGAGTGGTATTGCTGGGTCAAATGGGAGCTCAATTTCTAATTTTTTGAGAATCGTCCATACTGTTTTCCAGAAGGGCTGAACCAGTGGACATTCCCACCAACAGTGAAGGAGTGTCCCTTTCTCGCCACATCCACGCCAGCATCGGTTGCTTTTGTTCTTTTGAATGTGGGCTAGTCTCTGAGGTGTGAGATGGTATCTCATTGTGGTTTTGATCAATCAGCAGCACTCTTTGAACCTACTGAATCAGTAGTCCCATCTCCTTCCTCACATAGGGGAAATTCTCACCTATTAGACTTCAACCGGTCTTTTTTCTTCCCCTTTCTTGAATTTCTATGACTCTGAGGTTCCTCCAGGTGCTGTCAATAAGATCCTTTATGTTTTTTTGTTTGTTTGTTTATCATCATTTCGTTCTGATTGCCTCTTCTTTCTGGAGTTGTTTTCTGTGTCTTTGAGGGCACTTACTCAATTTTAAAATTTAATAAAACCTCTCCTAAGACCTATTCTTTAATTCCATTACTGCTATTTTAATGAGTGCTTTCATTTTCTCTCCATTGAGCACTCTGTTGAGTTTATTCATTTTCTACTCAAATGTCATTTTCTTCCTTTTGAGCATAAATAGTCTTGTTGCCCTATAGTCTCCTTTAGGCACTTACAAAGGTCTGAGGCTGGGAATTTTCTTGAACTTTTGTTGTCTTTTATTGACACAATTGAATTCTCTCCTCTCCCATTTGCTCTTTGCACTAAGTTAGCCAGTGACTGGTGCTGGGCTGGCTGGCTGGTGGTCTGTTTTAGTTTATCATTCTATCATCACAGTGTTCATCTATGTCTCCTACTAGATTATTTGGATAGAAGTATATTTTTTCTGATACAAATATGTTGATTCCTGCCCTTTATGGTTTCTGTGGTTTGAAGTACCAATTTTCACTCATTAAAAAATTCTTTATGATAATTGAAACCCAAGCACAAAATTTGTAAGTCTACAACTGTACCTCACGGTGTCTCACTAATAAAAATTTTTAAAAAGTCTTTATGTATGTATATATATATGTGTGTGTATATAAAGTCCATTTTGTGAAATCATATTCCCAGTCTGAAGTTACAAATCATTTTTAATTTTTTGTTCTGTCCATTGCTTCTTTAAGTTTTTCTTCCTTTTTTTATAAAAATTGTATTTTTTTACTTATTTTTATTTGGATCAGTAATTTAAAGAGTTTAAGTACTTTCAGACTTCAAGCAGATGACACACATGGATTTGGTAGCATTGGATTGCATTCTACTAGATTATTTTGTCTTTTGTTTCTCTGGTAGGTACTAATATTTGTCTGTTGCAATAGCTATCACCAGTGTGGGGGAGGGGCATGGAGGAGCTGAGTCACTGTTGATAATATACTTGGAATAGGGATAGCACAGCGGTAGGGCATTAACCTTGCACGCAGCTGACCCGGGCAACCCAGATTCGATTCCTCCGCCCCTCTCGGAGAGCCCGGCAAGCGACTGAGAGTATCTCACCCACACGGCAAAGCCTGGCAAGCTCCCCGTGACGTATTCAATATGCCAAACACAGTAACAAGTCTCAAAATGGAGACGTTACTGGGCCTGCTCGAGCAAATCGATGAACAATGGGAGGACCGTGTTTGTTTTGGGGACCTGGTTCATATTTGTGGCACCATTGCTTGCTTTCCCTGCTGTGTTCCCAAATCTGGGATTTCATGCTTTCATGGGCTCAGTACTAGTCCTGGGGTGAAAGAGGGCAAGTGTCATCTAGATCATTTTCTTTCTTGTCTTCTTTGCCATAGTTCTAGCATCCCAGTACCTCTCTAGGGGCTTCACTTGGGTCCAAGGTGTATATCTCCATGATTTTTCTGCTCTCCTTTCCTCAGGACCTTTGAAAGGACTGTCAGCTCTGCCAGCTGTATCCCATGTCTACTGCCCATAGCTTGTAGGTATCTGTTTCAACCTACTATTGAATTTTAATGATGCTAATTTTAATTTTATTCGTTTTAATTAAATTTAACTTTAATGATAGTAAATTTCAATGATGTCTCAGCAGGCATCATCTCCTTAGTGTCCTCTTAATTTAAATTTGTGTTCATATTTAGTGAAAAAAATGCAACTGTCTCAAAGCTCTCTTATTATTCTATTTTTCAATTTAATTCCTAGTTGTTCATTGACCAATCTGAGTTTTATTCTCATTTCTGCACATGTGGCCCACATCACCAGGAGTGAACCCTAAGCACAGAGTCAGGAGTAATCCCTGAGCACTGCTGAGTATGGGTGTGACCCCCAAACAAAACCTAAAAAAACCATTCAGCTTTGGTTTCCTGAATATTTCATTAATTTTATTATCCTGTAGCACCGTACTATCCTCCTGTTGTTCATTAATTTGCTTGAGAGGGCACCAGTAACATCTCCATTGTGAGACTTATTGTTACTGTTTGGCATATTGAATACATCATGGGTAGCTTGCCAGGATTTGCCATGTAGGTGAGGTACTCTCAGTAGTTTGCCGGGCTCTCTGGGAGGGATGGAAGAAGAGCCCAGGTCAGCCACGTGCAAGGCGAATGCCCTACCAACTGTGCTATCACTCCAGTCAGTTTTATTCTATTACCTTAAAATTATCATATTAATTTTCTTAGAGATTTATTTGCTTGATAACAGTAAGTGAACAGAAATTAAAGTGAATGTAGACTGCCCCATTCACTCTCCATATTACCCACAATTCATGTTCTCATTTCAACATTTGGCATTTATGTGGGATACTTGTTATAGTTGATGAATCAATACTGATACAATATTAATATTAACATCTAGGGCTTATATTAGTATTCACTCTTTATATTGTCCAGCCTGTTCTTTCTTTTATTTTGTTTTTATAATATGCAGTTATACATATCCACCAATTTGGTAATATACAGAATATTTTCATAACTCTAAATACCTAAATATTCACTGTGCTCCACGTACTCATCCCTGCTCCTTCCCACAAGCCATTGGCAAAACACTGTTTTGTTTTTTAAATCTCCATGTTTTTACTTTTTTAAATCATAAAACAGAACCTTGTAGACTGGCTTCTATTAATTGCAAATATAATTGTTTATAAGGTTGCTGCATATCTTTTTGTGTCTTTATAGCTCATTTTTTTCTATTCTTGAATAACATTGCACAGGATGAACTCGCCACTGTTTATTCATTCACTTATTGAAAAATAACTTGTCCACTTCTAAGTTTTGATAATTATGAACAAAGCCATATAAACATCTGTGCCCAGGTTTTTGTAGACATACACAATTTATTTGGGTTAATATTCAGGAGAACAAATGTTGATCTTATGGTAAGAGTATGTTTAATTTTATAAGAAACTGCTGAACTGAATTCCAAAGTATCTACGCCATTCTGTCCTTTCCTAATGGATAAGCACTCCTGTCTTTACCAGTATTTTTTGTATACCAGTGTTCATCTTCCCCATTTTAAATTATTCATATTTAGGAATTTATGGTCCTGTTAAAGCTTGTTTGTTGGTTTACACAAAATTAAGACAGCTCACCACTGTTTAGTAACTCTAATAAGTGTGTAGTAGTGTATCATGAATTTTAAATGTGCAAATCCATGATAAGTAGGATGTGGAGACAACTTTTTATATAGTGGTTTGTCTGTCATCATATATATATATACATATATATATATCATGATCACTTGATCACTTGACTTCCTGTTAATCGTCGATTTGCTCGAGTGGGCGCCAGTAACGTCTCCATTTGTCCCTGTCGCGTGCTAGTGTAGCCCAATGGTGTCTGTTCACTCTAGGAACACAAAGAGCCTCAAACCGATCGTTCATGATCTTGATGAAGAAGTCTGACCATCTGGTAGGTGGGCAGCCACGTGGTCATTTGACATCCCGTGGAATCCAGTCAGTAACAGCTCTAGTCCAGCGGTCGTCTCTAAATCTCATTACGTGACCAGCCCATCTGATTTTTGACACCTTGGCAAACAAGACAGCGTCCCTGATTCTTGATCATTGATGGGTGTCAAAACTCCAGATTCTTTCTCTCATTTGAGTGAAACGTGATATTCCAAGCATAGCTCTTTCAATTCCTCTTTGGAAGACCCAAATAGCATTCTCATCCTGTTTTTGTAGGGCCCAGGTCTCTGAGGCATATGTTAATGCAGGAAGAACAGTGGAATCAAAGAGATGTGCCCGGAGCTGGAGGTTCTTCATCCTCTTAGCTATTTCTTCGATGCTCTTGAAGGTGTTCCAAGCCACTCTCTTCCTCCTGAGCAGCTCGGGTGCCAGGTCATTTGTCATGTTGACTTCTTGACCTAGGTACACATAGCTGTTGCATCCAGAGATGGTCTCTCCATTGAGAGCGAATGGGGTGTCAGGAAGGAGGCTGTTTCTCATAAACATAGTCTTCATAAGATTCATTTTCGTTGATATATATATAAATTTTTTATATGTGAAGTGTCAATTTAAATATTTTCTGTATGTTTTCTATTGTTGTTTTTAAGTATTTTTAAATTTTATTTTATTTTTATAAAGTTGTTCACAATATTGATTGCATTCAATATTTCAACACCAATCCCACCGCCATTACACCACCCACCACCTGATTATTCCATCCTGATTCACAAAGCCTGACGCCAAGGAAGAACATAATAATTTACTTTGTATTGCCTGTTATGAATAATCCACTAAAGATGATCAAAAAAGTTTCCTTAGAGGAAAGTGTGTGAAGATTGTTTTTATCACCCTGGAGCCAGTAAACCCTTATATTGTGTATGAGATGTTACTCCAGAAATTCTAAAATTTTAAACAGGGTGACACAGCAAGAATTACATTTCTAACTGGATGGTAATTTTGCCATTAATGAGCTTCAATGGCACCAAAGGCAATTTTGTGGGCATGACTGCTAGCTACCAGAAGTGCAGGGAAATGGGAGAAGGTCATCCATTCCGAACTCCTGCTGAGCCTGAAGATTTCAGTCACAAGTCCCGCATACATGTTTTTTTTTTTAGCAGATTCACTTTAAGGATGAAGCTCATCGAATTCTGTGGAGATCAGTGACAGCATGATGGGATTGAGTTCTGGAGGTTTTCGGCTGCCGGGATATTTTGCGGGGTGGGTAGTGGGGCTTACCTGCCCCCTCTGGATTGCCCCAGATAGACAGTCTGGTGCAGGGTCCCTCTGTTGTCGAATTTTAAGAGTTATTTAAATATTTTTGGATATCAACATTATTGGATGCTTTTTGCAAATATTTTCTCCCACTCTATGATTGACTTTAATTCTCTTAACCGAGTCTTCTTTTTTTTCTTTTTTTTTTTTTGCTTTTTTTGTGTCGAGCGGGCTTTTGGGTCACACCTGGCAATGCACAGGGGTTACTCCTGGCTCATGCACTCAGAAATTACTCCTGGCGATGCTCAGGGGACCATATGGGATGCTGGGAATCGAACTTGGGTCGGCCGCGTGCAAGGCAAATGCCCTACCCACTGTGCTATCACTCCAGCCCCCCCAAGTCTTCTATAGAAGAGAACTTTTAAGTTCCAGTGAAACCAACTTGACAGAACACTGTTTTGTTTTGTTTTTCTCTTTCATGAAATGTGATTGTGTTATTGTTCTAAAGTGTCCTTGTTAGGACCAGAGCAGTAGTACAGTGGGTTGAGCATTTACCTTGAAGTCAACCCGTCTGGGTTTGATCCCTGGTACTCCATATGATCCTGTGAGCCTGCAAGAAGTGATCCCTGAGTACAGATCCAGAAGTAAGCACTGACAAATGTGGCTCAAAATGCAAAAATAAATAAATAAAAGTCATTGTCAGACCCAAGTTCACTGAGATTTTTTCCTGTTTTATCTTCTATAAGAATGATAGTTTTGCAAGTTGCTGTTGTACTATCATCTGTTCCAAACTGCTTTATGGAAAAGGTGTAAAGCAGTGTCTGGATTATAATGTTTGCATGTGGATGTCAACATAACTTATTGAAGAAATTCTCTTTGTTCATTAAATTGACTTTGCTCCTGTGTCAAAGGTCAGTTCTTCTACATTTGTGTATTCCTTTATACTTGCTTATTGTACATTTGTATATTTCTCACCAATACTTCAGTCTATTGATTATTATTGCTTTATGTGGTAACTTGCAACTTTGTTTTTCTTCAACATTATATTGAAGAAAAAATATTCTGGATCGTTCCCTTTATATATTTATTTTAGAGTTTGCTTATATCCACATAATGGCTTGAGATTTTAATTGGCATTACACTTCAATCTTTTTTTAATGTAAGAGAATTGCTGTTTATTCAGCCACTGATTAGGGTGATTGAATTGGGCAGGAACTCCACCTTACATTTTTTTCATTTTTTTATAATTTTATTTATTGAATAACCATGACAGCAGTTACAAAGCTTTCGGGTTTAAGTCTTGGTCATACAATGAAACACCCATACTTTCACCAGTTCTCATTCTCCACCACCAAAAACCCCAGTATACTCCCATCCCACACCCTCCCCCTACCTGTGGGGCAGATGATTTCCACATTACTCTCTTTCTACTTAGATTACTTTCAATATTTTGACACCAGACCCACCATTATTATTTGGGATTTTACCCCAACACTCAGATCTGACGAAAAAGCAACAGTACACAATTTGTTTTTTATTGCTGGTTATGAATAACATATGATGTCACGTGGCTGCTGTCGTGGCCAAACGATTTTGAAATTTCAAAATTTTAACAATTAAATCTGGAGGGATTTCTGCCAAAACCTGCTGGGTTCCAAGATTTGTTCCTGAGTGCCTGGGATCCCATATGGTCATTAAGCAGCTTGATCCAAGCCTACTCGAATTGGAGTCGAGCATCCTCCACCCAGATCCTCCAAATTCCAGTAGGCGGGGGTCACACCCACCAGCTGGCCCCCTGGCGCCGTGTAATCCCATCAGCGGCCAAGACTCAGAGACTACAAAATGCAGCTCCCGGACGAGACCAGTGCAGTCAGTCTCCTGCCCCTGCGCCTGGCTGTTCCTCGCCGGGGTCCCTTGGAGGGGAGCGGGTTGAGCTTTCCTCCCCACCCCGACCAGGGCTCTGGCAGCCGAAGACCTCCAGGACCAGCCACCACCATGCTGAGACCACTCTCCGCACACATGAAGGTACTGGCAGAGGGACAAAGCCACGCGGGTTCCGGGGCCGAGATCTCCAAGCCTACTCGAATTGGAGTCGAGCATCCTCCACCCAGATTCTCCAAATTCCAGTAGGCGGGGATCACACCCACCACCTGGCCCCCTGGCGCCGTGTAATCCCATCAGCGGCCAAGACTCAGAGACTACAAAATGCAGCTCCCGGAACCGCGCGGCCGCATTTGCGGCCGCGCGACATCTTATCATAATCCTACGCTGGACAAACTTGCAGGCTATCGAATATAGCCTGCCCACAGGGCAGAGTCTGGCAAACTCCCCGTGGCGCACCAAATATGCCAAATACCAGTAACAATGATGGGTCTCATTCTCCTAAAAAGCCTTGAATATAATCTCAGGGCTAGGATGAAAGAGACGTTACTGGGGCCTGCTCGAGGCAATCGACGATTAACAGGATGATGAATGAATGAATGATCAGGAGCCAGAGAGGCCATTCGTGGGTGCGACCCGCAGTCTTGTTGGTATGGGGAGGAAAAGGCAGGCTCCACCCACATCCTGTGAGGCCCTGCATGTCTCGTCATGGTGGGGCCCAAACCTGACTGTCCAATGGCCTCTGGAGGATGGCGGCCACCGAATCGCCAAGGGGGAGCAGGAGGAGGGACAGCACCCTTTCCCCATGGGGTGACCCGGAAATAGTAACCTATTGAGGGGTCCGGATACATTTCTGCCTAAAGCCTCTGGGCTCTGAGATTAGTTTCTGAATTTCTGGGATCATGGCCATTAAGCATCTTGATCAGGAGCTAGAGAGGCTGTTCATGCGAGACTTACATGATGATATTGAATTGTCATGTCCAAGTGCATGAAATACCTCTCTATTTACTTTGACTGTCATCAATTTTTTTCATTAAACTTTTGTAGTTTTCTTAATGTAAATGCAACACATATATTGTCAGATACATATAGTCAGACCTCTGTTTTTCAATACTAACATAAATGCTATTGTGTTTTTAAGTTCAAATTTTATTGTGTTCATTTACAGAATATAGAAAAGAAAGGAACTTTTGTGTTATTATAGATATTTATATTCATTGTCACTGTCCTCCCATTGTTCATCAATTTTATCGAACAGGCCCAGTAATGTATCCATTTTGAGACTCATTGTTACTGTTTTTGGCATATCGAATACGTCACAGGTAGCTTGCCAGGCTTTGCCATGAGGGCATAAAGTATGTTATGTATATGTTATGTTGTAGGTGTATGTTTTATTATGGGTATTTGTTTATGTTGTTTCTTATAGTCTGTATGCTTTCTTCAATTAATTTTAATACTTCCTGGAAGACTTTGGATGTGGTAGGGTATGATAACTTTGCATATAAATATCATAATCATTAACCCTTGTAATCAAGTTAGCTGAACTATAGGTCACTGTCACTGTCCTCCCGTTGTTCATCAATTTTGCTCAAGCTGGCCCAGTAACGTCTCCATTGGAGACTTTGTTGTTACTGTGTTTGGCATATAGAATACATCATGGGTAGCTTGCCAGGCTCTGCTGTGCAGGCGAGATACTCTCAGTAGCTTGCCGGGCTCTCTGAGAGGGGCGGAGGAATCGAACTCGGGTCGGCCATGTTGGCTGCATGCAAGGCAAACGCCCTACTGCTGTGCTATCGCTCCAACTGAACTATAATAAAACAAATAAATAACAACAGAGAATAGCTACTAAAAAGCTTTTAGTTGTAATGTTTGAAGCCCTAGAATTTGCTAAATAGTCAATTTGTGAATAAAAGCAATTTCATTTTTTTAATTTTACATCTATATTCAATTAATTTTTCTTATTCTGTTGCATTATCTAGGACTTCAACTACTATGATGAATAACAGTTGTAAGAGAGAACATTATTGCCTTATTCCTGATGTTATTACAAAACATTTACTTTCTCATTACACATACTGTGTATTTTTTGTTTTCATAATTTTCTTTCTCAAGTTTTAGAATTTCTCTATTTCTAGTTCTGTGAGATTAAAAAAATAATGAATGATCTTTTAATTGTATTTTCTGCATCTATTAGCACAATCATAGAATTTTTCTTTTTAGTTTGGTTATGATAGCTTGCCAATCTCTCCTAGAGGGACAGAGGAATTGAACCTGGATAGGCTGCGTGCAAGGCAAACTCCCTACCCACATATCCGGCCCAGACAGCAGAGCCTGGCAAGCTACCCGTGGCATATTCAATATGCCAAAAACAGTAACAACAAGTCTAACAATGGAGATGTCACTGGCGCCTGCTCTAGCCAATTGATGAACAACAGAAAGACAGTGCTACAGTGCTACAGTTTGGTTATGATGTTTCTTACTGTTTTTAAATGGAAAACATATATATATATATATATATATATATATATATATAAATTGGTTGTGTGGTTTTGTGTATGGCTCTTTTTATACCATATTGGATTCCATTTACAAAACCTTTGTTGAGATTTTTGGCATTTGTCGTCATGAGATATATTGGCCTATAGTTTTCTTTTTTAAAAAAAAATTATTAGTGAAACACCATGAGGTGCAGTTGTAGACTTACAAATTTTTGTGCTTGGGTTTCAGTTATACAATGATTAAATACCCATCCCTCCACCAGTGCCCATTCCACCACCAACACTGATCCCAGTATCCCTCCCACCCCCCCATCCCCCATCCCACCCTGCCTCTATGGCAGGGCATTCCCTTTTGTTCTCTCTATCTTCTTTTGGGTGCTGTGGTTTGCAAAAGAGGAATTGAGTTGCAATCATGTTCGGTCTATAGTCTATTTTCAGTATCATCTCCCATCCTGGAAGGATCCTCTCAACACCCTTTATTTGGTGCTTCCTTCTCTATCTGAGCTGCCTTTTCCCCTAGCTTGTGTGACTGGCCTCCAAGCCATGGAGTAAACCTCCTGGTACTTATATCGGCTATTCTTGGGTGTTAGTCTTCTATTTTATTACTTTATGTTCCCCAGATGAATGAAATCTTTCTATGTCTGTCCCTCTCTTTTTGACTCATTTCGCTTAGCATGATACTTTCCATGTGGTAGCACTTGCATGTAAATTTCATGACCTCATCTTTTCTAACAGCTGCATAGTACTCCATTATATAGATGTACCAAAGTTTCTTTAACCAGTAATCTGTTCTCAGGCACTCAGGGTTTTTACAGATTCTAGCTATTGTAAAGAGTGCTGCAATAAACAAACAAGTGCAGATGTCACTTCAACTATACTTTTTGCCTCTCTGGGATATATTCCCAGGATTGGTATTGCTGGGTCAATTGGGAGATCAATTTCTAACAATAAGTCTCCACAAATAGCTAAAGCAATTCTTGGGAAAAAGAATATGGGAGGAATCAACCTCCCTAACTTCTAACTCTCCTAAAAAGCAGTAATAATTAAAACAGCATGGAACTGGAACAAAGGCAGAGCTGCAGACCAATGGAACAGGGTTGAATATACTGACATCTCCCCCCCCCCCCAAGCATATGATCATCTAATCTTTGATAAGGAAGCAAGGAGCCATAGCACAGGGGTAGGGCGTTTGCCTTGCACGCAGCCAACATGGCCGACCCGAGTTTGATTCCTCCGCCCCTCTCGGAGAGCCCGGCAAGCTACCGAGAGTATCTCGCCCACACGGCAGAGCCTGGCAAGCCACCTGTGATGTATTCGATATACCAAATACAGTAACAACAAAATCTCCAATGGAGACATTACTGGGCCCGCTCAAGCAAATCGATGAACAACGGGAGGGCCTTTACCTTTACCTTTTTAAGGAAGCAAGAAATGTGAAGTGGAGTAAGAAAAGCCTCTTTAACAAATTGTGCAGGCAAAACTGGGCAGCTACATGCAAAAAACTGGGCTCAGATCTTTGCCTAACACCATGTACAAAAGTAAGATAAAAATGGATTAAAGACCTCAACATCAGGCCCCAATGCATAAGGCATATTGAAGACAAAGTTGGCAAAACCCTCCATGACATTGAAGCTAATGGTATCTTCAAAGATGCCACAGCACTGGCCAAGCAAGTGAAAACAGAGATAGACAAATGGGACTATCTTAAACTAAGAAGCTTCTGCACCTCCAAAGGAACAGTGACCAAAATAAAAGGACAGTCTATAGAATGGGAAAAGATATTCGCCGAATATACATCCGACAAGGGGTTGATATCGAGGATATACAAAGTATTGGTTGAACTCCACAGGAAGAAAACAATCCAACCCCGTCAAAAAATGGGGCGATGAAATGAACAGAAACTTTCTCAAAGAAGAAATCTGAACGGCAAAAGGGCACATGAGAAAATGCTCTACATCATTAATCATCAGGGAGATGCAGATCAAAACAACAATAAGATATTATTTGACACCACAGAGACTGGTCCACATTCAAAAGAACAAAAGCAACTAGTGTTGGCGCAGATGTGGTGAGAAAGGGAACTTCCTGCATTGCTGGTTGGAATGCCGACTGGTTCAGCCCTTTTGAAAAATAGTCTGGACGATTCTCAAAAAATTAGAAATTGAGCTCCCATTTGACCCAGTTTTATTTTCTTTAATATCTTTGGGGTATTACTACATTAGGGAATGCTAGCTTCAGGATAAATTAGGAAGTACCCACTTTGTTTTTATTTCCTGAAATGTAATTTAAATGATTTTTTTAAAATATGTGTTTTCATTTATAAGCAAATACAGATGGGTATGGCACTTTTATTTTTGAAAGGATCTTAATCATTGATTCCATCCTAAATTAATTTTTGTCTATTTAAATTATGTATTACTTTTGTGTGATTTTTTTAGTCATGTCTTTCAAGAAATTGGTTCTTGAGTATCATGCTAAGTGAAATGACTCAGAAAGAGAGGGACAGACATAGAAGGACTGCACTCATTTGCATAATATAAAACAACATAACATGAGGCTGACACCTAAGGATAGCAGATACATGGGACAGGAAGATTGTTCCATAGCTGGAAGCCTGTCTCGTGAGCAAAGGGAGTAGGCAGATGGAATAGAGAAGGGATCACTAAGAAAATCATGGCTAGAGAACCGGTCGGGATGGGTGATGTGTGCTGAAAGTAGTAATGGACCAAACATGATAACCTCTCAGTGTCTGTATTGCAAACCATAATACCCAAAAGCAGAGAGAGAGAGAGAGAGTATGGGGAATATTGTCTGCCATGCAGGCAGGGAGAGGGTGGGAAAAGGGGGGTATACCAGGGATATTGGTGGTGGGGAATGTGCACTGGTGGAGGGATGGGTGTTTGATTATTGTGTGACTGTAACCCAAACATGGAAGCTTGTAACTATCTCATGGTGATTCAATAGAATTAAAAAAAATTGGTTCTTTACAGGTCATCAGGTAAGGTGATTATCTTGCATACAGAAAATCTGGCTTTGATCCTTAGCATTTTCTATGGCCCTCTAAGTTACACTAAAAATGATTTCTGAATTCAGAGCCAGGAGTACGCACTGATCAACATTGGGTATTGTCTAAATATCAACAAGAAATGAATTGGTTTACTCTAAAAAGTTTTGTGAGATAACTTAATGGACAGGAGTACATGCCTTGCATGCAGAAGTCCTGAGTTTAATACCTAGAAACAAATGATCCCCCAAACATCCTTAGGGGAATAATTTCTGATTAAAGAACCAGAAGTAGTCCCTGAGCATCACCAGGTGTGGCTAAAAACAAAAACAAATCAGAACAGAAATGAAAATTTATCATAAAATTTGCTCATAATTCTGATATCTTTAAATTGTGGATTAACTTTTCTAATTATTGAAATGGCAGAGTCTCCTGACCCCGTGCCTGGCTGTCCTCGCTGGGGCCCCTTGCAGGGGGAGCGGGTTGAGTTTCCCTCCCCACCCCGACCACAGCTCCGGGAGCCGAAGACCTCCAGAAACAGCCACCACCATGCTGAGACCACTCTCCACATGCATGAAGGTATCAGCAGAGGAAGAAAGGCATGCAGGTCCCGGGGCTGAGATCTTCAAGCTCGGATTGGGATAGAGCATCTCCACCCAGATCCTCCATCTTCCAGTAGGCAGGGGTCACACCTACCAACTGTTCCCCTGGTGCCATGTAATCCCATCAAAGGCCAAGACTCAGAGACTATAAAACCCAGCCCCCCGACATCTTATCATCTCATTCCTACTTTGGACAAACTGGCAGGCTACCAAATGTAACCTGCCCACATGGCAGAGTCTGGCAAACTCCCCGTGGCATACCCAATATGCCAAATACCAGTAACAATGATGGGTCTCATTCTCCTAACTCTGAAAGAGCCTTGAATATGGCACCTTTTCTAAAATCTCAGGCCTAGGACAAAGGAGACGTTACTGGGGCCTGCTCGAGGCAATTGACGAACAATAGGATGATCCTGATCATGATTGTGAATTATTAAAATATTATAAATATCTTTTTGTTTGGAAAATTTTAATGTCATGTTCTAAAAAATAAATCCTAGGGGCAGGAGAGATAGTACAGGGGTTAAGGCATACAAATGACATATGTTTGATCCTCAGCAATTCATAAGGTCTCTCATGATGCCCACCAGAAGCCCTGAGCATCACTGGGTATTCCTCGTCACCCCCGCACCAAAAATAAAGGACCTTCAAATATTCACTTAATCCATATTTTTAATCTAATTAAATAAAATTGGACAAAAATTTATTCTACACTGAAACTTTCAAGTCATAGCTATATTTCTGTTTCATTCCAAAATTTTTGCTGTCTTCTCATCTCATCTCATATCTGCTTCACTAGACATCCAGAGAAAAAGTGGTCAATTTGATGCTTTAAAGAAGTTTCTGGTATATTAACTGCATTTTAATTTCTAATCCATTAAAATTAACCTTTATTATAGCACTGTAGCACTGTCATCCCATTGTTCATCAATTTGCTCTAGCGGGCCCCAGTAACGTCTCCATTGTGAGACTTGTTGTTACTGTTTTTGGCATATCGAATACACCAAGGGGAGCTTGCCAGGCTATTGTATCTTTTATGGACCCTTCTAATAATAATTTTTGTTTCTTTAGTTTGTTATTAAAATGTCAATTTTTGTTTTATTGTTTTTACTTCCTTTCATTTATTTATGGGAAGACTCTCTCTAGCAGTGCTCAGGGGCCCAGGAGTGATATTAGGCCCTGGTGTTATTAGGACTACTGACACAGGTCTGAAAGTATGGTGCTGAGACCAGTGATGTATTTCTCAAGCCCAGGAGGCTAAAGGCCACCAGGGCCACATTCAACGTTGCTCAGGAGTCAAGCAATGAGTTATCATGCATGGGATCTATATGTGTAAGGTATGTACTCCAGCCCTTTGAAGTATTTCTTTGGTTCCTCAATTCAATTTTTTAATATGTATTTCTATTTCAATAACTGAAATATTTACTGTGAGGCAATAAAGAACTTTTATAAATGATTTTTAAACTTGAATCTCTTGTGTTGCCTATATTTTTGAATTTTTAAAGCTGTCTTTATGATATATTAACATTGATAAATGTTTTAGCTATAGATTGTATTTGCTTTCACAAGTTTTATTTGCATATACAAATATATCATTCTCCTAGTATTAACTATATTAAGTGAGCTAATAATATCCAATTCTTAAGTAGCATTCTCTTTGTTTTCACTTCATTAAAGACCATGTATTTTTCCTTGATAAATGCATATTTTAGTTGGGTGGTCTTAATCCAGGCACCTGTATACATTGTCAGTCATATCTTTATATCATACCATATATCACATTATATCATAGCCTATTCCTCTTTGTTTCCTTTCTCAGAAAGAAAAATGTGTAAATGCTTTGATAGCCACAGGGTACCTGCAGGGAATGATTCTCATGAACTCTTCACTGAATAAATGAGTTGCTAAGACACGCTGAATTTCTAGAGAATTTCAGCTCAACAAAATACAAACAGCAAACCAGTAAAAGAAACAGATTGTTCTCTTTGTATTTCCAGGGAATGAATTGCATTATGTGATAATGCAGTCCTCCCATAAACAGGCCAATACCTTGACTAAGACAGTGTCACATTTAGCTTCATTTTTCACAATATCCTTCTTTGTCCTCCTCCCTACATTCCCATCTTGATCTCTGGTATGCTCCAAAGTCAGATTTATTCAGACAAGGGTCTTCATAAGAGTGTAATAGTGTGTAGGGTTCCATTTTCGATTTCTGACCCATCCCATCATTTAGTAATTTAGTAATCTGCAATTCCATATATTCATATTATTACTCCTTCAAGTTTCCCTATATAACAAAATCAAATTTCTTAAACATTAGTTTTTATTTTTTATCAAGCAGGCCACCCCTCTTTTCTTGCTTTCTAAATCCTCTTGTTTCTCTTAGCTCTCATAACTTCCCAGCTGATAACTAACTCATGAACTAATTGCATACTAATTTTCAACTTTCCCAATAGATTATCAGGTTTATGTTGGAAATCTATTATTTCCAAAATCTAGATCAAATAGTTATTAATCTAAAAATCAGCTATGAAATATTTTTTCATGCATTGTTAATTTTTGATGTACTTAAGCACTGTGGTAAATGTAGTATTTACTTTTCTTTCTTTCTTTGAGCTTATTTGCCAAAGTGGTTTGGCACATACCTCAGGCAACTTGCAAACCGAGCTCGAAAAGCAGTGCAGAGACGTGATCAAGGAAGACTTCAAAGACAGAAGAGAAGTGCTAGTAGAAGCGGCAGAAGCCAGGAAAAGCATTCTTAACACCCGCCTGTGCTTTGGCAACTACAAGACCAAGAAGACTGCCCTCTGACATCCTGATGGATCTATTACATCTTCCAGAAGGGCAATGGAGAAGATTATCCATGAATTCTACTCAGATCTCTTTGATAGCCATGTCCACCTGCTCACATACTAAATTCCGCAGGATGGAAATGTCATCCCCAACGTTCTCCCTTCCAAAATCCGACACGCCATTTCATTGGTAAAGAAGCAAACAGCACCTGGCCCAGACAAGGTCAGACCTGAACACCTGAAGAACGTGCCATCAGTACTCATCAGTACACTGACTCGGCTCTTCACATGCTACCTGTCTGAATGCAAGGTTCTGTCCCAGTGGAAAACTATCAGGACTGTACTACTTTACAAGAAGGGAGACATCCACGACATTGGCAACTATGGCCTGATCTGCCTGTTGTCTGTCATCTACAAGCTGTTCACTTGAGTCATCCTGAATAGGATTGGCAGAACACTAGATGAAGGACAACCATGCGAGCAAGCCGGTTTCCATAAAGGATTTAGCATAATCGACCATATCCACATGATAACCAAGCTCATTGAGGTTTCTTGGGAGTTCAAGATGCCGCTCTCTCTAACGTTGGTTGAGATAGAAGCGGTCATTGAATCCCTAGCCAATCAGGGCATTCAAACTCAATACATCAGGATCCTCCTTGAGCTGTATTATGGATTCACTACCAGAATCTCACCATTCTACAAAGAAGTGATCATCCTTGTCAAGAGAGGGGTTTGGCAGGGTGATACCATTCACCAAAACTCTTCAGTGCCACCCTTGAGAACATCATGCGATGACTGGAATGGGAAGGAATGGGAGTGAAGATAGACGGTTGGCAACTACACCACCTCCGCTTTGCTGATGAGATTGCTTTAATAACACCAAATATTAGCCAAGTGGCACAAATGCTGGCCTACTTTGACCGTAAGTGTGGAAAGGTCAGACTATAGCTGAATCTCCCGAAGACTGTGTTTATGAGAAATGGTCTCATTCCTGATGTTCCATTCACTCTCAACTGGACGAACATCTCCGAATGCAACATTTATGTGTACCTAGGTCGAGAAGTCAACATGACAATTGACTTGGCACCTGAGTTGTGCAGGAGGAAGAGAGCGGATTGGAATGCCTTCAAGAACGTCGAAGAAATAGCTAAGAAGACGAAGAATCTCTGACTCCGGGCCCATCTGTTCGATTCCACTGTTCTTCCTGCATTAACATACGCCTCAGAGACCTGGGCCCTATGCAAACAGGATGAGAATGCTATTCAGGTCTCCCAAAGAGGAATCGAAAGAGCTATGCTTGGAGTATCACACTTCACTCAAATGAGAGAAAGAATCCGGAGTTCCGACCTCCATCGATAGTCAAGAATCAGGGACACTATCACGTTTGCCAAGGCGTCGAAAATCAGATGGGCTGGACATGTAATGACATTTGGAGTCAACCGCTGCACTAGAGCTGTTACCATCTGGATTACATGGGACGTTAAAAGACCGCGTGGCCGCCCACCTACCAGATGGTCAGACTTCTTCATCAAGACCTTGAACAATCGATTTGAGGCTCTTCGTGTTCCTAGAATGAACAGATGCCATTGGGCTAAACTAGTACGTGACAGGGACAAATGGAGATGTTACTGGCACCCACTCAAGCAAATCGATGATTAACGGGAAGTCAAGTGATCAAGTGATTCTTCTAGTAGAAAGGTATGTTTACTTTCACTGATTATTTAAATAAAATTTAATACACATGAACTTAGACGCTTACATAAGTCTGAATTCAAAGCATACTTTAAGATCTACTATTTATATTCTCTCTTAAATACCTTACAAGGCTAGGACATCCACTGACAACTAGACCAATCATTCACAAAGACTAGACAGTCATTAAATACCTTTTAAAAGAATGTATAAATAGTTGAATGATTAAGTGTGAAGATATATGCTAAGTACATGATAAATTACCATGAAAATACTTACTATCCCTAAAAATGGGACTTTACACCAGGCTGTTTCCACTCAGGGTGCCCCAAAGGAGGGCTAGTGAGAGCCTTCCCTGTCCCAAGGGACCCAGCCCCGGCAGCCAACCTCCACTACCCAACCACTGCCAAGCTCCAGGCCACTTTCCGGATGCTCAGGCAGAGCCTCATGCTGGAGTGAAGTCCTACGGAATCTAGGTAGTGCCGAACTTGGGATATTCATGGTCCATAAATACTATATATATATATATATATATATATATATATATATATATCAGAGTGCCTGGCAAGCTACTGAGAGTATCCCACAGGGGTGAGCCTGGCAAGCTCCCCATGGGTATTTGATATGCCAAAACCATTAACTATTACGGGTGTCATTCCCCTGACCCTGAAAGAGCCTCGAATGTGGCACTTTCTAAAATCTCAGGGCTAGGACGAAGAAGACATTACTGGTGTCTGCTCTAGGAAATCAATGAACAACAGGATGACAGTGATACAGTGATACTAAGTGAAAATATCAATCTACTTTTTTGCCAACTGTTTTCCTTCACCACATCAGAAAGGGCATTTGCCTTGCACGCAGCCGACCTGGGTTCCATTCCTCCATCTCTCTCAGAGAGCCCGGCAAGCTACCAAGAGTATCCCGCCCACACAGCAGAGCCTGGCAAGCTCCCTGTGGCATATTAGATATGCCAAAAACAGTAACAAGTCTCACAATTGAAACATTACTGGTGTCCACTTGAGTGAATAGATGAACAACCGGTCAACAGGGCAACAGTGCTACAATTTTCCTCTTAAACTTAGACAGAACCTTCCTTCCTTCCTTCCTTCCTTCCTTCCTTCCTTCCTTCCTTCCTTCTCTTTTCTTTCTCTTTTTTTTCTCCTTTTTGCTTTCCTTCCCTCTCCTTCTTTCTTTCTTTCTTTCTTTCTTTCTTGTTCTTTCTTCCTTTCTTCTTTCGTTCTTTCTTCTTTTGTTCTTTCTTCCTTCCTTCCTTCCTTCCTTCCTTCCTTCCTTCCTTCCTTCCTTCTTTCCTTCCTTCCTTCCTTCTTTCTCTTTTTTTCTCTTTTCTTTATCCTTTTTGCTTCCTTCTCTCTCCTTTCTTTCTTTCTTTTTTGTTCTTTCTTCCTTTCTTTCTTCTTTCATTCTTTCTTTTTTGTTCTTTTTTCCTTCCTTCCTTCCTTCCTTCCTTCCTTCCTTCTTTTCTCTTTCTTTTCTTTCTTCTTTCCTTCTTTCTTTTTTCTTTCCTTCTCCTTTCTTCTTTCCTTCTTTCTTCCATCTTTCTTTCCTTCCTTCCTTCCTTTCTTTCTTTCTTTCTTTCTTTCTTTCTTTCTTTCTCTCTTTCTTTTCTTCTTTCTTTCTTCTTCCCTTTCTTTGTTTCTCTTTTTTCTTTCTTTTCACGTTTTTCGTTCTCTCTTTCCTTCTTTCTTCCTTTGTTTCTTATTTTTTTCTTTCTCTTTTATTATATCTTTTCTTCCTTTCATTTTTTAATTTATTCATTCTTTCTTTTAGACTCTCTCTCTTCCTTTTTCCACACTCAGCAGTTCTTAGAGCTTACTCCTAGCTCTGTGCTCAGAGATAATGCCTCGTGGTGCTCCAAGGACTGTGTGGTTTGCTGGGGATTGAACACGGTTTGATCATGTGCAAGGCAAGCACTTCTGCTCACTATACCATCTTTCTGCACTGGTTATCCCACAGAAACTTATCTTTCATAATGAGGACCTTACATTTAATACAAAAATAAGGTAAAGGCCCTCCCGTTGATCATCGATTTGCTTGAGCGGGCCCTGTAACATCTCCATTGGAGACCTTGTTGTTACTGTGTTTGGCATATCGAATACGTCATGGGGAGCTTGCCAGGCTCTGCTGTGCAGGCGAGATACTCTCGGTAGCTCGTCGGCTATCGGAGAGGGGCGGAGGAATCGAACTCGGGTCGGCCATGTTGGCTGCGTGCAAGGCAAACGCCCTACCACTGTGCTAGTGAGTGGTCGCAAGGTCAACCTAAAGTCAACCTGCAGCAACTTCTAATACAAAAATACTGATAACAAAAAAAACATCAAATTTCAGTTAGCCTTCTATTTATGCACCTTACTGGAAGTCAGATAAAGTTAAAAAAACAGATTAGAAGGGTATGAGTATACGGGCATCTGCCCAACATTTCTAAACACCTAGTTTTGCTACCTTTTACAATGTGGATTGGTCTCAGGAGTCTGCCTCTGACTTGTACAATCTCAAACTGCAAACAAGCACCAGATGTCAGTGTTGTGCAACTTTCTGCTTGAGAAGGCAAGCTGATCTGTCATTTAGAGTCAGAATCTGCAGGCATTATATACAAAGGAGCACAAACTCCCTTAGAGAATGGATGAATGCTTTGACCCTACTGTAGAAAAGCTGTAATTTGAGTAATTGCACAGCACCTCTCTAAAGTAGTAGATGTAAACCCAACACTAGGATGTTAAAGAAACATCCTAGAGAAACCCTGAGCATATTTTTGGCTCAAAATGAAATGGAGAAATCCAGAAAGCACTAATCTCAGACCTTTATGGTAATAGATGTGAGCCAGGCAAGAGGAGCCAGATCAAATCAGTCTTGTTTGATGAGTGGACAGCCCTTTATAATGACAAGCCAGGTGGTCAAACGGTCACTCTTCATGTGTTCTTAAGGTAAAGGTAAAGTAAGGTAAAGGCCCTCCCGTTGATCGTCGATTTGCTCGAGCGGGCCCAGTAACGTCTCCATTGGAGACTTTTTTGTTACTGTGTTTGGCATATTGAATACTCTCGGTAGCTTGCCAGGCTCTCCGAGAGGGGCGGAGGAATCGAACTTGGGTCGGCCATGTTGGCCGCTTGTAAGGCGAACGCCCTACCGCTGTGTCTGTCATAATCTGACCCTTACTCCTGCACCTTCATTTGGGAACCATTCTCCTATACTATTCTAGTCACTGAGCTCTGTCTACTCCAGGGCTACAGTCTTTTAAAATTTAAATTCTCTTATCTATTTTATAATATTTTAAAATATTATAATATTCTTATCATATCTCCTTGCTGGGCTGAAGCGGTAGCACAGCATGAAGGGCATTTGCCTTGCAAGCGGCCAACATTGCCAACCCGAGTTTGATTCTTCTGCCTCTCTTGGAGAGCCCGGCAAGCTACTGAGAGTATCTCTCCCGCATGGCAAAGCCTGGCAAGCTACCCATGATGTATTCGATATACCAATATGCCAAACACAGTAACAATTGTCACAATGAAGACGTTACTGGGCCCCCTCGAGCAAATCGATAAACAATGGGAGGACAGTGACAGTGACAGTGATCCCCTTACTAGTCCCTTACTTCCTACTTCTTCAGATCTCCACATAAATATCTCTTCATCAAGAAGATCAGGTCAATAGAAAATATCCCATATTTTATGATTTGTAAATACCACAGAACTTTCTTTCATAGGTTTTTTATAAAACATTGATATGTTTGTCTGGTTATTTGACTAATGCCTAAGTAGTTAACTTCAACTTAGTTGTAAATGCCTTTTGCTCTTTTATCACCACTTTCTGCTTTGTCTAGAACATTGTTACATGGAACAACCACAATAAAGGCAAAAGATGGATGAGTAAAAACCTCTGCTGAGCAAACAAAAAAGTGACCTTCACCTACTTTTTCTCTGAAAAAAAAAAAAAACTTCTTTCCTTAAAGGAGAACAATGAAGGCAGGACCGGTCTGGAGTGAACACAGCAGATAGGATGCTTGCCTTGCATGCTGCCAACCTGGATTTGATCCTTGGCACCATGCATGGTTCCCCAGCAATGCTGGGACTGAGATCCCTAATCACAGAGTGAGGAATAAGCCCTGAGCACCATCAGGTGTGACCCCAAATCAAGCAAACATAATAACAAAAAAAAAATGCAAGGTGGGAGAAATGAGAACTCTATGGTAGCTTAAATGTGATGGTCCCTAAGTATCAGGTTCCAAGAGGAGTTCAGCAGTCAGAGAGAGTGGTGGCAACACAGTCTGCCTTGGGTCTGACTGACAGTGGCAGGGCCAAATCCCCCATGCCCTCATAGACATCTGCTCTGCCAGGCTCTTGTGAATGCAATCATCTTGTACTGGTCCTTTCATTAAGGAGAGGAGATCCAATAACAAATATACAAGAAATGATGGAATTTCTTCAGAATTGTTTGTTTGAGATGTATCATTATCATGTGAAAGAGGAGAGATTATAGACCGATATACTCTTCTGGGGAATATTCATTCCCAAAGGGGAGGGGGGGTGGGAATCTATTTTCCTTGCTTCCACAAGATGGGGCAATTGGAGCGAATTCAACTACAGAGGGAGCAGCATTAGCAAATGCCTTTTCTGTTTAAACAGCTCCATTTGGCGAGACCAGAAGAATGGAGCTGGTTTTGAAATTGTTTAGATAGCCATGCTGCATTTCCTTAAAATACTAAGGTTGGAACAAGCACCAGTCAGCCAAGAAGAGCCTAAGGTGAATGCCCACTGTGAGGGGAGGTCCAAAAGATACTGACCAGCTCCCAGAGTCCCCAGCATTCCAGCCCAAGGAAGCTCCCTATGTTTCCAGCTCAGAAACAGCAGCTGTGAAATTGAGCAAATTTACCATGCAGAAACATTTCCTCACATTAGGAGAAAATTCTAGATGAGATATAATGATGCCTACTTTGAACTAAATTATTTTAATATGATCAATCACAATGTACAAATTCTGCCTTTTAATATTTTAGCTTACTGCTTAGTGTCAGAAATGATTTTATTCATTGGTCTATTCCACTGTGCATTAAATCAGGTTCGACATAAAAATAATTATGACAGTAGAGAAGTAGAGGGGCTTTTTTTCTACTTGTGACCTATTTGCACAGAAGCCTTCTTGCTTCTACTTGGCTATTGATTTATAATCAGATCTCTGGACATTTAGAATAAATGGGGAGAATGGGCATGATAACAACTTTTTGATTAATTTAGCACTGTTTGCAAAGATAATTAGTACTTCTGGGGTATTTTTACAATAATCATCTCATTTGATTCTTCTAATAACTCTGTAGGTCAAATATACTTGTTATGTTTCACAAATATGCACTGTAGGATATTTACTTATTCAATGTTTACAACAGATAAAGGAAGGAGATTGGCATAAACTTATTTATTTCTTTTTTTTTATGGGATTTTCCTTGATGTTCTTGGAGAAGGCATGCAATGTGGAGGATCAAACCAGGGCCTCATAAAAGCCTGGCATGAACTCCAGTCTTTGAGCTCTCTCCCAGCCCTTGAATTCAGGTCTCTGGAATCTATTCTTTACACTCCATGGGCAGGAATGTGGGAGATACATAAAGGGAGAAAGATAATATTCAAAGGTAGGTGCTATGTGGTTTGCAGAGGGACAAACACATATAGTCTAAGCTACAAAACCTAACTGACCAGACTTAAATAATAAAGGAAACCTTCTTGACTCGGGTACTAGAAAAGCCCAGAAGTCCTCATTGCTAAAATTATGCCATCATTGACCTAGTCATTGAAGTCTTAGGCTCATCTACCAGTATTTCCTGGTAATTTTCATGATTCTACACTATCCTTCTTTGTGGTAGCAAAATAATCTAAGCATGTATAGGTGTCATATGGTCCCACTCAGACACATAGTTCCGTGGCTCTCTCTGTCTCCCTGTTACTAATCTTCTTATGGGTTTATATTTGGATGAATCCCAGATAGTAAATGGGTATAGTATATTCACATTGTCCCATCAGAAGCCCTACACTCAATTTGGGGAGCATCAATCTCACTCACACTCTTATTACTAAAAGAGGAAGGAACAGTTCACTACAACCAAAGAAAGTCAGAATAAAAAACTAGTTTCTGAGAAATAATTAAATAGATGAATTTTTTTGTAATGTAATAAACTACAAGCCACTTCTTTATTTGGGGGAAGGGTTTCTTCCAACCTGTTCATAGGGAGCCTATGGGTCCCTCCTGGTAATTTTCAGCTAATCAGTCCATTGATTTTATATGGGTCAGAAGAAGCAGCACTGCTCAAGGCCTGCAATACTAGCTTTACTGGGATGACCCTAGCAGTACTCAAGCTTCTCTAGAACTATATTTGATAAATCTCAGGGGCCTCTAGGACTACACTCATCAATACTACTTGAGGAACCATGTGGCACCTGGGATCAAATCAGGGTCACCTGAATTTAAGACATGTGCCTTAACTCCTGCACTCTGTCTCCAATCTGCATTGCTTCTTAGAATTAACAAAAATTTATGAGATTTCTGGATATCCTGATTGCTACGTAATTAAAAGAAAATTTGGGGGACATAGTATCACAAAGAAAATCTTACTCATTAACTTTTCTAAATATTCTATAATCATGAGTCAAATTCATGAAAGGTATTTGGTATCTAGCATGCAGAGAGATTTTCAGAAGACTTCAGAGAGTTCAGACCTTTTGAGTATATGAAAATTGAGAGGTACCAAGTGGAAACAATGCAATAGCAATCTATGTGTGCTGGAAACTTATGACATTCCTTATGCAAACAGTCAAAAGCTTCCGAATTAAACTTCAGAGCATAGATAGCCTATGCAACCACTCATGTCTCCAAGTAATAGTTCTCTCATCAGTATATGAATTATATACTTTTCTATGATTCATTTACTGTATATACATCTATAGTAGCACTGCACTGTAGCACTGTCCTCCCACTGTTCATTGATTTGCTCGAGCAGGCACCAGTAATGTCTCCATTGTGAGACTTGTTGTTACTATTTTTGGCATATTGAATACATCATGGGTAGCTTGCCAGGCTTTGCCGTGCAGGCAAGATACTCTTGGTAACTTGCCGGGCTCTCTGACAGGGGCAGAAGAATCGAACTCAGGTTGGCCGGGTGGGTCGCGTGCAAGGCAAAAGCCCTACCTGCATAATATTCCATATCTTAGCATGATTTTGAAGCTTATTAAACATGATGTATCTTTGTTAATAATGAGCATCCTACTAACTCTTCTTTAGGTGTGTGAGACTTAAAATACCAGCAGTGGCCAGGGAGAGGACTCAATGGCTTGAGTGCATAGTTTATATAAGGAAGGAAAAATAATTGGCACCACATGGCCCCCCAAACACTTCCAGGACTAACACCAGAGCACTGCTCCATGAGTTAGACATGAATAACAGAGGAATAGGCCAAAAAAGATAAAGTATATAAAAGTATATAATTTATATGCCACATATATAGACAGTATATAAAAGCTATCTATCACAATTTTTGGTGAGAATTTAAGGATTTAATGTGCATGAAAACTTCATTTAATATAAAATGTGCACAAGTGTAAGAGTGATATTGTTGAGATTTTATTTATAGTTTTAATACTGTGAAACTGTGAAAGAAGTTGTTGTGAAAGAAGTGTCTGGCAAGAGACAGTTTCTATACTGAGCTTTTAGATGAATATGTGATGGCTACAGTATGGTCCCCTTTCATACCCATATTCCTCTAGCTCTATTACATTGATCTTAAATCCTTCAGAAGTTCACCTAATGCACTCCACTGAGTACACAGTGAACATTTTGTATGCACAAAATAACATATTTGGATCTTTTTGCCTGTTTCCAGGATTGGTTAATAAGACACAATTGCAAGTCAATCTATTAAGAACTATCAGATCAAATCAAATCAACATCTAAATCACACTTTCTAAAAGAGCTAAAAGTTTTGAACTGTGATACCTGTCATTGCTTAATGGAATTCAATTTGCAAGAACACCCTTTTAACTTTCTCTGGGAAATCATTTATAATAGTGCAATAGATGCACATTACTAAGTAGCTCTGTCTATCAGTTCGAAATTGCGAGAACACACTTGCTTGGATTTGGCTCATTAGAAAAAAATGTCCAAACACGGATATCTTTTAAATAAAATGTGTGGTTTCATAAAAATGATAGTTGACTACTTACTCAGAGAGTTGGGCATAAACAACCCCAAAACTGCACACAAGGAACAAGAGTTAAGAGACAGAATCCTAGGAACTATAGGGAAACATTAGGTCCTAGAGGAATGCAGCTTAATTGCTCAATGACCTGAGTTTGACCCTCACTACTGCATGATGGCTTCCCCCAAATAACTTCAGGGTGTTCATGACACCAATAACCCTGGACTCAAATCGCAGCCCAAGCATTGAATCTTACGGTCTAGTTTTCAAGTATCACCATGGCTAGCCTCTAAATACTCTGAACACTGCTTGGAACGCCACCCCCCCCCCTCAACTGGACTATTATATAGTTATAATTATAGGGTGTTTTCACATGTGAAAGGTACTACAAAATAACATTTCATTGATACAGTATGGACTGGAGCGATAGCACAGCAGTAGGGCATTTGAGGTGGGTTCTTCCTCCGCCTCTCTCAGAGAACCCAGCAAGAAGTTGCCCTTGACATATTCAATATGCCAAACACAGAAACAACAAGTCTCAAAATAGAGACGTTACTGGGCCCGCTCGAGCAAATCGATGAACAATGGGAGGACAGTACCAGTAGAACCAGTACCTGATACAGTATAAGGGTTAATGTGCTTGCCTCATTCCAGAACCGTATGTAGTCCCAGGAACACTACTGATATGTCCGCACAGAACCCAGGAGTAAACCCTGAGTTCCACTGGGTGTGGCCCCCAAACAAACAAATCTAGTTTTCTCTTTTATATCTAAACTTTTATATATCTAAACTACATATATATATATACATATATATATATGCTATCTATGCAAGTGTCTCTGTCAGGCAGTGACAAATACCATATATATACATAATCTTTTAAACACTCATAGACAAAGAAGCAGATTACTAGTTCTCCTAAGGTAGGGAAGGGAAAGAAGTAGATGAAGGTGATCAAAAGTTGAAACAAATAAAGCATGTGATATTCAAATATAGCAATTTTCTGTGAAAATTTTCTCAATAGTTGCTAAAAGAAAAAAAATAAAAGAATTACACTTTTACGGGCTAGAGCGATAGCACAGCGGTAAGGCATTTGCCTTGCAAGCGGCCAGCATGGCTGACCCGAGTTCGATTCCTCCGCCCCTCTCGGAGAGCCCGGCAAGCTACCGAGGGTATCTCGCTCGCACGGCAAAGCCTGGCAAGCTACCCGTGATGTATTTGATATGCCAAACACAGTAACAACAAGTCTCATGATGGAGACGTTACTGGACCGCTCGAGCAAATTGATGAACAACGGGAGGACCGTGACCGTGACTCTTTTACAACCGTAACATTTCTGGGCTCTAAAAAAAATATCTATATGAAGTTTCCCCATTTCCCTTCCCTAGCATGAAAGTTTAGCTAACTGCAGCAGAACTAGGATGTCATTCTTATCATCTATACTCATTTCTGAGCTATTCCTCCTGTATTAAGTCAGTAATATAAAAGAGCCTTTTTGCGTATTTTGTGACCACAGTTGCTCTTCAAACTTTTCCCTGACTCTTGGGATATATTGTGTTTTCCCTTTATTTCAACAAAACTTGGATTAAATATATATTTCCTTCAAAATTGTGATGTAGACTTAATTCTTAATTCTCAGAACATTGTAGGCCTTAGAAATATCTTTATCTTAAAGATTGAAATTTCAGGAATTCCTATAGCTTTTTCTAACTCTTCCTGAAACTCAGTTTGTTACTTACTTTGATATTCATGAATGCTCTTTCCATGGAATTGCTTTAATTTATCCATTAACTATGTTTTTTATTATATTTTATTTAACTCCAAAAAGTATTTTGAAATGTTTTTCTTTACAGAGGTCATGTTTTTTCACTCTTGCTATTGGAAAGTAAGGCTTTGACATATGTCTTCATAATAATTATAGGGTTTTCTTCACATGTGAAAGGTACTACAAACTAACATTTCATTGACTAATAAAAGATTATATTTATAGGGCATCTTTTATATGCAAAGCACTACTCCATGCACTTTATAGATATTAGCTTCTTTAGCTTCTTTACCAGTATACGACATAATTCTACTATTATCTCTTTTTTTCACATGGCATAACTGACTCATAAAGAAACTTATCTGTGGTTACTCAGAGAGCAAATGCAGAACTAAGATTTTAACTCAACAATATGGCTATATATTCTGGGGAACAAATCAGTAGAAAAAAATCCCTATTATATTAAGGATTTGAACCTTGATTTAAAAGACAGAGATAGGCTAGAAAAATAGTACAGAGGGTTGAGGTACTTGCCTTGGAGGTTGCAGACTCTGGTTAAGTTCTGTCACTGCATTTTCTGCCAAGAATCACTGTGGGTAACCACTGAGCTCAGAGCTTGGTGTAGGTATCAAGCACTACTGGAAGTTGTACCCCCCAGCCCCCCCCCCCCCCAAATCCTCAAAGAACATCAACAACGATGGCAGAGAAATTAAGATCTCATTAAAATCTGTTCAAGGGTGTGAGTATCTTGCTTACGTCAAGTTAGAGCTAATGATCTTCATGGTTTTGAATGATACTGATTTGGGAGAAGTGAAGGGAACACTTAGCTGTATGTGAGCCAATTTCTACAGTAAGACTTTAAATATGTATGGACTGCTGGGTTAATTAGTAGCCCTTGTTCAATTCTCTATATAGGTTCAATAATGTCCACAACTGTGTGGACGAATTAGATAAGTTGCTCCAGAGAAGGACAGACATGAAAACCTGAGCCAATTTTTAACACAGATAAAAGATAATTTTTAGGACTAAAGTCTGTCACTTTATTTAGAAATATGAGGCTGTGTTAAAATAAACTTAGTAAAAGGAGAAATTTCTTTACTGCAAGATGATTTTCCCCCAAGTCTTAGAAATGGAAGGAACCAGGGATTTTAGTGCAACCAAAAATTTTCTCACTTTTTTCAAGCTCTGCTTCTGTTTGTCGGCTCCATTCTTTCCCCTCAAGCCAGCTTTCTCAAGAGAGTGAAAAACATAAACGTCCAAAAATATTGTAGATTCTTTTATTAGAAACTTCCTCATCCTATTTCCCATTTGAAGTTTGAAAAGATTGTAAAGATTGGCCTACATTGAGTTAGATGTCCGATCCCATTAGTATGACCAAAAGGATTGGTTCTAATAAGAACACTAGAGCTGAGAGCCAGAGAAGGATGTGTATTTTGATTAGCGGTGAGGGTAGAATAGAAAAAAACATTAGCATTTGTCCTCCCAAATGCAGATTTTGTAAAAATGTGAGTCTGTCTCACTCATGCTTTTGGTTGATTAAGTAGGAAGGGTTAAACAATCCCCATATTTTCAGTTTGTTTACTCCAAAATTCAAATAATAATCCTGTGCATTGTACCCAATTGTGGGAAGAATTGCTGGAAACATATGTGAATCTGCATAGTTTCTTGAAAAATATTACCAACTTTCAAGGTATGACTGTTGCTATTACTCTCTATATAGGTGACTAAATTTCCCATTTTTCACACTGATGCCCAGAGTCAAACTGACACAGCAAGCAGTTCGAACAAATTGAAGCTCATCTAATATCACAGGCTGCGAGTGTTCTTCTTCTCAAGCCATATTGCAGTCCAGCTGTGCATGGTTATTATGCCAAGTTCATCAAGAGATGGTAGAGCTTCTCAGGGAGCAGGAGTAGGGAAGGCAGAATGAAACTCAGATGGAGGGGAATAACTCAACCAAGACACCATAGTCTACTTTCCAGAGATGCTCTCTCTTCTATTTTCTTAGGCTCTAATTCACTAACACCGGCAGGAGATAATTATAAGTTAATTAATTTCTATGTGGACAAAGATGACTGTTTATAGGTCAGTTCTGTGTCACTCTGAATTGAAAAATCAACAAGTAAAAGAAAGGTAACTGATATAAAGGAACTAATCAATACTTTGAAATTTCTCCTAAGTCAATACTAGGTAAAGGGATTCCATTACAGTTTGGGTACCAACTCCACTACTAAGCAGAGTTACTTCAGCACCTGACTCGGAAACTAAAGATAATTATTTCTGATACATAATAACATAGACACTCAAAATAACAATGCAGCATGCTCTTTGTATCATACAGTATAATTTCCTAAGCATGTACCCCTGCATCATTCAAATACCTCTGAAATTAAAAGCATAAAGTGCTTGCCACTTAGCTAGTTTGATGGTCTTTGGAAATACTGGGTCTCCATTTCTTCAATTGTAAATTAGGGATCATAGGAGCTGGAGTGATAGCACAGTGGTAGGGTGTTTGCCTTGTGCGCAGCCGGCCGGCCGAGCCTGGTTCGATTCCTTCGCCCCTCTCGGAGAGCTCAGCAAGCTACCGAGAGTATCTTGCTCGCACGGAAAAGCCTGGATGTGAATACATCACATCCGTGATGTATTCAATATGCCAAACACAGTAACACCAAGTCTCATGATGGAGACGTTACTGGGCCTGCTCTAGCAAGTCAATGAACAACAGGAGGACAGTGACAGTGCTACAGGTCTGAGAACAGAGGGTAAGACACATTCTTGGCACGTGAACAAGCCTGATTTGATTCTTGGAACTGCTGAGCCCTACAGGACTGGTCCCTGATCACATATAGGGAGCTAAATGAGAGCAAAGCTGGGTGTGCCCCCCCAAATAACAAAACAAAATAAGGATGATTATGTATGTTGTAGAGCAATAGCATGAGATTTGAATGTAATTGGGCTGGAGCGATAGCACAGCGGTAAGGAGTTTGCCTTGCACGTAGCCAACATGGCCTACCCAAGTTCGATTCCTCTGCCACTCTCAGATTGTCCGGCAAGCTACCCAGAGAATCTTGCCCTCATGGCAGAGCCTGGCAAGCTACCATGATGTATTCGATATGCCAAACACAGTAACAACAAAGTCTCCAATGGAGACGTTACTGGGCCCGCTCAAGCAAATCTATGAACAACAGGAGGACAGTGACAATGCTTTATAAAATAGGTTCCAGATAAAAAAGTGGTTCACTGCAGAAAGTAGTTCACTAGACAAGGATGTAAACATACTTTTCTAAAAATGTAAGGGTTTTTGAAATTATTTTATTTAGGAAAAGAAAATGCAATTAAAGATGAAGAATGAGGTGTTCCACTAATTGTAACACCTATATCATGTCTATGCAGTACATATGGTAACATCTACACTTTCGCAGATACATTGTGCCAGGCTCCAGTCTAAGTTACTTATATACATCCACTCACAACAACTCTATGGGGTGGATATTATTCTTGTTGCCTTTTTGGAAGGTAAGATACATAGGAGGTTATATAATTACCCATCCCCAAATCACTTAGAAGAGGCACTGTATTTTTTTTCAGTCTACAATTAATTAATATTTATTTACAGGCAATGTCAAGTTTGCTATGTGCTATTGTACATGTGTTACTTAATTTTTTTATTATAATACCATAATTTACCAAGTTGTTTAGAATACAGTTGTTTCAGGCATTAGATGTTTCAAAACCAATTCCACAGTGTGACCTTTCCTCCACCAATGTCCCCAGTTTCCTACCCATAATCCCATCCTACTCCTTAGCAGGCACAAACACATTTACTTCATATCGCTTGTTACAATACAAAGGCAAATGGAATTATAAAAAATTTAGATCAATAAAACTTAATTTGTTATAATTGTCATATCTCAAAATGGTGTTACTTTAATTATCTAAGGGGTTACTGGGCTGGTTGGTGCTAGTTGAGCCTTAATATAGCTAAATTAGCTTCTGAATCTATGACCTAATCATTATGCCATATGCTCCAAAGTTTACTGTATCATTTGTGAAAGACATGTAGGGATTTTATCCAGTTTTGAATTTCCCTTATACGTTTATAGAGATTATTCCTCTTCCTTCCTTTGTTTTCTTTTTATTTTGTTTCTGTTTGTTTGTTTTAGTTTGGGTCATACCAGGCAGTGCTCAGGTTTACTCCTGGATCTAAGTTCAGGGGGTACGTCTGTCAGGACTCTGGCGGCCAAATGGGATGCTGCAGATCCAATCCATGTCCAAAACATGTAAGACTAACACCTTACCGACTATTCTATCACTCCTGGCTCCCACGTACTATCTATTTTCAAATATCCACTGTATCAGCACTAATCTCAGAACTAAGCATTCGTCTCTCTTGGTAGACCCACTTGCGTGTTTCCATTGGTTTGGGTGTGGTGTAGTTGAGGATAGCTAAAGGTCTTGTATGGAGATTTGCCGGACAAAGCACCATTTTTTGCTCTCCCACTCATGCGGAACCCTCCTTCAGATGGCACTGGAAGTTTCTGGTTTCAAAACAATAAGTGAGAACAACATATCAGACAATTGGAAATGATTTTAACTTACATGTACTCAGCATGTACATATTCAGAAAATAATAGTGCTGGGGCTGGAGTGATAGTACAGCTCACGCAACCGCCCTGCCAACCTGAGTTCGATTCCTCCACCCCTCTTGGAGAGCCCAGAAAACTACTGAGAGTATCTTGCCCGCATGGCAAAGCCTGGCAAGCTACCCGTGAGGTATTCGATATGACAAACACAGTAACAAGTCTCACAATGGAGTCGTTACTGAGCCCACTGGAGCAAATACATGAACAACAGGAGGACAGTGCAATGCTACTTACTAGTGCTCAGCCATGCTCCAAATTTAAATTATCTAAGAAATCTTAAGTATAACTCTCAATACTGTCTCCACCCCAAAGGAGATAAGCCAAAATATCTACATGCAGGGGCAATACTTTCACTACTTAGGGATTTACATATGCATCAGGTGAGCTTGAGACAGTAACAATGAGTCTCAAAATGGAGACATTATTGGCCCCACTCGAGCAAATCAATGAACATTGGGAGGACAGTGACAGACAGACAATAGGCTAATGAAGGATTTTTCTTTTTGAACCCACACAGCAATATATACAGCATCAGATGCAGGCATATATACTACATTTAGTTATTCCAAGAAAAAGAACTGTACAAATAACTAGTACAATATTTTTTTATCTCATTGGAAGGCTAGGCAGTCACTGAAGCACATATAACTTATTCCCTAAATTTTCCTCTTCAGACTGAGTCTAGCTCCTGTGATGAGTAACAGGTATAGGTTACCTCTACTTGGAGAACCTCCAGGCTTTGAGTATATTCATCTTTTTTTTTTCCTGGACCTCAAAACTATCCCATTTAAGGAGCGGCCTCATAGGTTGGAGTTTTATAGAAACCAGGATAGATGCATGAACCCACATATTTATTAACTCTGTAGTTTGAAGGAGCTCATGCTATAAGAAGATATACGGATGTGTATACTAATAAGGAAGTAAACTGAAGATACCTACAGATCTGTGGTATTTTTTTAATTTTTTTATTAGTGAAACACCATGAGGTACAGTTGTAGACTTACAAATTTTTGTGCTTGGTTTCCGTTGTACAACGATCGAGTGCCCATCCCTCCACCAGTTCCCATTCTCACCCTCAGATCTGTGGTATTTTAAGGGGTGATATTATCCACGTAAGAGTTCCATCTAAGAGATCTTCTACTGTGAAGTCTAGCATCCAAGAAAGTTCAATTTTGTAATCAACATGGAATTGATAGTATCTGGGCTTCCATAAATGAGTTTAGTAGTCAGTGCTCTACAATTGCATTTATAGTCTGAACTTCTACAATGGAGTTTAGAGACTAGCTCTACAAATGAGTAGAGCCTAGGCTTCTAGCTTGCAAAAGCGATTTTTGAGCCTGATTGGAGAGAGGATCTCATTTAAATGGGGACTGACAACATAAATTAAAGATGGATGTGATGTGTCTCTATCACTGAAAGCATTCATCACTTTGTGCCCATTACACAGAAGTATCTTGAAGACCCTTCAAGAATTCTAAAGGAAAAGGAAAGGTTTTGGAAAGATAAACAATACCACTGCTCCACTGAGTAGGTGTTCTGGTGGTACTGTCTTTTTAGCAACAAAATCACAACATGAGCTTCTCAAGTATTCTAGCCAAAGCCAAGAAACATATTCCTAACATGTGGGTTGCAAGTGTTCTGGCTCCAGGCACTTGTCAAAGGGAAACCTGTGGGTCTCACGCCTTCATACTCTACCATTACTGCTGCTGTGATCTCTTAGAGATTGCCCCTGCCGCTCCATGCAAGAGGCCCTTCATCAATTCCAGTTGTCAACATGAAATCAATTTTGCTATGGCCTAAAGGGTGTTTCATTCTCCCAATATTTGCACTTGGATAAACCATAACCACTGGCTGAATGAGCACTTTTATTTATTTATTTGTTTTTACAGAAATGAACACAATGTGTTTGAGAGTCTCAGGAAAAAAAATTTCATCAAAGCTGTAAAGCACAAATAGTCTTCTTTTAAAAAAAGGGGGGAGGGGGGAGGTTGGCTTAGTCGACAGAACAAAGCCCCCCTTTGAAGACTAGTAATTCTAATTTGGAGATATTTCCCACTCCCAATTCCAAATCTGCATCATTAAACCATGAACGAGTGAAGAGTAATAATTGTGAGCAAGCTGAGTATTTCTTAATGATTTTCTGTCCTATACCCAAAGCAAATAAGCCAAATGCTTACTCAAAGCCAAGGGGGGAGTCAGGGTGAGACTTGGTTTTGCTATTTCTTTTTTTTTTCTGCAGTCTTTCTTCTTCCACTGAAAGTGTCTATAAAATTTTTAAAGGAAAGTAGGTTGCTAAAATGTACTTAATTTGCCATGATAGATTGAGTCCATGCTTCAGTGACTGTAATTGAATCTGTGACCTATTTCTTTAGTAAAGTAGAAATAGTCTCTGGGGTTTTTGTCACTACCATCTTTTAATGAAATTCAAAAAGACTGTCAAAATGTCTACACTTTTTCTACCAGTTGTTAATGTTATTGCTTTACAATTTGTTACTTTTTAATTAATCTTAATAAATGTGTACACACTCTACCTTGCTATTGGAAAAGCTAGACATTGATTCTTTGCTGTCATAAGCCAAAGCAAAATTAAGAAGACAAAAAGGGCACAGTGGACAGGAAAGACCCAGACACATTTTGGTTCCACTTTTAAAAAAGAGTTTAAGGTATTAGTTCAGGGAATCTGCCCCAGTAAGGGGTTCAATTCAGTGTGAATAGTAAAAGGTCAAGGGCCTGCCCCTTAGTCTTCCTCTTGCTGGTGCCATGACTAACTATCCCAACTTTGCTTATGGCTTACAAACATGACAGGCCGATGGCCTCAGGGAGCAATATTTTATTGACAAAATGTAATAGAAAATATGCTTGACTGCTTTTAAGCAGGATGTAGGAGGTATTACAGAACCAGATGGTTCATGTTAGTCTTTCATTTGCCATGATGAGTTAAACTGCCTGCTCTCTAATTAAATGGTGATGGTTGCATTTCCAAAGGCATTTGGTTGTGGTTTCAGGGAAAGTTGCTTCTCCAGGGTCCAAAGGGCCCAGGCTGATGTCTAAATTCCATCTCTCACAGAGTCTGTAGTGAGAGTGAGAAACAGGTTTTCAGATCGTTGCCATGGTGGCCTGAACGATGCTTTTTAACGTGGGCCCAGATCACACTGTCAGTTCTGTCTCACCTACTGAATCAGAAATTCAGTAGCTTGAGTCGGTGGGCTCTACCAACCTGTTGTATAAGTCCTCTAGGCAAGCATTTCACAACTGGGGGCCACATGGCTCTCAGTGATCCTCAGATTTTTCAAGGGAGCCACAGGTGAAAATTATATAAATGGAATATCACACAAGAGCTTAGGGCACAACATGTATGATAAAGGAACCACAGGAAGAAAATAAGATCATAAGAGGGCCAAGCTTGAGAAATACTGTTCTAGACCATTCTGATGATCACTCAAATTTGGGTCTCACATTAGGGTCTAATTAATAAGAGGCAAGCCATTAGGTATGTTCTTATTTTCCAAATGAACTTAGAGTTTTTCTATCATTTTGCCTTTGCTGTCTTCTCTGACTAGAATGCAACATCTTCTACACATTTACTTGTTCCCAATCTCTAATTTCAAAATCATAGTTATTTTCCAAGGTTAATGGAAAATAACCTGAAGGCTTCTTTGACTCTATATGGACAAATAGTTTGTTTCCTCCCTGAAACCCTATTTCTTGCAGAACTTTCATCGAGTTTTGTGTTCTTAGGATGAAAGTCTTCAGATGATGCAAGAACCATAATCATGTTTTGATTTTTTAATTAAAAAATTAAGGAACTGTGATCTACATAGTTACTCATAGTTGAGTTTTAGGAGCACATTGTTCCAACACTACTTCTACCACCAAGGTCGTTTTCACTCTGCAAGTGTCCCCATGTTCCCACCTAACCCCCAGTCCGTCTTTTCGATAGACATATTTTTAAGATTGTTTGTTGTGGTTTGGATTTCATGCTTGCAGTGTTCTTTGGCTCTGTAGTTTATAAGCATATCTATACTAAAAGCACACATGTACACATATACCACACCTCTACATCACCACTGTGCAGAGGTCCCTGACTGCTATCCCTGTAAGATCCTGTCTCTTCTTATCACTCTCCTCAGTTTCAAAATCAGTTCAAAAAAGACTTTTGAAACAAAAGAGAGATAGATGTAGATGATGGTCAACTAATCCTTTTTGACTTGGAAAGTATTCCAGTTCTCCCCTTTTTCCAATAATCAAGGTAGATCTCCACTCATGGATCAACAGATGGAGCTCACTGTAGGAATATTCTAGAAACAACTGTTTCAGGTGACTTATGTGAAGCAGGGAAGAGAGACAGAGGGCAACTTCAAGATGGAAAACTCGTAGGTCTGTCAGATGGGAAGTACTTGTGGGAAGCTAGGACAAATGGGAATCGGCGATGAGGTCCTACATGTTATAGACCTCACATCTAATAGGCCTCATTAAGCAGCTGCCCAACCACACCTCATTTCCACTTGTTCTACCTAGCATGGAAAATGAACCCTGCCACCCAAATTGTCTGGGAACCAAGGAGCTCAGCCTGGAGAAATTACTCTTTTTAGGAAAGGAAAGTCCTACATCTTACCCACACTTTCTAAATCTATAACCTCCCCGAACAAAATAATTTCAGGAGGAGATGAATAGTGAAGTAAAACAGTTTTATTTATAGTTGATGAAGAAGGAAAAAAACAGAAGAATGCACTCAAGAGAATTTCTAGAAGTGGAGAGAGTTGATACTACACATTTCACATGGGGATATGGGCTATGCTCCAGAAAGAAGAAATGTCCCATTTGCCTTATGCAGAGCTGATTTTCTCCCAAACAGCCTCCACGTGGGCCTTTCCACTTATTAAGAGTCTTACTAGGCATGCCAAGGGGAAGAGCTTGAACCTTTTTGTGCTCTATCTTCTTGTCCTTATCCCAACCATCTGTTTCTGCTGGACCTTCACTTCAGAGGGGTGTCCAGCACTCTCTGGGCCTGTGCTAATGCTAGTCTGATCACACATCAGTTCCTGTGTCCACAAATTGAGTCTGGCCATAATGTGCTTTGCTACTCGAGGGTAGTGACAGCGTGATTTCTTTAAATCCTCTCTTGGCTTTATTACTTCCCAAGAACTCATGGCCAAGCACTTCTGCCCCATCTACCTGTCTGCTTCAGAATTAGTGGTTAAATTTGATATACGCTGGTCAGAAAGGTACTATAGTGAATAAGGCACTTGGTTGAATGCAGATGGTTCTGTTCCCAGTACCACATACAGTCCTGAACACTTTCAGGAGTGATCCATGAGCATAGAGAAAAGAGTAAACTGTGTAAGCTCAAAAAGACCGCAGCGGCGATAATATATCTCTCTCACTGCCCGCTTTCAGTAGTCTCATACCAGTTCCCCCACCCCGGGGAGGTTGATGGCCATGGGCAGGCGAAGGAAGGAATGAGGGCCAGGTTGGTTGGTCTTAGTTGCAGTTTATTCCAATCCTCTCTCCATTCACTCCTGTGTCTCTTCTCTGCCTATCCCTACTTCTTCCTCCCCCATGCTAATTCATTCTCCTCCTCGATCCCCCTTCATTCTGCTTCTGTCTCTGGAATCTGGATCTGGATCCCCTTTCTCCTTCTCCTTCTGAAGTCTGGATCCTGATCCCCCAGCCCACTCTTACAGTCTAGTTAAATCCGAAAGCATGAGGGGTTGGGACTTACACATAGGTGTGGTCACAATCAATAGGGGTAAATTTCTTTCCCTTGAGGAAAGCTGCTTCTAGGACAGAAGTCGTCTCAGCAGGACGACCCACCCAACAGCAGAATCCCAATGGTGTGTTTCTCCTCTCCTTGTCCAACAAACATATAAGCATTCATAATATTAATCATTTTGTATGGACACAGTAAGATATACATTAAGGTTATAGAATTGCTCTCCTAGGGTCATCTCGATCTCAGACTACAGTGCTCAGGCCAGATAGTCTTTCCTATCCCTAGCAGGGTCCTTGTCTTGTTGTTACTTTTGGATCATGACAGCATCTGTCCATGATCAAGCTCTTAACTTATAGTTAAGAATCGTGACACTTTGGCCTGACCCATTTCGATGCCAGGGTAACTCACAGCTTGCCCTGGGTCCATTCAGTTCCTTGTCGGGACCCTGCTTTTGGGATGTTAGGGACTAAGGACAACTGAGTCTTAAGTCAAGAAAGCAGATGTCTGGGAGTGAATAATATTCAAAGCCAATTAAATCCTAAATTACAGAACATAATATTAACTCTCTTCCTGTATCTATACAAAAAGGACATTGCATTAAAGTAAACTATTCAAAACACATAAGGAGAGGAGAAAGGCAATATTAACTTACAATACAATTTCAGTGTTCTAGAAGGATCTGACCTTACAAATTAACAGATTCTGATTAGGGGGAAAAGCTGATTAACTGGTTGAGGAAGAGAGCAGAGAGAAGTGGTTACAGATAAACAAAGGAATGAGAGTGACTCAGGAGCACTCTGATGGGAGTAACTGATAAACCTAAGCTCCTTGTGGCAAGGGAGAAAGGACAAAGCAATGTCATCCTCCATACATACCTTGAACTCAATTAGGTATGATCCAACATGCCTCCTTCACAACCCTACACACATTTAAATTTGTTGAGGATTTACTGAGAGAATTAAAGCAATAAGAAAAGAAATGGGGGCTGGAATGATAGTGCAAGGGTAGGGCTTTTGCCTTGCACGCAGTCGACCAGGGTTCAATCTCTGGCATCCCATACAGTTCCCCCCAATCACCACCAGGAGTAATTCCTGAGCACAGAGCCAGGAGTAACCCCTGAGTATCTATGGGTAAAGGTAAAGGTAAAGGCCCTCCCGTTGATCATCGATTTGCTCGAGCGGGCCCAGTAACGTCTCCATTGGAGACTTTGTTGTTACTGTGTTTGACATATCGAATACGTCACGGGGAGCTTGCCAGGCTCTGCCGTGCGGGCAAGATACTCTTGGTAGCTTGTCGGGCTCTCCGAGAGGGGTGGAGGAATCGAACTCGGGTCAGCCATGTTGGCTGCGTGCAAGCCAAACGCCCTACCACTGTGCTATCGCTCCAGCCCTTATCTATCGCTCCAGTCCTATGGGTGTGACCCAAAAAGTAAAAAGAAGAGAAGAAGTGGGATGCATGCAAAGAAGAGGCAAGTGAGTCCTTCTGAGCAAAAATCCCAGAGTACAATCTTGTATTTCATCTGGACTTATATACTGAGTGTCTACATGACTTAGTTTTGGGAGTCAAGCCTTGATGTCAAAATATGACAGAAGATTACATTGTTGGAAATATCGCTGTCATGCATTTTTTCTTTTTGGCCTCAGTTTGTATCCTACTGATGAGTGTTGTATTCAGGCATTCGGCCTTGTCTCATGGGAATGGAAACCTGTTGAGGCATCCTAGAGGGGAAAGCAGGGACCTTATTTCCTAATTGTCATTGCCTGAAATATTTATGGGTTACATCCCTAAGTTCCCTGCATCCAGACGTGTCAGGGAATAAAGAATGTTTCAACAGTGGCATTGTATGTGTCACCTCTTAGCTTCAAAATGGATGTTTTGCTAATACCCATCAGCTACTGAGTAAGTTCCCAGGTCTCTTGCTAATTGTTTGTGGCTCAGAGATAAAATACAATCCTTGCTTCTTTAAAAATCCATATTCTAAAGGGGTAAACAGAACATACAAAAAGATAACTTCACAATGTGTATATAAACCAAAACTTTTTACTGCACACTGGAGTGACAAGTTTGTAGAAAAAGATATCTAAGGGTTTTAGCCTTAAAATGAAGTAACAATAGGCTAGTAAGGAGAGAAAATAATACTGTTCCAATAAAGAATAAAGTAGGAAAATTCTGTCATGGTAAGCAGGAAAGGAGGTGTAGGTTCCTAGTGTTTTTCAATTATTACAGCATAAATTTCTAGTGGAGACTGACAGTAGGTGAGGCTATGTTATAACCCAGGGGAACAGCTCATAGAAAGCTATGTAGTCCGTGCTAAGGAATTTAGAATTTATTCTCGAAGACATGGAGAACAATAGGAGAGGATTGGTGGTTAGATTTGCATTTTAAATAATTTGCATTTTAGATTATTTTGGCTCCAGTGGTGAGGAGTACTTCAAAAGGAGGAGGCTGGATAGTGATGAGAGGACAAGATGAGCCCTGGGCATTTGCAGATTTCCCCAGGGGACACGGAGTCAAATTCACTCTCAAACCAATTAGAACAATGATCTCTTTCTCATTAGGAGCAAAACCTGAGCAGAGTTCTGTGTAAGGTCTATAGGCCGTGGTCCTAGGAAATGAGGTGGTAGACAGGCTGGTTTAGGTAGGAATAGTTTGCCTTGTCTAGGAAAACACCAACCCTTTCACTTGATTGATAAGGATTTCCAGCCTGTGCACTTGGCCTAACAGGCCAAAATGTTTGGTACGGGCAATAATCAATCATTATCATTTTCTTTATACACCTTCAAACACATTCACTTGGAATTATTGTTCTCTCTCCCAATCTCAAAGTTTACTTTTTTTTTTCTTTTTGGGTCACATCCAGCGATGCTCTGGGTTACACCTAGATTTGCACTCAGGAATTAATTCCTGGCAGTGCTTGGGGGACCATATGGGATGCTGATCCAACATGGGTCAGCCGTGTGCAAAGCAAATACCCTACCTGCTATATTATTGCTCCAGGCCCAAAGTTTACATTGTTTTTGCTTTTTGGGTCACACCCAGCAATGCTCAGGGGTTACTCCTGGCTTTGCACTCAGGAATTACTCCTGGTGGTGCTTGGGGGACCATATGGGATGCCGGGGATTGAACCCGGGTCAGTCACGTGCAAGGCAAATGCCCTACCTGCTGTGCTATTGCTCCGGCCCCCAAAGTTTACACTTTTATAATGCCCTAATACATTTGACTCAGTGAACCAAATAAAAATGGGTACATTCCTGGATACTATTTTTAGATCAAATACTTGAATGGTGTTTTTCCAGTTACCTGATATTTGATGCTGAGATTTAAAACACCTGTAACAGGAATCACAGCAATGTTATTTCCGCTCAGTTATTTAAAGTTCTAGAAGGAGGATCATCCCATAATCTGTCCTGTGGGCCTAAATTTCTGAAGAGAAAAGAGCAATCCTGAAGAATGTTGTCTTCAAATAGAAAATACTGCAAAAGTATTTCATCTGATTTTGTTAAGAAAACACTCATTAGCTATATTGTCCTCTTGACTCATCATTGTGATTTTGTGAGAATTGATGTCATATTTGGAAGCTCAGCTTCAACATCTTGCTCAAGGTCACCCAGAGAATAAGATGTTAGGATTTTGATCTAGTGCATGTTCTACTTTCGACTTTACACTGGAGCAGAATACTTTGACTAAGTATGATTAGAGGAAGGGAAGGAGAGTGGTCATAGAGAAGGAAAAAAGCATTGAGAAAATGGTCAGGATGGGAGATGTTGCTTTGGCACTGTTGTCTTCCCCTCTTTGAATATTTACCTCTAATAGGTATATCTCCTTGAACCACTTTTCACAGAAAAAGTGAGGGCTAATGAGACTTCCTAAAGCCCTCATATTTAATCATAATAAAAACTGTCTCTTCAAATTCTAATTCAGCTCTGAAATCTATTGTAGGTGATTTATGTGGACTGGGAATAACAGAGGTAGTAGATTCAAGAGAAAAATCCTCTTTCTGTATTTTGGATCACCCTAGAAATTTCCTGGATTAGGGCTAATAAAATCTACCACAAACAGCTCAGATCATGGACATTAGCATCCCAACAGCTCCAATAGGCAATCACCAGATTATACCTGAATCCATCTTGATCTAAACAATTAATTAATTTCCAAGTGATCAGTAATTGATTTTGGGCAGGAAACAGAGAACAGAGGCTGGAGTAATTGTTCTTTTTAGGGAATAAAAAAATCATTTCTAATCTCTTCCCAGATTCTTTTCAGGTCTATCATTTTTACCCAGAGAAGACAATTTCAGAGGGAAACAAGAGTAAAATTTAAAAAATTTAGAGATTATAAGAAAGGGGGGAGAGAGAGTAATACGTTCAGTTGAGACTATAAGTTATGTTTGCTTTTTTATTAGCAATATATGTATATATATTATTTTTATTAGTGAAACACCATGAGGTACAGTTAAAGACTTACAAATTTTTGTGCTTGGGTTTCAGTTATACAATGATCAAGTACCCATCCCTCCACCAGTGTCTGTCCTCCATCACCACGGGTCCCAGCATTCCTCCCACCTCTTGTCCCCCCATCCCACCCTGCCTCTGTGGCAGGGCATTCCCTTTTGTTCTCTCTCTCTCCTTTTGGGTCCTGTGGTTTTCAAGAGAGGCATTGAGTGGCAATCATGTTTGGTCTATAGTCTACTTTCAGCAGAGACTATAAGTTACTTTAGAGGGAAGAAATTTCTGATAACTTTTGGGACAGAAATATATATATATATATATATATATATATATATATATATATATATGCTTACTGAATTGCCTTGACCTGGAGATTTTTGTAGACAGAAAAGGTAATCAGGATATGGTCATGGAGGAAGAACTTTGAATGTCTAGTGGGTTTTTTTTTTTCATTTCCTTATCACAGCCTTTGTTCCTGTGGGAGCTTCTCTTCTGTGAAATCGAGCCTTCTCTGGGTCTGCTTTGTGTTGGTCCTAGTTAGAGTCTTATTTGCTTTGGTTCTTTTTTTTTTTGGTCACGCCCGGTGATGGACAGGGGTTACTCCTGGCTCTGCACTCAGGAATTACTCCTGGTGATGCTCAGGGAACCATCTGGGATGCTGGGAATAGAACCTGGGTCAGCCGCGTGCAAGGCAAACACCATACCCGCTGTGCTATCACTCCAGCCCCTGCTTTAGTTCTTGTGTCTGAAAAGTGGATCCTGTCTTCATGCATTTTCTGTTAGTTTTGGGCTAGTGACAAAATAACTTCATTGAATCACTTCTTGGTTTTATTACTTTCCAGGAGCTCATTGCTAAACACACCCTACCTCATTTGCTTCAAAACCTAATAAGAATCCTTCCTCATTCTTTTACTATTAAAACTTGTGATTAATTATTTTAACTTGGAACCTACAAAAGAGATGATAGACAAACCAGTATTTCAAGCTATCTTGTTACTTCCTCTTTATTACTATTATTGATCTTGTTTCATCAACAATACTACAATTTCAATCACCCAGAAAATAAATCTATTAGAATATCTGAGTTTTCCACATAGAGATTTCTCTTAAGCCCAAACTTTTAAAAAATGTAAACGTTTTGGCAGCTTGTGTAATTTATCTCTTGTCTTTTTAAGCAATTAGAGTTTAATACATTTAATACATTTTGGCCATCGATTATTGCAGTATTTCTTATTCCTGGAGTCCCTGTGCCTCCACATGCATGGTGTTTCCTTAAGTGGGCAATTCTGCCCTGGGATCTGGGGGACTGGAAAGATCCAGGCGGTCAGCAGTAACTCCAGGTGTAACTGAGAGGCGATTGAAATCTTTGTTCTTTTTTTTTCCTTTTGGGTAACACCCAGCTATGCACAGGGGTCACTTCTGGCTCTGCACTCAAGAATTACTCCTGGCGGTGCTCAGGGAACCATTTGGGATGGTGGGAATAGAACCCGGGTCAGCCCTGTGCAAGGCAAACGCCCTATTTGCTGTGCTATAGCTCCAGCCCTACTTTCTTTGTTCTTGCAAAGATGATAGATTTCCTTGGGTGGGGCACTGAGTGATTTGGAGGGCGGAGATGACTGGAAAGATGGCTTAGACAAGTTAGGAAGACTCTGTTCCAGGATGTTTGATTTATTTTTCTGTTTGTTTCCCCAGTTTTACTGACAGAGGCTTTCAGCCATCAGTATGTCTGTAGGAGAAATCTATCACATTCTGAGTCACTGCTCTTAAAGTGCTATGAAGGTAGACATAAGAAAATCACTTTTACTAAATTTGTAAGCAGAGTATGAATAAGTAGGTCCATATCAAGACAATAGGTATACTCTCACCATTTGGCTGATCAAAGATTTAATTCCTTTTTAATGTTTTCTATTTCCTTGATAGCCCTGTTCTAGATTAAGCTGGTATTTCCATCTTCTAAATACTGGGTTTTCTAGATGCACTAGGTACCATTTTCTACATCTATTACATATTGTTTATCTATAGTTCCCACAGTGTCCTATTCAATTCTGAACCCAAGACAGAGACTAAGCAAATTGCTTGTTAATTATACTGATCAACTACAAAAAGTCCAATAACGGTCAAAAGTTTTCTTTGCACTATTGATTATTTTGATTCTTCTTGCAGTGTGTAGTAGAGTAAACCTTGATCATGGCATGATTTTAATTTTGCAACTTAAACGGACTTAAGATTTTGGAATGTGACACAAGTCTGGGTTACTTAAAGTGATGGGGTAGTTACTGACCTGAGCATGTAGAAAATGGGTGAAAAATAACCTTTGCGTGGAGAAGAGAGAGTAGGTAAAGTGGTCCAACTAAACTTGCTTGATTGAATAAAGAAACTTCCAAAGAAATTATGGGTTAAAAACCCACATAAATGAAAACCAGGCTATTGTTAATTGTTTTAAAATCTTATTTAATATCATAGAGAACTGGTGAGTTGAAAGACAGAGAAATAAAAAGAGAAACCCCCCCAAATTCCTTCAGGTAGTCAACATATTTATGTTTATTTTCTTAGTGTTTTATTTAAGCTTCCTGTGAAGATTATGTTAGGGAATGTGAAGAAATGGCAACAAAAAGGGAAAAAAATCAAATACATCACATCATATTTGTATCAATTAGAAGTGTGCAAAATGGTTTGGAAATTATTAAAACTGCCCAACCCAGCACAATGATGATAACGGGTAACACCCCCCTGAACCTACCCCTTCTTATGGTAAATACATTTTATTAGTCTGAAAACTGTCCATACTATTTTCATTTGCTTGTCAAATTTCATTTTCACCAACAGTGCATAGAGTCCCCTTCTATCCACATCTCATCAGGACTTTGTTCCAGCCTTTTAAAAATTATTATTATTATTATTATTATTATTATTGGTTGGATTGGAGCGATAGCACAGCGGGTAAGGCATTTGCCTTGCACATGGCTGGCCCGGCTTTGATTCCTCTGCCCCTCTCAGAGAGCCTGGCAAGCTATGGAGAGTATCCCGCCTGCATGGCAGAGCCTGGCAAGCTCCCCGTGATATATTCAATATGCCATAAACAGTAACAACAAGTCTCACAATGGAGACGTTACTGAGCCCGCTGAAACAAATTGATGAACAATGGGAGGACAGTGGACAGATTATCATTGGTTAGGTAGCATGCTAACAATACTACATGGTACCAATGTACTGTTTCTGCACCACCACCACCACCAAAATGCCTACCATTGTCCTTATGTAACCTCTGGGACAATCTTCATCACCCTCCCCTATCCCTCCAAAGTTTTGTTCATCAGTTTTGTAATCTAAGGACAAAGATTTGACAATAGGTACTTTTGCCTCCTTAAATTTTTGCCCTCCTTCATGAAATTTGCATAGAATTGTATCAACATGGAAAGTATCATGTTGAGTGAAATGTGTAAGAGAAAGAGGGACAGACATAGAAAGATTGCACTCATTTGTGGAATATAAAGTAACAGAATGGGAGACTAACATGCAAGGGTAGTAAAGATAAATACCAGGAGGTTTGCTCCATGGTTTAGAAGCCAGCCTCATAAGCTGGGGGAAAAGGCAGCTTAGATAGAGAAGGGACCACCAAGTAAAGGGTGTTTAGAGGGCCCGCTTGGGATGGGAGATGCGTGCTGAAAAGTAGACTATAGACAGAACATAATGGCCATTCAATACTTGCATTGCAGATCACAACACCCTAAAGGAGAGAGAGAGAGAGTAAAAAGGAATTCGGCTGTCACGGGTGGAGGGGGGGAGGGCAGGGGAGAATAAGGGCGATGGGAGGGATATTGGGAACATTGGTGGTGGAGAACAGGCACTGGTGGAGGGATGGGCACTTGATCATTGTGAGTGAAATGTAAGCACAAAAATTTGTAAGTCTGTAACTACCTCACAGTGATTCATTAAAAAAATTAAAAAATTAAAATATTTTTTAAAAATTTGCCTTTCCTCCTGTGAGCTTTTTTTTCTTGCATTTTTAAAATCAAAAAGAGCCCATAAAACTGTAAGTCTGGCCATCCAACGGCTATAATCTGGAAAATCTTAATGGCTAAATGGTTAGACTATCATATTTTTGCCCTGAGGTACTGTTTGAGTCTCAAAGGTGGCATTCAGCATCCTTTCCTACTGAGATCTCATTGTGCATTTGTAATTTGAGTAAACAATGAGACTCTATTGAATTAAATTCCTCCCTTTAAATTAACCTTAATACAAAAAGGGAGGAGACAGGATAGTTATAATTCCAGAGTTCAACTAAGTTCTATGAAATATTCAGAGAAATCATGCAAATAAATTTATAAACAATTAGAACCACCAGCACTTAATTACGTGTAGTTAGGGTAAAGCACATAGAGGGAGTCCAGTTCATTCTCACAGAATTTTCCCCTTCTGATCAGTGATGTATGCCTATATTTGAAGTGCTAAATAAAACTTCAATCAGACATTGAATTACTGGAACTCTCTATGACTAGATATTGACATTTTAGCCACTTTTAGTTATTTTAGTCATAATATGTCGTGTTCAGTGTCATTTTAATCCAATCTCATATAAGAAAAAATGTGTTAATAACCATAATACTGTCTTTCCACATTTATACAGGATTTCAAGGTTTCTACTTGATTGATAAGTCTGAGACACTTCAAAAACCTCAGCCAGAAAATGCCATCTTTTCTGAAAAAAAAAAAAGGTTAAAACAAAAATGTTAATGTCATGTTTCCATTAACTAGAAAATGTAACCCACATAAGTAGTGCAAACCTCTAGCAAGTTAAATTGTTCAATCAAGGTTTATTATAGTGTCCATTATTTAAAATTATAAGCTATATATCTAAGGACATCTCTCTGGCTTTGTGCTTAAAATATTCATGCATATGCACTTAAATTCCCCTAATAGTAGCATTAGTATAAAAATTATCTCTCCAGAAGAAAATACTTATATGTTATTCCTGTTTTGGATTTCTTCCACAATTATTTGAAGTTATTTGAAATTTAAGACCAATCGGTATCCAGCCTTGATTCCTATCCTAGGCACTATAGAATTTTAAACCAGATTATTCTTTGTCCTGAGAATGACAATCCTATGCATTGCAGGATATTAACAACTTTCCTGGCACTTATTCTTTAGATGTCTTTAGCTGTTTTTTGCATTTGACATTGCCCAGTTTCTGGGGACAAAAATTCCTGACACACATTTATTATTGAATTCCAGGCATAAATAACTTTTAAAACTAATCCAATGGGGCTGGAGTGATAGTCCAGCGAGTAGGGCATTTGCCGTGCATGCGGCTGACCACGGTTCGATTCTGAGCATTTCATATGATACCCTGAGCACCGCCAGGAGTAACTCCTGAGTGCAGAGCCAGAGCAACCCCTGAGTATCACCGGGTGTGACCCAAAAAGAAAAAAAGAAAAAGAGAAGAAGAAGAAAGAAAGAAAGTGATCCCAGTCATGCTAATAAATAAATTCAGGGCCAGAGATACAGTAAATGCAACATGAAAGGCATTTGCCTTGCATGCAGCTGACCCAGGTTCCAGGTTCCATTCCTTGCACTGTATGTAGTCCATTGAGCCCTGCCAGAAGTGATCCCTGAACATTCACAGAGCCAGAAGTAAGTCCTGAGCACTCCTTGGATGTGGGTGTGGTCCAAAACAAACAAACAAAAATATTCAACATGTAGAGGAACTGGTGGGTTATAGATAGAACAATAAGATAGGCAAAGAGAGATTAAAAATGAAGTATTATTGAATTAAAGAAAAGATCTAATAAAATCCACAAATCCTAATTCTGGGAAAGCACCAAAATATTCTAGTGATGAACTTCAAGGATAAAAAACAAAAACCAAATTATCTAGACAAAAAATGTATGCGAATTTTTTAAATATAAATTATCTTTTTAAATTTATTTTATTTTATTTTTGGTTTGGAGCCACAGGCCTGGTGCTGAGGCTCCTTTTTATTTATTTATTGGCTTTTTGGGTCACACCCGGCAATGCACAGGGGTTACTCCTGGCTCTGCACTCAGGAATTAATCCCTGGTGGTGCTCAGGGGACCATATGGGATGCTGGGAATAGAACCTGGGTTGGCTGCATGCAAGGCAAATGCCCCACCTGCTGTGCTATTGCTCCAGCCCCTTAAATTTATTTTTTATATAAATTATCTAGATATAAAGAGTATCACTCCAGCACTGGAGTGATAGCACAGCAGGTAGGGCATTTGCCTTGCACGTGGCTGACCTGGGTTCAATTCCTCTGCCCCTCTTGGAGAGCCTGGAAAGGTACCGAGAGCATCCCACCAGCACGGCAAAGTCTGACAAGCTGCCTGTGATGTACTCAATATGCCAAAATTAGTAACAACAATTTTCACAATGGAGACGTTACTGGTGCCCGCTAGAGGAAATCGATGAACACCGGGCGGACAGTGCTACAGTACTATATAAAAAGTATGAAGGAGACAAATTTCAGTTTCAACTAAGACAAAAAAGACACCAAAGACTACTAAATGTCTGTATATGTATATTTATACAATATGTATACATTTATAGATATTGTTCTGATTTTCATTATTAATATATATTTACATATTTTCTATATATGAGGACATATCTTATTTTGGGGACCACACTCAGTGGTGCTGACAGCTTACTTCTGACTCTGCATTCAGAGATCACACCTGGAGGGCTTGGTAGGCCATGTGGCGGTGCCGGAGATAGAACCCTAGCCAGCATGTGCAAGGCAAATGCTCTATCCATTGTACTATCTCTCTGGCCCTCCAAATTTGAAGTGGGTAACCACAAGGAGTCTTTCCTCTGTTTGAGTGCCACATTCAGGCTACAGGGGGAGCCTGTGTCTTGCTGGATCACAGCTCAGATTCTGGGCTACAAATTCAGGCTTTATTTAACCAAGCGCTATTATTTACCAGTCTAGAGGATACCCTATAATAGATTCTCTTCGCCCAGGAGTATGCCAAACCCACCACTCCCTTGTCAACAATGTATTTATGTACAGCAGATGTAATGTTTTAATCTTCAAGAAAATGTAATCCTTACATTTTACATCTTACCTTCACTCTTCATTAAAATTGCCGTATCTTTGCTCTTAATTGGGCATGCCTATTTCTTCTTCTGTAATTGCCTTAGAGTGCATACTGTCTGTTCTCCTACCATTTTGTGAGTTTTTTAAGTTGGGCTGTAGCTGCTCTCTATGAACTGTCAGATGTGTTGAGAGAAAACAGGATTCTCCAGTGTGCATTTCATCTTTTGAATTTGTTACTGGTGTTTTGCTGAACGAAAGCTTTTCATTTTAGCTTGGTCAAATCTTTCAGACTTTTCCTTCACAGCCTCTGGGTATCTCATCTTCCTTGGAAAGGTCTTTCTATCGCGCTGGGATTATGATATTCTTACACTTTTAGTACTAGCATGACAGAAGCACAATTGATGACAAGAACATGTATGCTTCTGGCCCAATGATCTGAAGACCCTGGGAAAAGAGTGACATGTTTTTAAAGAGCTAAAAATGTAAAACACAAAGATGAGACAAAAAAAATTTAAAAAAAGACACCAGCAGATAAAGGAAACATTTTTTCTTTATTTATAAATAAATAAATCAGGGCTTATTTATAAATAAACCCTGATCAAGCTTCTAATTGGAACAGAGAGCAAGTAAATAGAAATGCGTAGTATAAGGTTCTGTAGTAAGAGATGCCTCTTTTTGATACATCATGCATGCATATATGCATCACTGTCACTGTTACTGTCCTGCCATTGTTCATCAATTTGCTCGAGTGGGCCCAGTAACATTGTGAGACTTGTTACTGTGTTTGGCATATCAAATACGTCACGGGTAGCTTGCCAGGCTTTGCCATGCAGGCGAGATACTTTTGGTAGCTTGCTGGGCTCTCCAAGAGGGGCGGAGGAATTGAACTTAGGTCAGCCATGTTGGCTGGGTGCAAGGTAAATGCCCTACCGCTATGGTATCACTCCAGCTCAATATGCATATGTGTCTGTATACATATCTAGAAACTTAATGACGTAATTAAGTTTATCTGAGCTGAAGAGAGTACAGTACATTACATGTATTCCTTGTACCTGGCCAACCCAGGTTTAATTCTTCAGCACTACGTATGGTTTACATAGTTATTCCTTGAACACTGCCAAAAGTGATCATTGAGTAGAGGCAGGATTAAGCCGTAAAAATAGATCTTGCCGAAAACCAAAACAAAAAGGGCAGGCAGATCAATTCTTCTGAGTTTCCAGAAAGTGGAAAAATTCTCATAGGAACCACAATGCTTTCACATTTGGCATACTTTTAGGTTCCCAGTATCTATCCCCACCCCACATCCCTGAATCATAGTTTTCAGAATCAGTTAATTTCTAAATTACAAACTAATTTTCTAAATTCTGATAATTTGTGAGACAAACATGATAACCACTGCACTGTAAAAATTGCCACTGAATTCTGATAATTTGTAAATATTCACTTAGTTCTTTTCATTTTTAGTGCAATTTGTAACAACAACAACAAAATTACCCTAAAAAGGAAATTTTCTCAACCCCATAATCTCAATCTATACTCTTTATTTTTGGATTAAATTTTGTTTGGTTCAGAGTGGTTGTCTGGTCTCACCATGCTCACATTCCCTAGTGTCTACATAAGCTCCCAATCCCTGCCTATCCTGCATGGCAAGAGTCCTGGTGATGATTAATCCAGGAGTCTCTTGTGACACAGAGAGCTGGCAGACAAAGATTTTTGCTTTACCATTTCATGGTTCTTCAAATTTATAGTCACCTGATTTATTTATTTATTATTGTAAATAAGATACTTTAGTTAAACACCGTGGTTCACAAAGTTGTTCGCAATACAGTTATTACGGGCTTTCAATGTTTGAAAACCCGTCCCCCCACTACCGAAGTGAAATTCCCTCTACTACTGTTCCTATTTATCAAATCACCCTTCAATCCTGTCCTCCTTAGAAATTATAACGGATTAAAGACCTTGATATCAGACCAGAACCCATAAATTATAATGAGAAGAACATAAGCAAAACAATTCATGACACTGAATCCAGAGACACCTTTAATGATTCAATGCTACTACTGACCAAGCAAATGGAAGCAAAAATAAAAGAATGAGACTGCAAACTAAGAAATTTCTGCTAAGAGAAATGATGACTAGAATAAAAAGACATCCCACAGACTGGGAGAAAATATTTAGTCCACCACTCATGTGACAAAGGGATAACATCCAGGTTATATAAAAACTGGTAGAACTTTACAAGAGAAAATAAAAGATCCATTAAAAAATGGGGAAAAGAGATGAACAGAAACTTCTTCAAGAAGAGTTGTAGATGGCCAAAAGACACGTTAAAAAAAAGTTTTGAATCACTGATCATCAAGGAAATGAAAATCAAAATAACAACGGGGATATTACCTAACAGAAGTGACACTGGTACACATCAAAAACAGCAAAAACAACCAATGTTGGAGGAGATATGGGGAAAAAAGGAACCCTCATTCACTGCTGGTGGGAATGTTGACTGGGTCCAGACTTTTTGGAAAACAATATGGACACTTCTCAGTAAACTTGGAATGGATGTCTCATATGATCCAGCAGTTGACCCCCAATGACCAAAAAAAAAATCAGAAAAAAAAACCCACAAAACATTTGCACTCCTATGTTCACTGCAGCACTCTTCACAATACCCAAACTCTGCAAACAGTCCAAGCGTCCAAGAACACATGACTGGATAAAGAAATCATGGTACACATACACAATGGAATACTGCTCAACTGCAAGATGAAATCATGCTATTTGCAACTCTGCAGATGTATCTGGGAGTATTATGCTGATTGAAATTCTTCAGGAGGCGAAGGACAGATGCATAATGATCTCCCACATATGGGGTATATAACACAAAATAGTAAAGAAACAGCAAATACTCAAAGGCAATTCAGAAAATAAGAACTGGTTTTTAATAGAAAGCATATCACTGTAGGGAGAAGAGGGGCAGATAGTAGGTGGGGACACTAGGACATGTGAATGGTGGAAGATGTGGTATTTTTTGCATCAAGAACTGCCTTTATCAATATTGTAAATTACAATGCCTAAAGTAAAATTTGAAAAAATTTTAAATAATCTGAAAAAAGAAACTTTCACTATTGTTATAAGAATAAAATAAAAAATAAAGAACAACAGTATATGGCATATGCTCTTTATGCCTCTAGAAATTCCCATCAATTTCCTTCTCATGTATTTAATCCTTCCAATTCTCTTATGAAATGATTACAATTCTCGAAATTCTCATTTTATGAACAAATAAATAAAATTCCCCAATATAATTCAAATAAAATAGGCTTCTCCAAAGGAGAGGATTGATACATTTTATTCACTATGAAGAGAACTCAAGATAATTTTCTGGTCAACTTACCTGCCACAAGCATTGACACTTTGAAAACACATGACTCTTGGCAGCCATGCTTCTAAATGTAAGTGATTAATAACATTTAATTCAGATTGAACACCTTGAAGAAAGTAGCCCCTATTCATGAGGCATCTAGAAAGAAAATGTTAATAGAGAGTGAAGGAATAATAAATAGATTAACATTTGAAAATAAAAGAATTCAGGAAGCAGGGCTCCTGGAATATTCAGATTCGTTCTCACACTGGGTTCCACACTCATTATTCTTGGGTGTTTCCTAAGGCAGAAACCACTCTACGTCATCTTTGTACAAGGTGGGAATATGAAAGGAAGGAAAGGATTGTGCCCCTTTCAGTTTTCACCTGGACTAGAGATAACCAGGTTTTGAAATTATTTTCATTCTCTAAATTTATAGCTCTTTTGTAGTTAATATATGCTCAATTTCCTTGCAGGTACCACCGATGATACTACCTTCAAAACAAAGTGTTTTGTCTGCTGAATCTCAAAGGCAGCAGGAAGAACTAAGTGGACAATGCTGTTCTCTGATTTACATCCGCCCAATGGATTAGTTTTCTATTACTGTACAATAAAGATTCATACATTGAATGATTGAACTCAGCACATGTTTATTGTTTCACAAGTACTATGGGTTAGATGTTTAACATGTTTCAGCTGTATTCTCAGAAAGCTGAGGACAAGATGTCAGACATTTGTATTCTCATCTGGAGGTTCAAGATAACGAAATGGTTGTTTTCAAGTTTCTTCGGTTGCAAGAGAAAAGGGTGTGAACACCAGGAAGGAGGAATCTTGGAAACCATTCCATAACTCTGCTTATCAGATCCATGCAACTGAGTTAGTCAGACAGTGGAAATTGTTCTAGTACAGAGTGTGCCTAGGACTCGTTATGAGAAGACTCAGGAACATAAGGGAGGACAAGGCCTGGGATGAGACAAAGAAGAAATGGAGTCTACTCCCAAGAGAATCTCTCCTGTATGTGCTCTGCTTTATTAGAAGGGGGCACAAGGGTTACAGAAAGAGTTACATATTTAGTTTCCAAATGATGGTTAGCTGCTGCATTAGAACACACACCTAAGAAAAGAAATAACATCACTGAGTCAGGCCCAGAAAGAATAAGTCAATGTGCTTTTAATTGTATTTCTGATCAACTGGTAGAGTGTGCTTATACTATTTAACTGAGAGGAATTTCAAAACTCTATTCCTTGATTATGCAGAAAAAAGTTCTATGCTGCACTGCTTACAATAGCAAAAATCTGGAAACAATCCGAGTGCCCTAGAACAGATGACTGGTTAAAGAAACTTTGGTACATCTACATAATGGAATAATATGCAGCTGTTAGGAAAGATGAAGTCATGGCATTTGCTTATAAGTGGATGGACATGGAGAATAACAATGAAATGCGTCAGAAAGAGAGGGACAGACATACAATGACTGCATTTATTTGAGAAATATAAAATAACATAATATGAGACTGACACCCAAGGACAGTAGACACAAGAGCTAGGAATATTGCCCCATGGTTGGAAGCCTGCCTCATGAGCTCGGGGAGAAGGAGATTTGAATAGAGAAGGGATCACTAACTCAATAATGGTTGGAGGAATCTTTTGATATGGGAGATGTGTGGTGAAAGTAGATAAAGGACCAAATCTGATAACCTCTCTCATTGCAAACCATAATGCCCAAAAGTAGAGAGAGAGAGTATGCAAAAAATTGTCTGCCATGGAGGCAGGAGGAGGGCTGTAAAGGGAGCTTTCTACTGGGGATATTGGTGGTGGAGACTGCACTGGTGGGGGGATGGGTGTTTGATCATTGTGTTACTGAAACTCAAATATGAAAGCTTTATAACTGTATATCACAGTGATTTAATAAAAAAAAAGAGTTCTGTGCTTGATTAGTAATATCTATAATGAATATCTGAACTGGTAATTAGATATTGAACAAGTATTGGCCACCCCTGCCTTAAACCATAATATTAAAAAGTCTCCATAGATATTAAGCAAAGGGAAAAGTGCTAGGAATATCCAGTTTAATATTTTTAAAGACAGTGTTTTATGCTTCCCAAGCCTAAAACTAGCACTTCCCCACTTAAACTTCTCCCGTGAGGCAATTATTTATCTTTAAACCCAATCTATAAATGGGTTTGAAGGGAGTACCAGACAGACATAAAGATTTATAGTCTTCAAGAATGATGAGTCCCCAAAATAAGGCCTCCGGTGTCTAAACATAGTGTCACAAATAGGAACAGACTACCAACTCACCATTTTGCACCCTAAAGCAGTAGATGCGTGCTTTCCAAAGACTGCTCAAAATGAACCGAAGAAAGAATATTTTCCTAATAGAAAGGATTGGATATCTTTCCAATGAGTCCTATAGAAGTTCAAGTCCTTGCCCAAGTCTGTAGACCGTCAGAACTCTTACTTCCATTAGAGCAAGTCTTCTGAACATTTTCATACTGGAACATTTGTGGTTCATTATCAGAGCCATCTCTGCTTTCACATTCCTTGGGGCTTGGCAAAGAGATGTTACCTCATTTTCACAACTTCACGGCATTTTTTTCACATCACAAAAATGCCCTCATGTTTGTCACTCACACAATAAACAAAAGCAAGAAAGCAAATCCATCTGCAGGACTGTGCCATATGAAGCTAAATTAAAATGCTAATAGATGAGAAAGACAGAGAAAGCAGCAAATTTTGGGGGGTAAAGAAAGATTTTCAAACATAAATGCTTTCTGGATTACAGTTTGTACACTGTCCTGCCCCGTTTGAGGGACAGCACATGAAGAACAAAGGTAGAGAGCAAATGTTCATAACTCTTACTCTAGTTATTACTTCTTTCAATTCTTTCGCTTGGTTTATCTGAGAATAAAGCTATGAACCCTGAAGAAACAGCCTTTAGCAATCCTCTCTCACACAAAATACTCCTCCCCATTTCCTTTCTATCTAACCATTTTGTGACAGAACTATTTTGATATCACAATACGATGTAATTACTCTTGGGGCCTGAGCGAGGAGAGAATGTAACACCAAGATGAACACAGGGGCAAACCTAAAACACTTATCCTTAAAACACTAAAATGGAAGCATGTCTCCAGTGTTCTCATCACTATTAAGCCAAAATTGTTTAATCTATAGATGTCAGATGCACTGGAGCTGAATTTCTAATTGCAGTGCTATCTCTAAGGTACATAACTTAGGGAAAATATATTGGCAAATAAATTTCAAAGCTCTTTTGGAGGCACCAACCTTAATTGTATCTAATGCATTCAGGGATGAACATTTCTAGAAACTGGAAATAAAATGTAGGTCAATGAGAAGCTGCCACAAAAATGAAGTAGAACAGGTACCAGTGAAGGAATGCCAAGCACCACTCTCCATGGAAGATCTGAGAGGTGTATTTAAAATTCTTAATTGTCTAAGGGCCAGAGGGATAGCACAGCTGGTATGGTATGTGTTTTGCAGGCAGCTGACTTAGGTTTGAAACCCAGCACCCCATATGATCTCCCAACCCCTGCAAGAGTGATCTCTGAGGGTAAAGCCAGAAGTAAGCTCTGAGCACCACTTTGGTGTGGCTCCAAACAAAACCCAAAACAAACAAACAAACAAAACCCCACTTAATTGCCTCTGCTATTTCAAATGCTTTGTGGGGCAGGGTGGGGATGAGAGTAACTCTCTTACAATGTTCAAGTTGAAAGTGTGCAGCCATTCTTTGGATTCCATGGCAGAAGGAATCACTTCTGGATTCTGGTGATTGTCATATAAGCAACTTCCGGTCAGTGTTTTTATCACAAAATGATGAGGGACTGTCAGTCCAACATTCTACCTGAGTTGTCTAAGGAGTCCCTGATCTGAGTCTGATAGTGAAACGTGATAGAGCCATAGTCTCTAACAAATACACCTGTAAGAGCTTCTTACAAGTTACTTATCCAGGAGCTTTACAAAGTCTTGCCCCAAATACAATACTCTGTAGCACTGTCTTCCCATTGTTCATGGATTTGCTGGAGCAGGCACCAGTAACATCTCCATTATGAAACTTGTTGTTACTGTTTATGGCATATTGAATATGTCACGGGTAGCTTGCCAGGCTTTGCCATGTGGGCAGGATATTCTCGGTAGCTTGCTGGGCCCTCCAAGAGGGACAAAGGAATAGAACCTGGGTCAGCTGCATGCAAGGCAAACGCCCTACCCTCTGTGCTTTTACTCCAGCCCACAATACTGTACAAGTTAAAAATACTCTAACATCCTATGAAGTTGTTTAAAAAAGATTTAGAGCAAAAAAGAGATACATTCTACGGGAAGGCAACTGAAGTTTCTATAACTTGTTGTAGGAGACTGTAACTCAAGACTTGGAGAGCGGAATTATGAATTCTGAAACTAACAAGGAGAACCAAGAGATCACAAGGAAATCAAGCTGCGTCCAAAGAGGTAGATCCTGAATGGATGTTAGAGTTTAAAGGTGTCCTGATCCTTTGGAGGATTATTTCAAGGATGAGTTGGGCATATTCTTTCTGAGACTCTCTCCTTAAACAATTCTAGGTTGACTATTTTATGGTCTGACTCAACCTAACAGTCATGTATGTGATTATGTTGCCAATTAGGTTGTGACTATATGCACTGTCAGAACAGTAATGAGTGTTTTTCAGTGTTCAGGAGATTACTTTTTGGTATTTTTCCAGGGTCCTGTGACTAAATTGGCTTTTCACTGAAAGAAGAAATTCTTTTTTCTGAAACTCTATGGTATGCATTATTAAATCCCTGCGGCAGCAATCTAAATGATCCTTAAAGGAGCCAGAGTCCTTCCAAAATTTAAAACGACAACAACAAAAAAAAAGAAAAGAAAAAAGAAGAAAGAAAGAAAGAAAGAAAGAAAGGAAGAAAGAAAGAAAGGAAAAAGAAAAAAGAAAGAAAGGATTCTCTGTTGAGATATAAGGCCCTCGTGGTTTTTTTAATAACGATTTATCATATTTTTCTTACTGCAGAAATCCATAAGAATATTTTTAAAAGTAAACTCGAGTGACTGGAAAGATAGTACAGTGGGTAGGGGTGCTTGCCAAGCATGTTGAAGATCTGGGTTTGATTCCCGCCACCCCATATAGCTCCACAGCCATCAGGAGTTATCCCTGCATGGAGAACCAGATGTAAGCCCTGAGCATCACGGATGTGACCCAGTAACAGTAGCAACAATCTACACTAGTGTAAACCATCTACACTAATTTGTTGCCTTTATTGTGGTTATGTCGGGTCCTGGAGCCATAGCACAGTGGTAGGGTGTTTACCTTGCAGAGGCCGGCCCGGCCAACCCGAGTTCAATTCCTCCGTCCCTCTCAGAGAGCCCAGCAAGATACGAGAGTATCTTGCTCATATGGCAAAGCCTGGCAAGCTAACCAAGCCATACTTGATATGCCAAACACAGTAACAACAAGTCTCACAATGGAGATGTTACTGGGTCCGCTGGAGCAAATCGATGAACAAAGGGAAGACAGTGCTACTGTGCACTGTGGTTATGTCAAAGCTCCAGATCATCACCTTACTACTTTCTTTTAAAACACCCTTAATGAAACTTTTATTTCTTTATTAGGAAATCATACCAACAGAAAATATAGACAATCCATTAAACAGACAGGCACAGTTTACAAAAAATTCCAAACTAAAAGCTAATCAAAAAATCAAAATGTGTTTAATCTAATTTATAATCAGAGAAACTCAAATACAAAATATAGCAAGAAATCATTACTTATAAATCAGAATGGTTCACATTTGGAAAAAACAAATATTGTTAAAAATGTGGGGTATTTGAAATTCACATATGCTGCCAGTGGAAATGTAAACTAGTAACATCAAATTGAAGAACATCTAGGCATTATCAAATAAATTGAGAAATTCAAATGTTGTGACATAACCATCATAATCTAAACTCTGTGTTCCAGAAGTGCAATTATGTATATGCACTAATGGTAACATTGCTTGTAATATCTACAAATAGAATTTTTCCAAATATATCTATCAGTATTGGAATGGATAAATCCATTTATCATCAGAATGCTAGACAACCATGAAAATGAACAAGCTCCACTTATACTGGAAGACAAAGTCAGTTCTATGAGGTCGGAAGACAGGAGGGTTGTTTCCAAGAAGGCACATAGTTGGTGCCTGACTTGGAAGATAGCTGGATAGATTTTTATTTGTTACACATACACACACACACACACACACACACACACACACACGCACGCACGCACACACATATCCACTATTCAGTAGCTTACATTTCTAAAAAAAAAAGAAAACTTAAAAAAATCAATATCCAACAGGTACTAAAACAGAAAGTATCAGTAGTTTGTTTTTGTTAAGACTTTATCCCAGAATTTGGAATTTACTACAAATAAATCTCTGAAGTCATGTAGGAATGCCTTTTTAATTCAACTATTTAAGCATTTCTTGAAACCGATTGCACTGTCTACCTAGGAACTCTTTTAGGGTAATTAGTTTCACAGACAAACATGTTTTAAAAGAAATGGAGAGAGACCAGTTTAGAAAGCTAGAATTCTTTAGGAAGGAAAATAAAAAAAAAAAAAAGAATCATTTCCTTCTGCAAGGGGGCCGGGACTTGGGAGTAGAGGAGTCTCATCAAACTGTGTTTTTCCTCTGATGAGCTCTTGTTATGATAATTATTATCACTCCAAAGATGTTGATAATTATATTTAGACAGTTTTTAAAGCAATATTGTATAATATTTTCCCCCATTTAACACCAGCGTTAGAGCTGATGAATACTCAGTCAGTTAAAATGTAGGGCTGCTGGTTTGGCCACAAAGTGTTCCCATCAACCGTGTAAGTGAGTTTCATAATGTATACATTATAGTGGCAGGGGGGAAACACAGTCTTTTGGAAAGGACTGATTCTTGGCGCATAATCAGTTCCCATTGAATTTAAATGACTTTTGGTCCTACACCGATGCTGATAAAATACTTTCAAATGTACAGAATATTAACCAAATGTTTATATTAAACAACTCCTTTCAGGGGAAAATGTGCTCAGTGAAGCATAGCTCCCTGGAGGAAGTTAGTGAATATTAATGTTTAGCAGATCATAAGGAGCTACAAGTTCATCCATGTAAGAGGCCGAAGGGGAGATAAAAGAGCAAGGTTGGTGGATGGGCCCTGCCAGAGGAAGGTACAATCACATTGGACATAACCTCATTGAGATGGAAATGAAGTTTGAAATGCATGCAATTGGGGTTGTCAGGAACTAGAAAGCAGATGTGGGCTGAAGAGGAAGAGAACTGGGCTTTCGAATCTGTTTCCAAACTCAAACCTGTTGTAGACAGAGGTTGGCCTCAGACCTATGATGATGCCAGGGGCCCCATCAACAAAGACATTTACAGGATGTGCCAGATGATTAATACCTGCCAGTTTCCAGTTAATCATAAGGCCTGATGTTGGATAAGTGAAGGCTGCTTATCACAAGAAGCATTTGGACTTTCAATATTCAGTATTATAGTAGTTCCAATCTGTCAAAGCACACTGCCCAACTCTAATTACCATTATTTATCTGCAGGCTTCAGGAAATCATTAAGCATCGTATATAGAGCATTTATAAATATACAGCATTCAGAAACATGCAAACATAAAATTCATAAATATAAACATATTTCAAAGAGAAGACTGTTTTTATGAACTATGTAGGAGAGTAAAATGAACACTTTACTTTAACTATTGGTGGAGAAAGGGCTGTTCTGGGGAACCTACGATACAGGGCCAATGGTGTTTCTGACTAGAATGTTGGTGGAATTTCAGTGAGCTGATTTCAGCCTGGGCTTCTGCCACTCCATCCCCCAAATGATCTTATTAACATTGTCAGTAATCCATGTGCTGGGATTTGAGTAGCTTGGAAGAATTTTATAAAACTTAAGGAACTATTTCTTCTAAATCTAGTGTTAATACTGTTTTAAGAGTGCAACATATTCAATTATTTTGTTGAGATCATTATTGTTTTCAAATCCACTTTTAGTACTTTTTTAAGGCCACATCACCTCAGACTTGAGTTGAGAATGAAAAAGTATAGAGATAAATATTATTCCCATTGTACAGATTATCACATTTCAGGCCTAAAATAATTCTCAGGAAGACTTTGTAGGACATAGAGCTGGCATAAGGGGGTAAGTGCTTACCTTGTAACACATTCAACCCAGATTTAATACTCAGCACTGCATATGGTCTTCTGAGCACTGTTTGGAGGAGTAATATTTGAGTTCAGAGCCAGGAATAAACTCTGAGCACCAACAGTGTGGCTTTAAGATAAAAATAAAATTAAAAGACTTTGTATCGATTCTGTGATCTATGGAATTACTGACATCTAAGTTATCATTACATAATACTTTCTCCAATTTCCTAGGAAAAGAGGATATGGAATTTTCTCTAAAATTAAATGGCATCTCACCTGTAATTAAAGGTTTTTAAACTTTCAGATTAATTCTCCACAGGATATTATCACCTAGTGGTCAAAGAAGAGGACCCTGAGGCTCAGAGAAGGTAAGAGAAAGGCTCAAATGAGCTATACTGGCTGAAACAAAATCCACACTCAATTAAACATGTCTACTATGTTAAATCTCCTTGGCCTCTGGTCAATCAGATATTTTTTAAGCACCCGCCATGCTACCATGCTTTCAGCCTCTTCTTAGTTGCAAGGTATACAGGATAATCAACAACTGACAATTGTATCTCAATTTTTTTAAAAGTAGAAAGCAAAGAAGCCTAAAATTTCTCCTCTGCTAAGAGACCTTACAAGGCAGTTGAAAAGGAAAGTTAAAAAGAAGTTCAATAGTCAATTCATTACACAAGACAACATGAAATCTCACTAGTCACACAAAATGCATTCCAAATTTACAGGAGCATACCAGACATTCCAAAGCACAGGGAGTGTAAAACACTAAAAACAAAAAAGTGGTGGTCCTATGTAAATTAACACAGTTTCTATGATTAGGGGCCATCAGGCACAGTGATATATATAAGCACTCCAATAAGTGCTCCAGCAAAGAAGTCTAATAAAGTATTTCAAGTCTTGATTTTCTCAGAGTTGATCATAACACCCAATATGCCAAATACCAGTAACAATGATGGGTCTCATTCTTCTAACCCTGAAATATCCTTGAATCTCAGGGCTAGGAAGGAGAAGACGTTACTGGGGCCTGCTCGAGGCAATCAACGAACAACAGGATGGTTGTGATCGTGATCATAACACCTTTTCAAGTATTTTCAATGGCCTTGACCTTTTCCAGCTATATCTCTGTGACTCAGTCACACTTGTAGCTACTCTAATACAAGGAATATTCTGACTCTACATTTGGTACCTGGTCTGTGATTCATTAGATCTATTTCTTAAATGAATAAGTAAACTGCTATGTTTTGGGAGGAAAAAAAAAGTCTTACATCGATTCTGTCCTCTATTCATAGTTTTCTGAAATGCTAATGATTGTATGAATCTACTGAGAATATTGTTGGTAAAATAGACTTCTTATTTAGTAGATGAGAAGAATCTGCCTTCTGATTTTCTGACAATGCTTCCAAGTGGAAACCATGCTACTGTTTCCAGAATCACACTTTAAGACCATTCGGAGGTAGACGCTCAAGAAAAGAGTAGATAGATAAGCATGAAAGGAAGTAATACTTTGCATATGTACATAAAAAGAAAACTGCTTTTTGACTGGATGACTGGATAAAGAAACTATGGTATATAAACACAGTGGAATACTACTCAATCAGAAGAAAAGACAAAATCATGCTACTTGCTGAAATTTGGATGAAGCTGGAGAATATCATGTTGAGTAAAATCATTCAGAGGGAAAGATACAGACTCAGAACTATCTCTCTCATCTGTGGGTTATAACAAAACCTTCGAAGGGAATATCAATGCCCAAAGGCAACAGAAATGAAGAGCACTATATCTGATCTCCAGTAGAAAGAGACTAGCACTGTGACAGAGATGAGGATCATAAGTTAGGGAAGGAACAGTAATACAACGAAGGAGGGAAAAAGTGCCTGCCACAGAGGCAAGCTTCCGGTCTGGGGGGGAGGGTAAAAGGGAAGCTGATAATATTGGTAGAGGGTAGTGAGCACTGGTGAAGGGATTGGTATTGGAACAGTATACAACTGAAACTCAATCATAAACATCTTTTAACTCTGTAATTCATGGTATTTCCATTTAAAAAGTTATTCAAAAAGAACAATACACTATGGGAAAAGTATTGGAGACTTCATCGACTCAGCTGAGGAGGGAGGTAGTGGGAAGAGTATCACAAAAGTCATGAGGGGGGCTTCAGATGACATGAGCTTTGAAAAGTGAGTAACAGTTTTCCAGGCAGAAGGAGGAAGGACATGTAAGCTGAGTGAACAATATGAACTTAATGGCAGAGAGAAGCACAATGCAGAATATGTTCGGGAATCAATTAAGGAAGAGTGCATGGTACAGGTACAGGCAGAAGTGTTGGGGGAGGACAAAAGCAGGAATTGGTAAAATGCATTAAATTGTATAAAAGGAATCATTAAAATCCAAACACTTGATGGAAGGGTTCCCTAAATGACAATAGAAAGAGGAATATCTTGCTGGCCCCCTCCTGCAGGGTCCAGTAGCCAACATAGACCTGCCTGCTCCTGGATTCAACTCTGCTTTCAATTTTAATGGGATGCCAGAGAGGCTTTCAAAATTTCATGATTGATAAGGCATAATCAATCCCTTCATTTGTTGAAGATTAAGCATTTTTTTAATAAAAAGCACTTAGCATTTCAAGAGTTCTTTTATAGGCATCATATCCACAAATCTATGAAGCCTCAAACCTTATTTAGCAATTATAGACAGACTACTACTGCTTACAGGGTTGTATTCTTCCATTCTGTTTCATATTTCAGTCCAGCTGTTCTGGGAGCTTTTATTTTAGAAACTGGAAAACCAGGGCTATTAATAGATTCAGGCAGCTAATTTAAATCTGATAATGTGCTGACACTTGGCTGCATACTTCAGCACAGATGCCCATGTGTACGATGTGTATTTATTTCTGTACAAATGTGTACATGCATATGTATAAATAACAGCAAATACTATGAAGTCAACACTTAATATTTTACAAGGCCACCTGGGAGTTATTCTCTGCCTCATAAATGGGACAATCTTTGACAGACAAAAAATCATTTAGAAGACTAGAGGTTTGGAGGTCAAAGTTATTAGAATGCCAAAGGATTATCGGTACACATAATCCTCCTTCTGGGTAGAAAAAATATGCCGAGTAAATTTCTCTTTATTTTTCTCTCATTCGCTTTATACTGTATACTATTTATTATTATGCATATCCTATAATTTTCTTCTATTACTTATGTTATTCTGTCTCTATTTTTTAAAGTGAGAGATCTTCGAAATAATCGGTGGGTTCAAGCTCTTGAACAAGTTACTTATTGTACTCAAGTGTACATGGTGACAGGCAGATGTGAGTGATCTTGAGTACTTGCACACAAAATAATCCAGAGTCTCTTCATCCTTTTAGTAAATAATTGTGAAAGCAGTGAACTCAATGCACCTCCATTTCTGGGTCACAGAAAATTGCCTTGAACCTTATTCCAGAGCCCGGTACATTCAGAAACTTCTTCAGGATTTCTGTAATCATAGATTCCTCTAGCTTTTGCTACTACTTCCATGACTGTCAATTTTCTATGTTATTATCAAAGATCAAATATTTTATAATTTACATATACCAGTATTTTGGCCTTAGATTTCTAAGTTTAAAATAGAATTCACTTAAGATCTTGGTAGCGGGATTTTACAAAGATGGGGTTCATCACTGTATCACTGTATCACTGTTATCCCGTTATTCATCAATTTGCTCCAGCAGGCACCAGTAATGTCTGCATTTGTCCTAGCTCTGATGTTACTCTGTCCATAATCACAGTAATATCAAGTCAGTAATTAAACATTCTTGCATACATCGGAACGTCAGAGATTTGATACTGTTCTTTGCCTGTCCAGATAGCTTCCTAGCCTTTGACTATCACACTTATTTACTCTTTCCCTACCTTCCTCTCTCCTCTCAGAAGCAGAAACAAACACTTTTCTATTTCCAATAGAGAAATTCAGCCATTATCTAACATCTTAAATCTCAATCAACCCCTCTAGTCTCAGAGTTTCATCTTGAAGGCCAGCACTTACTGGCACTATTTTTTCACATCAAGAAGAATCTTCCCCCTGGGGCTGGAGAGATAGCACAGCAGGTAGGGCATTTGCCTTGCACGCAGCCGACCCGGGTTCGATTCCCTGCATCCCATATGGTCCCCTGAGCACCGCCAGGAGTAACTCCTGAGTAAGAGCCAGGAGTAACCCCTGTGCATCACCAGGTGTAACCCAAAAACGCCCCCGCCAAAACCCTTAGGGGCCAGAGCAATAGCACAGTGGGTAGGGCATTTGTCTTGCACGCAGCTGACACAGGTTCAATTCCCAGCATCCCATATGGTCACCCAAGCACTACCAGGGGTAATTCCTAAGTGCATGATCCAGGAATAACTCCTGTGCATCACCAGGTGTGACCCAGAAAGAAAAAAAAAAGAATCTTCCCCCTAAATCCAACTTTAATGAGTAGTGAAAATAGGCAGTCTCCTGCCCCCGTGCCTGGCTGTCCTCACCGGGGCCCCTTGGAGGGGGGAGGGTTGAGTTTCTCTCCCCTCCCACCCCAAGCAGAGCCACAGCAGCTGAGGACCTCCGGAGCCAGCCACGGCCATGCTGGGACCAATCTCCACACGTCTGGACAGGCCTCATGCATGAAAGAACTGGCAGAGGAACCCTGGCATCCGGGTCCCGGGGCTGAGGTCTCCAAGCCTGCTCGGATTGGGACTGGACCTTCTCCGCCAGAACACCCATCTTCCAGTAGGTAGGCATCACACCCACCAGCTGCCGACAGCGCCAGGTTGGTCCCATCAATGGGCAAGACGCAGAGACTATAAAACCCATGTCCCAGAAGCACGTGGCCATGACATCTTATTATCTTTCCTTTGGAGAACCTGGCAGGCTACAAAAAAGTATCCTGCCCGCATGGCAGAGTCTGGCAAACTTCCCGTGTCATACTCAATATGCCAAATATGAGTAATAATGATGGGTTTCATCCTCCTAATCCTGAAAGAGCATTGAAATGGCTCTTTTAAAATCTCAGGGCTAGGTAGAAGGAGACGTTACTGGTGCCTGCTGGAGACTATCGACAAACAACAGGATGATCGTGATCGTGATTAAATGAAGATAATTTTCTCCCTTGATACAGAATATTAAACCCAAAGTATCGACAGCAGGAATGTAGAAATACACAAAACCAAATGGAAAGACTAAACTGTCCTGGAAACAGATCACAGTGCTGAAGAAACAGAGGAATCACCTCCTAAATCAGTCCCTTACTTGTGACCAGTATTAACCCCCAAATGAGAATTCCATCTTGAGGGAAGACATGGGAATCTTACAGCTGGAAACAGCGGAGTTGTTCTAATAGCTTTCAAGCTTCTGAGAATAGGATCGAAGCCAAGAAGAATTATTTTTATCTTGTGATTAAGATTCTCTCCTAAGAGATAAGCAGTGACAAAAAGAAAATAGGGATACAAATGTTCAATAGGAAAAAATTATTTAGAAAACAGGTGGGAAAGGAAGAGATCGTCATACTTAAGAAAACTGCAACTGGAGAAATTTTTGCTCTCTTCCTAAAACTAAGAATGAATGACCATTCCTCGTGGAAGTTCCTACCTTGATCAAACATTGAGCAGTTATTGCAACATTGGAAATTCAAGTTGGTATCTGTGCTCATGGAATTTTTATATTTTAATTTTGGGCTACATCCAGTGGTCCTCAGAGCTTATTTCTGGCTCTGCACTTGGGAATTTACCCTAAAGATGCTCAGAGAACCATATGGGATGCTGGAGATTGAACCCATGTTGGCTGTGTCCAAAGCAAGAGCCTTACCTGTTGTACTATCTCTTCAGCAACCATGCATGTAGAATTTAATTGATTTTTATTCAAGACGTAATATTGAATTCACACCATGCATGTCCTTGACACTGTATAAAATGTAGTCAAGGAATGAGGCAAACTTAAAGACCAGTGTTTCTCAATCTTAACTGCAAATTACAATCACTTGGAGAGATTTTATTGCCCTGATTCCCAAACCACACTTCAGATCTACAGCTGGGAATAGTACCTAGACATAAGTACTTTTTAAAAGTTCCAAGAATTATGCAAAAATATTTAGAACTTAAAAATAAATTAAAGTATAACCATATAGTTTTCAATGTCATGTTGGAGCACTGTGTCACTGACCCATCCAATGATTTTAATCTTGTAGGGAAATGTGCCTTCATTAAATTATTCTTTACTAGGCTACTAGACTCCTTCACAGGTCTGTAATACTAGATACTGCCTTGAGGACAGCGGTTCTCAGACCTTCTTTATAACAGGATCGTCTTGAACACTAATAAATAAATAATATCACTGTAGTACTGTCCTCACGTTGTTCATTGATTTGCTCGAGCAGGCACCAGTAACGTCTCTACTGCTGTTTACTGTTACTGTTTTTGGCATATCTAATATGCCACGGGGAGCTTGCCAGGCTTTGCCATGCGGGTGGCTTGACGGGCTTTCCAAGAGGGATGGAGAAATCGAACCTGGGTCGGCTGCGTGCTAGGCAAACACCCTACCCACTGTGCTATCACTCCAGCTCGTAACACTAATTTATTAAAGTAGTATTGAACTTGTATTTCTATCATTTTAGCAGATTTTCTGGAATTTTTACAATGCCCAAATTTGACAGCCATTGCTAAGTTTCACATCAATAGTATTGATTTTGATAGAGTAGTAAATAAAATACATTTTCCCAGCAGAGGTGCTTATAATTCTTTCAAATTTTAAGATTACAGTTTTTATTTCCTCATAGAACACTAAGCAGTGTGTATCTATATTAAAAATCTCATCCCTGCCCTTGTTTGAGGACTTTTACTTCTTCCTTCTATTTCTCCTTACACCAATCCTGCTGGTTCCTTATTAAATAAATCAAATAAATTTTTGAAAAGTGTTTGTCATGTCTGAGTCAACTTTTTGACAATTGAAAATTATATTTTGACACCAGGTGATGCCAAAGTGCATCCAATATTGAGATTCACATTTGTAAATAGAAGTCAAAATTCTGAGAGACATCCAAAGGGGTGGCACTGTTTTTTTTTTCACATCAAGCATATCTAATAAGCCCTGCAACTCTTTTGAGTCACACCTGATAATACAAGAATGATATTTATTGAGTGTATACTAACACTATTTAAAAGTCTATGCATGCATTTTTCACTTCTAAAATCATTACACAGGTCTGGAGCAATAGCACAGCAGGTAGGGCATTTGCCTTGCACGCATCCGACCCGGGTTTGATTCCCAGCATCCCATATGGTCCCTCAGGCACTGCCAGGAGTAATTCCTGAGTGCAGAGCCAGAAGTAACCCCTGAGCGTTGCTGGGTGTGACCCAAAAAGCAAAATAATAATAATAATAAATAAATAAAAATAAAAATAAATCATTACACAACCCTAAAGGACAGGCATTTTCATCTTCATTCTGAGTTTGCAGGTAAGAGAATTGAGGCACAAGTTTAAGCCACTTGTCTTCAGTCACTACACAGTTAATGACAAAGCTTGGAGTCATACTTAAGGAATACTTGCCTATGTCTTTCATGGCTATGTCAAGCTATTCTTTAAAAATAGAAATGGGAAAGATTCTTCATGATGGTCATTTATCCAGATTCATGAAAATCCTCCTCTGGATGCCTGAGTTACTTTAATAAAAATCATGGCAAGCCAAAGATTCATACTCTTGGAGCTGATTTCTTTGGAGAGGCTATATTCTCTTGTTTGCTGCCCCACCCCCATCTCTGCCCCGTCCTCCCCCCACACCCATTAGGAATCATCTTCGGAGGATATGTGTGTAGCATCTCAACATGACATTATTGCAATAAATCAGATGAGAAGCTCAAGAGAAACCTCAAGTGGAACTTGTGAGGAGACATTTAATATTGAGAATCAGATAATTCCATGGGTTCCCAAAGTACAATCGTGAAAATACAAAACTAAAAGAGAGAAATATTTTAAATTTTCTAATTTAAACTCATACCCAAACCGACATTTGGGCAGGTCCATCAAAAAGCACTTGGTGGGAAATCATCTGTGCACTAAGTGCTTTTTATACTATGAGCAAAGGTCTGAATTGTAAGTAATATTGGCAAGAACAAGCTATAAGTTAAGATGCAAATCCAAATCGAGAGTGCGATGTTCTGGCTTCAATCCTGGTAATTGAATTTCCAGTTTATTATCCTTAATGTTTTTTAATGTGAGTTTGCAATTCAACTCAAAATGGAAAGCTGCTCCTCCAAATCTTTACCCTGAAGCACTTCCAGGAACAATTTCTTTTCAGAGTTAAGAAATGGTTTTGGGTCAGGAGTGCACTTTAACTTTTTCAAACTCTAGAAGAGTCCATTTCAGGGGTGTTCTGCCTTATAGACCCATTGAAGGATACTTAGCTACGGACACCGTACTAAGGACCAGAGATTTTAAAGAATGAACTTGGCCTGGGGTTTTTTTTAATGGGAATGGAAAGCTAAATGCTGAGTTAAGAAGCCATGCCCTCAGCTGGGAGTTCTAAGAAGCTTCCCTGGACCATAAATATATATTCAGGGCCATGTAAAAACAGATGGAGATCACACTAAAGTGAAGTTCTTTGGTATACTTGTGTTACCCCAACAGTCTGAACTTGATGTTTAGAAAAGCTATCTCTCACCAGGAACCCATTATCACACTGTTTTTTTTGTTGTTGTTGTTTGTTACCTATACCTGGGCAGAATCAAGGTGAAGAATTGAGTTATTTTGAACTAGCTGAAGAAAGAAATTTAAAGGTATTAGGTATATTACTGCAATAAAACAAAAACAATGCCTACAAACATAGCTTAATAAGGTTTTCCATTAACATGATGGAAAATATACTTAATTCTTTGCATTACATAATTTTAATAATAGACTTCATAATAGACTTTAAAAGTATATTTTTGTTCCCTCATTTTACATAGGGTTTAGAGAGTTCATTTTTTCTATACTGATATAGCTATATGGACTTAGCTATATGGACTTAGCTGTATGGACTCTAGAAAGTATCCCTCATCATTTTGCTCTAAAGTATGTGCTCTTTATTATCTCCCCCTATCTCTTCCTCCCTTAAACATTATTTAAATACTATTATCTGTGTGTGAAAGAAAAAGAATCAGAGAATATTCATGTATGCAAGTGTGTAAGTATGTGTAGTCTGTGAAGAAAAAACAAATGTTTCATAAACTTGTTCTCTACATATGGAAATAGTGTGAAAACTCAAGTGTAATAATAGTATACAAGGATAGCTTTCCCCAAGCTTAGACCCTCAAATTGCTTATGTAATTTCTTGCACATCTTATCAAGAAAAAGTGTTCCATATTGACTAAAAAAGTATTTTACTTCCTCTTCTATTTTGAGTTTCCTTCTCCATATTATTCCCCTTCTTTCAATTCATTGATTCCCCCACATTTCATATCTTATTGCTCTTTCTTTAACAATATTCCTATATTTTGTCAGTGATTATTTAATCTTCTGTCTAGTTAGCTTTTTTCCAAACACTTTGAGATTATGTCTTTTTTAGTGGGTTAAGAACGTTAGCACAACAATCATTCTTTTTTTTTTTAATTTGTATTAGTGAAACACCATGAGGTACAATTGTAGACTTACAAATTTTTGTGCTTGGGGTTTGATTATATAATGATCGAGTACCCATCCCTCCACCAGTGCCCATTTTCCACCACCACTGATCCCAGTATCCCTCCCACCCCCCATCCTCCCATCCCACCCTGCCTCTGTGACAGGGCATTCCTTTTACAACAATCATTCTTATGTGTATGTTATAACTGTATGTCAGTATATCCTTAGAGTAGATACATAGTATTTTCATTTAAGTCAAGGTAAAATGCATAATTTTTTAAAATTTTTGTTTTTGGAGCCACACCTGGCTGTACTCAGGACGTTATCTTGGCTCTGTACTCAGGGATCACTCCTGACAGGACTCCTGAGAACATACTGGTGCCAGGATTGGACCTAGGTCAACTGTGTGCAAGGCAAGAGCATTACCCGCTGTCTCCTGGTGAACACGGGTGATTTTTTAAAATTCCTCTAGACACTGCCAAAATTTTCCTCTATAGAGAATTCACCCTTCCACCAACACACCAGAGCTTTGCTCTTTCCTGTGTCTGCTTACTTACAGTCCTGCAAATTGAAGCCCCACGGAAGTTATGCAGCAGGCAGAGAATGAATGTCATCCCTATTTCTTGCATAAGTCAAGGTTAGAACCCAGATGTTCTGAATCTAAATACAGAATGCTCTCCTTGAACAATGCAAAGATAAATAAGATGGCAGTACCCTGTATTTATCTTTATCATAAAAAGAGGACAAGTGTGATTAGAACACTGACTGAAGACTCAGGGAGAGGGATTTTAACCAAATATGGAATTTACTAAAATACAGCTTACTTACAGACTGGGATTGTGCCATGAACTTATATTGTTCAAAGACATTTTTTTAGTAATAATTCCATGGAAAGAAAAATGACTTGAAAGTTGTTTATTAAAAGGCCCCAAAGGCATTCAAACATGAATTTACATGTTTCTTTGTTTCTAGGAGAAAAAAAAAAACAGTTAAGTGTAAACGAATGTCAAACATGTGGTTTACATTTCCTTTAAGATGCATGTAAGCTTTAAAAATTAAAGAAAATACCTTAGGAGAAACACACTTCATAAAATGGTGAATCCAAGGTACGTGAGATATTTAGAGCATGGCAGGTTGGTTTTTGAAGAGTTCTGTAGAGAAAATAAGAAGAGGAGATCTTCTGGACACTTACATGTCTTTTCAAGAGGAAACCCAGAGTGTCCACCCAAAATTCAACATGTGTTTGGTAGATTTCAGTTAAGATAGTATTTACCAATATTTTCTTTTTTTTCATTTATATTTTGTTTTGGTTTGGGGGCTGCACCCAACTGTGCTTGGGGCTTAGTCCTGGCTCTGTGCTCTGGGATCATCTGTGGTGGGGCCGACCACAGGAGGTAAACGGCATTGAAATCGTTGGTGTGAGCATGGTAAATGCCCTAGTCTCTGTAATATCTCTTCAATCCCTGACCCTCAATCATTTAATGAACATCTACTCTGTTACTGCAATCAGAAGTTTGACAATGAAAAAGGTAACCTTTGTCCTAAAGGATTTGAAGTCTTAATGATGACACCAGATGTGAAAGGAGATAGCAACAACGGAACATGATCGAAGAGGGTATAACATAGTATCAGGACAGTAGAAAGAAGAGCAGTAATCTTTCCTGGGGTAGGGAAATGTGAAGAAAGACATTCTAATGGGAGCCATCTATATGGAAATTTAAAAAATTAGTGAAGGTTGTTGACTAAGACTGCTGGGAACAACATAGCACAGAGAATAGCATGTTGATAGGGAAAAACACGCGGCTCTCCAGAGACAAAGCTGTTGGTTACATTTGACTATAATATGAAATAGTTTGTGTTAGGAAAGAGAGGAGTCAGGGGATAGTACGGCAGGCAGAGCACTTACTTTGTATGTGGCCAACCTGGTTTGATCCCCTCCATATGGTCCCTGATCCCTCCAGGAGGGATCCCTGAATGCAGAGCCAGGAGTTAGTCCAGAACACAGCATGATATGGGAAAGGAAAAAAAATAAAATCAGTCACCCATTGCCTCTTTTGCAAACCACAACACCCAATAGGAGAGAGAGAACAAAAGGTAATGCCCTGCCACAGAGGCAGAGTGGGATGGGGCGGCGGGGGGCGGGGGGGGGGGTGGTGGTGGGAATGGGAGGTGGGAGGGATACTGGGATCCGTGGTGGTGGGAAATGGGCACCGGTGGAGGGATGGGTATTTGATCATTGTATAATTGAAACCCAAGCACAAACATTTGTAAGCCTAAAAGAAAAAAATCAGTCAGAAGCTAAAAAACCAAGAAGCTGTCAGACCTTGATAAGAAGCTTGAACTTTTAGTTTGGTGGGGGTAAGGTGGAACCAGTTGATTAGCTTTAAAAAAGAGGAGTTTTAAAAGATAGTCCACACTCTGTGTGCATAATAGATTGAGGTAAAGAGAACTATTGACAAGGAGACCTTAAAGATGCACTAATTGAAATTCATGAAACAATAAAATCCCAAGCAAGGGAATTAGCAGTGAGTTTACAGAAAAGCAGATGTAAGGTTGTGATTATTTTTGTTAGGGTACATTCAACGCTTTACAGAAGGCCTTTCATTCTGTTGTGACTGAAGTGGTCATCAAAGCCCTAGCCAAACAGGGCACTCAAACTTATTACATCAGGATCCTCCTCAAGCTGTATTATGGATTCACCACCAGGATCTCACCATTCTACAAGGAAGTGATCATCGATGTAAAGAGAGGGGTTTGGCAGGGTGATGCCAGTTCACCGAAACTCTTCAGTAATACCCTCGAAAACATCATGCAATGACTGGAATGGGAAGAAATGGGAGTGAAGATAGACAATCGATAATTACACCACCTCTGCTTTGCTGATGACATCATTCTAGTAACATCAAGTATTAGCCAAGCAGCACAAATGCTAGCCGACTTCGACTGTGAATGTAGAAAGATTGGACTGCAGCTGAATCTCACCAAGACAATGCTCATCCTTGAGGTTCCATTTGCTCTCAATGGAATGAACATCTCTGAATGCAGCAGCTATGTGTACCTAGGTCAAGAAATCAACATGAGGAATGACTTGGCGCCAGAACTGCATAGGAGGAAGAGAGCAGCGTGGAGCACCTTCAAGAGCATTGAAGAAGTTGTTAAGAGGATGATGAACCTCTGGTTCTGGACACATCTTTTTGACTATCATTCTTTCTGCGCCTCAGAGACCTGGGCCTTACTAAAATAAGATGAGAATGCTATTAGGGTATCCCAAAGAGGAATCGAAAGAGCAATGTTTGGAGTATCACGCTTCACTCAAGTGATAGAAGGAATCTGGAGATCTGACCTCCGTTGACAATCAAGAATCAGGGTCACAGTCTTGTTTGCCAAGGCATCGAAAATCAGATTGACTGAACACATAATGCGAGTTAGAGATGCTGCTGGATTAGAGCTGTTACCAACTGAATTCCACGGATGTCAAAAGGATGAGTGGCCACCCACCTACGAGATGTTCAGACTTCTTCATCAAAACCCTGAACAGTTTGAGGCTTTTCATGTTCCTGGAGCGAGCAGATGCCATTGGACTACACTAGCACATGACAAGGACGAATGGAGATGTTACTGGTGCCTCCTTGAGCAAATTGACGATCAATGGGATGACAAGTGATAGAAGTCAAAGGAATATTCTATGGTAGCCCCTGGAACTTTAACTCAAGGTGGAAGTTCAATCTTAGAAAGAGATTTCTTGCCAATAGATTGGATAATAATTAAACAACCTGTTGAAAGACACTTATAAGAAATCATTTAAACTTTGGCTCTAAAATAGAATGCAACAAAAGTGAGACATATTAATGACAATCCACATAAAATGTTAAAGGAATATTATTGTCTTTTAAGATTAAATATTAGGACTCCCAGCAGACTCTTGAAGAGAAAAGAAGGAATTTTTTACAAAAATTACAGGTAACACTATTATACCTTGAAGATGTGAAGAAATGGAAAGTCACATTCATTATTTGTGGAAATTTATATTGGAACAATGAAGAATTTAAGTTCTCTGAAGGTTAGAAAAGTGCAGTGCTTCACACACTCATGTTTAGTGAATCAATGTACTTTAAATGAACACAATTTAAACATCAGAAAGCACATGAGAAAATAAACCACTATAGTCACAGAGCACTACCATCCTACTATTTAAATTAATAAACTAGTATTAAATGTATAAAATAAAAAACATAATTTTAACAGGATATATACTTTGCTGGAATATAGTTATAAATTACATTAGAACTATACTATTTATAGATTCTTAAATTAGTAGTACATAGATCAATAGTAAACATATGAATACATGCCAAGGGCATTTTTTCAGGGAAAAGGAAAAATAACAAGGATAATTTAAAATCCTTGAATTCAAAAATAAATATCAAAAATATCATTTGATCATTTGACTTCCTGTTAATCATCGATTTGCTCAAGTGGGCACCAGTAATGTCTCTATTCTTCCCTATCATGTGCTAATGTAGCCCAGTAGCGTCTGTTCATTCTAGAACACAAAGAGCCTCAAACCAATTATTCAGGGTCTTGACGAAGAAGTCTGACCATCTTGTATGCAGGCGGCCATGCAGTCTTTTGACGTCCTGTGGAATCCAGTCGGTAAAGGCTCTAGTCCAGCGGTCATCTCCAAATCTCATTACAGGTCCAGCCCATCTGAGTTTTGATGCCTTGGCAAACGAAACAGCATCCCTGATTCTTGACCGTCGACAGAGGTCAGAACTCCAGATTCTTTCTCTCATTTGAGTAAAGTGTGATACTCCAAGCATATCTCTTTCGATTCCTCTTTGGGAGACCTGAATAGCGTTCTCATCCTGTTTTTGTAGGGCCTAGGTCTCTGAGGCGTATGTTAATGCAGGAAGAACAGTGGAATCGAAGAGGTTCTTTGTCCTCTTAGCTATTTCTTTGGTGTTCTTGAAGGTATTCCAAGCCGCTCTTCCTCCTGCGCAACTCAGGTGCCAGGTCATTGGTTATGTTGACTTCTCGACCTAGGTACACATAACTGTTGTATTAGGAGATGTTCATCCCATTGAGAGTGAAAGGCACATCAGGAACAAGGCTGTTTCTCATAAACATTGTCTTTGTTAGATTCAGCTTTAGTCTGACCTTTCCACACTCATGGTCAAAGTCGGCCAGCATTTGTGCCACTTGGCTGATGTTTGGTGTTATAAGAACGATGCCATCAGCGAAGTGGAGGTGGTGTTGTTGCCAACCGTCTATCTTCACTCCCATTCCTTCCCATTCCAGTCATCACATGATGTTCTCGAGGGTGGCACTGAAGAGTTTCCATGAAATGGTATCACCCTGCGAAACCCCTCTCTTGATATTGATGATCCCCTCCCTGTAGAATGGTGAGATCCTGGTAGTGAATCCACAATACAGCTCATGGAGGATCCTGATGTATTGAGTTTGAATGCCCTGTTTGGCTAGGGCCTCAATGACTGCTTCAGTCTCAACAGAATCAAAGGCCTTCTTTAAATCAATGAACATTAGACAGAGCGGCATCTTGAACTCCCGAGAAACTTCAATGAGCTTGGTTGTCATGTGGATATGGTTGATTGTGCTAAATCCTTTTCAGAAACCAGCTTGCGTGCATAGTTGTCCTTCATCTAGTGTTCTGCCAATCCTATTCAGGACGACTCTAGTGAACACCTTGTAGACGACAGAAAACAGGCAGATCAGGCGATAGTTGCCAATGTCGTGGATGTCTCCCTTCTTGTAAAGTAGTACAGTCCTGCTGGTTTTCCATTGGGATGGAAACTTGCATTCAGACAGGTAGCATGTGAAGAGCCGAGCCAGTGTATTGATGAGTACTGATGGCAGGTTCATCAGGTGTTCAGGTCTGACCTTGTCTGGGCCAGGTGCTGTTCTTTTCTTTACTGATCAAATAGCGTGTCGGATTTTGGAAGGGAGAATGTTGGGAACAACATATCCATCCTGCAAAATTTGGTATGTGGGCCAGTGGATGTGGCTATCAAAGAGATCCGAGTAGAAGTCATGGATAATCTTTTCCATTGCCCTTCTGGAAGATGTGATAGATCCATCAGGATGTCGGAGGGCAGTCATCTTAGTCTTGTAGTTGGAGGAAGGACAGGCGGGCATTGCAAATGCTTTTTCCAGCTTCTGCCGCATTTGCCTGCACTGTTGCTCTTCTCTCTTTGAGGCCTTCTTTTATCGCATCTCTGCATTGCTTTGCGAACTCAGACATTCGCTTGCGGTTGTCTAAGGCTTGCGCTAAGCCTCGATGGTGAATGAACTCAAGAGTTTTCGAAGGCAGTAGTCTTTTTGTTGCTATCTCTCTCTCGGAGTTCCTCACACAATCATGGAGGTGCTGAACCAGTCGATCGTATTCCTCATCAATATTGTCAATGATGGCATCTTCCCATGTTGCAGCAATTGTGCCAAAGAGCTCCCAGTTGATGGTCATTCTGGGAGTTCTCCTCTTAAACTTTGCAGCCCTTTCTCCCTGTTCTGTGAAGTAGAATTTTGCATGAAGGAGACTGTGGTCAGATCCTGTTTGGAATTTTGGGACAACAGCAACATCAGTCAGGCAAGACCGTCGACTGAATATGATGTGGTCAATTTTGTTGTGGAACCGTCCACTGGGAGACTTCCATGTCCAACGTTTAGAGTCGGCCTTCTGGAACTGTGAGTTACCATCTTGGTCGAAATGATGAATTCAGACAGTCTCTCACCCTGTTCATTCCATTCTAGGCCGTGGGTCCCGATGTGGAGTTCTTTGGCTTATCTTCTCAGTCCTATCTTAGCATTAAAATCACCAACAATGATCTTGTAGAAGGTGTGGTCCTCTTTATAGAACTTATAGCACAGCAGTAGGGTGTTTGCCTTGCACGCAGCCAACATGGCCGACCCGAGTTCGATTCCTCCGGCCCTCTCGGAGAGCCCGGCAAGCTACCGAGAGTATCTCGCCTGCACGGCAGAGCCTGGCAAGCTCCCCGTGATGTATTCAATATGCCAAACACAGTAACAACAAAGTCTCCAATGGAGACAGTACTGGGCCCGCTCCAGCAAAATCAAATACTCTATAGGGCTGGAGCGATAGCACAGCGGGTAGGGCATCTGCCTTGCACGCAGCCAACATGGCCGACCCGAGTTCGATTCCTCCGCCCCTCTCGGAGAGCCCGGCAAGCTACCGAGAGTATTCGATATGCCAGACACAGTAACAACAAAGTCTCCAATGGAGACGTTACTGGGCTCGCTCGAGCAGCTCAATGTAGAACTTCTCAATTTCTTCTTCATCATAATCGGATGTTGGTGCATAGACAATGAAGATAGAAACTGCCAGCAGTGAGCCACATCTATTCAGGTGTAATTGTCTGATTTGGGTTGTTAGGCATTAGAATGAATCAATGTTTATGGCCAAGTTCGTGGTAACAAGGACACCAACACCACCGACATCTCTTTTGTCACATGTTTCAAGGAACAGTTCTTCCCCAGTGTCGAAAATGGTGTGATGTGATTGGTGCCTTCTCGTCTTGTTAGACCAATGATGTCATACTCGATCTTTCGCACTTGCAACATCAGGTCCTCGATGGATGCATCCGATACCAGTGTAAGTGCATTGAAAGGACAGACAGCCATTTTTGTCCTTCTTTGTTTTGGGAAAAATATCAAGGATATTCAAAATCCTTGAATTCAAAAATAAATATCAAAAATATAAAGGATATCAATTATTTTATATCAAGGATTGATATTAAAGTGGATCAAAAATATCAGATTTATTAAAACTTTTACTTGATTCTTCCACCTTAGAGTCATTGACATTTGGGATCAATACTCTTTTTTGTATTGTAGATACTGTTTCTGAGCATAGTGAGTGAGTAAGCAACACCCCCAATCATGAAATCAAAGCTGTCTCCAATACTGCTGCATGGTTGAGAACCACACATGCAGTACTTGGTGTTCCTTACAATATGTTCCTGAAAATGTCTCTAAAATTACAGTAAAATGGGCAAAGGAAGAACAACACTCCTTCAGCTGTTGTTTTAACTACTCATAGAACATGCTGGTATTCATACATCAGATGCATTATATAGGACCTCTGTCCCCAAGAATAACATTTCTCCTCAGAAAACATGGTTTTGAGATGAAGAGGCATCAGAATAGGAAAGATCAAGATCTAAGGATACATCTAAGATAGATACTTTGTACATACTGGCTATCAGAATCTCAGTTCTCTGAGGTCTAAGAGTTTTCTTTCTTCCTTCTTCCCTTCTATTCTCCTTGAAATAGAATATTGATATTATATATCTATTAGATGATAGAAGGAATATTGATATTCCATCCTTCCTTCTTACCTTTCTACCTTCCTACCTTCCTTCTTACCTTCCTTCCCTTCCTTCCTTTTTTCTTTTTTTGTTTTTTGTTTATTTTGGAGTGTGCAAGGCAAACACCCTACCGCTTTGCTATCGCTCCAGCCCCAGCTCCAGCCCATAAATTATATAATTTTATATAAATATATATCACATATCACTTAATCACTTAACTTCCCGTTAGTCGTCGATTTGCTCGAGCGGGCGCCAGTAACGTCTCCATTTGTCCCTGTCGCGTGCTAGTGTAGCCCAATGGCATCTCTTCGCTCCGGGAACATGAAGGGCCTCAAACCGATCGTTCATGATCTTGACAAAGAAGTCTGACCATCTGGTAGGTGGGCGGCCACGCGGTCTCTTGACATCCCGTGGAATCCAATCAGTAACAGCTCTAGTCCAACGGTCATCTTTAAATCTCATTACGTGACCAGCCCATCTGATTTTCGACACCTAGGCAAATGAGACAGCGTCCCTGATCCTTGATCATCGACGGATGTCAGAACTCCGGATTCGTTCTCTCATTTGAGTGAAACGTGATATTCCAAGCATAGCTCTTTCTATTCTTCTTTGGGAGACCTGAATGGCGTTCTCATCTTGTTTGCGTAGGGCCCAGGTCTCTGAGGCATATGTTAATGCAGGAAGAACAGTGGAATCAAAGAGATGTGCCCGGAGCCGGAGGTTCTTCGTCTTCTTAGCTATTTCTTCGACGTTCTTGAAGGCGTTCCAAGCCGCTCTCTTCCTCCTGCGCAGCTCGGGTGCCAGGTCATTTGTCATGTTGACCTCTCGACCTAGGTACACATAGCTGTTGCATTCGGAGATGGTCGTTCCATTGAGAGCGAATGGGGCGTCAGGAACAAGGCTGTTTCTCATAAACATTGTCTTCGTAAGATTCAGCTGTAGTCCTACCTTTCCACACTCACGGTCAAAGTCGTCCAGCATTTGTGCCGCTTGGCTGATGTTTGGTGTTATTAAAACAATGTCATCAGCAAAGCGGAGGTGGTGTAGTTGCCGACCATCTATCTTCATTCCCATTCCTTCCCATTCCAGTCGTCGCATGATGTTCTCGAGGGTGGCACTGAAGAGTTTCGGTGAAATGGTATCACCCTGCCGCACCCCTCTCTTGACATCAACAATCACTTCTTTGTAGAATGGTGAGATCCTGGTAGTGAATCCGCAATACAGCTCACGGAGGATCCTGATGTATTGGGCTTGAATGCCCTGATTGGCTAGGGCTTCAATGACCGCTTCCGTCTCAACAGAATCAAAGGCCTTCTTTAAATCAATGAACGTTAAGCAGAGCGGCATCTTGAACTCCCGAGAAACCTCAATGAGCTTGGTTATCGTGTGGATATGGTCGATGGTGCTGAATCCTTTGCGGAACCCTGCTTGCTCACATGGTTGTCCTTCATCTAGTGTTCTGCCAATCCTATTCAGGATGACTCGAGTGAACAACTTGTAGATGACAGACAATAGGCAGATCGGGCGATAGTTGCCAATGTCATGGATGTCTCCCTTCTTGAACAGTAGTACGGTCCTGCTGGTTTTCCATTGAGACGGAACATTGCATTCAGACAGGTAGCGAGTGAAGAGCCGAGCCAGTGTATTGATGAGTACTGACGGCAGGTTCTTCAGGTGTTCAGGTCTGACCTTGTCTGGGCCGGGTGCTGTTTGCTTCTTTACCGACGAAATGGCGTGTCGGATTTCGGAAGGGAGAACGTTGGGAACGACATATCCATCCTGTGGAATTTGGTATGTTGGCAAGTGGACATGGCTATCGAAGAGATTTGAGTAGAAGTCATGGATAATCTTCTCCATTGCCGTTCTGGAGGATGTGATGGATCCATCAGGACGTCGGAGGGCAGTCATCTTGGTCTTATAGTTGGCGAAGGACAGGCGGGCGTTACGAATACTTTTCCCGGCTTCTGCCGCATCTACCAGTACTTCTGCTCTTCTCTCTTTGAGGTCTTCCTTGATCGCATCTCTGCACTGCTTTGCAAGCTCGGACGTTAGCTTGCGGTTGCCTGAGGCATGCGCCAAACCACGCTGGCGAATTAGCTCAAGAGTTTTCGAAGATAGGCGACTTTTTGTGGCTATCTCTCTCTTGGCGTTCCTCGCACATTCATGGAGGTGCTGAACCAGTCGATCGTATTCCTCGTCAATGTTGTCAACAATGGCATCTTCCCATGTTGCCGCAATAGTACCAAAGAGTTCCCAGTTGGTGGTCATTCTGGGAGTTCTCTTTTTGAACTTTGCAGCCCTTTCTCCCCGCTCTGTGAAGTAGAATTTTGCACGAAGGAGACGGTGGTCTGATCCCGTTCGAAATTTTGGGACAACAGCGACATCAGTCAGGCAAAACCGTCGATTGAATATGATGTGGTCTATTTCGTTGTGGAATCGTCCACCGGGAGACTCCCATGTCCATCGTTTAGATTCTGCCTTCTGGAACTGTGAGTTACCATGAATGGTCTTGGTCGACATGATGAACTCAGACAGTCTCTCACCCTGTTCGTTCCATTCTAGGCCATGGGTCCCGATGTGAAGTTCTTCAGCTGATCTTCTTGGTCCTATCTTGGCATTAAAATCACCCACAATGATCTTGTAGAAGGTGTGGTCTTCTTTATAGAACTTCTCTAGCTCCATGTAGAACTTCTCGATTTCTCTTTCATCATAATGAGATGTTGGTGCGTAGACAACGAAGATAGAAACTGCAGGCAGTGAGCCACATCTATTCAAATGTAAACGTCCGATTCGGGTTGTTAGGCATTCGAATGAATCAATGCTCTTGGCCAAGTTTGTGTTGACAAGGACACCGACGCCTCCGACACCTCTTTTATCGCATGTTCCGAGGAACAATTCTTCTCCAGTGTCGAAAATGGCATGTTGAGATTCGTGCCTTCTTGTCTCGGTCAGACCAATGATGTCGTACTTGATCATTCGCGCTTGTACCATCAGGTCCTCGATGGATGCATCTGATGCTAGCGTACGTGCATTGAAAGTACAGACGATCATTTTTGTCTTCCTTCGTTGTGGCAGCCTAGGTCGGCCTTGAGATTTTGTCGGCCTCTCCTTTCTCATCCTTCTCAGTGCTGCCATGTCGGTGAAGCCTTCAGGGTCAGGTGAATGAGACCAGTTGTAGTTACTGGTTTTGGCATATCGAATACACAGCGGATAGCTTGCCAGGCTCTTCCGTGTGGGCGGAATACTCTCGGTAGCTTGCCAGTCTTTCCGAGAGGTATAGAGGCTTTTGGGGTGACCTCTAATCACCCTTGTAGGTGTTGCCATATTTGAACCCTATCAAATATGGTACGACAATTCCAGAAGATGGGTATTTAGTGTCTTATGATGTGTCGCGCGGCCGCAAGCGGCCGCGCGGGTCCGGAAAGCATCCTGGAGTGTGGCAACGGCTGGGTAGTGGAAGTAGTGTCGAGAGTGGAAGTCTGCCAGTGGGGTATTTATCTGGGTAGGGTGGGTCTCCTGTGCACAATTCGATCCCTGGGTGGTTGATGGAAGCAGACAGGGCAGGGTAGGGTGGGGCTCCTGATTAGAATCCCTTTGTCACCTGTGGTGGTGGGAGCAAGCAGAGAAGCTCTGTCCCTGGGTCCGCCGAGCCTGGAGTCCGAGGTCTCAGAGAGTTCCGCTCATCCTGTTCTGTGGGTCTTCAGTTGTGCGTGGGTCTCGGCCGGAGCTGCCGCGCGGGTCCGGAAAGCGTCCTGGAGTGTGGCGACGGCTGGGTAGTGGAAGTAGTATCACATATATAAATCATATATATGATTTAAGGATCAACAATAATTGTCCTACATCTAAGTTTCTTTCTTTTTTTTTTTTTTTTGCTTTTTGGGTCACACTCAGCGATGCTCAGGGGTTACTCCTGGCTCATGCACTCAGGAATTACTCCTGGCAGTGCTCAGGGGACCATATGGGGTGCTGGGAATCAAACCTGTGTCGGCCATGTTGGCTGCGTGCAAGGCAAACACCCTACCCGCTGTGCTATCGCTCCAGCCCTCTAAGTTTCTTTTAACACTGAGATTACATGACTCAGACTGATCAAGTATTAAGAATAAAGGCAGAAAGGCAGGTGTGTGTGTGTGTGTGTGCGTATGTGTGTGTGCGCATGCATGTCAGAGTGAGATTACCTTGAGATAAGAAGAGGGAAAACAACAAAGTCAAATTCTACTTTGTGTTTTCAGTTGCTCTGAAAGCTACAGAATAAAAAATGACTTCTCTGAAACCTGAATCCTTTACCAAATTCTATCATGTGTAATCTAGAATGCGGGCTCTGATTCCTCACTGGCATATGGTTCCCTAAGGTGTCAGAAAGACCCCACATCCTTTTACAGGGTCGTAGATCTGTAGGGTACTTTCAAAGCCTATCATCTTGAAGAAGTAAAAATATGACTTTTATTATTTTGACTGATAATGGAGAGAAATAAACTTGTTCTAGGGCATTAAATACTAATATCACATATAGTTCATGCATTATTATTCTAGTTGTATAGCCTTGATTTAAAAGGACTCTTATTTTGACATTTTAGAACTCTACACAAACAGGTTTAATACTCTGCTAAATACATATATGTTAATTAACACAAGTATATATATGTATATATTTTAAATAGCAAAAGACTAAGCTTTCTTGTATAGAGAAAATAACCCCTGGTGACAATTTAATAAGATGTCAGTATAGAGCCCAATTTGAACAAATAATGGGTTAGAACTTCTAGGAAATGTACCAGGAATGAGCTATAATTGGGGTGGAAATTAGTGTTTGGGATCTTTAAAGGAGAAACCTTATAAGAGAAAAATGAATAGAAAACTATGGATCCAAAATTAGGCATAGAGTCTCATATGGAGATTCTTAAGCTGAATGTTTCTGCAGTATGTTTTCCTGGCAAGCAAAAATACCCACCTCTGGACAACAGTAATAGCAAGAATCTGGCCTTTCTCATAGACAGGATGGGCAACCTCCCCTCACCTCCCTCTGCTTCCAAAAGACCTGGCAGTCATGCCCATATCCCACTTCTGCCACCATGTAAGTGCATCTCCTGGCCTTGTTCCAGAGACTCATAAATAAAATTTAAAAGAGATCAACTAGTAGCGAAAATTTCTATAGGACACCCATTCCTGGCTGAGACTTCCAGGGCCATCTCAGAGGGGAGCCGGCCAGCTCCCACCCTGACAAAGCCATTCCCATATCCCAAAGCCACTGCTATGCTTTGGACTGGACTGCACAGTTAAATATTATGAATTTTATGGAGTATGTATCTGAATAGACAGCAGCACAATATCTCCAATGTCTACAATACTGACATTCCAGTAGTAGCACCATTTGATTGGGATATAATGTAGAAACCAACCAAACTCAAATAAAATCTTTAACACAGAAGGCTTAACAACAACAGCTTAGTAAACTCGCAGGCAAATACTTATTGCCCCCATGATGAGATCAGGTCACGGTCCTCCTGTTGTTCATCGATTTGCTCGAGCAGGCCCAGTAACGTCTCCATCATGAGACTTGTTGTTACTGTGTTTGGCATATCGAATACGTCATGGGGAGCTTGCCAGGCTCTAACGTGCGGGCGAGATACTCTCGGTAGCTTACCGGGCTCTCCAAGAGGGGCGGAGGAATCGAACTAGGGTTGGCCATGTTGGCCGCTTGTAAGGCAAACGCCCTACCACTGTCCTATTGCTCCAGCCTTCATGATGAGATAAAACAATTTTAACAAATCTTTTTCTACAGAAATATTTTTGATCATCCATTTAGTGATAAATATTTTTTGATCAGCCATTTAGTGATAACAAGCAATATAAAATAAATTATTGTGGACCAGCTTTGGGGGCAGGTTTGAGGGATGACTAGGAAAATGGAGACAATGTTGGAGGGAAGGCGACAGTGGTGGTGGCTTTCCTGTTTGAATATTAATTGCCTGTAACAAATCATCATGAGCAACTTTGTAAATGACAGTGTTTAAAGTGTGTGTGGTGGGGGATTGTGAGGGGTGGTGGGGAAGAATCTGGCCCTTAAAGCAGGGTTCTTCTCTCAAACTGGCTTGGAAGACCTGACTGAATCCCTCAATGGGTCTGTTTTGACCACCTGAGTAACATGTGCTGCTTTTGTTGAGTAGAACAGTGAGGAAAGGTTGGGGGAGCTCTCTGCCTGGTTACAGGCAAACAGCTTTGTGACACCACCATTTCTGTGACTACAAACACATTACCTCACCGTGCTTTCAGCTAGAACTGAAGTAAGGGCACACCTCTGACTATGTTTTCCAGATCTCCAAGGAATTTTTAATCTCTTATCCTATTCTTTAAGAAAAAGACAATTCTGTAAGGAAAAGCTGGTCTTATTATCCTGACTTGATGAGAGAGAGAAGCAAAAAAATACATATATATTTTTTTCTCTTTTTAAAGTGGATATCCTTTCATAGTCTTTTTTTCTCTCCCTTTCTTAATCTACTGCCTTTTATCTCCACTCTCACCCAAATGCAGCAAATGAAATGTTTATGACTTCACAGGAGAATATTTAATGTGATTGCTGTACTAGGCTCTGAGGGCTAGCTGCTTGAGCATGCTCACCTCCGCGGAGCGAATCCTAGTGCTATTTTAAATCTATCAGTCATGATTCCATAAGTACCAGGCATATAAAACAAAATGACCTTAAATATTTGGTATATGCTGTTGTTCTGAACATGTCATTTCCAAACTGCTCATTTATCAAGAGACCTCCATAATAAGCAGGTGTTAAATGAATGCTACAGAGAAGCATTTGCAATCTGCTGAATAGCAATTTTTTCCCCAGAAAAAACTACAATGGCTTAACAAAAAGATGCTGAATTTTCTGGACTGAAAAGTAACATATGCCCCATCTGAGCATCAAATATGATGGTGTTTCCAGCTTTTTCCATTCTCTCTAGGAAATCTGTGAGTCAGGTAAGCTTAGGACTATAACAAACTAGGTTGTCATGGAGAGTTTTTTGCCCCATTTACTGAAATTATATGCTAATTGGTCCCAGAGTTGCAGACTCTAGGATACAAAATAGATAGAAAACAGTACACATCATGTATTTTTTCCCTCCTTCTTGTTAGAGAAGCATACTCTAAAAGCATACAGGCTGGATATGTCTTTGATTGGATGAATGAATGAATCAGTGAAGGACTTGTTTTTGGTGGGCTTTTTTATAATAAAACTTATTCAAACATGATTGTCACGCAATGCCTCCTTTGCAAACCACAACACCCAATAGGAGAGAGAGAACAGAGGGCAATACCCTGCCACAGTGGGATGGGGGGATGGGGGGTGAGAGGGACACTGGGATCCATGGTGGTGGGAAATGGGCACTGGTGGAGGGATGGGTTATTTGATCATTGTATAATTGAAACCCAAGCACAAAAATTTGTAAGTCTACAACTGTACCTCATGGTGTCTCATTAATAAAAATTAAAAAAGAAACTCATTCTGACCTACCAAAACTGTTAAAAACCACAGTATTATTCATATGTTAGGCCATTTATACTAATTTTATCCAGTCTCTTAGTGGAGAATAACTTCTAATTTTGTCTGATTCTTCCATACTTCAAAACTTTCACCTATTTCCACTTGCTCCTCTAAGGGTAGTTTTCATAAATATATTCTACTTTTCATTTTACAGGCAATTAATAAGCTCACATAGGACTATTGAATTGCTTATTCTTGCAAACTAAACATTTGGGTCTCTCCACATTTATACATGACTCCAATTTCCAATGGTCATTTTTGGCATGAGAACATAAGGCCTTTGAGAAGGCAATTATAGAGTTGGATTCCTCCATAGTAGGGTTATTATAGATTGGGAAAGAACCCGCATGTACAATCTTCTGACCCTCAATTGGCTACATTAGCATGATTCTTGGGCCTAGAATACCACCTCCCTACCAAGAGAAAAAGTCTTGACAAATCATCCGGGACCTGCTATCTTCTGTGGAAATAATCTTTCCTTACTTCAGACTCAAGATGTGCTCATTTATTTATCTTAAATGTAAGCTTCACATTTCACTTGCATTATCTCACTGCCACATACATCTTTCTCCAGGGAGAGACCAAGGATCTTCTGCTGAAGCACAGGACTGTTGGATGCCAAAAACCCTGCATGGTGTCTAAGGAGGCTACCACTTGCTTTGGATCACTAGTGTATCAGAATTTATCCATGCCCACTTCTGAAACTGATCTTTATTTTATTATATTTCCTAGACAAGAAGAAAATTATCATCCCCTCCAGTGCTTTATTACATGCATCATTTACTTTGGTGAGTCTTTTACCCATATGCGATATAGAGAAGTGCTGGGGTTTCTCTTCCTGAGAAACAACAGATGCCTTTCTAGGTAGTGACTTCTACCATGTGAGGACAGAATGAAAAGACAGCCATTTATAAACCAGGCAGTGAATTTTCTCCAGACATCAAATATGCTGGCACCTTGAGTGCTGACTTTTTAGTCTCTAGAACTGAAAAATATTAAAAAAACAAAAACAACAACAAAAGTGTCTATTGTGTAGGCCTCCGAGTCTGTGGTATTTTTCTCATAGCAACCCAAACTGATTAAGTTACCTCTTTCAAGCTGGAAATAAGGAGAACAAATACTTTTTACTGAAAATATAATTTCCATCCAACTGGGAGTGGCTTCATGGAATGTGCTGCTGAAAAGAGATGCTGCATCCAAGTTCAGCTGAAAGGAGAGACCTTTGAGCTATGTTTGCTACAGACACTGCAGCAGAACTCAGCAGACAAGCCACAATTTGCTGTTCAATTAAAAGGTATACTTTAATCCATTTTTCTGTTACTCCAGCTTCTTGGGGAAAGGAAATATTTCTTTCTTTAACACCCAAGAAGTAACTAAAGCATACCTTACATGCTCAATGTGGATTCATTCATCAAACTGACTAAACAAAATGGCCTTCCCTCTAGCTAGATGGCAAAGATCATGATGTTATGATGGTATTAAGAGCTGCAATAAAAACAAAACCACAAAATGTTTTGATTTTTATGAACAAGGACTGAGTCTAAGACATATAACATTTTCATGATGTACAACCTTACTTCTCCAGTGAATCTAAAGAAATTTAGTAAAATGCAATTCTTTCCCACCCCCCACCCCCCACAAAATCTCTCTCCCATAAAATGATCTCTCTTCTTCATTCCCTCCTCCTGGCTTACTCTTCTCTTTCTTCATATCCTCCTTTCCCCCACTCCATCTCTTTGCTTCTCATCACTTCACTTTTGTTAAAAATCAAATTTGAATTCTGTATCTTCTTATGCGTCTTCAGGATTTATTCATGAGTCACAGCTGAATGCTCTATGCGGAGTATTTATGTGAACAAACACACATTAAAAAAAAAAGAATCGTTTCCATTATCTAGATAGATGTGTGTTTGTCAGCATTTGAGAGAATATCCATCCTGGATAGTATAAGTATTCAGCCACTCTTTTAAAAACATCAGTCAGGCATTGTAAGACATATAACTACAGCATAAGCTATGACCTTTAGATGTGCCTCCCTCCTATTATCTACACACTGTGAAATAGAAACAAGTTGATATTGGAAATCTCTGTGATATTGGCTTAGAAGCTATTTATTTCAAATGTATTCTGCTTGGTATACTAACCATAATTTTATTAACAATAGCAATTTTATTGAGACATGATTTGAAAGAATTCTAACAGGTATTCATTCACTCCGTGCCACCTCCCTCAAAATACACACACACACACACACACACACACACACACACACACACACACACAGAATTTTAAAAATGACCATAGGGTCCTGAGGTGTTTTGTTTCATTATCTCCCAAGAAAGAATCTTATGATCATTCAAAATTTTGTAGCATTTTTTTCTAATCAAATTTCCAAAATTTTATCAGGTGTATAGAATTTCCAGGCATATCATTTTTGCTGGAACAACTCTCACAAATCATTTAAATTCATTAACAATGGAGGTTAATTTATATCTCCATTCTCTGAAGGGCAAATGATATTTAAAATTAAAAATGAAACTTAATTTGGGGTGGGTATTTTTCCTCAGAATTTTCTTTAGATGTTTGTCGAATTATATCTATGATCTAGGCTAACGTAATTCCCATTTCTATCCCGCTCAACGTTCAAGGATTCCTAGAGTTAGAAAAACTGGTAACAGAAACATTGAATCTATGAGAAAGAAATTATATGATAATTTGGCATATAAACCTTTGCAAACAAACAAGTTTATTGCCAGTGGGCCTTTTTATATCGTTCATCTTTTTGAAAAATCCATTGACCATAAAAATGCTTCACCTCACCACAGAAATCATGACCTAATTTTCCCACTAAATCCTGGAAACATTTTACAATGCTCATGGGCAAGATGCCATTGATCTTCCCCAGACTGAAGAATATAATAGAGACAAAATGCGCTCTTTTCCAAACCAAGCATAAGCCTATAAAATGATGCTCCCTCCATTCTTCAGTGATTAGTTCCTCACCACCACTATAACAAATTACTACAAGTTTATTGGTTGCAAAAACCAGCATATTTATTTCCTTATAATTTTAGAGTTCAGAAATCCAAAATAAGGGGCTAAAGTGATAGCACAGCGATTGCCTTGCATGTTGCCCACCCAGATTCAACCTCCAGCATCTTATATAGTCCCCCTAGCACTGCCAGGAGTGATTTCTGAGTGCAGAGCCTTGGGTAAGATCTGAGAGCTCTGGGTGTGGTCTCCCAAAAACCAAAACCAAAAACAGAAATTCAAAATAATCCTTAAGAGAAAATTGAGTTATTTGAAAGATGGGATCCTTTTGGCAGCATTGAGGATAAGTTCATATCCTTACATTTTTCAGTTTTCGAGACCACCTATATTTCTTGGCTTATGGCTTCTTCTGTCTTTAAAGAATATCACATTAATCTGTTTCTGTTTTCACAAACACTTCTCCTCCTCTAAAATGAAATCTCCGGTCTCTTTCTCCTAAGGACACATTACATTTAGATCCCACCCAAATAATCCAGTATACTCTTTCCATTTTGAGCCCCTTAATTTAATTACTTCTGATGCTCCGAAAGTTCCTTTGCCATTTAAATTAACATCCATCATTTCCAGGATTTAAGACCAAAATAGCTTTGAGTTATTCTACCAATCACAACTAACTATTTGTCTATAAAATAGAATTAATTTCTTTTATACAATTAGATGTTACTCAAAAATACTGTAAAGAATAAAAATTATAACTTACAAGAATGAAATTCTTATAGGTTATATCAAGCTCAGAATTTAATGAAGTTTAAGTAGTTTTTCCCAGAACTGAATGGGATTAATGTTACACAATTAAGAAGTTGGAAGCAGAGTCTATGCACCAGTAATTACTTTAGTTTCTAGCAACTGAATCTAACCAGTTCACATCAGGAGAAAAGACATTATTTACAAGATTGATGAATCAAAGGGATGACAGGACTCAGAACTGACTTTCAATAGGAACCAAAAGGTACTAGACATAAGAATACATAAATTAGATCACCAATGGGAACAATTTGATTTGTATGATGTTTCTGAATTTTTGCTAAAAATGCCTTAGGTTTTAAATAAAGGATATAAAGCCAAAATGCCTGAGATTTCCTGTATAATCTCAGGGTGGCTAGAACGAACCCCGATGGCTCTCTCTCTACCTACCGGGCTCGGGGACTAGGGCCGCTCGCCCAACCAGGGCACCCCAGGCCATGGGCCATGGGCGGATGAAGAAGGAAATGAGGGCCAAACTGTTTGGTGATCAGTTGCTGTTTATTCCATTCTCCCCACATGCCTGTTTCAGTTTCACTAAGCTTCCCATTCTAATCTCACACTGCCCTGTGTCCTCCTGTCTCTCCCTCATGTCTCTCCATGCTCCATCTCACAGCCTCATCTCTCATCTCTCCCAGTGCCTGCTCCTGCATTCTTCCCCGATATTCTTCTCCCTCTGCCCCCCTTGGTAGTCTCTCCGCACTCCACCTTTCTGCCCTGGTCTCTCTCTAGTCTCTTCCCAACTCTCCACACTGGGGCTAGCCACCACACCCTGTCCATAGCAAAATCAACATACCAAAAGCTCTTCCTGACTATCCATCAGGCTCAAGGGTGGAAATCCCACCCATGGGTTTTTCTTCCTCTCCTTAGTCCAATAACTTAATTAACATCTTAATTCTACTTTTTAATATTAGTTATTTTGTATGGACACAATAAGAGATACATTGAGGCTTGTAGGGTGACTTCCTGGGGACATCTCGCCACAGACTCAGACTACAGTGCTCAGGTCGGATTAATCTTTCTAACCTTAGCAGGGTCTGAATCTAGTTAGTACTTTTTGGATCATGACAGCATTTGTCCATGACCATGCTCTTAACTTATAGTTAAGTATTGTGGCACTTTGGCCAGGTCCATTTTGAAACCAGGGTAGCACATAGCTCACAGCTTGCCCTGGGTCCATTCAGTCCCTGGTCAGGGCCCTGCTTTTGGGGTGCTATGAAGTAAAGGCAACTAAGGCTTAAGATGAGAGAACAGATGTCAAGGAGGAAAATATCATTTAGAGTCAATTAACTCCCAAGTTATAAAAGCATAGAATTAACTGTCTTCTTGTGTCCTTACAAAAAGGACATTGCTCTGAATTAACTATGAAAAGGACTTAAGGAGAAGAGAAAAACAATATTTACAAGTCAACAGAGCACAAAGAAAGAAGTTACAAATAAACACAGAGGAATGGGAGCACTATGATGGGAGTAACCTAAGCTCCCTGCAGCAAGGCAGAAAGGACAAACCAGTGTTATCCTACAGTTTCGTTAAGCAACATATCTTACAAACGAGCCCTGAATGTTGCTTAAAATTTCACCATAGTTTCCTCCTATATAATGTTAATAATAAGACTACTCAATATACGAAGTCATTGTGAGGAATGAGGGAGATATTGTACATAAACTACTCATAACAAATAGTATCTGATGCATATTGTTGGCCAAAAATAGGAAATAATTGATTAATCATCAATTGATTATCATTTATATTCTATGAATTAATCATGAAAAGTTTCTTAATTGCCTCTGACCAATTGCCTTTCCAAATATTTAAGTTCTTGAGTCGAATTATCTTAATTTATCATTATTTACTTCTCAAACTAGAGAAACAAGAAAAATCTCTTCTTTTGTTTCACAGGGAATCCGATTTCACCCATGGAGAAGTATCCTCTAAATAAGTCAATTTGGACACTGAGCTGGAGATAAAAGAAAGACAAATAGCCCACAGCTTACATTGACAGGTACAAGACAAAATCCAATTTAAAGGAGGAGCAGCCAATTAAAAGTAACACAGGGTCAGGAGCTATATTCAGTGGACGAGACCAATGGCCACCTGACCATTTCTCCCACTTCTTTTTTTTTGTTACTTTGGTGGCCTCGTTTTATTTCTTAATCCCAAATTATTTGGTTTACCCTTCAGAGGAATTTAATTCTTAATTTTATTTTTGGTATCACTGTCACTGTCCTCCCGTTGTTCATCGATTTTCTCCAGCAGGCCCAGTAACGTCTCCATCATGAGACTTTGTTGTTACTGTGTTTGGCATTTTTGGTATACATATTTAAAATTTTGAAACACGAAAACTGCGATATAGTAATTAAAGTTTAGTTATTTCACATTTATATTAAAATTTCTAATTAGAGTAAATATAGTTAAAATAATGGGATGTCAAATTTAGAGATGAGGAATACTGGTACTGTACTGAAAAATAAATAAGCTTTTGATAGACATCAAAAGAAATCTTTGTACATCTGATATAATTTTATTGTATATAAAATTTTAATCTGAAGCATATGTAAAGAATACTTAATAGCTGCAATTCTGGGTGGTAAGAGCATAGTTTATGATTTTAATAACAATTTAATATTATTAATTATAGTTTATTTACTATCAAGTAAATATATAACAAAATTCAAAATTAAAAACATGGCTATAAATGTGTCTTAAAAGTCTTAATATTTAGTAATATGTAGAAACCCATAAAGTGGACAGAGATGGAATTCTTTACAATTTGAAGAAGTGGAATTTAATAAAGAGTAGATGAAATTCATTACATTTGGTCCAATGAAAACAGAAAAGTTATAAGAATATTAAAAAGACTCCACAAACTAGTAGAGGTAAAAGTCAGAAAAATTGTTTGTTTTTTAATTTGATATTATGATCGCTCTTCTTTTACATGAACACAGAATGTAGAAAAAATAAGTTGAAGCAAAATACTTATATCCATGAATATAGTCACAAAGGGCTTTCTGATCAAGACAGACCAGACAGAGAAGCCAGGTAAGAAAGACCATAATGCATTCAACACCACCACAAACATAATCACTATCTTAAAGCTAGAAGAAATCTCAAGGGGTACAGATGAGAAGGGCCGGAACGATGGCATAGTGGGTTTGCCTTGCATACAGCCCACCCGGGTTTGATTCCTCCAACCCTCTCAGAGAGTCTGGCAAGCTACAGAGAGTATCACACTCACCCGGCAAAGCCTGGCAAGCTCCTCATGACATATTCAATATGCCAATAGCAGTAACAAGTCTCACAATGGGGATGTTACTGATGCCCGCTTGAGCAAATCAATGAACTAGGGGAGGACAGTGCTACAGATGAGAAAATCAAGACCCAGAGAGAAGAATAAAACCATTAAATAACCAATGCCTGGAAACACAGAATTGACATCTGATTTTCTGATCCCCTTTCCAAATAGTAAACAACACATTATGAAAAGAGCTTTGGCATCCAGCCCTGCCCACCTTCTAATGCCAACATTCTACCATGATCCCAGGATCTAGCTGGGGTTCCCTTAGCCAAATGATTTCCTCTCCTTTTTACCTTTGCATAGATGCTCCCTGTGCTTTGCAAAGAAATGTGTTTTTGACCCTGTGCATTAAGTGTGAACACCTTCTTTTGTGTGTCCCCTGATCTCAATTTAAGCTGGGAACCCTTTCTAGGGCCCAATAATATTCATAACCTCTTCTTACTATGGAGCATTCCTTTCTCCCTCCCCCACTGAACTTTAATTAGAAAAGAATTTATCTGCCTCATAGTGATTATGTTTGTGGTGGTGTTGAATGCATTATGGTCTTTCTTACCTGGCTTCTCTGTCTGGTCTGTCTTGATCAGAAAGCCCTTTGTTGACTATATTCATGGATATAAGTATTTTGCTTCAACTTATTTTTTCTACATTCTGTGTTCATGTAAAAGAAGAGCGATCATAATATCAATTAACGATATCATATCAATTAACGATACGATATCATATCAATTAACGATACGATATGATACTATCCTCCCGTTGTTCATCGATTTGCTGGAGCGGGCCCAGTAACGTCTCCATCATGAGACTTGTTGTTACTGTGTTTTGGCATATCAAGTACATCACGGGTAGCTTGCCAGGCTCTGCCTTGTGGGCAAGATACTCTCGGTAGCTTGCCAGGCTCTCCGAGAGGGGCGGAGGAATCGAACTCGGATCGGCCACGTTGGCCGCTTGTAAGGTGAACGCCCTACCTTTGTGCTGGAGCGATATTATAGACTATATTCAATTAAGAATTGAATAAAATTGACATGTTTATTGTCTTGACATGTTTATTGTCAAGTTTTGAATAGTGGGTCTAGGTTTCCTCTTAGACACCAAGTATTGACAAGACATACCAAGAGAAAGAAATAATTCTTTGGGAATTACTAGCTGTGATATTTTAAAGTAAGTAAAGGCCCTCCCGTTGATCATCGATTTGCTCGAGCAGGCCCAGTAACATCTCCATTGGAGACTTTGTTGTTACTGGCATATTGAATACGTCACGGGGAGCTTGCCAGGCTCTGCCGTGCGGGCGATACTCTCGGTAGCTTGCCGGGCTCTCTGAGAGGGGCAGAGGAATCGAACTCGGGTCGGCCATGTTGGCTGCGTGCAAGGCAAATGCCCTACTGCTGTGCTATCGCTCCAGCCCTGTGATATTTTACAGTTGGGAATCCCATGCTTTTCCCACCTTTGGCTGAGGTTCCCCTTCCACCTTCACTTTGAAGACTTTTCCACAAGAAGTAGAGTTTACAACTTTTAAATGGAAACTACAGTTTGCATCATTACTTAATCACTTAACTTCCCATTAGTCGTCGATTTTCTCGAGCGGGCGCCAGTAACGTCTCCATTTGTCCCTGTTGTGTGCTAGTGTAGCCCAATGGCATCTGTTCGCTCTGGGAACATGAAGAGCCTCAAACCGATCTTGATGAAGATGAAGATGATCTTGATGAAGAAGTCTGACCATATAGTAGGTGAGCGGCCACACGGTCTTTTGACATCCTGTGGAATCCAGTCGGTAACAGCTCTAGTTCAGTGGTCGTCTTTAAATCTCATTACGTGACCAGCCCATCTGATTTTTGACATCTTGGCAAATGAGACAGCATCCCTGATTCTTGATCGTCAATGGAGGTCAGAACTCCAGATTCTTTCTCTCATTTGAGTGAAACGTGATATTCCAAGCATAGCTCTTTCAATTCTTCTTTGGGAGACCTGAATAGCGTTCTCATCCTGTTTGCGTAGGGCCCAGGTCTCTGAGGCATATGTTAATGCAGGAAGAACAGTGGAATCAAAGAGATGTGCCCGGAGCCGGAGGTTCGTCGTCCTCTTAGCTATTTCTTCGACGTTCTTGAAGGTGTTCCAAGCCGCTCTCTTCCTCCTGCGCAGCTCGGGTGCCAGGTCATCTGTCATGTTGACTTCTTGACCTAGGTACACATAGCTGTTGCATTCGTAGATGGTCATTCCGTTGAGATCGAATGGGGCATCAGGAACAAGTCTGTTTCTCATAAACATTGTCTTTGTAAGATTCAGCTGTAGTCCTACCTTTCCACACTCACGGTCAAAGTCGGCCAGCATTTGTGCCACTTGGCTGATGTTTGGTGTTATTAAAACAATGTCATCAGCAAAGCAGAGGTGGTGTAGTTGCCGACCATCTATCTTCACTCCCATTCCTTCCCATTCCAGTCGTCGCATGATGTTCCCGAGGGTGGCACTGAAGAGTTTCAGTGCAATGGTATCACCCTGCCGCACCCCTCTCTTGACATCATTGATTACTTCTTTGTAGAATGGTGAGATCCTGGTAGTGAATCCACAATACAGCTCACGGAGGATCTTGATGTATTGGGCTTGAATGCCCTGATTGGCTAGGACTTCAATGACCGCTTCCGTCTCAACAGAATCAAAGGCCTTCTTTAAATCAATGAACGTTAAACAGAGCGGCATCTTGAACTCCCGAGAAACCTCAATGAGCTTGGTTATCGTGTGGATATGGTCGGTGGTGCTGAATCCTTTGCGGAACCCGGCTTGCTCGCATGGTTGTCCTTCGTCTAGTGTTCTGCCAATCCTATTTAGGATGACTCGAGTGAACAACTTGTAGATGACAGACAATAGGCAGATCGGGCGATAGTTGCCAATGTCATGGATGTCTCCCTTCTTGAATAGTAGTACGGTCCTGCTGGTTTTCCATTGGGACGGAACCTTGCATTCAGACAGGTAGTGTGTGAAGAGCTGAGCCAGTGTATTGATGAGTACTGACGGCAGGTTCTTCAGGTGTTCAGGTCTGATCTTGTCTGGGCCAGGTGCTGTTTGTTTGCAACAATATCACTTTCTTTTTATGCGAATGCTTGTCACTAGAACCCTTGGTTCTTTGAGGTCAAAACCACACTTGGCACTTATCTGTGCTTTTCAGATCCTTTACAAACACACACATACACATATATACACACACAAACATACATACTTACATACACACACAAACATGCTACAAACATGTATAGATTATCTTGATACTAAAACTATAATCCATAGTTGCTCTGCTATTGTTAATACTAGGTTAAAGATGGTAAGAAATGAAGTCAGGTATGTTAATAAAACTTATAAATAAGGTGATCTAATTATGAAAAGGGTGTCACTGACACAGCTCTCATGTAGCACCAGGCTAAAGGGATCATCCGGGATGGAAGATGTGTGCTGAAAGTAGACAAAGGACCAAACACGATGGCCTCACATTATCTGTATTGCAAACCATAATGCCCATAAGCATAGAGAAAGTAAGAGGAAAATTGTCTGCCATAGAGGAATGGGGAAGGGTGGGATGGGGGTCTGAGCAATACTGGGGACATTGGTGGCAGAAAATGTACACTGGTGGAGAGATGGGTGTTTGATTATTGTATGACTGAGACACAAACATGAAAGCTTTGTAATTGTTAAAAAATAATTTAAAATAATTCTGAGACCTAGTAAATTTGTATAAATATGGGGGTGGTTATACAAGTTTCTTTACTGCAGTAACTTCTCAGAGATTTTAGCTGCCAGACAATTTTTCCAAGATGGTCATAAAGGATGCAGAATTTCATACACTGAAATGGTTTCACAATTACTCTTATTATATTATTTTGAAAGAACAGTGTTCTATGAAACACACTTTGAGTAATGTAGTATTAAATCAAATAAAAATCTAATAATGTGTGACAAGTTTATCAGGTTAAGAAAAGGTAGAAAAACATAAAGGGACAGAAATAGTGCTCTCATTCATCATTAATTTTAAATACACTTTATTATGTGCTCTAGCAGCTGGGATATACTGTCACAGATAAGGAAAAGTTATTCTCTGGAGAATCATTTTACTCTCTACCATCACTGTTGATTTTTTTCTTTCAATTCCCCATTTGAGAAGATCCACATACTTTCGTGTAATCGATAATTTGATTTTTAGCCTACACAGAATAGTGAGTTTTTTCTGGAGACAGCTCAATAACACTCAAAAAGTGTTATTGGTAACTGAGTGATTGTTGGATGGATGGTGGAACAACCTTCCACATGTATAGCCTTATCAGATATTTTTTGCATTTTTTTTTCAAATGACATACTTCATTTTGACCATAATGTCCTCTCTTTGCTCCATTAAAAAAATGAGTGTGTTCTAATACAGAGAGTGGCAAAAGAAATAATATTAAAATCATAAAAATATCTTAGCTGAAATTATTATTTCGTCCCTGAAAATGAAGCCATCAGTGGTAAATTAAACTTAGTGCTCAGAACTTCAGTCCAAATCCTGTCAAGATCAACAGTCTTTCTTTGGAGCATCACCAGAGGTAGGGCTGAACTGCTTCACTGTATGTGCTGCACACAATAATGTTTAATGAGCTCCATGGTGGCAGTGCTTGGAAATCACAACACTGGCACTGAAATCAGTGAGTTACAAGGGAAAGAAATAGTCTGTTATGAAATAAATCAGAGCATGCAAGACTGGCCTTATAATTAAGTAATATAACATGAAAATGTAAATACTGCTTAGTTCTTAAGTTTGAAATTTTATGTAAATCTGTATTAACCTTTATCCACCTATAATTTATATTTACTATGTACACTGATGGACAGTTTTTGAGAATTAGTCTCTTGGAATATCTTATCTGAATTTTTAAAAATGATTCTAGCCATGAAGTTTTCTTGCTAAATTTAGGTATATTTTCTTTCCTGATAAAGGAAAACTATACAAACACTATAGAGAAGCTGGCAGCAAATCTTGCATAATGGTGAAAACAAACACTATTCTGAAAGAACAGAGATAAAGAAAAAAATAGAAAACAATCTTGAAAATGTGTCACAAGGAAAACATTTCTACTCAGAAATATGCTTTCCTTTAAGGTTCATATTTATAACTTTGGAAATACTTATATTTCAAGCAGAAGCAATATAGCAAATGTATTTTATACAGAAATGCATAAACCTATATACATCAACTTTTATTTATGTTTATTTTTTTGTTTGGGGACCACACCTGGCAATGTTCAGGGCTTAATCCTGGATTTTGCTCAAGGATCACTCTGGAGGGGGTTGATGAATCATATGGGTGCCAGGGATCAAACTTAGGTCAGCCCTGTGCATGGCAAGCACCACCCCTGCTGTAGTATCTCTCTAGACCCAACTTGTAATCTAAATGAGAATAGTTCGAGAAATCTGGAATAGAAAAGATATCTGGCAAAATAAAGGCCTAAGTAGGTATTAATTAGCCTCACTGGGTCTTCCTTTAAGAGAAAATTATAATTGATAACTAGGAATGATAATCTTCCCCAGGCTTATTACATGATCTCTGACCCTGGGTTTTTGAGACCAGCATAATTTTCACATCCGTATAAAACGTTTAACAACCTTTTCTGTTATTAAGCATGGTCACTAATATCTACATATATCTTATACACTCTAGCCAGTGTTTCACATCCCTCAGAATTTGGTCTCCTTTTAAGGAGTCAACTTCAGGCCCTCAAAATCCCTCCCCTCCACAATCTCAACTTTCCTCTCCAAGAGAGCTAACGGTTACTTGCAGTCAAGGAAAAGATACTTCAATCAGTTCTCCCAGTTATAGCAAAGCGGTAGGGCATTTGCCTTGCATGCAGCCAACATGGCCGACCTGAGTTCGATTCCACCGCCCCTCTCGGAGAGCCCAGCAAGCTACCGAGAGTATCTTGCCCACACGGCAGAGCCTGGCAAGCTACCTGTGATGAATTCGATATGCCAAACACAGTAACAGCAAAGTCTCCAATGGAGACGTCACTGGGCTTGCTTGAACAAATCGATGAACAACGGGAGGACAGTGATGAATGAATAAATGTCTTTCAGCACAATATAAAATTCAGTGCAGAGAGATTTTTACTGTATCCTGTAACTAGCGAGTTCAGACTTTTGGTATGGTTTGAGCCACATATCTTTTCCACTGTTTTCTATGATCCCCTTGACTATGTCTGTTGACATCATTTTCTTTTTTTTTTCTGAGATGCAAAGTTGCAAAATTGTTAAGGGTTGGATTTCAGTCATCCAATGTTTCAACACTCTTCCTTTCACCAGTATACACTTTGCACCACCAATGATTGTCCCCAGTTTCCCTCCTGCCTCCCTCCAGCCTGCCTCCCTCCAGCCTGCCTCTATGACATATACTTTTCTTCTCTCTTTCTCCTCTCTCTCTCTCTCTCTCTCTCTCTCTCTCTCTCTCTCTCTCTCTCTCTCTCTCATTTTAGGCATTGTAGTTTGCAATTCAGGCACTGAAAGGTTATCATTCATATCATTTTGCCTCTTCTTAGTACTGTGTTTTTTTCCAGAGCGACCATTTCCAACTATCATTGTCATAGTGGCCCCTTTTCTGTCCTAACTGCACACCATCTCCAACTTGTGGCAAACTTGCAATCATGGACCAGTTCTGTTGGCACTTGTTCTACTGTCTTTGGGTTTTAGTTTCATACTAAGTTTTTGTATATCCCTAAAATGAGTGCAGTGATGACTACACTCATGTTTGTCCTTCTCCCTGTGACTCATTTTGCTCAGCATAATACTCTCTATATCTCTCTATATCTATATCTATCCATATGTAAGCAAATTTCAGGACTTTATTTTTTTCCTAGAAGCTGTGTAGTATTCCATTGTGTAGACGTACCATGGTATCTTTATCGAGTCATCTGTTCTTCGGAATTCAGGTTGTTTCTGAATTCACTATTGTGAAAAGTGCTGCAATAAACATAGAAGTACAGATAGCTTATCTGCATTGTTTTTTGTGTCCTCACAGTATATTACCAGGAACAGTATTGTTGATTTCATTTTAAAGATATCTCATATGCATAGTTCTGGGTCTAACATCTCTATTTTTATAAATAATCAGAGAAAAAATATATTTTTATTCCAGCATCCCCTCCCCAAAATTGCTTCCCTCAATTAATCACAAAGACCTGTGATCCAGGGATTTATAGAGAAGGTTAGAAAATGGTTAATTCAGGTTGGTTATGTGATCCATTCCTAATGGTAGGAGAAGAATCATTTGGGTTCATAAACATTAATCAATGCATATTGAAAAAGTGAAAAAGAAAATGGGGGTTCAGAGCGACAAATATCAAATACCTGACATATTCTGTACTTTCATTTAATTCATCTTGTCAATAAAATTTCTGATCCCCCTTCCTTGAGATTTGTTTCATATACAACCTATCTACAAAGATTTTCTTGTCACTACTTGTTTCTTTCATCTATTCCTACAAAAATTAACAGTTTTGTTTTGTATCACCCAGATACTTTGTATACACACTCTATAGAAGGTTTAATGTTTATGGGAAAATATTTAATTTCCCTATGTTCTTCTCCATGAGGAGTGCTTTCCAACAGTGCTTAGTGCCTCAGTGTTTGTGTTTCACCAGAACTGCCACATATGAAGGGGGTCATATGGTAGCATGAATAAAGCTATGCACTCTATACTTTTGAAATATCTCAACTGCCTTCATTTCACTGACTTACTAAAGCATCTTAAAGACATGGGAGTTGTCTTTTACTTCATATACATCTCATAATTACTGAACAACAGTTCAAACAGATTGTTTAGACAAAAAAGTATGAGTTAGGTCAAACTTCTTCCGAGGGCCAGCTCCTGTAGAGGGTAAGTATTAATAGCTGGCCCAGCAATTCTCACACACCCACTAAGGGATAAAGACCCCTGGAGTAGCTAGACTTCCAGCTAGGACCAGTTCTGGTTAACTGAGCACCAGGAACAATGGGGAAAATGAAAATACTCAGTTGAATTGAGAAAGTGACAAAATCCTAGGAAGATACATAATTAAATAAGACATTTTTAATCTTCCTAAAGTAGACTTTAGGACAATAGTAATATTGATGTTCAGTGGTCTGAAAATGACACTTAAACAGAAAATCAATAAATTTTGAAAGAGCCTGAATGGAATAACAAAGGAACTAATTCAAATAGAATTAGATAGAGTTAAAGAATACAATAGAAAAATTCAATCTTCAGCACTGAGTTATGCCCAAGAACCACCTCTGGTGCCATGTAAGCTCATTTATGAGCTATGATCCAGAGACTCATAAATAGACTTTTAAAAGATATCAACAAGTTACAGAAGATGCCTTCAAGCACCTGAGCAAGGCTAAGTCATCTGGGGCACCCTGGAGGGGGAGGCAGGTCAGCCCAGTACCCACCCAAACAAAGCCACAGCAGCCAAAAGCTCCCACATTCTTCAGTCACTGGTATGACCCCAGCCAGAGTCCAAAAACTGGCCTAGCCTCACCCAGAAATTATTCGGCTGAAAACTTCAGGTATGTGGGCTTTATAACTGAAATCTCAAGACTTTCATAGATCCAGGATGGGCTACCTTCACCCATCTCCCTGCACGACCAGAAGATCCTGCAGTTGCATACCCATCCTAAAGCCACCACCCAGTTAAAACATTTAAGTGCATTTGTATAACCACATTAAAAATTCTGATTTCCTTGAGCAATATCTCAAGATCCACAACATTGATAAATCAGTAGTAGCACATCAGATTGGATGAGAAATAATGTAGAAGGCAGCCAATCTCAATTAACAGAAGAATGTAGAAGGCAGCCAATCTCAATAAACACAGAAGGCTCAATTTAAAACAATATTTTAGTAATCTCTTATACAAAGACTTAATGGTTCCACGGTGAGATACAACAATTTTCACTATCCTTTTCCTAAACCTGGAGCGATAGCACAACAGGTAAGACGTTTGCCTTGCACGAGGCTGACATGGCCCACCTGGGTTTGATTCCTCCACTTCTCTCGGAGAGCCCGGCAAGCTGCCGAGAGTATCTCACCCATACGGCAAAGCCTGGCAAGCCCCCTGTGACGTATTCAATATGCCAAAAACAGTAACAACAAGTCTCACAATTTGTTGTGAGATGTTGCTGATGCCCGCTCCAGCAAATCGATGAACAACGGGAGGACAGTGCTACAGCGCAGTGCTTTTTCTAAGGAAATATTTTTTGATCATTCTGTTAGCCAATTATTGATAGCAAGCAATATAAAATCAGTTGATGAGGGCCCTTCTATGGGGGCAGTTTTAAGGGGTTCTTGGGGAAATTAAAGAAAATGGTGGAGGGAAGGTTTAATGGTGGTGGGATTTGTGTTGGAATATTGAATGCCATTGACAAATTATCATCAACAACTTTATAAACCCCAGTGTTTATATAAACACTATATAAGGGGAATATTTACATACATAGGCCTTATCTATATAAAAAATAGAATGAGCATAAGAAGTAAGCTCTTTGCCAGTTCATGTCAGTCCTCATTTTAGAATATATTCTGCATGAAGTAATTTTATTTATTTTTATTTTTAATAATAAATTTTTAAATTTTTAAATTTTTAAATTTTTATTAGTGAAACAATTGAGGTACATTAGAGGTACAGTTGTAGACTTACAAATTTTTGTGCTTGGATTTCAGTTATACAATGATCGAGTACCCATCCCTCCACCAGTGCCCATTCTCCACCACCGCTGATTCCAGTATCTCTCCCACCCTCCCCCATCTCCCCCATCCCACCCCGCCTCTGTGGCAGGGTATTCCCTTTTGTTCTCTCTCTCCTTTTGGGTGGTGTGGTTTGCAAAAAAGGCATTGAGTGGCAATCATGTTTGGTCAATAGTCTACTTTCAGCATGCATCTCCCATCCTAGGAATGTCTTCCCAACACCCTTTATTTGGTGCTCCCTTCTCTATCTGAGCTGGCTTTTCCCCTAGCATGGAAAAGGTGTTGTGCAGCTGACCTCCAAGCCATGGAGTGAACCTCCTGGTACTTAATTGCAATAAGTAATTTTAGCAGTGTGAGCTATTGTTGGTCTTATCTATGTTCTCATAAAAGAACAATCGTATTTTTTTAAAAAAATACAGTAGCAAATATCAGCAACAAAATGAACTTGAAAATCTAATCAGTGAACTAAAAGATACAGAAAAGATGTCCTTTTGGAAAAATCACTAGAATACAGAATAAGAAAAGAGAGAAAGAGTGATATGGAGAGAGAGAACAAGAGTATAAGGGCCATTGTGGTTAATACCAGGAAAAATAACCTCAGAATCAAGAGCGTTCTAGAAGGAGAAGAAAGATGAAGAGGAAAGAAAGGTGGTTGAATAAATAATAGGTAGAATTTGTCTACTCTGAAGAGGAAGATAGGAACACTGATTGAAGAGACTCAAAAGGTATTCAGAAAAAAACCAAATGAAATAATGAAATGAGGCATTATAATCAAAAAATAGCAAAAATACAAAGAAAGAAAGAGATTTCATAAATGAGAAAGTAAAACTTCACAAACAAGGGAAGAGATATAAGATCCATTTAGATTTCTCTGATGAGACTCAGCAAGCAATAAGATGTTGAAATAACATATAAAATACTGAAGAAAATGAATTTCCAATCAAGAAGTTTCTACCCAGAAAGTAATGTTATCATTCAGAGCTGAATGAGGGATAAGACCATGCTCAGACAAATAGAAGCTGGGTATATATTTAAAATTTATGCCAGTTCTGGCAAGGGCACTAAATGACTTCATATAAAAAGCAAAGATCAAACAGCACAAGCAGCCAAACTCCTAAAAGATACAGGGCAGAAACGTCCTCCATATTAATAATTTTTGAAAAGATCAGTGGACTAAATTTCCCCATGAAGCATCACAGGATGACTGGATAAATCAGAAACAAAATTCAACCTTATTTTTAAAAGTAATTCACTTAAACTCTCATGATAAACATATGCTCAGAGTGAAAGACTAGAAAACAAACAAAGAGGCTATACCAATAAATAAGCATGGGTGGCCATACTTGTATCAGAGTAAAAAATGTTAAAGTTGAAGAAGATAATAATTACAGATATGGATATTACATGTGGTCAAGGGATCACTAGATTGAGTAGACTTAACTTTCATGAGTTTATATGCAATGAATGAAGATACAGCATTGCTTATAAACAACTTCTAGCAGACTGAGAAGATACATAAAAAGCAGAACAATGATGGTAGAAGACTTTATTATCCCATTCTTGTCTTTATACAAACCAACCAAACAATGCATCAATAAACAAGAGTCCTACATGAGGAACTGAAGAACTTGCTCTAATCTACATATTTAGGACCCTGTATCCCAGAAAATCCAAATACACATTTGATTCCAGTATGCATAGAACAATTCTCCAGGATAGATCACATGCTAAATCATAAGTTTATATACATTGGGTCACAAAAAAATAAATGTTGGCAAGTATCTTCAGTAGTCACAAATCCACTATAGGTAGAAATTACTCATAAAAATTAAGTATGAAAAAAAACCCATTTGTGAACTGATCAACATTCTGTTAAATACACCTGGAACAGAGTAAATCAATGAATAAATAAAAATATTTCTCAAAATGAATGAAAATGAAAACACTATCAGAACATAAGAGGCACATTAAATATAGTACTAAGGGGAAAGTTGATAGGAATACATACTAACATTACCAAAAAAAAAAAAAAAAAGGAAAAACACAAATCAATGACTTAATCTTACAGCTTGAGAACTAGAAAAAATAACAATAATTTAATCCTAAAGTAAATAGAAAGAAGGCAATAATAGAAACTAGAGCACAAATTAATTACATAGAAACCAATAATAAGTCAGAGGGTCAATAAATACTGGACAATCGCAGTCATTTGTGGAATATTGGGAGTCTAAATATAAGAATAGAAAATACTGTAAAAAGTAAAGTAAAGTAAAGGCCCTCCCGTTGATCGTCGATTTGCTCGAGCAGGCCCAGTAACGTCTCCATTGGAGACTTTGTTGTTACTGTGTCTGGCATATCGAATACTCTCGGTAGCTTGCCGGGCTCTCCGAGAGGGGCGGAGGAATCGAACTCGGGTCGGCCATGTTGGCCGCTTGTAAGGCGAACGCCCTACCGCTGTGCTATCGCTCCAGCCCTGGGCTGGAGAAAATACTGAACAATGATAAATCCTTGGCATTGAAGTACAATATCAATTATCAAATAATGAGAAAAAGGAGAGAAAGAAGACTGAGCTTGAGGGTGTTTGCCTTGCATGTGGCCTATCATGATTCTGTCTCCAGCACCCTGTATGACCCCTGAGCACTGCCAAGAGTGATCCTTGAGCACAGAGCCAGGAATAAGCCCTAAGCACAGCTGGGTGTGGCCCCAACCCCAAACAAAACCAAAGGGGAAAAAAGGAGTAAACCAATGCTCTTCTAGGGCAAGTATAATCTTATTGTTACAGAGACAGAATTTTAACACGAGAAATCTTGAACAAGGGAAGATGGGGAGATGCAGGAAAGGAGGGGGCAAATGGAGATGGCCAAGGATGTTGTGAGCGTAATTTCATTGCATTGAAGCCAACTCTATAGAAAAGTATATTTTTAAAAGGGGATTTGGGAACAAAGTTGTTTAAACCAGAACACTGCCAGAAAATGAAGGTGCTAAATGTCAAACCCCTGTCTCTGCCTCTCTTTCCTACAACCGCCTTTCTCTGATTAACTTTGTATTACTTCTATGTATCTGGCCAGATACCACTTATCTCCCTCAGAAGTCTTATAAACAAAAGGCACTTTTTTTTTTAAGAACAGCAAAAAAAATCACAGTTGTGAACTGCATTTTTTTGATTCCTTTTAATGCCATCCTGTTTTTAGCATCCCTGTGTTTTGCCCTCTGGTAGGTTGGGGGTTGATAGAGAGATCTGTGAGTAAAGATGGAGATTTTTAAGCCATCCTACTGGGTGCCTAATAAAATGCAAATCAAGGCATGGAGAGCAGAGAAGTTCTCTGTCCCTCTCTTTACAAAGAAAGTGTTATGGTGCCACTCGCGGGGATCAGGAGCGCCATGCTGGGGCTGCATCTGCTCTTTCTGACAGCTCCCCAAAGAGCCCTACTTCTTTTTTGCAAGCCAGCAAGCTGTTTTTGGAGAGTACAAAAAGGAACCTGCTGGAAAAAAAAAAGAAAAGTTTCTCTGACAAGCAAAAGGAAATTCAAAATCTAAAATAAAATCAAAAGCTGAAATCTGCAATAGCCAAATCCAAGCCTAGCCACTTCCTTATGGAAGCCTTTTTCAGTTAGCAACAGGAAAGATTGCAAACCAGCTGACCACAGGGACAGATGTGTGGACTGAGAGAAGAGAGCAGGCTAGAGATGGTAAGGAAATGGACAAGGCATGCCCTGTGTCCAATGAAAAGTCATTGTTTGGCCTCAGTCGGTTTCAGTCTTTAAGAGGTAGCACAATTGTGGATTTTATGTAAAGTCTCTCAGTTTTGATTCTAAATTACTATTTTTCTCATCAAATTAAATTTGAATGGGAAGTCTCTCTTTTATGTGGTGGTAGGGCTCCCAGTTTATGCTCAGGGAGTAGGGGTAGGGTCCAGAGATACTCTGCAATGATCACAAACTAGGCCAGAAGGTTGAATGTGATGTGTTGAAGGATGTGGTATCTTTGGATCCTAGAAGGTAAAGACCACTAGAACCATACAGGTAGTGCTAGGCAGTCATTCAATGAGGCGATTCTCAGTAGTCTTATGGTGCCAGGGTGGACTAGGTCCACATGTGCAAGCCATGTGCCAAACCCCTGGACTATCTCTTTGACCAGAAAGTCCCTCTTTTCAATTCCGAGGATGGACAGAAGCTGATACCTCAAATATTTGAGTTTTGTCAATAAAGGGAGAAGTGCCTAAAAACAAAGAAAGTCCCAAACATGAACAAGAAGAATCCTGGAACCAAGAAAGTGACCTGTGAAATCTTTGAACTTAAAAATAAATAGAAGAACATTTCTTTTGTTGATATGATGGATTATGTTGATTGATTTCCGAATGTTGAACCATCCTTGCATCCCTGGGATGAATCCTACTTGGTCATGGTGTATGATCTTTTTGATGAGTAGTTGGATTCTATTTGCTAGTAGTTTGTTGAGGATCTTTGCATCTGTGTTCATCAGGGATATCGGTCTGTAATTCTCTTTCTTTGTGGTATCTCTGTCTGCTTTTGGTATCAGTGTGATATTTGCTTCGCAGAAACTGTTTCGAAGTGTTTTTGATATTTCAATTTCGGGAAAAGCTTAAAGAGGATTGGGAGTAAGTCCTCTTTAAAGATTTGGAAGAATTCACTAGTGAATCCATCCGGACCAGGACTTTTGTGCTTGGGGAGACTTTTTATTACCATTTCAATTTCCTTGATGGTGATAGGTCTGTTCAGGTATTCCAGGTCTTCTTGGTTCAGCCTTGGGAGTCTGTAGGAGTCTAGTATGGACGATTCTCAAAAAATTAGAAATTGAGCTCCCATTTGACCCAGCAATACCACTCCTGGGAATATATCCCAGAGAGGCAAAAATGTATAGTCGAAGTGACAACTGCACTTGTTTGTTCATTGCAGCACTCTTTACAATAGCCAGAAACTGGAAGAAACCTGAATGCCCAAGAACAGATGACTGGTTAAAGAAACTTTGGTACATCTACACAATGGAGTACTATGTAGCTCTTAGAAAAGATGAAGTCATGAAATTTACATACAAGTGGTACAACATGGAAAGTATCATGCTAAGCGAAATGAGTCAGAAAGAGAAGGATAGACATAGAAAGATTGCATTCATCTGGGGGATATAAAGTAACAAAATATGAGATTAATACCCAAGAATAGCTGAGATCAGCACCAGGAGGATTACTCCATAGCTTAGTGGCCAGTCGGGCACTCTAGAGGAAAGGGCAGCTCAGATAGAGAAGGGAACACCAAATAAAGGGTGTTTGGAGGGTCCTCCCAGGAGGGGAGATGCATGTCGAAAGTGGACTATGGACTGAACATGTTTGCCACTCAATGCCTCTTTTGCAGACCACAACACCCAAAAGGAGAGAGAGAACACAGGGGATTGCCCTGCCACAGAGGCAGGGGGGGATGGGGGGATGGGGGTGGGAGGGATATTATCCATGGTGGTGGAAAATGGGCACTGGTGGAGGGATGGGTATCTGATCATTGTATAATCAAACCCAAGCACAAAAAAATTGTAAATCTACAACTGTACCTCATGGTGTTTCACTAATAAAAAAATAAATAAATAAAATAAAATAAAAAATAAAATAAATAAATAAATAGAAGAACAATGCACCCTTGCATTCATTGAAACACTTCTATATGCCAGGTTCAGCACTGTTATCTTCAAATGGACCATCCTATCTCATAGCCTGAGAAAGAAGTCAATGTTTACAGACAATGTAAAGAAGTCAAGAAAGAAAATGAAAAACAGCAAGTGATCAAAAAGGAGTGACCTTCCCAATGAGATTTAACTGAAACACAAAGATTTCAACAAATATTTGCACCGTGGTACTGTCCTCACGTTGTTCATCAATTTGCTTGAGCGGGCACCAGTAACGTCTCCATTGTGAGGCTTGTTGTTACTGTTTTTGGCATATCGAGTACGCCACAGGGAGCTTGCCAGGCTATGCCGCGCGGGTGGGATACTCTCGGTAGCTTGCTGGGCTCTCTGAGAGGGGTGGAGGAATCGAACCCAGGTGATAAAAAAATGAATAAATGAGAGGCAAATCCCTGTCCTAAAGAGAGAAGTGTAGGGACTTGAAATGTCTGCATAAGAGATCCCTTGCCCATCGTATTATTATTATTTAGATAATGTTGAAATCTTTAATACATTCTAAAGGACAATTCTTATTGTGTAAAAATTGAAGTTAAATTTGATTGCAGTTTTGTGTCGCTCTTTGTCCCTTTTTATGTAATGGACAAAATCAAACAAAACATTTAAATTGTGCTGGAACTAGAACAATAATCAAGCATGTTGTTCCCTCATTTAGGTAAAACTGTTTTTCTCCGGGGCTGGAGCAATAGCACAGCGGGTAGAGCGTTTGCCTTCCATGCAGCCGACCCGGGTTTGATTCCCAGCATCTCAGATGGTCCCCTGAGCACCGCCAGGGGTAATTCCTGAGTGCAGAGCCAGGAGTAACCCCAGTGCATCATCAGGTGTGACTCAAAAAACAAAAAACTATTTTTCTCCTGAAACACACCTTCCAAATCCATCCAGTATAATTTTTGTTGCTCTTGTCTTTTGACCACACCTGACGATACTCAGGGCTTACTCCTAGATTTACATTCAGGGATCACTCCTGATAGGGTTCAGGGGACCATATGGGGGACTAGGGATCAAAATTGGACTGACCATATGCTAGACAAGTACCCCATCCACTGTACTATAGCTCCAGCCCTCCCTCGAGTGTGACTTATCCATGTCAGAGACTTGAGTTCTCATGGTTATCACTTTTTTTCTTTTTGGGTCATACCGGCAATTCACAGGGGTTACTCCTGGATCCTTTCTCAGTAATTACTCCTGGCAGTGCTCAGGGGACCATATGGGATGCTGGGAATCGAATCTGGGTTGGCCGCGTGCAAGGCAAACATCCTACCTGCTGTGCTCCAGTCCCTGTTTATCACATTTTTTCCAACTAGAAGTTAAATTTTTTTTTGAAGAAGCTCACAGAAGACTCTGTATGAAAAAGGACTCCTGTCATTCTTTATCTGCTCTGAACTACAAGAACACTTGAGGGCTTGAGTGTCAGAACAAAGACTCATATTTATATTTTCAAACTTTAGGGGCACATCAAACTTAGGTAAAACTATAAAATTATATATGAATTCTTTGATATTCTACTATCTGTGGATAAAAACTACTCAGATACACTTTTAGTTTAGTATGAGAAAAGACATGCTTAGAAGAAGGGGTGAGGGTGTGGCTAGGCAACCTTCCTATTGCTAGGAATTTCCAACTAGGATTTGGATTGGTCACTGTCACAGTCTTCCCGTTGTTCATCAATTTGTTCGAGCGGGCCCAGTAACGTCTCCATCGTGAGACTTGTTGTAACTATGTTTGGCATATTGAATACATCACAGGTAGCTTACCAGACTCTGCCTTGCGGGCGAGATACTCTCGGTAGCTTGCTGGGCTCTCCAAGAGGGACAGAGGAATCGAACTTGAGTCGGCCATGTTGGCTGCTTGTAAGGCAAATGCCCTACCGCTGTGCTATCGCTCCAGCCCAGGACTTGGATAAAATAAAGAATAAGAGATCATAGCACAGGGGAAATTTGGGCAATAAGGACAAAGGTCTTTCAAAGATTCTGTTGTCTATTTTGGCAAATAGATTAATGGTTCATGGAAAAATTTAGAAGCTACAAGTCTTTTCTATATGCTTACCCTGTCTTCACAGACATACACCATCTCTCCAGTTAGTAACAGCCTTTACTAAAGTAGTAAATTGGTTACAATTGATAAACCAATGTGAGCACAGTATAATCCAGAATCCAAAGGTGTTATCAAGGATAGCTGTTACAGTTGTTCTATGAGTTTTACCAACTATATACTGATATATGTCTTCTGTTACAATATAGAGTGGTTTTGCTATCCTAGAAATCTTCCATCTATTTGCCTTTTTCTCTAAGCTCGCTTACCTTAGCACCCACTAATCTGTTTAGTCTGTACAGTTTTTCCTTTCCCAGACTGGTATGTAGTTGAAATCATGCATAGCCTTTTCTATTTTCATCTTTAGTAAATATGCATTCAAGTTTTCTCTGTGTCTATTTATGGCTTAATAACTCACTACTTTTAGCATTGAATAATATCCCATTGACTGAATCTACTGAAGTTTATTCTTTCATCCGCCTACTAAAAGATATCTTTGTTGCGTCCAAGTTTTAGCAAGTTAAAAGAAAGCAAGAACAAGCATCTGCATGCAGGTCTTTGTGTGAAAGTGTCTTCAACTCGATAAATATCAAGTAGCAAAATCACCTGACCATATGGTAAGATGTTTAGTTTTTCAAGAAATTGCCTGTCTGCTTTTCAAAGTGGTCATACTACTTTATCCTCCTGTTGTCAATACATGAATTCATCTTGTCGGTCTATCCACATCCCAGCATTTGGTGGTTGTCAGTGTTCCAGATTTAATAGTTGTAGTTTATCTTGTTGTTTTTACATTTCTGGAAAAATATTATGAATCACATCTTTTAATTTTCTTATCTTCTACTCTGTACATATTTTGGTTAGGCTCTGACAGGACCTTTGGTGTACTTTTAAATATAAAATATTTTTTATTTTATATTTTTGTTTGGAGAGCTTGTTTGGAGGTTCTAGCAGGGGAGCGCAGCTACTCGTATACCCTCGACCGAAGACCAGGCCTTCCTCTTTGACTGAGCGCACAGCTTCGGGAGGGACTCACGTGGAGCAGTGAGTGAGGAAGGGGACACCCGCCTAGCCAGCCAGATCAACCGAATCAACCCTGGCGATCAATGGGGTGACAGATGTCGCAGCCAGATCACCCTCACATCGCTGGAGCGATAGCACACACAGTGGTAGGGTGTTTGCCTTACGCCTTGTGCACAGCTGGCCTGGCCAAGCTGGGTTCAATTCCTCCACCCCTCTCAGAGAGAGAGGCTCTCTCAAGAGCTTGGCAAGCTACCAAGAGTATCTTGGTACTTGATACTTGATGAATAACAGGAGGACCGTGATACTGTGATTTTTGTTTGGGGCCACACCTAGCTGTGCTCAAAGATCACTTTTGTCTTTGTTTTCAGGGATTACTTTTAGTGATGCTTGTGGGACGGACTATTTGTAGTACTATGAATCAGACTGCTGTTGGCAGTATGCGAAGTAAGTGCCTACCTGCTTTATTATCTCTACAGCCCTACTTGCTTTTTTTTTTATAGCTGCATTTTGAACTCATAGCATTTTTTGGCTAACAATTCTTTATCATAGTTTTTTTGCAAATATTTTCTTCAGTCAATGATTTGTCTCATTCTAGTTTCAACTGTCTTTTACAAAAGAGAAGTTTTTAATTTGAATGAAATTTCACTTAATAATTACATTTTTTTCATAGAGTTGTATCACAATGTCAATACAAGAGTCATAAATGAACCTTGGCTAAGATACATGCCTCAGATATAGCCAAATTGGGTTTAATCTCCATTATCACAAGGTCTCCAAGTGTTATTGGGTACAGCTCCAAGAACCTCTGAGCCTCACCAGGTATGACTCAGTATGACTCTGGAGGCCCCCAAGTACCCTTGTTTGGGTGCCAATATGCTAAAAGCTAATCCCAAGCATCACAGGATTTGTGCAACACCAAATCCTCTGGTCCTTGCTTTGAACCATTTGCCGTGCCTGTCAAGAGCTGCCCAAATGTACCATAGACCTCCTGAGTACAACTTGGAAGACCCTTGAAAGAGGAAAAATTTCCAAATTGTATCAAAGATCATGTGGGTAAAAACTAGCACCTTCTATGAGTTTCATAGTTGTGCTCTATTATCTATTTTGAGTTAATTTTTGTGGAAGACATAAGTTTATGTATCTCTTTATTTTACATGTGAATCTAGTGATTTCAACACCTTTGTTGAAAAGACTATCTTTGATCCATGTTATTATCTTTGCTTCTTTGTCAAAGATCAGTTGTCTGTATTTGCTATGGGATTCCTTTTTTAAGATCATGAAAATGTTTTAAAATTAGATAGTAGCCTTGGTTGCACAGCTGTGTGACTATAAAAACCACTGAACTGAATGCTTTACAGGGGTGAATTCTATGGTACGTGAATTATAATTCAATAAAGCTGTTTAGAAAAGAGACAGTGGCTTCTGTCTTGAGTCTTTCTCTCATGCCTCTGATGAAACCAGATGCCATGTTGTGAGTTGCCTTATGGCGACATTTGTGTGTCAGAAAATAGAGTAAAGCAAAGCATAGAGACTTTCAAGTCAATAATACACAAAGACTCTGTCATGGTAACAACTACAGGAATGAAGTAGGAAGTGGAAACTTCGCTAGTCAATTTGTGTGATGAGACCAGAATCTTGGCCAATGCCTTGAATACAGCCTTCGTTGAAATCTTAGAATAGAGAAACAAGGAAGACTATACCAGAACTGTTTGCTTAGAAAAATTATGAATAATGTCAATTTTTAAATACTAACATTTGGAGGGTAATTTCTCACATTGTATCATAGATTGAACAGGCAACAAAACACATTTCCATTGTAATAATAATTCATATGTACTTCTACCAGCAGCAAATGAAATGTCCAAATCTCCCAAGTCCTCACCATCACTTGATTATTTGACTTCTAAATGTTTAGCAACAGGGCAAACGTAAAATTAAAAACTCACTGATATTTTATTTTGCATCTTCTAATATGCTAATGAGATTCAGCATCTTTTCATATGTTGATAGGTTATTCAAACATATCTTCTATAAAACATCTGTTTTTATCTAGGGATTATTCTACCTTTTCTTTGCTTCTTTTTTGTGATTAGAGCTTTCAAATATATTGTAGCTAATAATCTTTTGTTAGTTATGAGATGCAAATTTGTGACTTGATTTTCATTTAGTGACTTGCAATAAGAATATACTACCACCAACAAGTTTATTATAGTAAAAATAATCTATTCTTTTCTTTTCTTTAGTACTTTTGAGTCTCAAGAAAGAAATCCTTTCCTACCTTAAAATATAAGAATATTTCTCTAATTTTCTTCTAGATGTTTTGGAATTTTATTTTTCATAATTTATCTTATTCTATCTTACTTATTTCTGTAGTTCCAGTACCCCTACCTGTGAGCACATTACTAGTCCCAGTTTATTTCATCTCTAAGAAAATTATAGCTTATATCATTCTACCAAAACTTTTGAATTTTTCACCCAGACTTCTTTTCAGATTTTTAAAATTTATTCTCATCCCAGAATAATTATTCCTAACATCTAACCACCACCAGTGATTTTAGCTCACTCTAGATACTCCCTCCAATTTTCTCATCCATCATTTAAATAGACCAGTGGTCCATCTATAAGACATCAAATAAAAGAGCTTTGGTACATTTACACAATGGGTGTATTATTGGCTTTTGAAACACTTCAGTGAAGCTCTCTGTGCTAGATTAAAAAAAGTATGTTAATTGATAAAAACAAGTTGCACTATAGTCACAAGCATGTGAGCATGTGCATATGAAGAATTGTGTAATAAATATAACTCTTACTGGTGATCATCTGAAGGATAAGACATAAATGAATTTAGTGAACTTTGCATATCTTAAATATATAATGTTCATGGTATTTCTACTGCAGTTGAGAAATCAATATAATATACTGTGAGGCACAGAGTCAGGGAGATAGCCCAAATGGTAGTGCACATGACTAGCCTGTGTGGGACTCAGATTTATCCCCAATATCACATCCACCCTTGAGTACAACTAGGTGTGCCACTGGGATCCCTGAGCTCTTCCAAATATAGAATAACACACTTCTCAGGTAAAAACTATATGTCTGGCCTCTATATAAACACAAAATCTAAAAAAAAACTCACAAATATTAGATATTTGGTAAATATTTTCTATGTGCAGGGGGTACATCTGGCCATATAGGGACACAACAGAGCCAAGGACACCCTGATTTTCAGAGACAATACATTCTTTGCCACCTTTAGTCAACTAGACCTTCTCTGTATCCTTCCTAATTGTTCTGTCCTATGAATTTTCCCTCCTCTGTGCTCCTGAAACATTCATACCTTTGTCTACTCACCTTGGCTCACAGTGACAGATGATCTGATGTCAGTCACCAGGATGGAACTAATGCATCCTACACAAGTGCTGCAGTCATTCCCATACACACCTCATTTCCATGAAGAAATGAAGTGAAACTTCCCTCAAACCCCATTTTCCGCATGACAAACTCTCCCACAGCAACTATTAAGGCGCTGAGAGACAGAGAGTTACTACTCAATGAACATTTGCTGACCGACTTGGATTAAGTAGTTGGGATAGGCCTTTGGGGAAGAATCGAATTCTGTATTTTCTCTAAGGAATGGGGAGAATCCTAAGACATACTGCACGCTGAGAAAAAGAAAAAAAATCAATATCTTACACAGGCCAAATAGGACAATTGTCATTTTAACTATGAAAATATTGTAGGCATCAATCAATGTCTTCACACTTGTTATCCACTTTGTGGATTATCTGTGACCCACTGACAGCTTCCATTGGTTTCCTGCTCTCTGGCCTGCAGCATTTCTACTTGGCTACAACTCTTGTTGGTTCTCAGGGAGTACTAACTAATTTAAACATCAGTTAACTATAATTACGAAGATAAATCTACTACGCAGGTAACACACAGTGACCACAGAAAAGGCAGCAATAATATTATCAACTATTGTTTTGGTTAATCCATAACTCTGCTAATAAACACAAATAGTACTCATAGTCCCTTAATAAATATTTCCTTACATATCATGTTTTTCTAAAAATTTAAACATAGTAATCTAAACATACCACGATCCCAATAATTCCACACAAATCCAGTAGGCACATCACTAAATTGAAATAAAAATTTTAAGTTCACACAAAATACCTTTATACAAACCTTAATATTGGCTTTATTCATAATCATACCCACAACAAACAACTTTCAACTGGTCAACAGCTAAGTAAATCATAATTGTACAGTGATATATTGTGACTCAGAATTAAAGAATTCTGATTTCTGATTACTACTTGTTGGATATTAACCACAACTGTTTTAGGCTTCATCAGTGAATTGTCCCTTTTTTCCTCCCCCCATCCCCCCCCCAGCCCCAGAAAATCTTACAGTGCTCTATGAGCACTCCTAATCCCTGGAGTTTATCTTTAATCTCTCCTTTGTGCTTTACGTCTCATTCTGTTAGCTATAAATTCCCCAACTCAGGCTTGGTAATAAAGTCTAACCTTATGGTGACTCTGAATTTTGTATTTGTAGTAAATTACTTGTTTATCTCTTTCCCCTATAACCTTTTCATATTTTGCTATAACACAATGTTCTTTGCTAAAATACAGAAAGATTGTTAATGCTATACTCCTAATATTTAAGAGTTAAGTTGACTCTGAAATATATCTACTCCTGGGCATCAATCATAATTACTGGACTCAGGCTTCAGTAGCTGTAATTCCTAACACCCCAAAAAACTGGGTTCCACTAAAGGATCTCTAGATGGTCTTGGGCAAGCATCAAAGCTACCCTGGCTTCTATGTGAGACAGTCTAGAAATCATAGAGTACAGTCCTGATACAAGATATGATGACTTAAAAGACAGGACCCCATGGAGAAGGAAAGATAAACCATCCTGAGGACTTAGTCTGGGATTTATGGCAAAAGCCCAGCTGGCTTTTAACCTCTTCCCCCTGGAGTCCAGAGAACAAAGCTTTGGAATCTATATTTCTTACTATGTTTATCCAAATAACTGCATATATTAATAAGAAGTGAGCTTAGTTGTTTTTATGTACTAGCAGCAAGGGAAAGAAAAAAGCAATGTAGATGGAATGTTGCCTCTGGACAAATTTCTCAGTACAGCCTTTAGACAGAGTGTCTCCTTGAGTTAATCCCCTCAAAAGAATTACCTCTGCCGAAACACTTTACCTCTGTAAATGATCAATCACACCTATGTGCAATCCTGTACCTCAGGACTGTACCCCCTCAGATTTTCTTTAGTGAGGCTATTCAGTTCTGAATTATTGACCATCAACCCATGGTCCCCGTCTCCTTGCTCCATGAGGAGCTGGCTCTCAGCCACTGAAAGTCTCATACCAAGGGATCCCCCGACACTTTCTTCACACTTTGATATAAGTGAAATGAAATCTAAGTGTTTTGTGCTAAGAAACCAGACACAAAATTCCTCATACTGTATCACCACACCATTGTGATATTCTAGAAAAGTTCAAAGTATAGAAAAAAATAGATGCTGGCATGCAGAGATGGGATTAAATATTCAAAGAGGCAAGAGAAAATATTTTGAAGTAATGGGGCAATTTCACTTCTTGAAAATTATTGTAGTTACACAACTAGAAGTTGTGTATAATTTCTAGAACTGCATTCTAAAATGGATGAATTTGACTCATGAAAATTATTCCGAATAAACTTGACCAAAAGTGAATCTACACTGCTTCTCACTGTTTCTTTTCTTTCTATAGAAGAATAACCTCTGACTTGGTATAACACTTTTGAGTAAGGACTCAGTTTTAATTGATAATGTTCTTAGAATCACTGGAACAGATGCTGCCACTTGCAGTTCTAACTTGCAGTTATCACAGGTTTCCAAATTACTTACTGAAGTTCATCTTCTAGCCGTTAGGAGGAATAATCAACACTGAGCTTCATTTTCACTGTACTTTTACTTCAATAAATTGAAAAAATTATTTCAGGGTTTTTCATTTGCATCAGGCATTGAATTTGATAAAGTAGCTTAAATTAGCAGAAGAATAACACACCTGTGCTTGATTTTCATATCAACCACCTCAAAGACTGAGTCAAGCAAGAATTCACATCCAAAAATCATCTCTCATTTTATCCTGTATATTGGCATAAAGGAAACATACCATCTTAAAAGAAACAAAAATAACAAATTTAAAGCTGGCATTTATGGTTCTTTACTTTATATCTTATTATGTAACAACTTTCAGATAACAAAATATATGTCAGGTTAGCAATGAATATATATCAAAACCAATCCTAATTTTCCTCTATTTTGTTTAACCAGTGATAGGATTCGGTTCTCAGGCATTTAGCAGTGTACCCCAAATACTGTATACTAGGCGATGTGTACTTGAAATTGCACCCAATGAACAGTTTCACAAATTCACAAGTTGCCAGAACCTGTACTAAAAACAATTCAATACATAAGAATGAAGAAAACTGAGCCCTAATGGTAAGGAACGTGAAATTTATCAGGAATACGAGGCATGGACACAACTATGTGTGACATTAGTTTACACTAATATTAGATCACAATAGTCCGATAAATTTTGATAGAGCAACGGAGAAAGCTGCATGAAGGAGTTGGTGTTTGATGTGGAGGGAGACAAATATTGTTCTATGAATGAGGAACAATTTGAAGAGCAAAGTGAGGAATGGGATTAGACAAGTAATGAGTTGAATGTAGATATAATCAAGGGGTAGAAACTGAGGAAAAATTGTGTAGAAGTAGCTGAGATAATTCCAGAAGTGCCCAGGATAAAGAACAGTACTATCAGAGATTACCTACATGGACTGTGCATTAGCAATATTTCCTGGGCAGCTGAAGAAATAAATGAGTAAAATATGAAGTTGAGGAAAGGCTGCCATTTCACAAATGGTGCTGGGAAAACTGTCTGGTCACATGAAAGAAAAAAAAAAGAATGCAGACTTTTTCCTAACACCATGCCCAAAAGTCAAGTCAAAATGTATTAAAGACCGTGGTATTAGACCTGAATTTGTAAATTAGATTGAGGCATACATAGGTAGAAACTTCATGGCATTACCTCTAGAGGCACTTGAATGATTCAGTGTCACTGGTCAAGCAAACAGCAGCAAAGATAACTGCAATACATCAAACTAAGTAGCTTCTGTGCTGCAAGAGAAACAATGACCAGAGTAAAAAGGCAACCCATTGATTAGGAGAATATATTTGCCCACCACTCATATGATAGATGGATCTATACAGCACTGGTAGAACTTTATAAGAGAAAAATATAAACAATCCCATCAAAATATAAGAGCAAGAGATAAACAGAAACATCCTCAGAGATGACATACAGATGGCACAAAGGTATATAAAAAGATGCTCTGCATTATCATCAGGGAAATGCAAATCAAAACAACGAGACATCATCTCACACTTCTGAGACTGGCACACATCACAAAGAAAAAAAATAATGATGTGCTGGGATGTGAGGAGAAAAGAACCCTCATCTGCTACTGGTGGGAATATCAACTGGTCCAGACTTAATGTGAAACAATATGGATTTTTCTAAAAAAAAAAAACTAGAAATTGAGCTTCCATATGATCTAGCAATTCCAGTTGTAGGCATTTATCTCTACTAAGAAAAGACACTTGAACTCCTAGGTTCATTGCAACATTATTCACAATACCCAAAGTCTGAAAACAACTCAAGTGTCCATGAAAAGATGTATGGATATAGAAACTATGGTACATATACACAATAGTGAACCACTTGACTATGAGATAAGATAAAATCGGGCAATTTTATAAAACAAAGCTCCCGGAAGTTTGAGGCCACGGCCACGTGACCTCTTATAGCCTAGTTCTCCCTCTTGGAGAACCCGGCAAGCTACTGAGAGTATCCTACCTTCATGGCAGAGCCTGGCAAGCTCCCTGTGGGCATACTCGATATGCCCAAAACAATAACAATGATAGGTCTCATTCCCCTGACCCTGAAAGAGCCTCCAATGTAGCACCATTGGGAAGGACGAGTAAAGAGACGTCTCAGGGCTAGGATGAATGAAGATGTTACTGGCACCCGCTTAAACAAATCAATGAACAGTGGGATGACAGTGATACAGTGATACAAAAAATGATATTAATTACTTAACAACAAAATACACATTCACATTAAGCTACTTTTAACAATTTTTATAACAAATTTGCAAGCAAACGGTATTCAATATTTTTGTAAACCTCTTTAGCATGTAGTTTATTGGAAGACACTTGGAGTTTTAAATCTGCTTCTGTTCAATCTGTTGTGGAAAGATGTTTTGGTGCAGTATGTGACGAAAATTCAGCTCTACAGATAGGTGGTTGGACAACTTAGGTTATTTAAATAACTTTATAGATAATTGTAGATATTCCATTTTTGATATTCTACCCTAACTCACTGGGCTGGAGCGATAGCACAGCAGGTAGGGCGTTTGCCTTGCACGCAGCCGACCTGGATTTGATCCCTCTGCCCCTCTTCGAGAGTCCGGCAAACTACCAAGAGTATCCTGCCTGCATGGCAAAGCCTAGCAAGATACCCATGACGTAGTCAATATGCCAAAAACAGTAACAACAAGTCTCACAATGGAGACGTTACTGGTGCCCACTCGAGCAAATTGATGAACAATGAGAGGACAGTGCTATAGTGAAGTGCTACCCTAACTCACTAAATGATTATTTCTTAAGGCTCATTGTAACATAAAATCTGAAACCGTATCATTAACATCACTGCTCAGTCCATTTTGTAATTTGAAGAGATCTCTTTTCCACATACGACTTTGTAATGTTATACTATGGATACATTGCAAAAGTGGTTCATCAGCTTGTGCAGATCCTTCAGATGAAGTGACATATTATTGTACATTATTAAAATTAATATTTTCAATGTTGCTACTGATCTCATATCTTACATTAGGTAGTTTTCAAGCCCTCGGTGATGAATGCAAGTTTTGTAAATTTCTAATTTTCACTTGAAAGCTTCTGTTTTACATTTAGCTAAGGCTACTATTGTTAGCTGTTATCCTTAAGATAAAAGTTTCATATCTGTCAGATACCTAAGTATGTAGGTATGAGCATGTTTTCCAGTTCTTTTAGTTAAAAATTATGTTCCCTGATACAAAGTTCTGTTCAGCTCATAATTCAGACAGTTGCTTTCCTTTAGACATTTTCATATTCTAACACTTCTCAAAAACCAGAAGTGTTTTATATGTATTTTTCATTTTTATCATCACAGAATATTTTTGAGTATGCACCCAAATGTCCAGGTTTAAGAGAATTTATTTACTTATTAAGTAAATTAAGTCTTCTTAATCAACTAATTTAATTTATTTATATTTATTCATATTTTATTAGAATATATTGTGACTAAACAGATTTCTAAGTGAAACTGGCTTTTGTGTGACATGGGGTTTTATGCATAAAACTTTCTAAAACTACATTCTTCCTAAGAGTGTCAGCTTTCCTTCACCATTGTCCCAGTGTTCCCCTGCCCCCAACCCTTTTATTCTGAGAGAAAAAGAACACTCATCTGCTACTGGTGGGAGTATCAACTGGTCCAGACTTAATGTGAAACAGAAATGGGTATGGAGAGTGTTCTGTTGAGTCAAGTTAGAAAGAAAGGGGCAGACACAGAATGATCCCCCTGATATGTGAGGTATAAAAAAGCAGTAAGGAAACAGAAAAATGTCCAAAGGCAGTAGCAATTGACAATTGGTCAAAATTTATAAGTGGCTAAGGCCAAGGAGTTTGAAAGCTCCCCGTCTAAGCCAGACCAGGAACTCCTATTTTTCTCTGCCACCTGCCCACTTTTCCAGTTTCCCTGGAAAATAGGCTTGATGGTATAACCTACTTCCATCTAAGAAGTTTAAAAATTTAGTCTTGTGGAGTTGGTTTGGAAGGGATTTTTCTTCCTGAAAATAGAGAACTGTACAAAGAAGAAATAAGATGAAAAAAAAAAAAAACCCGTTGCTATCTCGTCTTTTGTTTCCTGCACTGTGAGTTTTTGTAAGAAAACGTGATGCTTGGGGTTGTTGAGCTCTTTCATTATACTGATGACTCACTGAAGTTGGCAGAAAGAAAGTATCAAAGGAGACTGAGTCCTTTGGGACATCAATGAACTCTGTTAAGGATTGCTGAGAGAATTCTTATAAAGCAAACAAAAGTACTTTCACTGGCTTAAGCCATATTTAGCCAGATTTAGAAAGTATATCATCTTCCTAGGGATATTGTGATAATTAGAGGAGATAATACAATTAAGGTACTTAAAACAGTGTTTGACTCATAGTAGGAACTCAATAACTGTTAATGATGATTATAGGTTTATTGGAAAGATCAAATAAGGTGGTGTTTAGCCAAGTACTCACTTGCATAAAAAAAAAACTGTGAGAAATCTTTCTTGGGGATACATGTTAGGCAGCCTCACAGGACACCTGTGTTCTTACTGCCCTGTTATTCTTTTCCTGGTTGAAATAGAATGGATAACTAGATAGCTCAACTCCTATTATTATAGTAAAAAGGAAATCAATGTTGCTTGATGGCAAAATAGAACTTCTAAAGAATTCACATTATATTTTACTTTAAATCTTCACAAGTCAAAAGATAAGAAGCTTCTAAGACATTCAATATGATTTCTATAATTTCTGTGAGCATGCAACTGTTTCCCTTCCAAAATAGTCATTTTGAGGTGTCAGTAAGTACTAAGTTTATATGCATAGATAGATGCTAACACAGAAAAATCTAGAATCACAATCATTCAGAAATCAGATATACTTATACAAAGGTCTCTCAAGTACACAAAAATAATAAAAGGGGAGAAAGACATAAATGTCAGGTATCCAGATTTATAGTTTATTAGTTTATTAGTTCAAGTGAAATAAAGAGGAGTTAACTGAGCTCAGACTTTAGATGGAGAGCAATGTGGCTATTCCCCCCAAATTACGAATGCAGCTTAAGACTATTGAATCTGATACAATATCTGGAAAAGATTTAGAAATTTTGGTTTACAAACATAGGTGAGTTATTCTGTTCTGACACTGTTTCCCTTTTTTTAATGAATCACTGTGAAATACAGTTATAGATTTACAAACTTTTGCGATTACATTTCAGTCATACAATGATCGAGTACCCAAGTCTCCACAGTGCCCATTCTCCACATCCAGTATTCCCCGTATCCCTCCTGCCACCCCCATCCCATTCCTTCCTCCCATCCCCTGCCTCTGTGGCAGGCACATTCTCTCTTTCTCTCTCTCTTTTTTTGGGTGTTATGATTTACAATACGTATATTAAGTGGCCATTATGTTTGGTCTATAGTCTACTTTCAGCATGGATCTCCGATCCTGAGCGAGCCCTCTAAGCATCCTTTACTTGGTTGTCTCTTCTCTATCTCAGCTGCCCTTTCCCTTAGCATGTAAGGCCAGCTTTCAAGTCGTGAAGGGATCCTCCTGGTCGTTATCTCTACTAACCTTCGGTGTTAGTCTCCCATTTTGTTACTTTATATTCCACATGTGAGTGCAGTCATTGTATGTCTGTCCCTCTCTCTCTCTGACTCATTTCATTCAACATGATACTCTCCATATAGATCCACTTATATGCAAATTTCATGATTTCATCTTTTCTAACAGCTGCATAGTATTCCATTGTGTAGATGTACCAAAGTTTCTTTAACCAGTCATCAATTCTCAGACATTTAGGGTTTTTTTCCAGATTCTGGCTACTGTGGATAGTGCTGCAGTAAACATACAAGTTCAGATGTCATGTCTACTGTTTTGTTTTGTTTTGTTTTGTTTTGTTTGTATCTCTGGTATATATTTCCAGAAGTGGTATTGGTGGGTCAAATGGGAGCTCAATTTCTATTTTTTTGAGAAGTGTCCATATTGTTTTCCAAAAAAGGCTGGACCAGTTGGCATTCCCAGCAGCAGTGAAGGAGAGTCCCCTTCTCCACACATCCACTCCAACACCAGTTACTTTTTTTTCTTTTTGTGTGTGCCAGTCTCTGTGGTGTGAAATAATATCGCATTGTTGTTTTGATCTGCGCCTCCTGATTATTAGTGATAAAGAGCATTTTTGACACTCTCTCCTTATAAAGAAATTGTACTACACATTTTTGCAAAAAAAATATTACTCATTTTACTAAATATCAAAGATATTTAGACTCATAATATTATTCCTTTTCTAGAATACAAATTCCCTTGGCAATCTGTCACCCCTTAACTTAGGAGAGAATTTATAAGGCCAGTGCAATAAAAGCATAGTCTGGCTAGCTTGGACTTTGCCTGATGTGAATATGAAAGTGTTTTTGCCATTTGCTGGCACCAAGACTGTAACATTCTATTTAAAAGATACACAATTTTATATTCTATTTTGGGGGGTTTAATTTACATTTCTCTCCTGTTACAAGCTCATGAAAAGAACTTTTACTCTAAGAATGTGCCTACTCAGGAAATCCTGGAATGTGAGTCTTTAAGATCTCAGGTGAATTGGAATAAGTTTAGTCACTGTGTCCCCAAGTGAAAACGAGTGAGGCTGGACAGTCAGAAGCTACACTTACAAGAATATTTTTGCATTGCTGATTCTTCATGGTTACTCTTGTAGGAATCACTGTATCACTGTACCACTGTCATCTCGTTGTTCGTCGATTTACTCAAGCGGGCGCCAGTAATGTCTCTATTCGCCCCAGCCCTGTGATCTTAGCAGCCTCTCCTTACTCATCTTTTCCAATGATTGGATGCTCTTTCAGCGTCAGGGGAATGATACCTGTTATAGTTACCATTTTTGGCATATCGAATATGCCACAGGGAGCTTGCAAGGAGAAAAGAATCTATTTTTCAACTAGTTTGATCAAAGTCAACACTAAATAAAAATTGAACACGGATAGTTGCCCAAAATAAGAACTCATGAGACTGTGACCAATGCTAGAACCAACAACCAAGGGATAAAAGAGAAAAGCACTTAATTTCCTGTGCCAGGCCACGGGTTCAAGCATAACCACAGAAAAGCCACAGGGAAGCAGCCACCAGTAGGAACAAAGAATTTGGAGTTATATTAACTCAGTTTTAAAATCCAATTCTACCATTTACAAGGTCCGAGCACCTACCTGATTTGAACTTCAGTTATTTCCACTATGAAATGCAAACTATTTACAGGCTTGCCAAAACAACTCAGCAGATACATACTTAAGTAAGTCATTAATATTCACTTATCACACTGCTCTGGAATTATTGGTATATTATCCATTAGGAGTTGGGAAGCTCAGGGGCTGCAGACAGAAGGGGCATTGGAAGGCCTGAGATGGCCCCCCTTGGGTGGACAGCTGCCACATGGATGGATTTGGCATGTGCAGGAACACAACCTCCAAATGCCATGGACAGTGCATTGCTTCGAGATCCAGTTGAGCTGCTTCCAGAAACACTTTTGTTGGAGTCTCTTAGTCTCACACCCCACTGTGCTCAGAACATACTACCGACTCTGTGCTCAGGGATCACTCTTGGTGGGCCTTGGGAGACCCGGTGGGGTGCCAGGATCCAACCTGGACCAGCTGTATGCAAAGCAAGTGCCCTCCCCTTGGTATTGTCTGCCAAGACCTCACGTTGAATATTTTGAATCAAGTGTTATTTCACTGTGGCTTGTTTTTATACTTTGGCTATTATTATTAGTACTAGTAGTATTATTATTGGGTTATTATTATAGCACAGTGGGTAGGACATATGCCTTACATGCTGCTGACCAGGCAGGCCCCAATTTCATTCCTCCGCCCCCCTGTCAGAAAGCCCAGCAAACTACCGAGAGTATCTTGCCCGCACGGCAAAAACTGGCAAACTCCCCGTGGTGTATTCGATATGCCAATAACAGTAACAACAAGTCTCACAATGGAGACGTTACTGGGCCCGCTCGAGGAAATCGATGAACAACGCGGGAGACAGTGCTACAGTGCAGTGCTATCCATTACTGTTATTATTTTACTAAAAGAATACTGGTAGGGACTGACTACGTTCAGTTTAGAAAAATGATGCAAGTGGCTGGAAGTTCGTGATGACTCATCTTTATTTATTTATTTATTTAGCTTTTTGGGTCACACGCAGCGATACTCAGGGGCTACTCCCGGTTTTGCACTCAGGAATTACTCTTGGTGGTGCTCAGGGGACCATATGGGATGCTGGGACATAGACTGGGAATCAAACCCAGGTCTGCCGTGTGTAAGGCAAATGCCCTATCGGCTGTACTATCACTCAGCCCAATGACTAATCTTTAAATACATGCAGAGCTACCACACTAACAAAAAATCCACCTTTCATATAGTAATTATTAAAATAAAAAAAATACCAAGTCTTTGTATTTTCTCATGAATTTGTACATATATGATGTATGTATGTGTGTATATAAATGTATATGTACATATACATACAATACACACATATACACATATATACCTATATACGTTCATACATATATACATATGTACATATATATGTGTATATATATACACACACACATATATATGTACATATGTATATATGTATGAACGTATATAGGTATATATGTGTATATGTGTGTATTGTATGTATATATACTGTATGTATATGTATATACATATATATACATATATGTATGTATATATATTGTATGTATATGTATATATACATACACATACACACATATATAATTGTGTGTGTATGTATATATATGTGAACTCTAGGAACTAAACCAAAAGCAAAGCTTGGAGATAGCTCAATGAGCTGAAGTCCACCCTTTGCACATATGGGGTTAGGTTCAAATTCCAAGCACTGAACTAAAAGTAACACTCCCCTTCCCTGCCTTAAACCTGAGCACTGCCAGGTGTGGCCCCCAAACAAAAAAAAGAAAATGCAAAAATCAAAAGCAAAATAAAAATAAAGGAAAAAACCTAAAGTATTATGAAGACTTTTTATAATAAAATAAAATTATTTTCTATACAAAGAACTATCATGATGTCCAGAGTTTTCCAATTTTGATGTAGTGACATAGAGCTGGGCCTTCATCTGGAATATTAAAAGAATATTAAAAAAAACAGAAAACCACAAAAACTTTAAGCATCATCTAACAGGAAATTTAGATGAATAGTCAACAGCATAGGAAGTCTTTCATGGTTAAAATATTGACCCCCATTATTGAATAGTTTTGTAACCCAAAACACTTAACTTCTCTGTGTCTCAGTTATCAACCCATTACACTGAAATCAATACTTGTGTGTATCTCAGATATACATAGAAAATAATCAGTAAGTTCATGCAACTGAAGGAGATTTTAGGGTTACCAGTATATATTAATATATATTAAACACTCAACTAACATCCTTGGGAAAAGAAAACTGGTGAAACTTTGAAATATTTGAAAATGTAAAAATAATCACTTTTCTTTACCTTTGAAAGTTACTTTAGCAAACATATTAGAAGATACAAGTGGAATGAACATTTAATTGCATTCCATGGCCCTGTTCTTCATAACTCTTGGTTAAGAGAGGGAGAGAGAGAGAGAGAGAGAGAGAGAGAGAGAGAGAGAGAGGAATAAAGTATACTGAATGTCTTCAACCCACAAAGTATTGTCTGTCTTATGTACTATGTCACAACTTCCCAAAGATAGTCACCTATGATGTATAGTAGCACACAGTACTTAATGGATCAAGAGATTTGATATGGGCTTTTAGTAATAAATCCGTGGTCCAAGAAGGGGGAATTTTCTTACAACCTTTTCTCCCCAAAGAGCTATTAATAAAAAATAACTCAGAAGATATATTTCTACTAAACCAAGATTCCTGGGAAGTAAACCCTTACTTGAATCATGCTGAGCCCTTTATCCTCACTGAAAAAAAAAAGTCTGAAATGATTGATGAATCCTGCCAGAAGACTGTCACACATTTTGCCTTGCACCATTATGTACATTTCATCCATAGTAAACTTTAATGTGGATATCTTTCAAGCTCTACCTGGAAATGGGCAAGTGTAAAGGAGTTCTTTCAATTTAATAGCCGTGCAATTTGAGTCCCCATTCTGTTATCAACCATGAGGTCACTTAGTGGGAAGGGTAAGGACCTCTTCTTCTATTCACATCTGATCTATCCACCTAAACCCAGCTAAAAAGAACTTATAAACTTGGGCTCCCGAGTACAAAGTCTAGAAAGCTGGTGTCAACACATGTTTCCCCTGATTGATGGTTAATTTGGAAGCAGAGCCCTACATAAAAAGGAGGATGTTCAAAGGAAAATTTGAACTCAACTGAACCAAAGTCATAGCTAGTAATTATTTCAAAGCTTGCGCTGAATGTAATTTGACAAGTGAGGTTTAATATATCAAATGGCAGCTAGCAATGAGATTCTGTTCTGTATCTGGAGAGGGACTTTTGAGTTTGTCAAATAATTCATCCAAATGAAAGGATTTTAATTAAGAAGAAAAAATGATGCTACAGGTAGTGTGAAATTGAAGTTCTGAGGTTTCAATGTTTCAACAAGCCATAACGAGAGTTCTCCAGTATTTTGAACAATTTATTTTAAAATATAAACTTTCTTCTTCAGAGAAATAGTAATGTACATACACTTAAATTTTACTCAAAATATCTATCTATAAACTCAAATCGTGTACGTGGCAGTTAGTGAGAAGTCAATAAGATAATAAAAACCAGAAGTAATATTTCCCTGTTTCCTTTCCCTAGTTAACTTTGAGTAATTTTTAAGAAGCAAATACTGCTCTCCCTACCACAGAAACTGCCGATCTTGCTCAGGATACTGTGACAGGTAGGTAATTCACTTGCTCAATTTGGGGAGTTGGAGGGAGGGAGGTTTCTAATTCTAGAGAGCCCAGAAACAAATATAATACTAATAATCTATGTCTCCAAAAGCAAGTCACTTACCAGTGGTGGTTTTTCTTTTCCCCCAAATTTCAATGTACAATTTTCCCTCTAGAGAAAAGAACATTTCTCCCTAGCCAGATGGGACACCTTAGAGCATCCAACAAGAAATTATTTGTCCCTTTAAAAACCTGAGAAAGAACTTAGTGAGAAAGAACTTTATTCACAAGTACTAGACCTAGAATAATTTAGGACAAAGCTGTGTGCTGTATTTTGCCATATTTAAAAAAATCACTACTGTATCACAAACCATATTGCCCATAAGTAGAGAGAGAGTAAGAGGGAAACTGTCTGCCATAGAGGCAGGGAAGGGGTGGGATGGGGAGAGGGGGTTGAGAGGTGACTGGGGACTTTGGTGGTAGAACGTATATGCTGGTGGAGGGATGGGTGTTCGATCATTGTGTGACTGAAACTCAAATATGAAAGCTTTATAAGTGTAGCTCACAGTGATTCAATAAAAAAAAGACCAAAAAATCACTTAAAGAAACCAACTTAATAATTTGTCCAGGGTTAAAAGTACCCTCTTTGTGTGTCTCAACTACTCTATTTGCACCTAGTACTTAACCAAAAGAAGCTTATCTTTTCTCCTCTCCTAGGAAAATAATCCTTAAGAGCAATAAAAAGCCCATCCTGGAATTCAGGAGAGGTTGGGGCCTTTGGGGAGTAGTGAAGCAACTGTGGAAATCAGAAATGTCACTGAGAGATGTCATTTGTTCTGCCCCTGCTCAGTAATCTCAACTGTTAAAGGGGCAAGGCATGCTTTGGCCCATGATAAAATGTGAAACAAAATTGTCCATTTATAAATAAATGATCTGACTCTAATTGGCTTTTCTAAGTCCTCTATTGGTAGTAGCTTTCTTGTTAAAAACCTACAATGTTTGACACTAGTGAATTAGGAGCCTCAGAGGAGAAATTGCAAGTCTATTTAAAAAGTCTTTATTTAGTAACAGAACTTTAAAACTTTTTACTCGGTACCCCTGAGCTGATACAGATAGTCATCAGCAAAAAATTTTGAGCACAGATAAAAATAAGAATCACAATACCTCAAGGGGAAAAATAGACTTTCAAAAGGTACACATCTTTGGAAAAATGATGACAAGGCCTAGGACTGGTATAGGAAATATAGAAATGAAGCTGGACTCTCTGGCAAAGCAAATACTGAAAAGGAAACAAAGCAATATTTAAAGATCTATATTGATGGAGATATTTGAAAAGGACATAAGTAACAACTAAAAGCAACTAAAAGCAACAGAAAGAATTTCTAATGACTAATGCTGGAAAACAATGTCCTTTAGACTCAACATTAAAAAATAGCATGGATTGCAATACAGAGTATGAAATAAACAATCGCAAATTCATATTAATATTAAGGTTTATTCAAATAAATACATGGATATTTCCTTTATTGTTTAGAATAATTTCATTTAAATTATGGACTGGAGAGATAGAACAGCGGGTCGGATGTTTGCCTTGCACACAGCTGACCCAGTTTCAATTCCTCCGCCCCTCTTGGAGAGCCCAGCAGGTTACCGAGAGTATCTCGCTCGCACAACAAAGCCTGGCAAGCTATTCGTGACGTTTTCAATATGCCAAAAACAGTAACAAGCCTCACAAATGGAGACCTTACTAGTTCCTGATCGAGCAAATCGATGAACAATGGAAGGACAGTGACAGTAAATTATATAATTTAATATATAATTTTTATATATAAATATATATAAGGCCCTCCCGTTGATCATCGATTTGCTCGAGTGGGCCCAGTAACGTCTTCATTGAAGACTTTGTTGTTACTGTGTCTGGCATATCGAATACATCACCAGGAGCTTGCCAGGCTCTGCCATGCGGGCAAGATACTCTCGGTAGCTTGCCGGGCTCTCCGAGAGGGGGGGAGGAATCGAACTCGGGTCGGCCATGTTGGCTGCGTGCAAGGCAAACGCCTTACCACTGTGCTATCATAATATATAATGCCTGTTATCAAGAAGGTAGATTATAAAGACCAATTCATGAACTGCTAGTTATAAAAAATTACTTCCAATTAGTGCATCAAAGGAAGGACAAGGAAGATAATTTTATTGTGGAGACACAACAAGGTGATGAAGTCAAGAGAAACAGTAAAAAGTCATATTAATAATATGTATCCTTGATTTGATGAAAATTGTCATGGTATCTGTGATATTTGTTCCTCCAATATCATGATAAAATATAAAAACACAAGACAATTTTCAGTAGTGAGACAGTCGTACAAAATATTAGACCAGTGTGCCTCAAAATGACTAAGTCATTTAAAATAAGGAAAGTATTACAGCTATTAGGATCCTGAAGTGTCATAAAAAGGAAGTGTATGGCCACAGAATCAGTATAGAGGGTAAGGTGCCTGCTTTTTATGTGACAGATTCTCATTTGATCTCTGGAATCAAGTGGCCCCCTGATCTCCACTGGGAGTGACCACCAAACACCACTGATTATGGCCCCAAACACAAACACCTATACTTCAAAGAAATAATTTTAAAACAACTGTTACAAGAAATTTTAGAAAGAAAAGTGACATTAGGCTAAACTAAGGAAATAAAATAAAGAATAAATCTTTATTTATAATAATATGCCAATATTGGTTTATTAATTTTGAAAAATATACCATATTAAAGTATTAATAATAGTACTACTGGTACTATAGTGTTCTGAAATACTTTCTCTTATACCCTCATGTTTTTTTCTGTAAATCTAAAACTCTTTCTAAAAATACGTAACTAAGTATGCAAAAATGCGAGGATGGTTTAATATATTCTGATCAATCAACCTAATACACCATTTCAATACATAGAAAAATAAAAATAATAGTATGATCATATCAAAAGATGCATATAAAGTGTTTGATAAGATTAGACATCAATTCATGATAAAAATGCTAAACAAAATGTGGATTGAAGGAACTTTCCTCAATACACTTAAAGTCTTCTACTATAAGCCTGCAGCAAACATCATACTCAGTGGTGAAAAACAGAAAGCCTTCCCTCTTAAAATTAGTCGCAAAACAAAGTTGCTCATACTTACCACTGTCACTGTCACTGTCACTGTCCTCCCGTTGTTCATCGATTTGCTCGAGCAGGCCCAGTAACGTCTCCGCTGGAGACTTTGTTGTTACTGTGTTTGGCATATCGAATACTCTCAGTAGCTTGCCGGGCTCTCCGAGAGGGGCGGAGGAATCGAACTCGGGTCAGCCATGTTGGCTGCATGCAAGGCATACTTACCACTACTATTCAATATGTACTAGAAATCCTTGCCATAGCAATTGCACAAAAATAGATATTAAGGACATCCAGATCTGAAAAGAAGTCAAATTCTCACAACATATAGATGATATGGTACTATATTTAGAAAATCCTAAAGATTCCATGGGGCTGGAGTGATAGCAGAGAGGTAGGGTGTTTGCCTTGCACACAGCCAACATGGCCGACTCAAGTTCGATTCCTCTGCCCCTCTCGGAGAGCCCAGCAAGCTACCAAGAGTATCTAGCCCGCAAGGCAGAGCCTGGTAAGCTACCCGTGACGTATTCAATATGCCAAACACAGTAAAAACAAGTCTCACGATGGAGACGTTACTGGGCCCGCTCGAGCAAATCGATGAACAACGGGAGGACTGTGACTGACCGTGAAAGATTCCACAAAAGAAAAAAAAATAACTTCTAGAAACTAGAAACTATTGTCTTGCACAGTGAAGTGGCAGGTTACAAAATCAGTACACAGAAATCTATGTTTTTATATGCAAGTAATGTAATGGAAGAGAAAAATCTTTAGAATAAACAATGTCTTTCACAATTATGCAATAATTTGAAAATCAAGCAGTTGCGAATCAACTTAACCACAGAGGTGAAAGATTTATATAAAGAAAACTATAAAACACTTCTAAAAGAAATAAAAGAGGACAAAAGGAAATGAACTCACAGCCCAATTTCTATATAAATTCCATGTAAATCCATAGGAAGTTTTAATATTATCAAAAGACAATCTTGGCAAAGCATTATACAGGTTCAATGCAATCCCTATAAAAATGTCCATGATACTTTCTAAAATCATAGATAAAGTGTTTTTAAACTTTATATGGAATAATAAACCTCCCTGAATAGCCAAAAGTATTTTACAAAGCTATAATAATCAAAATTATATAGTAGTGGTATGAAAACAAACATATTAATAAGTGAAATAAAATATGCATGTGATACATTTATTCATGATAAGGAAACAAAGAGCATGAAGTGAGGAAAGAATAGGTTTTTTTTTTGAATGACTGACATTGGAAAAAATGTATAAAATACTAAAAATCTTTTAAGTAGAAAATAAAATAAGAAAACAAAAAAGGCAACCCACCAAATGGAAGAAAATATTTTCAAATAATATATCTTATAAAGACTTATTGTCTAAAATTTATTCAGAACCATATAATTCAACAATAAACAGCAATCTTATTTCAAAGTAGGTATAAGATATAATTAGGAATTTTTCCAGCGAAAAAACATATACATGATCAAGACATCAAGAGATGTATAACATCTCTAAGATTCAGGCAAATGCATATCAAAACTATAGTAAAACATTAAAATGTCAAGTCAAAAAGATAAATATCAATGGCTGTTAAAAGGGGGAAAATTTTGTGCACTTTCATAGAAAAGCTGTCATATCCTTTAGAGAAAAAAGTATTATTTTCCCTAAAATATTAAAATCAGAAATATTATCTAGCTAATTAGTTTCTCTTCTAGGTACTTACATGAAGCAAACAAAAAAAAAAGCTTTTAAAAAATATATGCACCCTGATATTCATTGTAGCATTATTCAAAGAAGTCAAAGAAAGCTATATTGTGTATCAACAAATAAATGCATAAAGAGCTTGTGGTTTATATATAATAAAATATTATCCAGCCATAGAAAAGACTAAAATCTTGCAATAGCTAACATCACAGATGGTCCTTGTCAACATTATGTTGATTGAAGTAAGTTGTAAGATAACATTGGTTTGTTCTTCCTGTATTGCTTCAAGTAGTTTAGGTTTATTGGGTTGCTCCCACCACAGTGTTCCCATTCCTCTGTGTTTATTTGTAACTTTTTTCTTTGTGCTCTGTTAATTTGTAAATATTGTTTTTCTGTTCTCCTTAAGTCTTTTGCAATAGAGCAATATCCTTTTTGTATGGACATAAGAAGACAGTTAATGCTATCCTTTTGTAATGTGGAAGTTTATTGAGTCTCAGTGACATTTTCCTCCGGGGCATCTACTCTATTGAGCTAAGCCTCAGCTGCCCTTACTCCCTAAAAGCAGAGTCCAAAAGCAGGGTCCCAACAAGGGACTGGATGGAACAAGGGCAAGCGGTAAGCTATGTGCTACCCTGGCATGGAGATGGGCCTGGCCAAAGTGTCATAATGCTTAACTATAAGTTAAGAGCTTGGTCATGGACAAACGCTGTCATGATCCAAAAAGTAATAACTATATTTGGACCCTGATAGGGTTAGGAATGATTAATATGTCCTGAGCACTGTACTCTGAGTCTGTGGCAAAATGTTCCCAGGAAAGCTGCCCTACAAGCCTCAATGCATCTCTTACTTTGTCCATACAAAAATAACTAATATTAAAATGTTGGTTGAGTTATTGGGCTGAAGAAAGGAGAAAAACACCTTAAGAGGTATTTTGCCCCTGGGCAATCAGGAAAGGCTTTGGAAAACCCATAGGTGATGTTTCCTCCCTTGAGCCAGGCAGTCAGAAAGGGCTTTCTTACGTTGATTTGGCTACCTGATTGGGTGCAGTGTCAGCCCAGAGTGCTGGGAGTTGGAAAGACAAGAGAGTTGGAGAGATAAGAGAGAGAGCAGGGCGGCAAGATGGACTTTGAAGAGACTAGCAAGGGGGACAGAGAGAGAAGAATGTAGAATAATACAGGAGCAGGCACATGGAGAGAGAGAGCCCAGGTTGCGAGATGGAGCAGAGAGAAGAGTGGGAGAGACAGCAGGAGACAGGAATGAGGGGCAGTGTGAGACTAGAATGGGAGGCTCAGAGAGAATGGGGCAGGCCTGTGGGGAGAATGGAATAAACGGCATCTGATCGACCAACTGGCTTGGCCCTTGCTTCCTCCACCGTCTGCCCCATGGCCCAGGCTGCCCCAGCTGAAGGATATTATACAGTAAGTCATTTAGTAAAAGGCAAAAAGAATGTCACATGCAGAAACAAAAAACCAAAACATCAATCCATGCTCATTGATACAGATGAGTATCAGATACAAAGGCAGAGGGGTAAAATGAGTGAAGGTGGGGTTTAGGTATCATCTTTCATTTATAAGATAAATAAGTTATAGGGTTGTAATATACAACATGGTAGATATTGTTAGTAGTACTAATAGCATCTTTGAAGGTTACTAGGAGAAAAAAACTTAAAAGTCTCATTAGAGAAAAAATATTTTTGTAACTATGGGCTGGAGTGATAGATAGCACAGTGGGTAGGGTATTTGCCTTGCAAGCAGCCAACATGGCCGACCCAAGTTCGATCCTCCACCCCTCTCGAAGAGCCCGGCAAGCTACCGAGAGTATCTCGCCTGCACGGAAAAGCCTGGCAAGCTCCCCGTGACGTATTCGATATGCCAAACACAGTAACAATTGTCACAATGGAGACTTTACTGGGCCTGCTCGAGCAAATCGATGAACAACAGGAGGACAGTGACAGTGATGGCTATGAAAATGCATATTAAATAAACTTGTGATTATTTGCAATACACACATCAAATCTCTTATATATATACCTGTAACTAATATGATGTCATGTCAGTTATACTACAATAAGTAAACAATAGCTGATCATTCAACCTACCTTCTTCACCTTGGGCTAGAAAGCACCAAGGGGTGCTTGACCAAGAATGTCTTTCCTCTTCTGTAGATAGTAATTGCATCTCAAACTACAAATTTCTACTACTGACTAAAGCTATTTACTATTTAGCTACTCAACATGCATACTCATGCAATAAATATTTATTGACCACTTTGCATTCCAGGAACACTCTATGCACTAAAGACTTGCTGAAATTGTGATAAGCAATCTTTTAAGGTTCTCTTATTTGCAGTTTGGAACAGGTGGAGTGAGCAACTAATAAGTCAGCTCTACTCTACTCACCTCTACCAGTGACAACCCCAAATCTTTTAAAATGTACAATCCACATACTTTCTAGTTTTCTTGATTTCATGTCCTTCTTCAACCCCAGGCAGCTGTGCATGTCCAATGATGTTTCTCCTTGGATTTAATGTATGAGATATTTTGGTCGCTCTTTCTTTGTAGATAAGTTGAGGACAGAAAATTTCTTCTCACAGAAGACTTAAGCAAGAGGGCATGCTGAATTTATAATTTAGTTTTGGTGGTTAGATGATCAAAACTGCCAGGAAATGCCAGCACTGCCTAAAGATAAACATCTTTAAACCAGAGATCATTTTATTATGTCCCCAGTACCCACTTTAATGTTTAGGAAGTGTGAAGGTACTTGGACAAGCTCCTCTGTTGATATAAGTATCCATCTAGGTATTTCATCTTTCTCCAGAGAAACACCAGCTTCTATTCTACCTCAGCATTAAAGTAAATATTGCTTAGCTGACACTCTAGAGAAATCTGACTCCTTTCTTCTTGTTAAATTGAAAGAGTGAAGAAATGATATAAATTAGAGAGAAAACTCTCAAGCTATGAAATAAATACTTCGGTGATTTTTTCTTTAAAATATTGTGACATGACATATCTATCCAGGACAGGAGTTATTTTCCCTATGATTGCCAGTAATCCAATTATTTCAGTGTGTTTTACAGAAGTAAGCACCTAACAAGAAGAAATGTGGTGACACATTTAGAAAAATATTACCCTGCGATGCTTTAATCAATTAGAGCACTGATGGCTGGTGTAGTTGGCAGGGTCCTTGCACCTCTGACCCACTGATCCCTGTAATACCCGATGCTATTTTATTTAGGAATCTGATTTGGATGTCAGTAATTAAAATGCATGGAACTTGGTTAAATATTAACCTCAGGTCTCCTTTTTTTGAATCCCAAAACTCTTGCAAAAAGCTCTCCACTGCGAGCACTCAGCCAAAGAGAAGGACAACATGGAGGGCGGGATCCACAGATCCCAAAGGAAAAAAAAAACAGGTTCCAAAAAGAGCCGAGATCATCGGGAAGTCGCAGATGGGGTAGGTACCGCATCCCGCCTCCCCCAGATGGAACCCCGGTGACCAGAAGCCTCTACAAGCACAGCTCGAGTATGCGGGAACTAGGACTTTTCCTCAAATCTGCCAGGACTACACCTCCCAGGTAACCTCTGATTCCAGAAGTCACGCCCACAGCCCGCCCCCCAGCGCCATCTTTACAGCATTCAGCCAAAGAGAAGGACTACGTGGAGGGTGGGATCCACAGATCCCGAAGGAAAAAAAAAAAACAGGTTCCAAAAAGAGCCGAGATCATCGGGAAGTCCCAGATGGGGTAGGTACCGCATCCTGCCTTCCCCAGATGGAACCCCGGTGACCAGAAGCCTCTACAAGCACAGCTCGAGTATGCGGGAACTAGGACTTTTCCTCAAAACCGCGCGGCCACTTACGCAGCCGTGTGACATCTCTCTATATACAAAGTGATCCATGGGAAGTAAAGTACCCAACCTTTCTCCCTGAAAATCAGAGTTAAGTTTGGAGCATGGCCACAGCCCCAGAAACACAAGGACTTAATGCATAACCCAGCAGCTTGGAGCAGAAAAGTGAACAGACTATGCGTTAATCCAGGCCATCAGGTCTGTCCGGAGGGGAAAGGGTGTTGCCCCAGTCGCCTTCTCCTCTCTGGAAAGAAAGATGGTGGCCGCATGGGAGCCTTGTGGACAGCAGGTATGAGCCGGGGGAGTGGGGGCGACGAAAACCTCATGGGAAGGGGGGCGTTTCGGTCCGCCCTTCACGCCCTACCGAGGCCACCAGTTGCCCCCCAGGAGCGGCTCTCCAGCACGGCCACAGCCCCAGAAGCGCAAGGACTTAATGCAGAACCCAGCAGCTTGGAGCAGAAAAGTGAAAGGACTATGCATTAATCCAGGCCATCATGTCTGCCTGGAGGGGAAAGGGTGTTGGTCCCTTCCGCCCTCCTCCCTCTGGAAAGAAAGATGGCGGCCACATGGGAGCCTTGTGGACAGCAGGTATGAGCCGGGGGTGTGGGGGCGACTAAAACCTCATGGGAAGGGGGGCGTCCCGGTCCGTCCTTCACGCCTTACCGAGGTCACCAGTTGCCCCCCCGCGAGCGGCTCTCCAGCACCGCCACGGCCCCAGAAGCACAAGGACTTAATGCAGAACCCGGCAGCTTGGAGCAGAAAAGTGAACGGACTATGCGTTAATCCAGGCCATCGGGTCTGTCTGGAGGGGAAAGGGTGTTGCCCCAGTCGTCTTCTCCTCTCTGGAAAGAAAGATGGTGGCCGCATGGGAGCCTTGTGGACAGCAGGTATGAGCCGGGGGAGTGGGGGCGACAAAAACCTCATGGGAAGGGGGGCGTTTCGGTCCGCCCTTCACGCCCTACCGAGGTCACCAGTTGCCCCCCACGAGCGGCTCTCCAGCACGGCCACGACTCCAGAGCACAGAAACCAATTTCTTAACTATCTGACTTTCAGTAGAAATACTTCCAAGGTCAATAAGTAAAATAGCAGAAATCCAAAACCAACATTTAATTCTTGAACCCAGCTGTAGAAAGCAAATCACTTCACAATGCTTTTTCAGCATGTCTGATTTGGTGGGGGGGTAAACTCTAAATAATAGTGGTGACTCTTTTATTGAAACAATGAATCTAATCAAAGCAGATAGAGTGTTAACTAGAATTCATCTGCCCCACAGGGAATGGGAGGGGTGGGGGGTGGGGTTTTATTGGGGTTCTTCATGGTAAAAAATAAGTATTGGTAAAGGGAAATGTGTTTGATATTTGCATGACTGAGACCTAAACCTGAAAGCTTTGTAACCTTTCCCACGGTGATTCAATAAAGAAATAAATAAAAATAAAATAAAAAGCTCTCCACTGCAACAAAATGTCAATGACTATTTGAGATATTTAGATATGTGTAAGTCTTCTATAGAAAAAAAGGTTGTCTATGTTATGTTCCCTTTTACTTAATACTCAATTATTTTGTTTTTGGTGAACCACAGCCAGTGGTGCTCAAGACTTACTCCTGGCTCATGGAACCATATAGAACATCTGGGATAGAACACAGGTCAGCAGAATGCAAGGCAAGTTGTCTTACCTGGTATAGTATCTCTTCAGACCCTCTACACTCCATTTTAGAGAAGGTGGAATAAAACTTCAGATAAGAATATCCAAATAATAACTCTGTAATGAGCACCCAAAAACTTCACTATCTCTCTATTTTAAAAAAATGGACCCTGTAAAGAAAATTAATAAGCAACATATGTCATATCTAACTGGCATGTTTTGCAGATGATATATTTGAAGTCTGTGAAACTGAAGATAGAATTTAAGGTAAAATCATCAAAATTATGAAGAAATAAAAGAGTAAAAGAAGACAGAAATATATATCCTAAAGTGGTCACCTCACGGGGTTGGCATTTTTTTCTAATTTTGTCACTTTCAAACCATCAAGTTTTATACTGTGAGAAAAGAAGAAGTTAAAAGATAGTTTTAAAAAGCCGAAGAGACAGACAATAAGTAAAATTTAAGTGATCCTAGTTCCATGTATTCATTCTTTTTATCTTTCAAGGCATCAGAGGAATTCTATCTGCCTCCCCCTCCTCTCCTTCATACGGCTGGGTAAGTGGAAACCTGTCACAAGCCTGATAACCCTCCAGATGATCTCTAACTCTTCTCTGTGTTCCACCAGGGGTCTCACATTGAAAATAAAGCTGTGACTTTCCTTTCTGTTTGCCACCAGATTGCTGAGGCTTGGCTTTGCTTTACTTTTCCCGAGGCACTTATTGCATGAGTGATATCCATGATAGAGCCTATAAATTTATACGACAAATCGAGGAAATGTTTCCTCACAAAGCTTTAAGAGGCAATATTAATTAAATACATCTTTTCGCGTGGGATCATATAATATCTATGGCTAAAGTAATTAAGAATGAAGACATAAACTCATTAGATGTGTACTGTAAAGATGAAAATGCTCAAAAATTATTGATTGTCCATATATTACCACCTCCAGCCAGAGAAAATGCAATCCACTGAGACATAATGTGGCAGTGGTTTGAAGGAGAAGAGAAAATGTCCTATGCGGAAATAGATTAACCGACCTGCCCAGGAAGTCCTCTAATTTCACAAAACCAGTTTGCTTCTTAAACCAAGTAAATATGGGTAACTTTTCATCTTCTCATTCAGTTTTCACAAATCTTTGAAAACACTTTTCTATCATCTTTTTTGTTATCAAAGCACTGACATTTTAGACAGATCCACAATGTCCACTTACCAAATTCATCCTAGGATGATCCACTTTAGATCTGTCTTTCAGAAATCAGAGCAGTACAGGACAGGGTCTGTTGTAAGACATTCAAGAGAGAAGATTTCCAGTCTTGTTTATTTTCTTATAACATCTGAGCAATAAAAACATCCTTTTTAGATAATACCTCTAAGTTTTTATCTCTGATTGTACAAGACAGGATGGTTTCAACTTCACTGTCCTTAAGCAAGAGACTTAAACATTCCCCCCCACCACAATCCCATTTCACCCAAGAAATGGAACACACAAGCACACTGCCAGAAATACCACGGATACATTATATAATTTTGAATTATTTTGTCGTTGTTGTATGTTCATAAGGCTTTGACTCTGTGCCAGATTTTTTTTGGTGACATTAAGTTATAAGGCCCCAATGTCCCACGACTTCAGAAGTTAGGCCCTACAGGTTCAAATTTTGGAGTAATGAAAGTAAGGTTCTTGAGACCCTCATCTATTAATTTTTATCCTATTTTCACACAATGAGAGCATATTATATTTTATTTTAAAAAATAATAGCTTTGGATTATGTTTTTCAAGTCTGCACAGAATCCAAATAATAAAAGTTTTAGACACCATACCAGGAAAATGCTCGAAAGGTCTACACTTTTCATTATAGACCTTGTAAACACATTTAACTTTTGAACCCCCATGAAATGTATTACTTGACTAAATATAGGCAAAATGAAGAGAGAGGGATGTAAGGCGGGGTGGAGAAGGAAAGGAAAGTACAGAAGGAGAGGGAAAGGAAGGAATGGGGAAGGAAAGTGCTAGGTCTGAGACCTCAGTGGGCACAGACAGAGCAACAGAGACAAGTAAAGTGAAGAAATTTATTGACTTGCACCCCAGCAAGGCTGGAGTAAAGCCAGCCCCTGAGAGGGGTTAAACTGGAAAAGTAACAAAGACCATTGGGAGTTATATGCCTGATAAGCACAGGATATAGGGGGGGCTTCCAGGCTTGAGATGGGTCATAAGCCCTGTCCTTTGTGCCTGAGGGAATAGGGTAATCTTCTATTCTGGGAATGTCCCTATTTCATCAGCCAGCACCTTTTGGTTCCAAGCAAACCCTACAGAAAGGAGTTTATTACACATTAAATTATAAATTTAAGGCTAGTTTTAATTCAAACTTCGACTTCCAAACTAAAAAGAAAATGAAAAATGTTGAACAGGGGCCATAGTGATAGTACAGCAGGTAGGGCATTTGCCTTGCACAAGGTAGACCTGGGATCTTTGTCTTGGTGAGATTCAGCTGCAGTCCAACCTTTCCAGACTCATGGTTGAAGTCACCCAGCATTTATGCTGCTTGGCTAATGTGTGGTGTTATTAGAACGATGTCATCAATGAAGCGGGAATAGTGTAGTTTATGGTCGTCTATCTTCACTCCCATTCCTTCCTATTCCAGTCATCACATGACATTCTCCAGGGTGGCACTAAAGAGTTTCGGACAAATGGTATCATCCTGCCGAACCCCTCTAGACATCAAAGATCACTTCCTTATAGAATGTTGAGATCCTGGTAGTGAATTCGTAATACAACTAATGGAGGATCCTGATGTATTGAGTTTGAACACCTTGTTTGGCTAGGGCTTCGATGATCACTTCAGTCTCAACAGAATCAAGGGCCTTCTTTAAATCAATGAACATTAGACAGAGCAGGATCTTGAACTCTCGAGAAACCTCAATGAGCTTGGTTACCATGTGGATATGATCAATCATGCTGAATCCTTTTTGAAACCTGGCTTGCTCGCATGGTTTCCCTTCATCTAGTGTTCTGCCAATCCTATTCAGGATGACTCGAGTGAACAGCTTGTAGACTATAGATAGATCTGGACAACAGGCAGATCGGGCAATAGTTGCCAATGTCGTGATGTCTCCCTTCTTGTATAGTAGAACAATCCTGCTGATTTTCCACTGGGATGGAACCTTGCATTCAGACAGGTAGCATGTGAAAAGCTGAGCCAGTGTATCAATGAGTACTGATGGCAGGTTCTTCAGGTGTTTGGGTCTGACCTTGTCTGGGCCAGGTGCTATCTCTTCTTTACTGATGAAATGGTGTATTGGATTTCAGAAGGGAGAACGTTGGGAAGGACATATCCATCCTGCGGAATTTGGTATGTGGGCAGGAGGACATGGCTATTGAAGAGATCCGAGTAGAAGTCATGGATAGTCTTCTCCATTGCCCTTCTGGAAGATGTGATAGATCCATCAGGACGTCGAAGGGCAGTCATCTTGGTCTTGTAGTTGACAAAGGACAGGCAGGCGTTGTGAATGCTTTTCCCATCTTCTGCTGCATTGGCCAGCACTGCTGCTCTTCTCTCTTTGAAGTCTTCCTTTATAGCTTCTCTGCACTGCTTTGCAAGCTCTGATATTCGCTTGTGGTTGCCTGAGGCTCTCGCCAACCCACCTTTTTGAATGAGCTCGAGAGTTTTCAAAGACAGGCATCTTTTTGTGGTTCTCTCTCTCTCTCTCTCTCTCTCTCTCTCTCTCTCTCTCTCTCTCTCTCTCCATTCCTTGCAAAATCATGAAGGTGCTGAACCAGTAAATACAATGGGTCTCATGAGCATTGCTGGTTGTGACCCAAAAAGCTAAAAAAAGAAAAGATAAACAAAATTCTATCAATATACAAGTATGACAAGAAAGCAAAAATAAAACGAAGTGAAACCATGACAAATTTAAAATCAAAGACAAAAGAACTAAGTAAAAAGTAATATTAGTTCTTTAGTTCTAGGAAAATCAAGCTGAACAAAATCCAAGTTTTCCTCTTTGGCAAAGCAGAAGGCTAGAAAGAACATGGTAGGAGCCAGAGAGATCATACAATAGGTATGGCATTTTCTTGCATTGGTCAACATGGATTTGATACCCAGCATCCCATTTGGTCCCTGAGCATCTCCAAGAGTGATTCCTGAGCGCAGGAATAATCTAGGAGTAATTCTGAGCATTATAATGTAGTCCAAAAAGAAAACTACTAATAAACAAAAAAGATGACAGAAAAGAAACAATTATAAACAATAAATACAGATTTCATAATATTAACATAATAAAATAGCATTTAAAGCAAGAAATATAAATATAAAATATAAGGTATATATATGCATATATGTATACACATATACATAAAGCTAAAATAGCTTAATGCCAATAGATTTATACATATATAAATTAAAAACTAACAGATAAAAATAAAATTAAAATAAATATATGTAAAATAACGTTATTAATAAGGTTAATAATTACTTTCTACTTCAAGCTTTCATTTTGCAGGTCAACTTGATTGATTTGTAGAGAATTATAAATAATCTTTTCAGATTTACCAAAATAAATAGCTATCCATTTGTCTATCAAGGAAACAAAAGCTTTCAAAGGTTACCTGATTATGTAATATCCATATTATATAATTACAATGCATTTTCCCTTTTTATTTTTATGTGGGCACTGTGATTTACAAAGGGTTAATAGAGTTCCAGGTATACAATGTTACAAGTTCAAACCTACCACCAGTACCATCATCTTTCCACCAGTGTCCCTAGCCTCTCTCCCAACCCCATACATATTCCTTAACTTTTTTTGAGGGTGCTGTCACACCTGACAGTTCTCAGGTCTTACTCCTCCTGTCTTTGTCTCTGTGCCCAGGGATCATTCTTAGTGGTGCCTGGGGGACTATATGTAGTGCCAGGGAATCGAACTAGAGTCTGCCACATGTAAGGCAAGTGCCTTAACTCCTGTACAGCCTATCTCTCCAGCCTAACTGACACATTCTAATTATTATAGTTTGAATCCCATATGTATATTAGTACTGGCCCTAACAGTTTAGGTGTATACAGATACCTCCCATTGTACCACAGATGTGTTCAAGACCCCCTACACTTGCCCATTTTTACCTATACCTACATCTCTTCCTTCCTCTAATTCTCTCTTTCCATTTCTGTAATCTAGTGCCAAAGGTTTTGCCACCTTTGATATCTTCCATTCTTTTGTCATGTTGTTTGATATAACATAGATAAGAGAGAACATCTGGTGTTTGTCCTTCTAGTTTACATTACTTACCAAGATATTCGCCAGGGCAAAAGTGATAATAAAGTGGTACGGCATTTGCCTTGTACTCAGTTGGCCTGGGTTCAATCCTCATCACCGCACATAGTCCCCTGAGCCCTACCAGGAGTGATTCCTGAATGCAGAGCTAGGAGTAAGGCCTGTGCACCTCTAGGTATGGCCCAATGCAGAAAACTTAAATTTGTTTTTCCCACGATTTATTTAAGTAGATACTTAGATTTATAGGTAAATAGTATGTTATGTGCATATCTGCATAAAATAATACATATTATACAAACATTCAGCTAAAATGCCACTTGAAATAAATCATGGGTAAGGAAATTGTATACATGCTTTTGTGTGTATATATGTTTTAATTGGGGGCGGGCAGAAACCTAGGAGTATTATTGTTGGCTCATATGATTCTCTATATTTGAGCTTGTAAGGAACTGCCAAAAGATTTTCTGGTATGACTACAGAAATGCACACTCCCACCAACTATATATGATGGTTCCAATTTCCAATATCCTTACCAGCAATTGTTATTGCCACCTTATTATTCCCATTCTAGTAATTATGAAGCAGTATTTCATTGTGGTTATGATTTACGTTAGCTGGTGGTTAACAAGGGGCAAACTTCTTTTCATGTGCTTATTGAGTTTTTATATCTTTTATGGGAAAAATAGTCTACTTAAATCCTTTGGCCATGTGTCAGTTGGATTGCCTGTCTTATATTGAGTTGCAGAAGCTTAGATGTAATCTGAATACATGCATCTTATAAATAAGATGGAAAACAACTTCTCATTTTGTGGGTTGTCTTGACACTTCCTTGATAGCCCTTTGCAACGAAAATGTTGATGAACTTATCTATATTCTTTTGCTGTGCAATGGTGTTGGTGCACATTATCAAATCACAGCCTGATTCAGGGTCAGAAGTATTTACCCCTTACTTTCTCTTAAGATTTTTAATGTTTTGAATTTCTCTGATGATAAGTGATGTTGAGCACTTTTCCGTGTGCCTATTAGCCATATGCCTGTCTTCCTCTAAGAAATTTGTATTCATTTTCTCTCTCCACTTGTTGATGGGGTTTTTGAATTTCTTTTACTTGATTTTTGTGTTTTTTATATTCTGGATAGCAAACCTTTATCTGATGTGTTGAATGCAAATAGTTTTCCCATTTGGTTATTAGATCACCCTTGCTTCTGGTGTTTAGAGAGGAGACAGAATGAGAAGGAAAGAAACCAAGGGGAGAAGATGAGAACAAGAAGCAGACATCAAGGCTTCAGTTCTACCAGTGATATGAGTGAGCGGTATAGCTGTATACCCAAAACACAGATTCAATAGAACTGAAAACATGATATCTAAGCAACAATCACCGAAACTTTGTAATGTTTCTGTCAAGCTGACTTGGATGGGGGAGGGGATCTAAGGTGGGGAGAGGTGTAGAGGGGGTGTTGGGGTGGGGAGGGAATCTAGGAACATTGGTGAAGGAATTCTAATGTTTTAGTTCTTACATTTAGGTCTTGGATCCATTTTAAATACACGCTTTGCATGTGTATGAGGTAGAGGTTCAACTTCATCCTCTTGCATGTAAATATTCATATTTCCCTACACCTTTGGTTAAATATTTTGCTTTCCATTTAAGTTAAGTACTATGATTGACAATACATTAATAATGGAGTTTTAGGAATACAATGTTTTAGTTCTAAACCCACCACCGGGGACAGCACATCTTCACTAGTATCTCAAGTTCCCCTTACAACCCACACACCACCTCCTAAGCAAACTTATTTTTTTTAATGTAATTCTTATGGTTTGAGTCACATGCTTACAATAGCGTGCAGAGTCTTATGGCTTTGAAGTACACACAGACACCTCAACTCTATAACATTAAAATCTCTACGTCTCTGCAACCAATATTCTAATTTTACCTCCAGTCTTCCTCATCACTTTCTTTTCCCACATTGGAATCGTTTGACATCTTGGGGGGAAATCCACTTAACTGTAAATGTGGCGATTTATTTCTGGTCTGTAGTTTCTATTCTATTGATTTCTATGTCCATTTATGTCAGTCCCACTGTGTCTTGATTCTGTGGTTTTGTGGTATGTTGTGAAATCGAAAGTGTAAGTTTTACAATATCCATGTTAAAGATCGGTTTGACTATTCTGGATCTTTTTAGTTCTCATACATTTTAGGATAAGCTTGTCAGATTTTTCAAAGAACCCCACTGGAATCTTGACAAGGCCTACAATGAATTTGGAAATCATTTGGAGAGTTTTATCATCTTAACAATAGGATTTCCCTACCTGTTAACATGGGATATAATTTTTACTTTAGATCTTTTGTTCCTTTCTATAATATTTTACTATTTTTAAAATATAATATACATTTCTGCTCAATTTGGTTTCATTTCTTATACTATGAGATGCTATTATAAACGGAATTGTTTCCTTAAATCTTGCTTATTCATTATAAATATATAAAAAGGAATCTATTTTTAGATCTGTATATCTTAATTTTTCCCACTTTGATGAAATTGTTTATTAATTTAAATGATTTTTAGTGGATTTCTTAGGTTTTCCTGTATGTAAGAACAGATCACCTGCAAATGGAGATGATACTAAGTCCTCACTCCTAATCTGAATCCCTCCTTTTTTTAACTGAAAGTTTAGAATAGCACTGCACTGTAGCGCTGTACTCCTATTTTTCATTGATTTGCGAGAGTGGGCACCAGTAACGTCTCCATTGTGAGACTTAATGTTACTGTTTTTGGCATATTAAGTATGCCACAGGTAGCTTGCCAGGCTCTGCCGGAAAGTTTTGAATATTTGCTCTATTCCCATCCCCACCCAAATAATTCTGATCTCCATGTTGGTTATGTTTGTGGTAATAAAGTGATTAAGGAATTAAGATTAAATATTGTTCTAAAATGAAACCCTGAATTTATAGGTTTTGTTTTATTTTGTTTTTGGTTGTTGGGACACACCTGGAGGTGCTCGAGGTTTACTCTGGGCTCTGCACTCAGGCACCACTCTGGGCAGGCTCAGGGGACCATGTCAGATGCCAGGGTTGATCAAACCCAGGTCGACCACGTGCAAGGCAAGTGTCCTACCTGCTGTTCATTTATCCTGGCCCCAGGATTAAGAGATATCAGATACCACTCCTCTCTCTACTGCTTCCCCTTCTGTCATGAGAAAATCAATGAGAATGCCACATTCTGCAAGTCAGAGAAGATTGACCTAAACCTGACCTTGGAAGATTTTAATCTGGCGTTTCTACTCCCCAGAACAATGAGAAAATAGAGGCATAGTAAGCTACCCCACATATTAGATTTTATTATAGAAATCTGAGTAAACAAATGTATCTTTTAGATAATTTTATAACCTAGTTGTACTGACTAGAATCTCCAGAACAATGTTAACTAGAAATTCTGAGAATTTTTAACAGGGATATATTCAGTCTTTTCTCATTAAGTCTAATGCTAGTTGTGAGTCTTTTATAGATGTCTGTTATCAGATTGAGGAAGTTCCTTTCTGTTTTTAGTTTGTTGAGTGCTTTGATTGTGAAAGGTTGGATTTTGTTAAATGTTTTTCCATGTCACGTGGATTTTTGTCCTTTATTTACTGATATGCCATTCCACATTAATTGATTTCAGATGTTAAATCAAACTCCTGCACTCCTGGGTAAATACCATTTGGTCATGGTGTATAATCCTTTTTTATATATTGCTGGATTTAGTTTGCTAATATTTTGCTAAGAATTCTTACATCTACAGCTATAAGAAATATTGTGGCTTTAAATCTCAAATTTAAGATTTAAGATGTGCAGCTTTCTTTTCCCTTAATGTTTCTTATGATTTGTTTGGTTTAATATCAGGTTAATATCAGTCTCATAAAATTAATTGCAAAGTTTTTTCTCACTAACTCATTTAATATAATTATTTATACCGTGGGCCATTTTATTTATTGTTTCTATGAGCCTCGTGACTTTTGGTCTCCTATCTTACTGTTTTCTTCTACATCAAGTGATATTTCCTAATGTGACATCTGACTCCTTTAATGATTTTTCATTATTTTTGAGGTATTTTCTTAGTAGTTTCTCTAGGGTTTATTATGTACACATTAATTTATGAAAATATAGTTCATGTTGGTATTAACTTTACCCCAGAGAGATATACAAATATAGAAAACATATGAAGAGACTCGGGCTGGAGCGATAGCACAGAGGGTAGGGCGTCTGCCTTGCACGCAGCCAACATGGCTGACCCGAGTTCGATTCCTCCGCCCCTCTCGGAGAGCCCGGCAAGCTACCGAGAGTATTCGATATGCCAGACACAGTAACAACAAAGTCTCCAATGGAGACGTTACTGGGCCTGCTCGAGCAAATCGATGATCAACGGGAGGGCCTTTACTTTTACTTTACTATGAAGAGACAAACTCCATCTTCCTTCCTTTTTGTTCTTTTGTTTGATATGCATATATGTGTATGACATCTATAAATATAAAAGTGGTCTATTCAAACTATTTCTTCTTATTTCTGTCTCAAAAGCTACAATTTTTACAATTTTTATTGTAAAAATTTGACCAATTCTTCTAGGTTGTTTAATTTTTTGCATATAAACAATCTTACTATCTCCTTTTTACTTGTTGTATTACTTAGTACCGGTCATAACTTTGACTAGTAATTCCTGGTTTTTTTTTTTTGTAATTTTTTAGTCTTTTTATCATGATAAGCCAGCGATAGCACAGTGGTAGGGCGTTTGCCTTGCATGCAGCCAACATGGCTGACCCGAGTTCGATTCCTCCGCCCCTCTCGGAGAGCCCAGCAAGCTACCGAGAGTATCTCGCCCGCATGGCAGAGCCTGGCAAGCTCCCCGTGACGTATTCGATATGCCAGACACAGTAACAACAAAGTCTCCAATGGAGACATTACTGGGCCCGCTCGAGCAAATCGATGATCAACGGAAGGGCCTTTACTTACTTTACTTACTAACTTATTATTTTTTTAATCAAGTTTTTAAAAATTCTTTGGGAGAACCGACTCTTGGTTTCATGTATCTTCTGTACTGTCTTTTGGTTTCTATTGCATGTATTCCCACTGATTTTTATCATCCCCAAAACTCTGCTGATTCTTGATTATGTGTGGTTTTCCCTTTGTAATTCCTTCAGGTTAGGCTGTAAGGTTTGACTGTTTAAGAATTTTCTTGTATGTAATTGTGGACATATATTGAGTTGAGCTTCCCTCTTAATACTGCTTTTGATTTGTCTTAAGGGATCTGATATCTTCTGTCTTTGTTATTTTCCAAATAAGTTGTTTCTGAGTTTTTATTGACCGAGTTATTCAGAATCATGATGTTGAGGCATCATGTTGGAGATTCTTTCTCTCCCCACCCTTTTTTATTGTTATCAATGTAATTTGTAATTTTCAATTAATCAGGAGTTGCAAATCATGTTTTCAGTCACTACATTTATGATTATTTTCCTTTTTTTTTCTTTTTATTGCTTTCTGATCTCATACAATTGACCATTGATCTAATCAGCAAAGATGATAAGTATAATATCGATTTGCTCGAGTAGGCCCAGTAACGTCTCCATCATGAGACTTGTTGTTACTGTGTTTGGCATATCGAGTACGTCACGGGGAGCTTGCCAGGCTCTGCCGTGTGGGCGAGATACTCTCGGTAGCTTGCCGGGCTCTCCGAGAGGGGCAGAGGAATCGAACTTGGGTCGGCCATGTTGGCTGCGTGCAAGGCAAACGCCCTACCGCTGTGCTATCAAACATGACAATTCTTTGTTCTGTTTTGGGGCCGTACCTGTCCATGCTCAGGACTTATTCCAACTCTGTTCAAGAATCATGCCTAGAGATGCTCAGACCATTTGTGCTCCTGAGGATTCCCTATCTTGAGCCCAAAAACATATTTATGAAGACTTTTTTTTACCCACTTTATAATGGATTCTTAATAATTTTTTGTGTCCACTTATGAAGAATTCAAAATTATTTCTCTTGAAATGTAAATCTTCAGTCTATTCAATTAGTCTTGTCAATTACTTATTTTATTGTCATCATTTCTTTGCTATCTTTTGTTTGAATGACTTATTCATTGTTTAAGTAATATGTTAATATCCTCTTCTATTATTATGTCATCAGTAATTTCCTTGAGACTTGTTAAAAATCATTTTGTATATTGGGTCCTTCCTTGTTGGGTGCATAAATATTGCTAATCTTTGTAACTTTTTAATGAAACAATTCCTTGATCATTATATAATAGCAATCTTTGTCTCTTACTATATTTTTTGGTTGAAAGTCTGTTAGATATGAGGATAATTGTTTCTGCCTATTTCTCTACACATCTTCTCTACATACCCTTGAACATCTTTTCCCCACCTTTTATTTTGAACCTATTTGTGTTTTTATACATGATGTCAGGCTCTTACATGCATAATATAAAAGGACACTACTTTTAAAATCCACCTAGCCACTGTTTGCCATTTCATTAGAGAACTCAGATAGACCTCTTATATTGTCATTTAAAAAAAATACATATATATGCATATATATATGGTCTGGCTAATGTCAGATGTATTTTCCAAGTCATTTTATATTTCTATGGTTGATGTTATTTCTATTTTTTTTGAACTATTTTTTCATTTGCATGTTTTTTTGAGTAATTTTTTCAATTTCTTAGCTTTTTCTTCTAAATATATTTGTTCCATATTCTTGTTTGTTTTGTAGGCATTACCAATAGGATTTTATTAGACTTATTATATACACAATAGTTTTTTTTTTCTGCCTTGGCATTGGCTCATCATCATCCAGATATTCAGATTCCAGCCTTTGCTTCCTCCTCTTTTAATAAAGTAAAAGTAAAGGCCCTCTCGTTGTTCATCGATTTGCTCGAGCGGGCCCAGTAACGTCTCCATTGGAGACTTTGTTGTTACTGTGTTTGGCATATCGAATACATCACGGGTAGCTTGCCAGGCTTTGCTGTGCAGGCGATATACTCTCAGTAGCTTGCCGGGCTCCCCGAGAGGGGCGGAGGAATCGAACTCGGGTCGGCCATGTTGGCTGCGTGCAAGGCAAACACCCTACAGCTGTGCTATTGCAACATGGCCGACCCTCTTTTAATGTTTTATCTAATACCACTGTTAACATTTCTTACTTTATTTATCACCTTGCTCAAGGTTTTCTGTTCATTGTTTTTTCTCCTTTTCTGCTGCAATGCCTTTCAACATTTCTTGTTGAACAACTCTAAATGGTAAACTCCATTAGTTTTTGTTTAGTTTAAGAAAGACTTTTTTAAAAAAAATTTACATTTGAATAATATTCTATCAACGTAAAGTATTCTTGGGTAAAGTCTTCATTAGCTTTTGTCTTTTTGTAATGACGCTTTTTTTTCTAACCCTGTTGGTGTTTTTTGTTTGTTTGTTTTTTTTTTACTAGAAAGTCTGATGAAAGTCTGGTAAGAGTGACTAGGAATGTTATCTTTTATCTTTTCAGTAATTTTTCTTTTTTCTTGACTTTTGATTATTTAACAATGATGTTTCAAAGCACAGGTCATTTAGAAATGTGTATGCTCCCTCAACTTCCTGGATCTGTGTGGTTCTTTCCTTGTGTTAGTGAAGTTCTCTGTTATTGTCTCTTTAAATATGATCTCTACTACTTTCTCCCTTTCTCTTTACAACTTCTGGGATGTTTATTATCCTTATATTTATGCTAATATGGGGTTTTGACATTTCTCAGAGTTTTTTCATTTTTCCTAAATCTTGTTTCTACTCTGCCATTTCAGTCATTACTGTCATTTTATCTTCAATTTCTGAAACATTCCACTGTGAGACTAAGTTTGCTTGTTATGCTTTGAATGTCTGACTAAATTTCATTTAGTTGCCCTTTGAACCTAGTATCCTATTGGGATCTTTTAAATTTTTTATTCTCTTTACTATGGAGCTATTAGGGTTCGACAACTAGTTTTACTATCTTGGACCTGACTTCCTATGTTTAGTTGAGATTCTCTAATTTTGATTAGTGTTAAGGGCTATTTTTTATTCTTTGTCGGTTGCACCCTCAAATTCTGTGTCCATATGTCTGTCCTCAGAGGACAAGGATAAGGAATCCCATCATATTTTTGCAGAGGTTGTGTGTTAGTTTTTTCTATGTGTGTGGGTTAGTTTCTTCCTTTCCTGAAGTTGGTGCCATTCTTATAGCATTGGAGCACCCTTCGTTTATAGCACTAGGGTGGTGAGACAGGGTGATGAAGGAAAACCCACAATTGATTCCACCATTGGTGGGTCGGAAAGGAACAGTCCAGAGGAAGAGTTACACATTGTTTCCCTGCCACCATGGCCACTCCCATATTCTATCTGTGCCAAAGTCTAGACATGAGACTACCTGTCTCTGTACTTTCTGAAACCAGATCTCTAACCTAGTCTGTAGCACTGTAGCACTGTCCTCCTGTTGTTCATCGATTTGCTGGAGTGGGCACCAGTAGCATCTCCATCGTGAGACTTGTTGTTACTGTGTTTGGCATATCGAATATGCCACCGGGAGCTTGCCAGGCTCTGCCGTGTGGGCGGGATACTCGCGGTAGCTTGCTGGGCTCTCCGAGTGGGATGGAGGAATCGAACCCAGGTTGGCCACGTGCAAGACAAACACCCTACCCCCTGTGCTATTGCTGTGCTAACCTATTCAGTTCTCTGAAAGGGAGAGAGAGAACTTGACTGGTCCAATTTCTACTAAACTAAGCCCCAGGAGTCAGTTTTTTTTTTTACTCAGATTAATTGCTACCAATAAATTGGTGATACATCTCCATCTAGAAATGCACTAACATTATGAGCACAGTCTCTGTTGTCAGTCTCTTTTATCTAGCAGCAGGGTCAGCAATCTGCCTACAGCAATGGTGGTTAATATGAACTAGCTTGCAAATTCTTTACCCAGTACCAATGACAATCCTCAGTCTTTAGGTATACAGATGCATGTGACTTGCAGGCAAACTGGACTGTAAGCTTATGAGGTTTCCCTGTGATTTACAGTTGATTTCTGGTTTTATGTTAGTGGATAAGGCTGCTTGCTGGCATCTGTTATATCATTTCTCTGGAAGTCTCTCAATTGATTTTTGAGAGCACTTTTATGTTTGAACTTTACCCTTTTAAGACACTGTTTTTAATCAGGTAATTTCCTTTGGGGAGAGCTTTGAAAGTTTTAACTGTTAATGCCTGCTTATAACCCTTGGGTCAAATCTCTGAGCCACCTGCTCCAAAGCTGGAAATGAAGACTGGAAGTGTGTGTGTGTGTGTGTGTGTGTGTGTGTGTGTGTGTGTGTCTAAATAACTTTCCTTCTTGCTTTACGTGCAGGATCCTAGGGGTGCTGGCTCTCCGTTGTCTTTCTTTTAGTTTTTCTTGGCATGCACCTTTCATTCTCTGAGTGAGTATGCATGAGAATGAGAGTAACTTTGGTATTTTCAGCACACTGGAGTAAAGCCTTCATATTAAAAATAGAGGCTGGGTGGGAGAATGGAGACCTCAAACTGTGGCCACATTCACCTGGAATTTAATCTTTGCATCCCAGAACTTGGAAAGGTAAGAAGAGCTGATAGCCTGTTACTACCAAATAAGATAATGTGGCTCTAAACTCTAGACGGTGGAAATAAGAGCCCTGTGTGAGTTTTCCTGCTACTTTCATGAGTGGGTTTTCCCTCACAATGAATGGACATAGAGACACAAGTCAAGGTTCAAATGCCACTAATTCTCACTACACTGACCAAGTTTTGGTAGATTTTACTGAATAAATATTTTTTGCTATATGTGTGTTTTCAAGAGTTTCAGTGACGCTCTATCTCTCCCGCCACCCTTGTTCAGTGGTCTCACGTCGCTTCCCCATCGCTTCCCCAACCCCAGGGAGGTAGATGGCGATGGGCAGGCGAAGGAAGGAAATGAGGGCCACGCTGGTCGGTATCAATTGTAGTTTATTCCAATCTTCACTCTCACCTCTGACTCTGCCCTCTGGAGCCGGAGCTCCCGAGCCCAAGCCCACGCCTCAGCCTGAGCCTCTGCCTGATCCTTAGCCTGAGCCTCAGTCTCTGCTCTCTTTCGAGCCCAAACTTGAGCCTGAGCTTGAGCCTGAGTCTGAGCCTCAGCCTCCTCCTCAGCCTGAGCCTTCTTGCCCCTCGAGCCCAAGCCCCCTCCGCTCTTACAGTCTTAGTTTATGTAGCAATCACGTAGGGCGGTGACACAAAGGTGGGTTGAACATTAACAAATCAGCAAAGAGAGGTAAGACCACTCCTCAAGGAGATTAATTCAAGGATAAAATCTCATCTAAAGAGATTATTCCAGATTACTAGGAGATCTGCTCAAGAGTGGGATCCCAACAAGGGTGTGTTCTTTCCTCAGCTAGTAATCTATTTAAATAGTTGTAGTAAATCTAACTCCAATATTTCTAGCAATGTCATTCTGTATGAGCACAGTAAGAGATAAACTTACAGTTTGGTTCTTCCTGAGGACATATCTCTCTCTCTCTCTCTCTCTCTCTCTCTCTATATATATATATATATATATATATATATATGGGCTATATATGGGCTGGAGCGATAGCACAGTGGTAGGGTGTTTGCCTTGCACGCAGCCAACATGGCCGACCCGAGTTTGATTCCTCCGCCCCTCTCAGAGAGCCCAGCAAGCTACCGAGAGTATCTCGCCCACATGGCAGAGCCTGGCAAGCTACCCATGATGTATTCGATATGCCAAACACAGAAACAACAAGTCTCACGATGGAGATGTTACTGGGCCCGCTCAAGCAAATCTATGAACAATGGGAGGACCATGACCATGATACATATATATATATATATATATATATATATATATATATATATATGTATACAGTCCTCAGGCCAGGTTAGTCTTCCTAGTCCCAGCAGGGTCCTAGTCTTGTCTTTACTTACTTTTGGATCATGACAGCATTTGTCCATCATCGTGCCCTCAACTTATAATTGAGTATCGTGGCGCCTTGACCTGGCTCATTTCAATGTCAGGGTAGCTCACAACTTACCCTTGGTCCATTCAGTCCCTTGTCGGGACCCTGCTTTTGGGACGTTAGGAACTAAGGGCAACTGAGTCAAGAAGTTGCGCAGGAATAAATATTATTTGGAGTTAATCAACTCCCAAGTTAGAAAGCATAATATTAACTGTCTTCCTCTGTCCATACAGAAAGGACATTGCTTTAAGGTAAACTATGCAAAAGACATAACTTATAATACAAGTTTAATGTCCTTAGAAGGATCTGATCTTACAAGCTAACAGAATCAGATTAGGGAGAAAAGGTGATTAACTGGCTGGAGAGGAGAGCACAGAGAAGAGTTTACAGATAAACAGAGGATTGGGAGTGACTAAGGAGCACTGTGATGGGTGTAACCCAATAAACCTAAGCTCCCTGTGGCAATGTTATTCTACAGCTATATACTCTGAGGAAAATGACCCAATTTCATATCTATCCAAATTAAAAGTTAAAAATCAATTCACAGTAATATTTCTTCACTATATATTAATATTGAAGTATAAAAACTCTAGTTTCATTAATGGGGTATTTTTGTGGTAAATGCAATTTGATACATGTAAAGTACTGAATTTAATTTAATTTTCTAATGTATAAGATGTTCAGAAAATCTATGCATTGTCTTCAGGCTCCTATTCTGTATATCAGCAGAAAATACTATTGATGAATCAGTCCTACTGGGTGAACAGAATTGAAGTCAAAGATTCATATTTATACCAACAAGTCTGATACCTGTGGAATGTATGCCCTGGCATTTCAAGTGTTCCCATCGATCCTTTTCGTCTTGAAACATTGGGCTTCTCAGTAGGAGGCAAGTTTGGAGCCAGAGGACTTTGAGTTCAAGTCTCAACTCTACCACTTACCAGGTGTGTGACAAATGAGCAAATGGTAGACTCTCTCTGTGCCTCAGCCTCCTTCTCTGTGAAAAGAGGTTTTAATACTTAAATTTATGAGTTATTATGAAAATTGGACATTATATCAACAAAATTATTGGCACATAGAAAATGTGGTAGCATTAAAATGAAATTATAATAAAATCACTACCTGCACGGCAAAGCCTGGCAAGCTACCCATGACATATTCAATATGCCAAACACAGTAACAACAAGTCTCACAATATTACTGGGTCCATTTGAGTAAATTGATGAACAATGGAAGAACAGTGACAGTGACAGTGACCACACTATTATGGTGGTTCTCATTCTCTTTACTACTTGTGGTCAAAGCATGTTTCTTAAACATATTAAAAATCAATATAGAATATATATTTTATTCATCACTATATTACCCTCATTAAAATACCATTTATAAAATGTTGCCGCATCATTGGTTACCATCTCTAGCTACAAACTGAGTTTTCAGATGGACATGTAACATTAATTTCTCCTTAATGACTATTTCCTCCTCCAAACTTAGGCTCCAGTCTAGACCAGTGAGAGATTTAATATCCAATAACAAGCAGATCCTAATAAACATATAGTTTTTACCAAGTCCAGCTTCCTACTCAACTACAAAGGTGGAATGTGACCCACATCATAGTTGTCAACCTAAGAGAGATTTATTTCAGACTCTTTCACAAAACAGTAATAAGCTTTAGCTTTAAACCTGTCTCAACTCTGTTCCAATTGCCCTCTGAATTATTGACAGGCCTAATTAACTCAGCAATTGCATAGTAATAATTATCATCTTTTATTAGGCAATAGATCTTATTCTCAAGAGCAGATTTGCTAAGACACTAAGATAACAAAATACTTGCACCAAAGCCTAAAACTCCTACATATAGCTAATATCTTGTCAATTACAGTATAACTCCTTAGAAGGGACACATATGAATTTTAAACAAGAATTAAAATTTTAATTCCACCTTTTATTTTGAAGCTTAGGGTCAAAAATGTACCAGAAACTGAGAAATGAAGCACTTCAGAACCATTTGCTTTGGGGGTCACAGAAAGTTTTTAAACACTATCTAAAATGTATAGATAAGTCTTTTGATGAAATACTTCCAATTCTTTAGAGATATTTTTAGCAAACAGAAATGTTTATCCCCAAATGCTTTCAATGCTGTCAGCAGAAGCGTGGCATGTTTATAATGCAGTTTGCATCAAGCTCAAGCCCAAAATCTGGGCAGTTTTCAGAGAAGGCACCCAGAAACCGTATTGTCTGCATTATTCACAATGCTGGAAGCAAGATCAATAGCTGCAGCTCTCCAATGAAGCTCCAAAGCCCAGCAAGGAGTCGTTTTTGACACAGTGAATTTAGCGAGAATGATGTGCTCCATTGCAGAACCCAAAGGGTGGTATTCTCAGGTTAACAAAGACGATAATGAAGTAGCAGCCTTCAGGCCAGAGACTACCACCTGGGAACCATTCTTACTGGGAATGAGCTGTGTGCAAATACAGTGTTCAAGAGGAGAAAAATCACAATGGAGTTACTGCATATACTAGGGTGGCAATGGAAAAAAAGTGTTCATGACAGAGCATCAGGCCTCAGGAGGGGTCCATCCCCCCCTCCCATTCCCATCTGCCAGCCCATCTGGAGACCACTAGCTCTTAGACAAACTGAAGTCCTGGGGGCTCTCGTTCTGCTGTGTGGAAAGTATGGCCTATAGGATTCTGCTTGGAAAAAAATGTTAAGGATCATGATGGATTTATCAGACAGGAACAGGTGGGTTGTGTTTAGGGGTCACTTATTAGCCACTGGGTGTCAGACAGGTGGTTTCAGAAATTCAAGGCAAATCACTGAGAACATCATTGGAACCAGAAAATGAGTTAAACCTCTCAAAGAGCTAATGGCATATGAACCACACGTGGAAGTGATTTTTTTTAACTAGGAAGTTTAGATGCAAAGGTGTCAAATAAGAATATTATATACTTTCTAGTTAAGGATTCATTCATCAACAGAAATAGCTGGTTAATGAGAGGAAGTGGAGGTAAAGAGTGAAGCTTACATACCCTGGGATGAAAAAGTGTATTAACGTTTTGAACATGTTTTAAATGTATAGTATAAGGAAAGGAAAGGGGGGAAGGAAGGAAGGAAGGAAGGAAGGAAGGAAGGAAGGAAGGAAGGAAGGAAGGGGGAAGGGAGGAAGGAAGGAAGGGGGAAGGGAGGAAGGAAGGAGGGGGAAGGGAGGAAGGAAGGAGGGGGAAGGGAGGAAGGAAGGAGGGGGAAGGAAAGAAGGAAGGAAGGAAGGAAGGAAGGAGGGAAGGAAGGAGGGAAGGAGGGAGGGAGGGAGGGAGGGGAAGGAAGGTAATGAGAGAAGAAAGGAAGAAGCAAACAAAAATATTCCAAAGTCATCATTTTTCAATCACAGGAGCAAGAAGACAAAAGGAATTGAGTAATTGCTTCTGTAGCCACTCAGAATTGGACCCTGCATGGAAAACAAAAAGGGCTGACCCAGGGAAAATTGTTAACTAACTCTTGCGTGTTTTGTTACTGCTGACATGAGCATTAAGCCTAGTGGAGACCCTGATTAAATCTGCATGTCCAATCACTTGTAAGGCTGGATCACAAAGCCAAAGCCTTTGATTTTTCAAGCACCATAAATGACAAGGGAGTACATATCTCTAAGACACTCTCTTCTAATGAAGCGGGTAAATGGACCCCTGATATAATGGTCAAACAATAACATCATGTAGGTTCAGAGACTTCCTTTTCTCTCTGTCCTCTGAGCTGAAAAGAAAGTACTTATGAACCTTGTGCACAAATGGAACTGGAACTTTGGGTTCACCTTTGTAAAACTCACCCTATTATGATTAAGAAAAGAAACAGTTGTTGCTGATGGGCCTACCTCGTTCTCAGATCAATGAGTCTGATGTAGGCAGGTAGACAGAGAAAGGCCCTGGACAATGAAACAGGCCAGCAAAAGTTCTGGGAGAAAAATTCTAAGGCTGATACACTTTGTGGATATGGATAAGACCTTGAGCAGCAGACCCTGAGGAGATTGGACCCCTCCCCATGAGGGAAATTTCTCGAATTCCCTTGGACATCTCCCTCAATCTGATTAAGTTGAGTGAATCAGCCCAAAGAAGACCATCATCACTCTCAACCTCCCTGGTAACCTCCTTAGCAACGGACTTTTACCTGGGAAGTAGCCCCAAGTGGGGGCAGGTTGGAGAAACCCTATAAAGGACACCTCGAACAAAGGAAGGGTGATGCATATGCTGCTTGTGACCACGTGACCGAGCACATGTGGTACCCGAGCACATGTGTTGCCCGCATCTCGCCTCTTGAGATGTGTATTTTTGTGCTTTCCTGTCTAATGCTAGGATGTGTTTAGGGGCTCTCTCCACCCTTGGAGAAGTTTGTGTTCTCTCTTGAGTGTGTTACCTCTCTCTCTCTCTCTCTCTCTCTCTCTCTCTCTCTCTCTCTCTCTCTCTCTCTCTCTCTCTCTCCCCCTCTACACCTTAAACCCTCCAAATAAAATCTATTTCACTTCCTTGCTTGCCTACTCCTGAAATTCTTTTCTGCGAGCAAGACAAGAACCCCAAAATCCCTGGGTGAGGCCTGGGACTGGTCTCTCCTTTCCTGCAAAGCATTGTAGACTTTCCAGTCCTAGTCTTCCCAGCGGGATCTGGGTGGCAGAGGCAGAGTGGGAGAAGGTGCCGTCTTTTTCTCCTCACAACTCACATGAGCCACCCTTGGGGTCCACTGACATCAGGCCCATGCATATATTTACTCCATGTTGGTTAAACCCTTCTACTGGAAGATTCATTCCACTTTCAAGAAATGATAAAACAAAACAAAACAAACAAACACTGTCCTCCCATTGTTCATCAAATTGCTCAAGCAGGCCCAGTAATGTCTCCATTTTGAGACTTGTTGTTACTGTTTTTGGCATATTGAATACATCATGGGTAGCACGCCAGGCTTTGCCTTGTGAGCAGGATAATCTAGATAGCTTGCCAGGCTCTCCGAGAGGGGCAGAGGAATCGAACCCAGCTCAGCAGGGCTGGCTGCATGCAAGGCAAATGCCCTACCACTGTGCTATTGCTCCAGCCCCAAGAAATGATAAATCAATATTTATTTATTTTATTTATTTATGCTTTTTGAGTAACACCCGGCGATACAAAGGGGTTACTTCTGGCTTGTGCACTCAGGAATCACTCCTGGCAATGTTTGGGGAACCATATGGGATGCTAGGAATTGAACCCAGGTCGGCTGCTGTAGGATAATATTGTTTTGTCCTTCCTGCATAGCCTCAGATAGTTTAGGTTTATTGGGTTGCTGCCATCACAGTGCTCCCATTCCTCTGTGTTTATTTGTAATTTCTTTCTTTGTGCTCTGTTGACTTGTAAATATTGTTTCTCTCCTCTCCCTAAATCCTTTGTATAGTTAGTTCAGAGCAATGTCCTTCTGTATGGACACAAGAAGACAGTATATTGCTATGCTTTTGCAATGTGATTTTCAGTGGTATTTTCCTCCTGGGCATCTGTTCTCTCAACCTAAGCCTCAGCTGCCCTTACTTCCTAGCGCCCCCAAAAGCAGGGTCCAGACGATGGACTGGATGGAACCAGGGCAAGCAGTAAGCTATGTGCTTCCCTGGCATCGAGATGGGCCTGGCCAAAGTGCCTAATGCTTAACTATAAGTTAAGAGCTTGGTCATAGACAAATGCTGTCATGATCCCAAAAACACTAAGTATATTCGGACCCTGTTAGGGTTAGGAATGATTAATCTGGCCTGAACTCTGTAGTCTGAGTCTGTGGCAAGATATTCCCAGAAGAGCTGCCCTACAAGTCTCAATATATCTCTTACTGTGTCCATAAAAAATAACTAATATTAAGATGTTGATAGAGTTATTGGACTGAGGAAAGGAGAAAAACACCTTAGGAGGTATTTTTTTTTCCCTTTGGGCAGTCAGGAAGGGCTTTGGAACACCCCTAAGTGGTGTTTCCACCCTTGAGACTGAAGGCAGTCAGGAAGAACTTTCTTATGTTGATTTTGTTACCAGATTGGGTGTATAGCATGGGTGGAGAGGCTAGTGGAGCTGAGGCAGAATCCTGAGAGCTGGGATGGAGGAATGAGGGGCTAGGAAGAGAGAGCTGGAGAGATGAGAGAGAAGGCAGGGCAGCAAGATGGAGTATGGAGAGACTAGCAAGGGGGACAGAGGGAGAAGGATGTAGAAGAAGAATACAGGAGCAAGCACGTGGAGATAGAGAACCTAGAGAACCTGTGAGATGGAGCGCAGAGAGATGAGTGGAAGAGACAGGAGGAGACGGGAATGAGGGGTAGTGTGAAACTAGAATGGGAGGCTCAGATAGACTGGGGCAGGGGCGTGGGGAGAATGGAATAAATGGCATCTGATCAATTAACTGGCTTGACCCTTATTTCTTCCTCTGTCTGCTCCATGATCTGGGTCGCCCTGGCTAGGGGAGTGGCCTGGGCCCACCCCGCAGGCGGCTAGGGGAAGAGCCATCTGAGCCTCCCCCTGGTCGCCCCTGTAGATATTATACAGATAGCATGCAAAGCAAACGCCCTGCCCCCCTGTGCTATCGATAATCTTAAATGCTTTATTCTCACCATTTTGCTTTCTTGTTTTTTTTTTTTGTTGTTGTTAGAAGGGTGAATGTGTTAAGAGAGTCCACACCTGGCCGAGCCTAGTGCCTAATCCCGGCTCTGTACTCAATCAAAGTGATCCTTGGCAGTGCTCAGGAAACTATATACAGTGCTGAGACCGAAACAGGCTTGGCTGATGTGGCCGCATACAAGGTAAATGCCTTACTTCCTGCATTTGTTTCCACCCCTTTAGAACTGTTTTCATTTCTTTTTTTTTTTTAAATAAACACATTATTTTCACTTACCCAGAAGTTAGCCTCTAAATCAAAATTTTTAAGAAGTCCTGAGTAGAAGTAACACTGCCATGTCTCACTCCATTTTGCCTGAACCCTTTCAACCAGACTCCTAAGTTGCCCTCTCCTTTCTTTTTCCCACCCACTTCTTGTCCCCTTTTGATATCTCCTCTGTGAAACTCTTGTCATGCTTCCATTACTCTAAATGTTATGGCAGAAGTGACAGAGACAGGCACCTCTCTCCCGATATAGCATGTGGGTGGTGCATGTTAGGAGCACTCTGATTCATCTTTATCCCGGTGATCTGATTGGCCATTTTCTGTGTGCTCAATCAGAGGGGTGGGTTTTCACACCCTTGTTAAAGTGAGGCATAGTCAATCAGACAACAGGGTGGGGGTATGTAGACTATATAATAAGCACAGGTGGTGGGTTGCTATACTGAAAAAGAAGAGTTATGCAGGAGAGCTGCTGGACAGAAGCAGTAATCTAAGTGGACATGCTGGGACACCCATCCAAAGCAGAGTTCACCGTTACTTTCTATGTACAAAGAGCAGTAACACTGAAGACAGTATGCTTGGAATGTTATTCTTACTTGCCATCTACAAGAACCCTGAAGCCAAGTCTCTTTAGCCACTTTGCACTAGCATAAGCAATCTATGTATATCATAAACAAAATGGTATTAAATGCAACTAGAAATGAAAACGATCTGGTTAATCCTATCATTCCTTGCTCACCTGACACCCCTGCTAGACTCCATACTGACAATTCTACTCATTGATGTACTGATATTTATCATAAATTAAACAATCTTGAGTGGCAAGTAAAATATTTTTGGATGGATAAATGTGTAAACAATTAAATGAATGAATGACCCAAACTGTTTTTTTTTAAATAGCTCAATGGGTAAAGAGCTACCAAATATGTTCAAGAGTCAGGCATGAATATTGGAAACACAAATTAGACCCAGACGTTGAAGCCAGACTTCCTGGGTTTGAATTTGCTTATCATACATGTGATTTGCTGCAACTATTCGCAATTCATTCTGTCTCGGTTTCCTCTTTTAAAAGGGGGGATATTAGAACTTAAAAATATGCTATGCAAATTATATTGGTTTATATATGTAAAATTTTATAATGGGACTTTGTGTGGGAAGCATGTGTGTTTACGGTATCAATTTATTAGGCAGACTTTATTTGGTCCTAATGTGTAGAATAATAAATACTCAGTCCATACCAAATGCTCCCAGATTAGTATTGCATTTGAGATATCACAGTGAGAATGTGTTGACTGTCAAATTCAACCTAAGTCATAAGGACAGAAGAGCAACTTGGCTGATACACACAACGATGGCACTCTGGCAATTGACTGGAAGAAGGAAAGAAATGTTAGAAGTAAAAGACAGGCACATCATGATTACATGGAATCATGTATAAGTTTCTGCTTATACAGAAACAGTATAAGGGCACAGGCAGTCAAAACAAATGTTGAAAGGGTTGTATGATTTTTGTTCTTTTCCCAGCTTTGTTAGTATTATTTTAGGAATTTCTGAGTTCCCCACAATTACAAGAATTTTATGCAGCTCTCAATTAAATTAAGCCTCTTGAGCTGGGGTTATCCCTGTGGATGAGGGAATTCTGACTCTAAAATTGTGGTATTGGTCTCTTTACCTATGCCACTCCTTCATTTCTATGGAAATAATTGGGCAATAGGGCCTTCTATAACTCAATCGTAACTTCTTGGTCACGTATTTCATTTTCTGGTTAATATGCTATTCTGGGTCTAGATGCCATGACAACTGTGGAGAAAGATAAGTGAGAAGGAGGTGTTCATTGGGAAAATGTAAGTGGAGAATCAGCTGTTGTCAAGGGTCAACCCTCCCTTGACTACAGTGAACTAGAATCAATCGTCTGACTGGACTCAAATAAATTAGCAGAATATCTCCATAGGCACAGTGTCTCCCATCAGGAAATCATCTTAAGCAATGAAAAACAGATTAATTTTATTGTCAAGGGAAATATCCTCAAATTCCAGCATGACAACTATATTTTTACCAAGGGACACATTTTTTAACCTATTAGCTGAAGCTCTTCCAATATAATATCCTATTCTTGCCTTTGAAGGGAAATTAATATATTCTCATTAAAGCTCTGCTTGTTTGGAATATAAGATGTGGGCAAGAGGTAGAATTTTCAGGCAGGTGTTCACCATAAGAAAATCTCACTCTTATTCCCCAAGTGGCATTGTAAACTCCTGTGACCAATAATACCTTTAGTGAAATCAATCATTGTTCTTAAAATATGGCTATCAAAACACAGTAAAGTAAGTGGCTGGCTGACTTTCCACCATTTTGAAGGAACCATATGGAGTCATCTTTGCTTCCCAAAATTACTCCCACCTTTCTTCCTTTATTTAATAAAATCAAGTGAATTCCTCATAGGTATTTCAAACAATGAAAGGCTTTATCTGCAAATGAAAGTTGGCTCTACTAAATGGTATAAAAATCTCCATGCCACTATTGAATGAGAGCACCCTATGTGCTAATGCTATTTGTTTTGTTCCTGTTTCAGTCATTTTTCTTTTCCTTGGCAGAGACACTGTCGTCAAGCTTTCCCCCTACCACACAGGACTGGTGCAGCATCCATATTAAAGACTTTTTTTTTTTTTAGAAAAAGAGAACTCCATTGATTCTAAAGGGAATTGTACAGTAGAAGTTCCCATTTCTAACAGGAGGGAAACTATCCTAAGAACCCTCACTGTGGAAGGTAGAAATCTAAGACTTTGGGGAATAATTCTAAAGTCCTTCATGAGAGGGGAGAAATAAAGTCAAGGATATCAATATTATTGTTGGAACAGATTCTAGTTTTTGCATGGGATCTTCATAGATCCTCACTAAAACCTTTTCAGCACCAAGCAATTGACGTGTGTCTGTCCCTACTCCTGAAAAACTTGCTTGGCTGACACTGTGTAGCTACTGAGAACTAAAGAATCCCAACCCAAACTGGAAAATCTGGAAATGACACCTCAAACCCAACAAAATCCCAACATAGTTCTTGAGACAGATAGTTGCACGTCCAGTTTTGAAGTGAAACATCTGAGGTCCTGAAAGGTTAACTACTTTGCCTTAAGTCATTCAAATAGCAAGTGACAGACGTAGACACAAACGCAGACTTCCTGAGTTAATGTTCTTAATATTTATTTATTTAAATTTTTGCATTTTGACTCACACCCAGCGATACTCAGGGGTTACTCTGGCTCTGCAGTCAAGAATTACTCCTTTTGGTTTCATTGATCTTTCGGATTGTTTTTTGGTTTCCATGTGGTTGATTTCTGCTCTAAGTTTTATGATCTCTTTCCTTCTGCCCGATTTGGGCTTCTTCTGTTGATCCCTTTCTAAGATCTTGAGCTGTGAAGTCAAGTTGTTTATGTGCATCCTTTCTTCCATCCTGAGATATGCTTGCAGGGCTATACATTTTTCCGTTAATATGGCTTTAGCTGCATCCCATAAGTTCTGGTAGCTCATGTTTTCATTCTCATTTGTTTCCAGGTACCTTTTGATTTCACCCTTGACTTCCTTCCTGACCCACTCATTGTTCAGCAGTGAGTTTTTTAGTTTCCAGGTGTTTGATTTGGTTCTCCGTGTCTGTGTGTGATTCACTTCTATTGTCAGTGCATTGGGAGAATTAAAATTGTCAAAATGGCAATACTTCCCAAAGCACTGTACAAATTTAGTGCGATCCCTATAAGGATACCCATTACATTCTTCAAAGAAATGGAGCAAACACTCCTGAAATTTATATGGAACAATAAGCCCCCACGAATAGCTAAAGCAATTCTTGGGGGAAAGAAAATGGGAGGAATTAACCTCCCAAACCTCAAACTCTACTACAAAGCAGTAATAATTGAAACAGCATGGTACTGGAACAAAGGCAGAGCTGCATACCAATGGAACAGGGTGGAATATACTGACATCTCCCCTCAAACATATGATCATCTAATCTTTGATAAAGGAGAAAGAAATGTGAAGTGGAGTAAGGAAAGCCTTTTTAACAAATGGTGCTGGCAAAACTGGATGGCTACATGCAAAAAACTGGGCTCAGATCTCTGCCTAACACCATGTAGAAAAGTAAGATCAAAATGGATCGAAGACCTCAATATCAGACCAGAATCCATAAGGTACATTGAAGAAAAAGCTGGAAAAATCCTCCATGACATTGAAGCTATTGGTATCTTCAAAGATGTCACACCACTGGCCAAGCAAGTGAAAACAGAAATAGACAAATGGGACTATCTTAAACTAAGAAGCTTCTGCACCTCAAAAGAAACAGTGACCAAAATACAAAGACGGTTTACAGAATGGGAAAGGATATTCACTGAATACACATCCGACAAGGGGTTGATATCAAGGATATACAACGTGCTGGTTGAACTCCACAAGAAGAAAACATTCAACCCCATCAAAAAGTGAGGCGATGAAATGAACAGAAACTTTCTCAAAGTTTGTATAACATTGTATAACTGAAACTCAAAGAAGAAATCTGAATGGCTAAAAGGCACATGAGAAAATGCTCTACACCATTAATCATCAGGAAGATGCAGATTAAAACAACAATGAGATATCATTTCACACCACAGAGACTGGCCCAAATACAAAAGAACAAAAGCAACCTGTGTTAGCACGGATGTGGTGAGAAAGGGACCCTCCTTCACTGCTGGTGGGAATGCCAACTGGTTCAACCTTTTTGGAAAACAGTATGGACGATTCTCAAAAAATTAGAAATTGAGCTCCCATTTGACCCAGCAATACCACTCCTGGGAATATACCCCGGAGAGGTAAAAAAAGTATAGTCGAAGTGACATCTGCACTTGTTTTTTCATTGCAGCACTGTTTACAATAGCTAGAATATGGAAAAAACCTAAGTGCCTGAGAAAAGATGACTGGTTAAAGAAACTTTGGTACATCTACACAATGGAGTACTATGTAGCTGTTAGAAAAGACAAAGTCATGAAATTTACATACAAGTGGTACTACATGGAAAATATCATGCTAAGCAAAATGAGCCAGAAAGAGAGGGATAGACATAGAAAGATTGCATTCACCTGGGTAACATAAAGTAACAAAATAAGAGACTAACACTCAAGAACAGCTGTGATAAATACCAGGAGGTTCACTCCATGGCTTTGAGGCCAGCCACACACTCTAGGGATAAAGGCAGCTCAGATGGAGAAGGTAGCACTAAATAAAGGATACGGGGAAGATCCGTCCAGGACGGGAGATGCGTGCTGAAAGTAGACTCCAAACCGAACATGATTGCCACCCAATACCTCTTCTGCAAACCACAGCACCCAAAAGAAGAGAACAAAAGGGAGTGCCCTGCCAGAGGCAGGGTGGGATGGGGGATGGGGGGGTGGAAGGGATACTGGGACTGGTGGGGGTGGAGAATGGGGACTGGTGGTGGGATGGGTACTCGATCATTGTATAACTGAAACCCAAGCACAAAAACTTGTAAGTCTACAACTGTATCTCATGGTGTTTCACTAATAAAAAAAAAAGAAAGAATTACTCCTGGCAGTGCTTGGGGGTCCAAATAGGATGCTGAGGATGGAATGACCTACCTGCTGGATTGTCACTCCTGCCCCAATCTTTTTTATCTTGAATCATTAACTACCCCATCTTATATGTGACTTTATGTATTCCCACAATAATCCTAAACTGTGTGATTTAGGATTATCTCTCCTTAAAACATGAAGAGAAGTTGATGTATTTGACTTGGAATTGCTGAGATGTAAACCACAAGTTTATTTGTCATGGGAGCCTGAGTATTTAGCTGCCATGCATGCAAAAGGAGGGGACATTCTCCTACAGGGCATACAGGGCATCCTTTAACAAGGATATTAGTGGTGGAAGACAGTGGGCTTCATCCTTTATTTTAATCTGCACAGAGTTGGCACATCACTGGGTATTTTCTATCCATCCCTATAGGATATTTTTCACAGGATGCTGATGACTCCTATTATCTGGATTCATGCCAAACAAAACACCTCCAGCTGAAGGAAGACTCAGCTGGCAGAAACTCAATCCTCCTGCTATTTTAAGGTTTCTTTCTTTCTTCTTATTCTTCTTATAAGAAATAATTTGCATTAACATTGGATCAGCTGGTGGAGAAAGGCACTTAGGATAGGGGGTGATCCAGCTAGTGACAAGACTGTTGTGTCTGAAGTAACAATCAATTGCCTGCTATGTAAATTGCAGAAGAAGCTGCAAATAAAATTACTGTAAATTTAATTAAAACATTCCCGCCAAGTCCATACATTTGGTATTGATTACCTGGCCTGCAATTTCAGGGAGTTAATTAACACAGCCTGAACTTGGACAACAAGCAAAAGCCAGAGTAGGCACTGGTTGTCCTAGCAACAGGTAGGCAAAATCAGCTCACAGATTACATGGAAGGAAATACAGAATATTATTGAATTATACTTAAATGCAATAATTTAAAAATATAAAGAGGCACCTTAAAATTTAAAACATACTTCATGAACATAATTCGTTATATGTCTTGAATCAGGCCAGAAAGGAGTTTTTATGCTGGAGAGCGAGATGAACAAAGTACAAAAGGTGGAGATAATCCATTAGAGAGAGTAGTTTCTCAGCAGTATGAGTTCAGGGCATCATCTTGTGCAGTATCCATCTGGATAAAGAGAAAAGCCCATTGTGAACAGTTTCCTAGATCCATAAGTAGAATGAGTACTTTTATTTTCAATTCCCCCAAACAGGAGCATTCTATGGGAAGAAAGCATAGTGTGTGTGTGTGTGTGTGTGTGTGTGTGTGTGTGTAGACACTTACTGATGATGACAATAAAAATTGCTACTGTATCTGGTGTCAATACACACATCTCAGATCACTACCTGGCTCAATACCCAGGGCTTACTCCTTGGCTCCCCTCTTAATTTTCTTCACACAAGCAGTAGATTTCTGACATTGGCTATAGCAAAGGCAACAATAACTCATGTCTATGGTCCTTGACAAATATTAACCGTGCACTTTTTAAAAAGTGAGGTTATTTGTGGGTTCCCCTCCACCCACTTCTTTGTATATTGCTGCACGGATACACCATCTGCTTCTCCCTCCCTTGAACCATGGCTGCAGAATTCTGACCAATGTTAGGTAGATATTAGTTGTTTATCTAAGTAGAGATTATCAACAAATACATAACCAAGTGAAAAGGAAAGAGATTTTATTCTAAAAGGTGTTTCAGCTGACCTTGGTGAGTGTTTTGTATTATTTACTATCCTAAACACATGGATTTTAGGATCAGGGTGGACCTTTAATGACCTGTGGAAAAATGTGGGAGTGTAGTCCCACTCCAAGATTAGCCCTGGATCCACAATAATTGTCTACGGCCCTTACACAGCTCATTTCCCTCTTGGGTTTTCTCCATAAAATAAAGACAGCTAAACTGTATAGTATACCCACATACATTATAAAATTGAGTGCCTGAGACTCCTGTATTATTGCTTTATAGCAAATAGTAAATTATATATCATTTATATTAAAAAAATTTTAAAACCTCTAGGCAAGGAGGCGGTGGAGCGATAGCACAGCGGGTAGGGCGTTCGCCTTACAAGCGGCCAACATGGCCGACCCGAGTTCGATTCCTCCGCCCCTCTCGGAGAGCCCAGCAAGCTACCGAGAGTATTCGATATGCCAGACACAGTAACAACAAAGTCTCCAATGGAGACGTTACTGGGCCCGCTCGAGCAAATCGACGATCAACGGGAGGGCCTTTACCTTACCTTTACCTAGGCAAGGGAGATACCTGAAAAGCACGCAAGGGAACAGAAAGGATGTGTAAGGTGAATGGAAAAAAAAGCAAGCATTTTGCAACTATAAGTAGAGGTAGTGGCTGGAGGAAGAGTCAGTTGGATGGTGCCACACCAACCAAATATTCCATCAACCGCTTATTAGGCACCTGCACAGTCTCTAACCCTGGATTTTATTACATCCTAGATAGCTGAATGAGCAATCACCTGGACTAAGAGATTCATCCTTACATATGTGTTCCCAGGCTGTCTACATGATTCAAGCAAATTCCACACAAGATTCGCTGTTCCACACCCTATTCACAAAGCAGTTCTCCAGTTCATGAACTCCATTTATCCATTTTATTGCATGAGATAAGTGGGTGCTTGATGCTCATTTTGAAATTAAAGAAACTGATATTTTTTTCACATTTTTTATAATTTTATTTATTGAATCACCATGAGAGCAGTTACAAAGCTTTTGGGTTTAAGTATCAGTCATATAATGAAACACCCATACATTGTCATACAATGAAACACCCATAATTCACCAGTACCCATTCTCCACTGCCGAAAACCCCGGTGTACCCCCATTCCACACCCTCCCCCTACCTGTGGGAAAGATGATTTCCACATTACTCTTTCTCTACTTTGATTACATTCAACATTTTGACACCAGACCCACAATTATTATTTGGGATTTTACCCCAACACTCAGATCTGCCGAAAAGGCAACAGTAGACAATTTGTTTTCTATTGCAGGTTATGCATAACATTTGATGTCGCGTGGCTGCAGTAGTGCCCGCTTGATTTTGAAATTCCAAAATTTTAACAATTAAATCTAGAGGGAATTCTTGCCAAAACTGCTGGGTTCTAAGACTTGTTCCTGAATCTCTGGGATCATGGCGATTAGGCAGCTTGATCAGGAGCCAGAGAGGCCATTTGTGGGTGGTGACTCGGGGTCTCGTTGTGGTGGGGAGGAAAGGGCAGGTTCCATCCCCATCCCGTGAGGCCCCTTGTGTCTTGTCACTGCAGGCCCAAACCTGACTGTCCAATGGCCTCTGGAAGATGGTGGTCACTGAGCCACCAAGGGGAGCAGGTGGGGGGACAGCACCCTTTCCCCCTGTGGTGGCCTGGCAACAGTAACCTACTGCAGGGACCAGATGCATTTATACCAAAAGCTTCCGGGTTTCAAGATTTGTTTCTTTTTTTTTATTATTAGTGAAGCACCATGAGGTACAGTTGTAGATTTACAAATCTTTGTGCTTGGGTTTCAGTCATACAATGATCAAATACCCATCCCTTCACCAGTGCCAATTTTCCACCACCATGGATAATATCCCCCCCCCCCCACCCCCTCTCCCACCCTGCCTCTGTGGCAGGGCATTACCTTTTGTTCTCTCTCTCCTTTTGGGTGTTGTGGTCTGCAAAAGAGGCATTGAGTGGCAAACATGTTCAGTCCATAGTCTACTTTCAACATGCATTTCCACTCCTGGGAGGATCCTCCAACACCCTTTATTTGGTGCTCCTTTCTCTATCTAAACTGCCCTTTCCCCTAGAATACCCGGCTGGCCTCTAAGCTATGGAGTAATCCTCCTGGTGTTGATCTCAGCTATTCTTGGGTATTAATCTCATATTTTGTTGCTTTATATCCCCCAGATGAATGCAATCTTTCTATGTCTATCCCTTTCTTTCTGACTCATTTTGCTTAGCATGATACTTTCCATATTGTACCACTTGAATGTAAATTTCATGACTTCATCTTTTCTAAGAGCTACATAGTACTCCATTGTGTAGATGTACCAAAATAAGAAACTGATATTTTTAAGAAAATGAGTTGCATGGGACATATCAACTTTCAAATCCAATCTTGATATCTCCAAGCTACAACAACCAGCATGTGTATGGATAATGCTACTTAGAGCCTAACATTTCTATTAAAGAATTTAACAACTACCCTATCTTTCACACACCTTGTAATCTATAAAGCGTCTGTAAGTGACTTGATTAAAATTTAGGAATTGATTTGATTCTGGGAGTCCAGGTATAGGTATCCACAAAATGTACAACCTCTCCAATAGTTAGAGGTGGCTTTGATGTATGGCTAATGAACCACACTTACATCACCACAGTTCTACAAGGTTTTAGAATCAAGAACAGTACTTGGAGTGCAGAACCCAGATCTGACACTTAGCCTTAGCCTGTGTCTTCCTCTTCAAATGTATCCTTCATGGCAGAGCCTGAAAGACTTCCAGGCTCCACATTTCAGACTCTAAATCGTGTTTTCACCTGGAGCATATGCTCAAGCACACTTACTGGCATGTATAAATGCCCCCTTTCTTTTCGTGTCACAGGAAAACCCAGTGTGCCTGTTTAGAGTAAAAGGGGGAAGGGGCCTGGGAGAAGAGGTTCCATAATCAAATAACCTTCACTGATATCTGCATTTTCCTCATTAACCACAACTTTAGGCAAATTATTTAAAGTTAACTTTTCTGTTTCTTTAACTGTTCAATAGGTACAACAACATCCAAATCACTAAGTATTTAGTTAACTATTAGTTACAAAGGATCAAATACAATGTTTAGCATTTAATATTTGTTTAAAATATATCACCTATGACGAAAATGTCTACTACAGTTTGCTTCCTCAAACTGACCAATCCTCTGTTTAGAAGAGAAACAAAAATAGCATGCATAATGGCCTGGGTGTTAGTTTAGATAGGGTCTGGTTAGATAGACCCCTACTCACAATGTTCAGATCTGTCACTTCTAACAAGACAGACCCCTCTGAGAGGCCTGTGGATACTGTGACCCTGAGTCACTCTGTTCTAATCCTTTAAGTCCAAAGACAGTGCTCAGCTATCACTGATCCCTCCCTACCTGTGTGTTTCATCAGCTTATAAAAGGGCATGACGTTTCATGACTGCAATTAGAAGCACATATAGACCTGTATCTCTGTGTGGGACCTCATTAAAGTGAATGATGAAGTGAAGGTCAGCTTTCTTTATAAGGACAAGAAGTGCAGAACCAAATCCTCAGAAAGCCAGAAGGCTAATGAGAAACAGAAAGCACTTTCAAGAGTAGGGTTGGAAAGAGGGAATCCATTTGGGAGCAGAAACTTGTGAGGAATTCCCTGAAACTCACATATATACCCAAACAATTGAAAGATATAAACTTTAATAAAGTTTATAAAGTTTGTTGACTTCCAAAGAAAATAAAACTACTTTTTATATAAAAAAGAAGCTTCTTTATACAGTTCAATCCACACAGAGACCTTCTTCCCACTCCATCCCCATTTCATAAATTTTTCTGAGGATCTATATTATTTCAAGACTGTAGTAAGGGGGGGAGAGACATATTTTTCAATTAAAAATAATTCCACATCACAATACTTATTATTATACATCTCATATTACGTTAGTCTCAAAGCCATTCACTTCAAGTTTGAAGTCTCAATTCTCCCAGAAGCTGTAGAAATGAAAGAGAAGAATTGTTTACTCACTGCTGAACATTTCTTTCTGGTAACAGCACATGTACAGTGGCCACAGACTGGGGCATCCCATACTAGCTCTAATAGCAATGGTCAGAATAGACTTGTCAACACAGACTGTTAAGACCCTTTCTTTGAGGCTTTCTCCATAGACACAGTGACCTGGTTCCTTGTTATTTAATGGTCAGGGTGGTATAGGATTGTGACTTTGTGACTGTCACAAGGGAATGGGAACACCACCCAGCAGACTGAGACACACAAAAAATAAACAGGGTGCATGTGATATATATACACACTTGTATGCACATGCATATGAGATAAAAAAGGAAAGGAGAGATGAAGCGAGAGTGCCAGTAAGTATCTGATTCCCAGGATCTATCATTCTTAAATCCAACTTCACTTTTGCTCTTTCCTTGTTTGCTTCTAAAAGCCAAGAAGTAATCTAATTAGATTAGAGTTGAGTTCTTGTCATTTGCAACCAAAGTATGCTAACAAAGAGGTACAAATAAAGTAGAAAATAAAATAGGTCATTATCTCACTTTTCAAGAAGTTTAAAATATAGTTAAAGAATGGAATCTAGCTATCTGAACCACTAATTAACCCAAATGGATATTATAATATTCCACAAGACTATAATGGGTCAGATAACAAAAGCCTGTTTTTTCTAATTTTTCACTTTTTAAAATTTTTCTAATAACCAAGGTTCTTGTCCAGTGTTTTCCCAACATAATCTATATATTAGATCCATGTGTTGATGTGAATAATCTATACATTAAATACAATAAGCAGTATCCAATATCTTCTATTATCTATCAAACTACTTCATTTGGGTCCGTAAATTAGTTCTTGAGAGCAAGAAGATTAGGGTACAAGTCCCACAGAAACTAATCCTATGACAGATACCAAAGACCAGAGAAATATTTCACAGAGAGTTTCTGGACCACTAGTTTGGGGAGATATGGAACTGGAAAAGGCTACTGTGTGCCGATCAGAGGGCCTAGTGTAAGGTAAGAACAAATACCCTCACTCAGGCACAACATAACACTTTTTAATCAATGATAGGCCAAATATGACAGTGATCTCCACAGATAGTTGAGGTACATTCTAGGCTACCCCCTCTCAGTTTGTATATGTGTAGTCTGACATTTGCACAATGACAAAATTGCCTGACGACATTGCTCAGAGCACATTCTTTGTTAAGCAAATACATGACAGGATTTATTAAATGAGCAAATAAAGTTTCCAGGCAAACCAAGCCAACTGTTATATAAATGTTTGAGGAATATTCCAAATTTTATCCTCTTAGAGATGCCCAGAAGAGCTGAATAAAAGTAAAGGCTCTGAGAAGTGCTGCAGGAAAGGACATTTCATCCTGTTCAGTGCATTGCTTTCCAAACCTCAGATTACTAAGGAACCCATTGACTGCACAGCATGAATCTAATGTATAAATCATGTTGGGGAAATACTGGACAAGAACCTTGGTTAATGAGCAGACCCTTCCAATAGGCTGATTTTGGCACATCTTGGAGGTTGTTCCTTAGACCTCCAGTAGCACCACGTGTGTGTCCATCCCACACCTGTTTTGATATGTCTGCTTTTTCAAGGACCAGGGCAAGGCAGATGCTGGACCTAGCCAAAAAACAACCCCTCTCTCACCCACTGCCAACACACATTTACTCATTCCAGCTCAGGGTCAAACACAGTGGTGGGAGTGCTATCTTAACTAGAAATTATTTAAATACCAAAGTAAGGAGGAGAATCTCAAATCTGAATGTAACAGGATGGCACAAATTAGGAAAGGTTAATAGAATCAGGCATATATTCTTCAAATCACTTGTAGATAACCAGCAGGTTTTTACTGACATTGTACTAACCCAATACCAGAGTGTAAAAAAACTCACTCGATGAGTCTCATAGTCAACTCCACAGGAACCAAATAAGCTATATTAGTGTGCAGAAAATATCAGGGACAGGGCAAAAGTGACAGAGCTAATTCTAGGTATGCAATGCTTCCACGATTCAAGAACTCAGCTTATTTAGGAAAAGCTGACATTCTCCATAAGAAAATTAGTTACAATGATTAATTACAACCATTTGAGTTAGTCTATGCAAAAAAAATAATAATGCCCTAAAAGCTATGCTCAGGAGTTGATTTGTGGAAGTTCTTAGCCCAAAATATAATAGAGTGAATGGCAAAATTGGGAGTCAAGATAGCTCTGACCTTTTTAGCAGTGGCTTTTTTTAGATGTGAAAATTGAAAGTGTTGTTTCTTTAAAGAAAAGGAAGTGAAGGGCTGAGGTGATCATGCAATCCTGATTTAGGTGGACCTCTTTAGCCAATCACTTAAAGCTATTGTTATAATCAGCTTTATAAAACCCTTCCTGACTTCAATGGTCATCTCAGGACTTTATCTGTCCAGCATGCTTTTCTCCATTCACCTCTAAAGAGAGCCTCCACTTTATCTGAAAAATTACTCACCCTGTTCTCTACCACATTCTCATCCTGACCTCCCATCCCCACTTTCCTGTCTTCAAATAGCGGTGTGTGTCTCTGTATTAACCAATCAGACTATATTTCCTTGGTTCCAATAATTGTCCAGAGATAAGCATGTCACCCAGGTCAATCAGAATACTTCTCATGGTTATCCTATTAATTCTAGAAGACAAATTTATTTTTCCTATTAAATGAGCTCAATATATTAAATTATTTTTTGATTTGCTAGCAGCTACTTTCTTCTTTAGAAGCAAAGACTATAAGGCTAATATAAAGAATCAGAATGAAAATGCAACAGGTGATTGGGATAATAGCTAGAATAAAAGCAAGTTAGATTTGATAACTATTTGAACTCTTCATTTTAAGCATGTGTAATGCCACTGAATTCTTTAATAAATCTACCTTGTCCTGGGTTTTATGACGCAACTAAAATAATCCTGTTTCCCAGCCCAAAAGTGTTTTTAATTATCTTAAGAAAAGGTTGAGTTCAATGAGCACTTCCTGGACTGGGGGATCATGATTTTATCCTAAACTCTCCAACATAAGAAGAACAATTTGTTGGTGCACTAGTTTTCTATTGCTACCATAATATATTGCCATAGATTTGGTGCTTAAATATATTACATTATAGTTTTCGAAGTCAGACGTCTAAATTTTTAGTGAACTAAAGTCAAGGTATTGGAAAACTGGTCCATTCAAAAGGTTTTGAAAGAAGAGTGTTTCTTGGCCTTTATTAGCTCCAAGAGACCAACTACAATCCTTGACTCATTGCTAATTCCCCAGATCACTAAAATCTTTGTTTTTGCTGTCACATTACTTACTATTTGCTCTGCACCTATTGTTACCTTATCTGCACCATTCTAATGTCAATAAACCATATGAAAAATCTAAAATAACAACCCTCCTCAAAATCTTTTGTTTTCTTTTTGTTTTGGTTTTTTATTTTGGTGTTCAGGGCTTACTCTGGACTCTGCTTTCAGAGATCAATGTTTGCAGTGCTCAGGGAACAATATGGAGTGCCAAGATTGAACCCAGGTCAGAGATGCAGATCAAAACAACAATGATATATACCAAGTCACACCACAGAGATTGGTCCACATCCAAAAGAACAAAAGCAACTGGTATTGGCGTGGATATGGGAAGAAAGGAACTCTCCTTCACTGCTGGAAATACCGGCTGGTTCAACCCTTTTGGAAAACAGTATGGACGATTCTCAAAAAATTATAAATTGAGCTCCCATTTGACTCAGCAATACCACTTCTGGGAATATATCCTGGAGATGCAAAAATGGTATAATAGAAATGACATCTACACTTATATATTCATTGCAGCACTCTTTACAATAGCTAGAATCTGGAAAAAAAAACCCAAGTGCCCGAGAACAGATGACTGGTTAAAGAAACTTTGGTACATCTACACAGTGGAATACTATGAAGCTGTTAGAAAAGATGAAGTCATGAAATATGCATAGGTGGATCAACATGGAAAGTACCATGCTAAGTGAAATGAGTTAGAAAGACAGGGACAGACAGAGAAAGATTGTGCTCATTTGCGGAACATAAAGTAACAGAATGGGAGACTAACACCCAAGAACAGTAGAGATATGTATGAGGAGGATTGCTCCACAGCTTAGAAGCCGGACTCACATGCTGGGAAGAAAAGGCAGCTCAGGTTGAGAAGGGACCACCGAGTAAAGGGTGCTAGGAGGGCCCGCTCAGGATGGGAGATGCGTGCCAAAAGTAGACTATAGATCGAACATGATGGCCACTTAATACCTCTATTGCAAACCACAACACCCAAAAGGAGAGCGAGAATGAAAGGGAGTGCTCTGCCACAAAGGCGAGATGGGGTGGAGGGGATGGGATGGTGGGTGGGATGCTAGGACCATTGGTGGTGGGGAATGGGCACTGGTGGAGGGATGGGTACTCAACCATTGTATGACTGAAACGCAAGTACAAAAGTTTGTAAGTCTATAACTGTGCCCCACGGTGATTCACATAAAAAATTTAAAAAAAATTGAAACCCAGTTCAAATGTATGCGAGACAAGTTTCTTATCCTATGTAATATCTCTGTCTCTAAAAATATTTACATTATTATATTGACAAAGTGTCATTTACCATGAAAAGAACACTTTCACTTGGTCTAGGAATTAGGATATGGGGATCTTTTGATAAACAGTTGTTGAACCTACCATAGATTATAGGTATATATAGAAAAGAAAAGAAATGATGTGGATTATCTGCAGTCTGTCCAAAACCCAATATTTTAAGCACTTTCAGTATCAAGAAAGACATAATTATGGCAGAGCACAAAGAATAATAAGACCCTCAAGCTCTGTAACTTAAGAGTTCTTTTTTGTCATTTTGTTCTCAGTAAACATTGCTTTTGTCCAGTGTACATAATTTGCATATAAAACATACAAAGAGTCACATGTACTTCTAGCATTGAAAAAAAAAGACATTCGGTTATTCTAAATATCTTCCCTTTAAATAATGCCCTTTATATGGATATTGCCCAACCAGACTTGGTTTTCACAGAGTTGAACTGAATCTTTCCTACGTGATTTTGAGATACTGTGTGGAGCTTACAGAAGTGTTCCCAAATGTCTCATTTAAGCTGATGCTGATTCATCCAACAAATTTCATGACTTAGGAAGAGACCTACATGACAGATGTCAGTCAGCTCAGTTTCTGGTCGATCTTCAAATGTCTGTTAGGATAAGAAAAGTAAAGTGGAATTCACTAACTATTAATAACAGTCACATTGTCCAATATGTATTAATGATTGCCGTATGCCAAATATATTATTATGCACATGTAGTAGACATGTGTTATACTCTCTATGGGAACAAACTGATATTTCAATGGCATAACCCAATAAAAGTTTATTTTCACTTATATCATGCAATTAACTTGGGCAGGATACCTCAGTGATGCTCCATGCAGCCAAATGAGTCAGAGGTTTCTTCCAACTTGTATATATCCCATTATGCATAGTTTCATGTCAGAGAAAGGTTATGTGTGCCTCTAAGAGAATTTAATGGACTTATTGCACATCACTTTTATTCATGCTCTGTTAGCTGGAACATAGTCATAATCTGATCTCTTTTAACTGCATGGGAGTCTGGGAAATGTAGGCTGTGTCCAGGAATAAAACAGATGAGATTTAAGGTAACATAGATAAATATCTACCATCGCATTTATCCCATGATCCCAAATAATCCTGTCAATGTCTGTCTGATATAGATGTCCTTATGATTTCAACTGTACGGCAAATCTCAAAGAAGTCAGGTACCTCACCACAAGAACACAGCCCAAGGAGCACTTAAAATGCTAGTCTTCTGATTCCTATGCTTTCAAAAAGGGGTGATTTGACCTGTCTGAACTCTCCATGAAAGAAAATTTGGCAACATTTAAATATTTTTATTTGTTGTAGCTGTGGGGTAGGAGTGGTGGTAGCATTCATGAACTTGAAGAAAAGAGAACACAGATTTTGCTATATGTCCTACAATCCACAGAAAATTTCCCGTAAAACAATAATATGGAAAAATGTCAATAGTATCTAGATTGGGAAATTCTGTTCTTAACGTTATTCATTTATACCATTGAAAGAATATAAAGAATGTGAGTCTCCAAAGGTTATTCCACTGAAAAAGTACCCAAGACTGACCAAAAAAACTGTTAAATTTAAGTGATACAGGCATTTTTTTCCACCAATGCAAAAGAGAAAGTGCCAAACTATTTAAGTTTGATGAAATTATTGTTTACAATAAGAATATGTCACTAGGAAATATGATTACAAATAAGCAGATATGGGAGGCAAGCTAGCTGTCTGTTCCAATGAAAATGACAAAGGCTAGTGGGGTTGGGGTGCCACAGGATATCAGGAATTTGATATATTTATTGCTATTATTTTTATCTTTAGCATCAACTGGTCTTGGTTTATGTGCTAGAATGAACACTTACCCTAAGTGGCTTTGGCAAAATGATTATTCTTCATGAAGGTTGCGTACTTTGAGACAACAGGTGAAAAATGAGGTGCATCTTGCATTAAGAAAAGTGTTTTTCTTTGCCAATTCCCAAAGTTCTCCCTCCAAGAATGCAATAAATATAGGAGATCACCGTAGAAAAATGAAATTTTGCATAGTTTTGGATTGAGGAATCTTTTTTAAAACTTAGTTCACCATTTCCTAGTTCTGTGATGTTGGGGAATTGACTCTCAGTCATTTATTTTCTCACCTGTGAATTGGGGATAATTAGTGGATGTACTTTAGAAGATAGTGAAGGTTAAGTGGGATACTTATGTGAAGTATTGAGAACAGAGAGGCATTTCCAATGCCAATCCTTAACCAATCCTTGTCATTCCCCTTATTGTCATCATCATGATCACTTGGAGCACTGCTGGAAGAGGGGAGGGTAGTATACTGTGCTAGACCCTGAGGAAGAACACCGTTACGAAAAGATTTTACCGTGACTCTAAACACCAGTGGTAGAACTCTAGCTTTGCTTTTGGCTATTATTGTGAGCCTGCCCCATAAACTTAATCTCACTGTACCCATCTGTGAAATAGACTTAAGCCTCCTCACTCAAGAAAATCAAGTGTACATGGATGTATGGTGGGGTGATGGAGAGAACCCAGTTCTTAGGCAAATTTCTTGTGTAAGACTGCTAGGGTTCAAAGATAGGCTATAAATAGTCGTTGGTGAAATGATCATAGGTGAGTGACTCAACTCTTTCAAGCCTCCTCTGTCAAATGAAGATATAATAGTTATTGAAATGCAAGACCTATGTGGGCATGGATTCTTGTCTGCTTTGTTTACAACTATACTCCAAGAACATAGAACGGTGTCTACAACAAAGTGGTTATTTGACAAGTACTTGTTGAATGAATAATTGAATAATGGTCCCTATCACAAGGACAACTGTGTGGTTTAAATGAGATTAAACCTGTGAAGAGCATATAGTATAGACATGGTATCGACAATAAATACTATCAATAAAACTATTCAAATGAGGAGTCAATAACTTTCAATACACATACTGACAGTCTCAGATATGGTTCACTAAAGTCTGAAAGAGCCATAGGTGTACAGTGAAGGGGAAATCATCAAGGTTGCTTCTCACTTTTTATCCTACTCTTATCTGTAGTTCCCTGGCCAGACATTATTTGCCCCACATGCATCTATTTCTGCTTTTTTTTTAATCACTTCAAGGTTACCCATTAATCCCCCGTTGAATGCACATGGTGGTTCCTAAGTGACTCAGAACGTCTCTTCCCTCATGGACCTTTGCCTCAGCAAGGTGATCCATCTGGTGGATACAGTCAATGTGGAGAATCCCCAGAATGGGTCATGAAACCATTCAAATATGAACTATAGTGATTAATGCTCCTCACTAGCCTTTCAGCTTCCATCTAACCCTCTATCTAGCAGCTCCTTGGCTCTGCTTCTCAGGCACTCCAAGCTCCTTCATGTCATTTAGGTTTGGCCATTCTGAAGCATGCACTTAGTGGGGCAGGCAGAGTCCATACCTCTTGTTTCTGCTGGGAGAGATTTAATTTTTCTGGGGTAAAGTGAGCAGAAGTTCAGGAAAGGGATCTGTGGATCTGGAAGTGGTTTCATGTAGCCCAGAGTTTTAATGGCAGCTTTAGGATCTGGGATCACATGAAGGTGGTATGACCAGAAAGAAGCCTGGTCTGGTATAACCAGAACTTGGCAGGGTAAATTACTCAATTCATACTTACTGGGTATAATGGGGGATGAAGAGCACCCTCTACATGGGCCAATTATGAATTACTCTCCTGGAAATCATTCTTAGCCTTTCCAATAATTATTTTGGGGTTGGGGGATGCAGAAAGGATAAAGGGACATCTCCCAAGTAGTGTTCAGGGGTTACTCCCAGAAATACAGTTCAGTGTGAGACAGCACTGCTCAGAGGTCACCAGGGTCACATATTTGACAGTGCTGATGGGGTAGAGGGCTCGAGGAAGAGGCTTGTAGTGCTAGACATCAATCTTAGGCAGCAAGACATGCATCCCTGGACCCTGAACTATCTTCTCAGCCCTTCCAATCATTTTAAAAATCAAGTCTACTGCAAATGACTTTCTGCTTGAAACAGCAGCTCATGTGCTCTGCTGGCTGTTAAGCTGTGAGGAACAGGCTGCCCTTCTTGGCTGGCAGTCACTAATTTTCTCTGCAACACTAGATAGTCTCACCTTCTACTAGGTTTTTGGTATGGAATATGCAATCCAGATGTAACCAAATGAGAGGTTACATTATCGTTGCTTCAGGAGTGACCATCCTTAAGACTCCCTCATCATAGTGAAGTGCAGGAAGTTTGCTGAGAATTCATAAATCACGATCACGACCATCCTATTATTCGTCTATTGCCTCAAGCAGGCCCCAGTAACATCTCCTTTGTCCTAGCCCTGAGATTTTTAAAAAAGTGCCATATTCAAGACTCTTTTAGAGTTAGGAGAATGAGACCCTTCATTGTTACTGGTGTTTGGCATATTGGATATGCCACGGGGAGTTTGCCAGACTCTGCCGTGTGGGCAAGTTACATTCGATAGCTTGCCAGTTTGTCCAAAGTAGGAATGAGATGATAAGATGTCGTGGCCGCACACTTCCGGGAGCTGGTTTTTATAGTCTCTGAGTCTTGGCCGTTGATGGGATTACATGGTGCCAGGGGGCCAGTTGGTGGGTGTGACCCCCGCCTACTGGAATTTGGAGGATCTGGGTGGAGGATGCTCAGCCCTGATCCGAATAGGCTTGGAGATCTCAGCCCCGGGACCCGCGTGCCTTTGTTCCCCTGGCAGTACCTTCATGTGTGCAGAGAGTGGTCTCAGCCTGGTGGTGGCTGGTTCTGGAGGTCTTCAGCTGCCAGAGCCCTGATCAGGGCGCAGAGGAAAACTCAACCTGTTCCCCTCCAAGGGGCTTTGGCGAGGACAGCCAGGTATGGGGGCAGGAGATCCTCCAAATTCCAGTAGGCGGGAGTCACACCCACCAACTGGCCCCCTGGCGCCATGTAATCCCATTAACGGCCAAGACTCAGAGACTATAAAAACCAGCAACTGGAAGAGAAGAGTGCAGAGTCTCCTGCCCTTGCGCCTGGCTGTCCTCTCCAGGGCCCCTTGGAGGGGAGCGGGTTGAGTTTTCCTCCCCGCCCCGATCAGGGCTCTGGCAGCCGAAGACCTCCAGAACCAGCCACCACCATGCTGAGACCACTCTCCGCACACATGAAGGTACCAGCAGGGGAACAAAGGCACGCAAGTCCCGGGGCTGAGATCTCCAAGCCTACTCAGATTGGGGTTGAGCATCCTCCACCCAGATCCTCCAAATTCCAGTAGGCGGGGGTCACACCCACCAACTGTCCCCCTGGCGCCATGTAATCCCATCAATGGCCAAGACTCAGAGACTATAAAACCCAGCTCCCGGAAGAGAAGAGAATTCATAAAATAAAGAATAATTTGTTGCTACCAAATTTAAAGCTGGCCCAAGATGACTTTGAGTAACCAGAATTAGACTTCTTACCCTCCTGAGGAGAAGCTCACCCAAGGATACTCTCCAAAGACAAAGCTGTATCAAAAATGGACTGTAAGAAATCGAACTGTGGTAACCTGATCTCCTATATCTCTCTGCAATGAAAGAAAAGTCTACCTTTCAATAGTCAAAGTATATAAGCCAAAAGTCATCTCTCTTGTTCTTCCAGTCCTTTCACCAATAATTCAGAAATAAATTTGGAAAATAATTGTTATATCAGGCTTAAGATTACCCTGTATAACTTCTCGTTGAGCACAAACGTCAAGTGCTCTGCAACATAGTGGGAGAACTGGTCAACACAATTGAGTTGGGAAATGGAGTCATGGGAAGGAGAGATCTTGGAGTCCTCCAGAGAGGAAAGGGTATACACTAGCGATGGGTGTGGCATTGGAATTATGGGCGTGAGAAACCATTTTTGATAGCATTGCAAAATTACAGAATCTCAACTTTTTAAAAATTCGTAGGATACAAGGGTCAGATACTCTGACAGCATCTTTGGAAAATAACTGGCCATCTTTGCTTTAAGGACATGGTAATTGAGGGAAGAGAAATACACTGAAATTGAAAGCACTGGAATGTACATGGCATCCTTCTGAACTTGCAGTTAGGGAAGTTTGTTCATGGTGATGCTTTCATAGAAGCCGTAGAAGAATATTTAGTTTCACCAGCTGCAATATCCTCTCACTCACTGTGGCTTGTGTTACCCTGGGAAGACTTCAGATGAGCTGGATTTATTTAAAACACACAGGGACATCTGATAGATGTGCTAAATGAGCAGGCTCGACACCACTTTAACTTCCCCTCTTCACTCCCTCTCAATATTAAGATTGAGGCATTGATGATTAGGAATTCTTCCTACAGGATAAAGCAGAATATTACAAAACACATTTGCAAGGAGGCTAAATCATGATTGACAAAACAGAATTTGTTAATACAATAGTTTGAGGCACTTGACAGAAATTTTTGTCAACAGTGTAGATTAAGGGATTCAAAAAAAATGAAATTTGCAGATGAAATGGCTTTGATGTTTCTCCTGAAAAGCATTTTGTTGACAGACTGGATCAGAGTTTTAAAAAAATGGCATTTTCTCAGTGCACGGTTTTGAATCTTTGATAAAACATGTATTAGTCCTGCTGCTTTAGCTCATTGGTCATAGGCACCGTTTCCCTTGACTTTAGCCAAATTAAAGGACTCAGGTATGAGTAAAAACTGCAGCAAACCACCGAAGAAAAATACTCAGTTCTGTGTGGCAATAAAATATGATGTATCATTTTTTCAAGCATTTTTTAACTAATTTTAAAACACATTATATTATCTTATTCTATTCACTCTTCTAAAATTTTTTTTCTTCCCATTGAGAGAAGATATTCTAATAACAGACCTCACGGGTTTAGCTAAAAATCAGAGGAAACCTAAAAGAGCTTTCTAAGCCAATGCTTCTCCAACTATGGTCCCTGGATTCAACATGATACTGGACTGTTACTTGAAATGAAAGTTTTGGGTCCCCAACTTAGACCTACTTGCAGGTAGGACACAGCAATCTGTACTTTAACTGGTTCTTTAGGAGATTTGATGAATACCGAAGTCTGAGAACCATTGAACAAAAGCCAAAAAAGAAATAGGTTGGTTCACATAATTGAAAAGTCCATGAACATATGAGGCTTCAAACCTCATGGTTGTACCCTGAAGCTAAAACAATTTCATTTTGAGTCTAGCATCAATTTATTTTCTTTCCTCTGGAGTGGCTGCACTCAGATAACTTCTCCCTTCAAGGTAGCAAAATGTCAGTTGTTTCAAGCATATGTCTCATCTACTTGCCATTCCCTAACAGAGCAGATGGTTTTCTCTTTATAGTGTCAATTGTTCTAGGATGGTGACCCATTTTTTTTCTCTAATTGATTTAGTCCAGGTCTTTCACTCATCCCTGGACTTTTACATGGTAGCCTGTGAATGTAAACTCAATGGTCAATAGTGATTTAGTTGCAGGAATGGTTTGAACTCTAATTGAGAAGCACAATCCTTGATATTCCAGCTGAAGATAAGGGTAGCTTTCCCAAATCCACACTTACTAGTGTTACCCTCAATATTGAAGGAGGAGCCATACCCCCGAAATCCCACCTTCTTGTGCAGGACCCCTCTGAGCTCTTGGCTAATGCAAAGAGAGGAAATTAATTTTTAAGAAATGCAATTCAAAGATTGCTAACAAAGGAAGCAGACATGCAGGGATTACTTAACAAGGCCCACTTGTCTCTGAATAAAGAGGAGTCCTAAGTTTTGATGATGGGGTAGAATCTAGAAAAGATTCCTTGAAGAGCACTGGGTGCAGCTCTGCCCAGATGGGAGGCAAGCCACCGACTTTAACTTTATTGCCATGCATTGTGACAGCCTGCCTCTGAGAGTCTTTTATTTCCCCATAGTTCACAGAAGAATTTATTTAGCAGCAGAATAAAGAACTCATGTACACGGTTTGACTTTCATCTTCAAACCAGGACTGAAACTTTGAGCTGTCATAGTTGTGCAATCTCAGCAGTCCAAATTCAGTGTTTTACAAAAGAGAGAGAAGAAAGAAAACTTTATCCATCCTCTGTGCCATCATTTCTACCCAGAACAAGGAAACTTTTTTTTTCTTTTCGAACAACAAATGAGAATGTTCGTTATAACTTGAGAATCACCATCTAGAGTTAGTATCAAGAACAAATGTCTTATCTAATGCTTTTTGCAACACTACATATTTTCACATGCCCTCTGCAAGAAGGGGGTCTTCAAAGGCAGGATTCATTCTCAGTCCTCCCCCTCTCCTGTCCTGGGCACAGAAGCTAGGACAGGGTCTACACATATATTTATATCTTATATATATATATGAGTTACATATAATTAATTTGTAAGAGTATCCTGGTTTCCATGCTTCCTTCCTATTGTTACACTTAGTCCCGTTTCAATATTAGATTTCAACGCCAGAGCACTTGTTCCTTCTTCACCAGGGAGACTGTTGACAGACAATTTTAAAGACTGCGGAATGCCACCTCTCTTTGGCTATCTATGACCTTGAGACACTACTGTACCCAACTCCCTCATACAGCCACTAGAGGGAAGCAGAGAACACAATGATGGCACAATGGACATTTTGTCTAGCCTTTGTCTTCAGCTCTCCGGGTTCCCTCAATTTTCCCAGCTTTTATCCTTTTGTTAACTTTAGCTTTATGGGTGCAAGTTTCGGTATGGGATATCCTGGTTTGTTTTAGAGCCAAAAACATCATTCTTCCCCCCCTCCCCCACAATGTGTGACTTTTAAAGCGATCCCTTGGAAAAAATAATTCCAGTGGTGATCTAAATTACTCAGTTTACAAAAATGCATGTTTTCTTTAAAAATGTGACCTCTTTTATTGAAAAGAAAAAAATCTTATCTATCTACATTAGGCTGGCGCTTTCCCTTCTGAGCGCCTTTTCTATAAGATCTTTAACTGAGCTGTTCTATCACTCTCTGCAGCCTCCATTCTTCTCCTGATCCAAAATCCAGTCTGGGAAAAAGCTCTCATTGGAAGGATAATTAAAGTAGATGAACAAGTCCTTCAGTCTCAGTTAATCCCAGTAAGCCTAATTCAGCTTCTATAGATGGAGGGATAAGTATGTTCCCCCATCAGAGTCTTTCCTAGTTGGACTGCAGCCTACACCAATAAATCACTCCCCAGATAAACACAAGGTCATGGAGACCAAGTTTCTACATAAGTAAGATTTAATTTGGTCTAGGTTTGATCCAATTGCACAGGTCAAGGAATCACTGCCCCACAAAGAACTACTTAGAGCAAAATTTCAGGAAGAACCAACACCTTGAATCCTTGCCTCATTGCAAAACCCATTTTTGCATTCCAGGAACAGGATTTCAATTTGACATGCAAATCAGAAGAGTGTTTTAAAATAATATTTTAACAGTAATTATTAAAATGATTAATATTATTTATAGAATCATTCTACATAAACATGCATATGAATGTTTATGAAGGAGGATACATATTTATGTTGTAATATTCACTGCAGTATTATTTATAGTAGATAATGAAAAACCATAATGTCCATCAATATGGTTCTGTGTAGAACCATATTTTATTATATCCTCTAATAGAAAATGTTACACAGCTAGCTATAAAATAATAGGATAGATCTGTATTTAATGAAAAGAAATAGTTCATAAAATATTAATACATCAAAAAGCTAAAAATTAAAAAATAATAATAATAAAAGGTAACTGAGATAGACCTAAAAAAAGCTTAAAATACTATTTTATTTTGAAAATTTATATATACATTATACATATTTGTGTGTGAATATTTAAAAAGTGTATAAGAATTTATAACTTTATTGGGAGTGGCAATTCACTAGGGATCAAAGAGAAAGTACAGATTTCTCTATAGTTACTTCTGGCTCTGCACTCTAGAATCACTCCTGAAGGAGTGCCAGGTATTGAACTCAGGTCAGATGCATGCAAGGTAAGCACGGTATCTGCTGTACTATCAGTATAACCTATCAATTACTTTTTTTTAAGTAAAAAAAAGCTGGTAGACCACTGGTTCAAATTTATCCCATGTCATACCTGATGGTTTGTGATTCTTTGCTAGTTAAAACTGTATTTATTTATTTCAGATATTATATAACTCATTTCTAAACACAACTAATTCCAAAACACAAAATAATAGCTTCAAAGTATTCATTCTTTGAAGATTTGAGGATATTAATGTAATAAACCTGATATCACTAACAAATAGAACACATCAGAAATAGTAGATTTTTAGTTTAGGTTCTTAAACTAAAAGTAATGAGTATCTATATCTTATCAGCTTTTCTCAGAGACATATATAATAAACATAGACTATGGAATCGGGGAAAAGAACTTAGAGTTTTTCTCAAAGTCCCCTCATCCCCTTATTCACAAAGAAAGAAAGAAATCACAGAATATCTCCAACTCACAAATGCACAGGCCACTACTCTGAACTACTCTGCCATGCTGTGGAATAAGCATGTTATTTATGATTGAAAAATTAGATTGTCTTTAAGGATTGGAGGGGACTCTATTCATAATTCCTTCGAGACAAGTATGGTAAATTAGGATTCTCCAGTCCATCATAACTGTAACAATTTCCTTAAATTCACACTCATCTGCAAAGGGGTTTATCACTAATTCTACCTCTGACTGTAACCTTGGTGTGCAGACCTTGTCTTCAAACTCCCCTTACAGAGCTAGAGAGATAATTCAGCCGGTAGGGTGTAAATTGCCTTGCATTCTCCTGACCTAAATTTGATCCTGACATCCCATATGGTTTCCCAAGCACTGCTAGGAGTAATTCCTGAGTGCAAAACCAGAAATGACCCCTGAGTATCACCAGGTATGGCCCCGCTACAAAAATAAACAAACAATAAAACAAACAAACAAAAACTCTTACAGAAGTAATCTAATACACAGTAGTTCCACTGATAAAATGGCTACATGAACTGATACAATACAAATTCAACATCATACCAATCAAAATCTCAATGGCATACTTCACAGAACAAAGTAAAATATTGTGCCATTTATTTAGGACTATAAAAGACTTGGACCAGCAAAATCTCTCCTTTAAAAAATGGTGAGATCATGCTATCTCACTTCAGATTATACTATAAATCAACAGGAATTAAAACAGCATGGTATTGGAAACACAACAAAACACACAGATCAACAAAATACAATTGAGGCTATAAAAAATATAAAATAATTCTGTCACTGTCACTGTCCTCCCATTGTTTATCGATTTGCTCGAGCGGGTCCAGTAACATCTCCATTGTAACAATTGTTACTGTGTTTGGCATATTGAATACGTCACGGGTAGCTTACCAGGTTTTGCCGTGCAGGCAAGATAGTCAGGTTCATGGATCAGCTGGGAAGATGGGAATGTAAATTGTTACAGCCATTAAGGAAATTAATATGGAAATAACTCAAAAAATCAGAAACAGAAATTCTACACAAATTACCCAGTTCTGAATATTTACTCAGAAAATATAGAAACACAAATTTGAAGAAATACATGAACAAATTACATTAACTCCTCACTTCTCCACCCAGTTCTGGTAATGAAAAAAAATAATAACATTGTAGCACTATCCTCCTGTTCTTCATTAATTTGCTTGAGCGGGCACCAGTAACATCTCCATTACGAGAGTTATTGTTACTGTTTTGGGCATATCAAATATGCCACAGGGAGCTTGCCAGGCTCTGCTGTGCGGGCGGGATACTCTCAGTAGCTTGCCAGGATCTCCAAGAGGGATGGAGGGATTGAACCCGGGTCAGCCGCATGCAAGGCAAACGATCTACCCCTCAAAAATAATAGAGGATTAAACTCTGCAACGGATGAACCTAAAGGATATCATGCTTGATAAAATTAACCAGATAGGAGAGAGACAAGCACCATATGATTTCACTCATAGGAAGTATATAGAAAAAAACAAACAAACTGATGAAATAAATACAACAAACTGAACTCTTGGACTCTAAGATCAGTTAGGGGTTACCAGAGGGGAAGGGGAAAGGATGTGGTCAGATCAGCAGGAAGACAACAAAGGTATGTTAGAGGTGGAGCTAGACTTTCAGTGAAGCTAATATAGAATATGCATATGTTGATTTTCAATGATGTGCCCCTGAAACAATAGAAATAAATAAAAGTATAATAAAGAAAGTACAAAGGCCCCTTGTTATTCCAGTTGATTGTTCATTAACAATCATCTTCCTAGCTCCTCAGAAGGAAGGAACCATCTAGCAAATAATTTACTCAGTCCTGGGAGAAATAAAACCAAAATAGGACTAGTGTTCTTAATTACTCTCAGAGCTCTTGCAAGATGACACAGCCAGCCAGTGCCGGCTTCCCAGCCTCCCCCAACTGGGCTGCCAGATTTAGCACATGAAAATATAGAACACCCAGTTAAATCGGGCTTTCAGATAAATGCACAATAGTTGGGACATACTTAAAAATACTAAAAAAAAAAAAGATTGCATGTTTATCTGAAACAAACATTCAACTGAGTGTCCTGATTTTTTTAATCTCAACCAATCTATGACTAAACTCACTCTCCTAAGAATCCAAAAACTTGCCAAAGGTTGCTCTGGTTCTAACAAATTGCCAATTGGTGCCAGAAGGAGAGGAACTGGATAGAACGCCAGAAAACGTTTCCTCTTACCTGTTCTGTGGGAGGAACCTTAGGCCAGTGACCAAACCAATTTTCTATTTGTCCAGTGATAGCTCAGTTGGAAACAGGAGAGAGATAAGGGCTATTTTTTAAATTTATTTTTTATTAGTGAAACACCATGAGGTACAGTTGTAGACTTACAAACTTTCATGCTTGGGTTTCAGTCATACCACGATCAAGTACTCATCCCTCCACCAGTGCCCATTCTCCACCACCAATGATCCCAGTAGCCCTCCCACCTCTCTACCACACTCCCCCCGCCCTGCTCCATCTTTGTGGCAGGGCATGTCCTTTTGCTCTCTCTTTTCTTTAGGGTGTTGTGGTTTGCAATAGAAGTATTGAGAGGCCATCGCGTTCGGTCTATAGTCTACTTTCAGCATGTATCTCACATAAGGGTCTATTTTACTGGTTCCTCTGTCCACTGAGAAGGGAATCCTTACAGATCCCGCACTCCACTGCATGAAATTTTCACCTCTTTTTTTACCTATGGTTTGCTCCTGTCCCCTGCTGCACCCCAGAGCTTTTCCATGCCTTCCATAGTTCCTTGGACCACTTCACATCATCCACCTGAAGCTTTGTTCAGATTCCTACAAGCCCCCTCCCTCAACATGCCTTTCCCATCTCAGTCTGACCAAGCCAACATATCTTTAAAGTCTGTTGGAAGAGCTAGCTTGTATTGATCTTCTTTCCTTCACATTTCTGTGAATACCTGATGTGGAATGCTTTTGGTTTTCTTTCCCTGCTTCCTCTCTCTCTCTGGTGACTGGACATTCACCAAGAACTGCATGTTACCTTGTGTTTGAGGAAGAATAAGCTGCAACAAGCTGTGTCTCCAATAACCTGAAGACATGCAGACAGATGAGAGGATGGGAACTCCTTGGGCACTCTGAACTCTACTTAGTTCTGCTGTGAACTGAAAATGACTCTCTAATGTCTATATTTAAAAATGTATTGCTTGAGGAAGAAGAAATAAATACTCATAACTAATGAAAATATCAAAAATTATCTTGAAAATTAAAGACTTTCAGATACATCTTAACTTTTACAGTATGAGGCTTTGGGCTCAGTCCATAGCACTGAAAACAAACAAACAAACAAACAAAAACCAAGAAAGGCCTGGTGTAAGTTACTTGAGGACATCTGGAGAGAAACCAGGCAAGCTATGGGATAGAATTCTAAGTCCATAAATTCTGAAATTCCCGGGTTGATTTACCTGCGTGCTCTACTATGAAAGTCACCTCATGATCTTGAAGGATAAATCCCTGAGCATATACAGTATGGCATGTGTAGGTACACATGAACACATGTTCTTTTTCAACACCACACTCTTTCCTTACACTCACAGAGAAAAAGTTATTTCCCTCTTCAGATTCCTGAGTAGAACATCCAACTAGGGAATTAATCTCCCAGAAGCCTGATGAGGAAAGTTCTTTGGGGAATTTCACGCTTCCCTGTTCTGGGTCCATAATACCCCATTCTACTAAGTGTGAAGACTTCTGAGAGATTTCTGAGGGGGTGGGGGTTGTTTTGAATAGATCTGGAAATTATTTTGCTCCTGAGAATATGCTCCCTGAAGAGTAATCAAGAAAGTTCTTGCTTCTGATTAAAACAAAACTATGGTGAAAACTTGTGAACGTGAGGTTGACCTCTTTTTAAAATCCATTCCCCCCACTTTTGCATTGATGTCTTTTACATCTCACGTCAAATGTGAGCATTGCAACCCTTTAAGTCAGCTTCCTATTAGAAAGTATAAACAGCATCTTGACTCAGTCATTCACATCCAGAAATGTCCTTAAAGGCACTTGGTTATATAAGGAGGTCCTGTCAGGCTGGGTTATTCTGGGAAGCAGAGAAGGCACACTTCATCAGCATTCTTAGGAAGAATAAAGAAAATGAAGAATCCAGGGCCATATAGAGAGTCATTCAGTAGGTATACCTGTTGAAATGCTGTTGCAGATATGTTGGATTATAGTGTCAAGCATTTTAGGCTTAACAGTGGGTTGTCCTTTTCCTCCTGCAGAAAGTTTATGTTATTTGAGTTATACCCATTACACTGCTCCTGGGGGCACTCCCGAACTTCCACGTTTATCTTTAACCTCTCCTTTGTGTCCTACTCCCCCTGTTAGTCACAAATATCTCCAAATCATACATGGTAACTTGTAAAGTCAAACCTTCTGATGATCTGGATTTTGTATATATAAGTGAAAAATTTGCTTTTCTCATTTCTTTATTCTCTTTGCATATTTCTATTTTAGAGCAATGTCTTTTTAAACAAACACAGGAAAAGAGTGCTATGCTTTTTAATATGGGAGTTAATTGACTCTGACAAATGTTAACAACTGGGCATTCTTCATATTTACTTAAGTCTCAGTTGCCCTTAGATTGACCTTAGTTCCATACACCCAAAAAGGTGGGTCTCACCAATGGGCTTGGATGAACCAAGGACAAGCCACAAGATATCCTGGCTTCAACATGGGAAAGCCTAAGAGCCACAGAAGTATAAAAAGTTAAAAGCATGGTTATGAAACAGACTCTGACATGGCCCCAAAAGAAGGAACTGAATAAGGACCATGTTGGGATTAGAAAAATCTAACCTGGCCTGAGGACTGCAGTCTGGAAAACATAATGAGAAACCAACCTTTACCATGAGCCCAGAGAAACCATTTTAAGCTTAATCTAGGGTCTAGATAAAGTCTCTTAGTGTGTTTATACAAAATGACTAGAAATATAATTTAGAAGTAAATTTAATATGATTATTTAGATGGATTACCGGTGAAGGAAAGAAGAAAGAAAGCAATATGTCCCTAGATGGTATCCCTCCTTTGGGTGGATCTCCTAGATGAAATAGAATACTGGAGCCCCTAGATAAAACTGCACCCTTGAGTAAATATCCTACAAGAATTTCCCCTGAATTAAACACTTTGATCCATTCATATTTATGTTAATGTTCAACCACACTTATGTCTAATTGCTTCCCTTAACCCTTCACAATTTCTCTATACTAATCCTTATTGATCTGATAAAGTGCCAATGGTTACCAGCTTGTGAACCGATTCCTTTTTCTATCAGTTGGTGGGATGGTCATTGGCTTCAAACACACCAGGCAACCCCAGTCATGATGGGATTGTGACTTAGACACAGATAGAGTTGGTATTGGTCATTCTGTGGTTTTTGAAATTGAAGAATCATGATAAAATCAAGATGGCAGAGATAGATTGTAAATATTCAGTCACTAGCTAGTTGTGTGTACACAAATAAGGTAAAGGTAAAGGTAAAGGCCCTCCCGTTGATCATCGATTTGCTCGAGCAGGCCCAGTAACGTCTCCATTGGAGACTTTGTTGTTACTGTGTCTGGCATATCGAATACTCTTGTGTCTGGCATATCGAATACTCTCGGTAGCTTGCTGGGCTCTCCGAGAGGGGCAGAGGAATCGAACTCCGGTCGGCCATGTTGGCCGCTTGTAAGGCGAACGCCCCACCGCTGTGCTATCGCTCCAGCTCCAGTACAACAAAGTGTACACAAATATGTGTGCAAATTGTATCTCCTCAGCTATTTGTGAATCTTTTCACTCTCTATGAAATAAGGGTGTCGAGGGCCAAAGAGATAAATAACTTAAAGAAGTGGTGCCTATGTTTTGCTTGTAGGAGGTCTGGGTTTGGTTCCTGGAACCCCATGATACTCTGAGCATTCCCAGCAGCCTCCCTAGAGCACACTGTCAAAACACCGTCCTCCCATTGTTCATCGATTTGCTCCAGCAGGCCCAGTAATGTCTCCATTTTGAGATTTGTTGTTACTGTGTTTGGTATGCTGAATACGTCACAGGTAGCTTGCTGAGGGCTTTGCCTTGCGGGAGAGATACTCTTGGTAGCTTGCCAGTCTCTCTGAGAGGGTGGAAGAATCAAACCTGGCTCGGCCAGGCTGGCTGCGCGGAAGGCAAACCCCCTACCACTGTGCTATCGCTCCAGCTCTAGAGCATAGAAGCTAGAATTAGTCCCAAGCATTTATAAATGTTGCCCAAGTTTTGCTCATCACAGACCCCAAAACTTGGGTGTTGAATTAGATACAGTCTGTTTTCTAATTCAACTGATAATCATCTTTTCTTAACAGATTCCAGCATGAGAACTCAGCTCTTCTAAATAAGAATTTCTGACAGTTGAAGTCTTAGCATCTATATGGTTCTAAAGATTTCCAGGTGTTTTGACTTGGACAAAGTCTGTCAACAAAAATAGTTGGGCACTGCTGGTTTCTGTATATCATGAGTCTTTTCCACATTTAACATCTCCTAATTCAAAAGAATCAAAGGGAATCTCAAAGGACTCTGTGTGCAGAGATGTGATCATTCAAACCTTTATGGGTTTTAAGTGAGAAAGTAGTGAATATGGCCTGAGGAAATGCAGATATTATGAGTGTACTGTTACAAAGCTTAGATCCAGAGTTCAGAGAAAATAAGTCAGTACAAATATAGCTGCATCAGGATTTTGTTCTTTCTATGATATTCATGACATACTAAAATGTTTCGGTTGGTGAAAAATATCTACTTGCATTATAATTTTGCTTTGTGAATTTAAAAATAGAACTATGAGAATTTTAAAATTATCTACCTTTGTTGGGCTGGAGCGATAGCAGAGCGGGTAGGGCGTTCGCCTTACAAGCGGCCAACATGGCCGACCCGAGTTCGATTCCTCCACCCCTCTCGGAGAGCCCGGCAAGCTACCGAGAGTATTCGATATGCCAAACACAGTAACAACAAAGTCTCCAATGGAGACGTTACTGGGCCCACTCGAGCAAATTGATGATCAACGGGAGGGCCTTTACCTTTACCTTTACCTTTTGTTAATATCAAATACAGAGTAAAAAGGCTTACCTGAAATTTACGTAAAAATACAAACCTTCTGTTTATAATCAAGAACTCTGAACAAATATTCAGATCAGCCATTCTCATTTAAGATGATATCATAGTAAGGATTCAGTGAACCTTTGAGTATTAACATGAAGAATTTGGTTTAATAAAAAATTTTGTGCCAAGATAGACCTCTCTGCCATTATAAAGTGCAAACTGAAAATCACCTTAATCTTACAGATTATAGCATAAATCTGCAAGTATTAGGAACCACTAGAGTAGTGTTTTCCAAAGTGGTGATTCTATCATCTAAGGAGTATTGGGATGTTTGAGATGGCAGCAATAATAGCATTAGTTCAATCAGGGAGAGGAGACACTTTCTGGTTTTTTTGCTTATAGAAGTTACATTTATGGGTTCAGGGGTTGAAGGGGTCACTAAATATTTTTTTAAAAAGGGGGGACAATAGTAGACCTCTGAGAGAGTTTGGGAGAGTGAAAATATTAGTCCAATAGATCCTGTTCTAATGGCATGTAGCATCATGGACCTATCATCCTAATGACAGAGAAGTTATCACACCTCCTTGTAGTTAGCCCTCAAAGGAAACAGATAATTCTGTTTGAGGAGTCAGTTCACTCTAGAGAGGATAAACTTTAACAAAAAGAAAATGAGAAAATTAGTTTGCAATAATAAACACATCCCAAATAGGAATATTGGCTAAACTTTATGTCTTCAAGATAAGGGGCATTATCTCAGGTCATTGGGATTACTTTGTAGCTGGTGTGTGTGAGTGTGTGTGTGTGTGTATGTGTGTGTGTGTGTGTCTGTGTGTGTGTGTGTGAGTGAGTCTCATTAATATATCACCTCCACTATGCTGGCTCATTCCTTTCAGTCAGATGAACTTGGAATGTTCAAATTTGTCTCTTGAATCTAGAGGAAGTTATCCTTGGAATAAAGAAAGAGCTGAAGAACTAGTCAGTTTGGGTTGTTCTTAGGTTCGTGCTCTAGTGATTGCATTCACTCATTAATTCATTTGAAAAATTTTTTGTAAGACTAGGCCAAATTTAATTGCATATAGTTAGAGATTCTTCGTGGCTCCACTTTCTAAAGAAAATGGAGCAGGGACAAGGGAGATGGATCAAAGAACTGGAGCATATGGTTTGCATGTGAGAAGCTTGGGTTTGAGATCCAGCACCTTTTGGTCCCTGAGCATGACCTGAGAAAAAACCTGAGTAATATTTGATGTTTGCTCGAGCGGGCCCAGTAACGTCTCCATTGGAGACTTTGTTATTACTGTGTCTGGCATATCAATAGCACAACTGTAGGGTGTTTGCCTTGCACGCAGCCAACATGGCCGACCCGAGTTCGATTCCTCCGCCCCTCTCGGAGAGGCCGGCAAGCTACCGATAGTATCTCGCCCGCATGGCAGAGCCTGGCAAGCTCCCCGTGACGTATTCGATATGCCAAACACTTATCACTTATCACTTAACTTCCCGTTAGTCGTCAATTTGCTCGAGCGGGCGCCAGTAACGTCTCCATTTGTCCCTGTCGCGTGCTAGTGTAGCCCAATGGCATCTGTTCGCTCCGGGAACATGAAGGGCCTCAAACCGATCGTTCATGATCTTGACGAAGAAGTCTGACCATCTGGTAGGTGGGCGGCCATGCGGTCTCTTGACATCCCGTGGAATCCAATCAGTAACAGCACTAGTCCAACGGTCGTCTTTAAATCTCATTACGTGACCAGCCCATCTGATTTTTTGACACCTTGGCAAATGAGACAGCATCCCTGATCCTTGATCGTTGACGGATTTCAGGGCACATCTCTTTGATTCCACTGTTCTTCCTGCATTAACATATGCCTCAGAGACCTGGGCCCTACGCAAACAAGATGAGAACGCTATTCAGGTCTCCCAAAGAAGAATAGAAAGAGCTATGCTTGGAATATCACGTTTCACTCAAATGAGAGAACGAATCCGGAGTTCTGAAATCCGTCGACGATGCCAAACACAGTAACAACAAAGTCTCCAGTGGAGATATTACTGGGCCCGCTCGAGTAAACCGAGTAAATATTTGATGTGAACCAAACATCAAAATACACAGAAAGTTCAATTTAAATATTCATGAGGGCCAGAGAAAGATCGCTCAAGTTACATGCAAGCTTTTTATGTCAAAGGCCTATCTGGAAAGTCCATTGTCCCCCACTATAGGATAACATTGAATTGTCTTGCTGCAGGGAGCTTATTGAACCTGTAGTAACCCTTTATTGGGTTACTCCCATCACAGTGCTCCCATTCCTCTGTGTTTACTGTGTTTATTTGTAACCTCTTTCTTTGTGCTCTTTTGGCTTGTAAATATTGTTTTTCTCTTTTCCTTAAGTCCTTTGCATAGTTAATTCAGAGCAATGTCCTTTTTGTATGAGGACAAGAAGATAGTTAATACTATGCTTTTGTAACATGGGAGTTAATTGACTCCAGATAATACTACCGTCAGGACATCTGTTTTCTTAACCTAAGCAGCAGTTGCCCTTACTTCCTAGCACCCCTAAAGCAAGGTCCCAAGGGACTGGATGGACCGAGGGCAAGCTGTGAGCTATGTGCTACCGCAGCATCAAAATGGGCCTCGCCAAAGTGCAAAAATGCTTAACTATAAATTAAGAGCATAGTCATGTACAAATGCTATTATGATCCAAAAAGCAATAATTAGATTTGAACCCTGCTAGGGTTAGGAATGGTTAATTTGGCCTGAGCACTGTAATCTGAGTCTGTGTCAAGATGTCCCCAGGAGCGCTACCCTACAAGCTCAATGTATCTCTTTCTGTGTCCATACAAAAGGCCCTCCCGTTGATCGTCGATTTGCTCGAGCGGGCCCAGTAACGTCTCCATTGGAGACTTTGTTGTTACTGTGTTTGGCATATCGAATACTCTCGGTAGCTTGCCGGTCTCTCCGAGAGGGGCGGAGGAATCGAACTCGGGTCGGCCATGTTGGCCGCGTGTAAGGTGAACGCCCTACCGCTGTGTGTCCATACAAAATAATTAATATTAACAAGTATAATGAAGATATTAATTAAGATGCCAATTAAGTTATTGGATAAGGAGAGGAGGAACACCCCTAGGTGGTATTGCTGCCCTTGAGCTTGATTGGCGATCAGGAAGGACTTTTAATATGTTGATGTACAACCTCCAATGCTAGAGAGTTGGGGAGAGATGAGAGAGAGAACAGGGAGTGAGACAGAGCACAGAGAGACTGGCAAGGGGAACAGAAGGAGAAGAAAATACGGAAAGAATTCAGGAGCAGGAGTGTGGCAAGACAGAGAGGCTGTGAGATGGAGTGTGGAGAGATGAGAGGGAGAGACAGGAGGAGACTGGAATGAGGGGCAGTGTGAGACTAGAATGGGAGCTTAGTGAGACTGAACAGGTTCTTGGGGAGAATGGAACAAAAGTAACTGATCATCAACCATCATTTCCTCCTTCATCCACCCATGGTATGGGCAACCCCAGGTGGGGGAGTGGCCAAGTCCACCAAACAAACGGGGGTGGTAAGAGGGAGAGCCACTGGGGCTCTCCCTAGCCACCCCAAAGACTATACATTCCACCTTATCCCAGCACAGCTAGGCATGGTTGAAAACAAAGAAACAAAAGTATAGTAAACATGAATGTGCATCATTTTGCCAGAAAATTGTATTTAAGGAAACAGAATCAAATGTTAATTTACCACATCACAGGGCTCACATTCTGGAGCTCAAATTATTGAAATATTTCAGACTATTAAGATATTTTTTGTTTTTATTTGGGGGCAACACTTAGCTGTGCCTCAGACTTCTCCCGACTATACACTTATGGCAGGTGAGGAGAATATGGTGCTGGGGAATGAACACTGGTCAGCATGCAAGGCAAATACCTTACTAGATATATTACCTCTAAGTCCCCATATTGAAATATTTCTTGATCACTTCTAAGTTCCAGAAATTATTTTAAGTTACAGAGATAGTTAGTCAAAGTCCTGCTTTCATTAAATTCACATTATAGTAGAATGAAGAGGGAGAAATAGAAAAGTAAACAACACAATTTTTTTATTTGCAAATTTTATATATTTTCTTATAAAATTGTTCATAATGATTTGTTACATCAATATTCCAACACCAATCCCACCACCACTGCACCTTCCCACCACCATTATATCGATTTTCCCAATCACCCCCAAGTGATTGTCTTAGGGTGTCCCTATAATAGACCCTGAATAATTCATTTTTATTGCTTATTATAAATAATTTGCTAAAAATGATCAAAAATGTTTCCTTAGAAGAAAATGTGTGAATATTGTTGTATCTCAACATAGAGAATTAAGCCTTTGTATACGAGATTACTAACATGTTGTTACAGGTTAAGCCTTGTGTGTTTATATTTTACTAATCGAGATTGGTTGTCTTCTTATTTGCATCCTATCCAATATGGTGTGCTACTCAGTGATGTAGAGTTTGAGATGTCTCACAGCTGAAAATCCAGCCACATACTCCAGGAATTCCAGAATTTTGAAGGGGATGATACAGCTAGAGTTAAATTTTCCACTGGATGGTGACTTTGAGTACCCCGGAAAACTCAGCCTCGCATGGGGTCCAGAAGCATCTCAACAACTTGTTGATCTCTTTTGAGATTTATTTGAGTCTCTGGATCATGATTGGTTAATGGGCTTACTTGGTGTCAGGGTTGATTCATGGGCATGACTGCTAAGGCTTCCAGAAGTGCAGGAAGATGGAGGGAAGTAGACCGTCACCAACTCCATGAAAGCCGAGATTTTAGTCACAAAACCCTCATACCTGAGTTTTTCAACAGATTAATTTCTGGATGAGGCTCATCCAGAGCAGTGGAGTCCAGGCATGAGCAGAGCAGGGATTGTGGAATGTGGAGGTTTTCAGCTGCTGGGGCTCTGTTTGGGCGGGTGCTGGGCTCACCCACCCCCCTCTAGGGTGCCTCAATTGACTCAGTTTGGAGAAGGGTTGAGAAGCATCCCTTCCAACAACGCAATTTTAAATAATTACAAACTCTATAAAGAAAGTGAATAGCATGATACTGTAAAGGGTGGCCAGAAGAGGACTACTTCATATTTATGCTCAAAATATCCTTTGTGAAAATAGTTCAATAGTATAGTGTTTCAGGCCCTCAGCTTAATCATCCATAAAGCATCTATTATAGATAGTTCTGTAAATTAATGTTTCCCTCAAGATTTAGTGTTAAAAATTTCCACAGTCTGGGGCCAGAGAGATAGTATAGCTGGGTAAGGAAATTTCCCTGCACACAGCCAACTGAGTTTTGATCACTGGTATCCAATATGGTCCCCTGAGCAATACCAGGGGTGATGCCTGAGTATTGCCAAGTCTGGCTCAGAAACAAACAAAATGTTCCGAGAATCCATTGAGCCCTGACTTCTTATACAAAACAGACAATCTCATCAAGCAAAACTATTTAAACTGGAACTTTGAAAAAATATGGAAAATATTCATTTGGAGACCAGCTGAAGACTAATCACAAGTTTGTTCACTGAATCATATAACAAAATACCATGAAAGAGATGAAATGAAAACCATAAAAATCAAGCACTATGAAATCTGCCTTTAAGATATATTCATTATCTTATGAAGTACACAATCAATAACTTGAAACATTTCTATGACAATTAGGCTATTCAGACTATGTAATCAATACCATAGTACTTTGGATAGAGCTTTATATTTCACAATACAGTTTTAAGCACAATCCTATGAGGTAAGAAATATATGTCGACAGCACACAGCAGTGAAGAAAACTGGCTGGTGGGCTCCACAACTACAAGAGAATTCTCCGGGCCCCATACTGAGCCGATATCACTGGGAGGTCCCAGATGGGGTAAGTGCTGTCTCCCTGCCTCCTCCAGATGGAATCCCGGTGACCATGAGCTTCTACGAGCATGGCTCTGGTATGCAGGTACCAGGACTATTCTTCCAAACCACATGGCCGCTTAAGAGACCACATGACATTTCCTGATATGCAAAGTGATCAACGGAAAGTAAATTATCTAGCGTTTTCCCTGAAAGACAGGCTTGAATGGTGGTGGGAAAATCTGAGCAAAATTTAATGTCCAACCGAAATGCATCTGGACTGTGCATTTAATTACAGTGCTATGCTGCCCTGTAAGGGTAAGGGTTTTTGTCCCTCTGCCTGTCTTCCCCTTGCAGCAGCGGCATGATGGCCTCCCTCTTTTAGAGCTAATGAACAGCCAGGTATGAGACTGCATTGATGAAGCAAGAGGGGCCTCATGGGATAGGGGGTGGAATAGGCCCTCCTCCACGCCATGACAATGCCCCAGGTTGCCACCCACAAGTGCCTCCTCCAGTTCCTGAATGACCATGATTCCAGAGGCACATAAACCAATCTCAGAACCGTGGGGCCTTTGGCAATAATCCCTCTAGATTTATTACTAAACTATCAGAAATCCTAATTTGCGTGGCCGCTATTGCAGCCACACAGCATCATATGCTCTTCATAATCAGCAATAGAAACAAATTATCTAATGATGTCTTCTTGGCAGGTCTGAATGTTGGGGAAAATTCCAAATAATAATGTTGGGTTTTTTTTGTCGTAATATCGAATGTGAACAACGGGGAGAGAGAGAGAGAGAGAGAGAGAGAGAGAGAGAGAGAGAGAGAGAGAGAGAGAGAGAGGTGAAAATCTGCCACTCAGGTACGGGGTGGGTTGGAGGGGCGTATTCTGGGGTTTTTGGTGGTGGAAAATGTGAACTGGTAAAGGGATGGGTGTTTGATCATTGTATGATGGATCAAGACAAACTGAAAGACTTTGTGACTATTCTCACGGTAATTCAATAAATAAAACTTAAAAAAAAAAAGAAATATATGTCAACCACAAACAGGGAGAAAGTGATGTTTCCGTGGGTTACTGCTTGTCCCAAGACCAAACTGCTACTTAGTAGTAAAATATAGATATTAACACAATTTCTCTGACCTAAGTAATGAGGTTTCACTCTCTCACATTATAGTTAGTAACAAGAAAATAAAAGAGGATCTTTCAGTTGTATTTTGTTGAAATGTAAAGCATGACCAAAATATAGAATAGACTTATTATCTTGGGGTAAGCTTTATTGATTCTGAGAAAAACAATGTTAACTTTACAAACTAATAAACCCATTATACTGCTATAATGTTTTCATATATTTATGCAATTTTAGCTTCATAATCACCCAGCAGGTTTCTGTAAGAGTCAATTTAAGTCTCCCCTATAGAATGTTCTAAGTCATCTCAGCCCCCAGTGACAAATAATGACACACTCTGAACTAAGATTGGCCTACTCTCACCTCACTTAGCTGACCATCTCATATCATTGTTGGTAATACCCGCTTACAGCACGTGTTTCCAACTAGATCATATGCAGCACATAGACAGAATTGTATTTCCCATCTGGGTACAAAGCAGGCAATAAACTAAACTAAACCTACTAATAAGGAAAAAGAAATGGTATTATTATTTCCATTGTAGAAATATATACGTGTGTATGTGTGTGTGTGTGTGTGTGTGTGGCTTCCTTAGTAACTCAACTGATTAGAAGCATTGACACATCTATAAACAGTGTTTCCAGAAAGTTTATCTAGATTCGTTTATCAAAATGCATTTCTTCTTAAACCACCCTAAGAAGGGACTGAGAATTACCAAAGATGCAATGGACACAAAACTGAGAATCAGGTGATTGAATCAGGTAGCTAATAATTTGAATCTACAATGAATCACTTGGAGAACTTAATTTGTTTAATCAACATGTACTTAATTAGAAGCCATAACACATGCTCAGAAGCACACATATGCATTCATGAACCAGTTACTGTGGTAAGTCAATTACATATATATTATAATTTTAATTTTGTAATTAATTCAAAATCATAAAAATAAGATGACTTGTCCAAGGTCATAAGATGGCCACTGGCAGAGCCAAGATTACTTCATTTCTTCACTGAACATTTCTTCACTGAACGTTTTCTGTGTCAGGCACTGGCCCAGCCAGTATAATAAATAATAATAAATGAGTTAGCATAATAAATGAGTTAGGCTATGATTCTTGCTTGCTTGTAACTGACATTTCAGGGAACAAACTAGATAATAAGCAAATAAATAAATAAATAATGACAATTACTATTTTTTTATTTTGTTGTTTTTAATGTATCACCGTGAGGTATAGTTACAGACTAACCAAACTTCCGTGCCTACAATGATCGAGTACCCATCCCCCCACCAGTGCCCATTCTCCACCACCAGTGATCCCATTATCCCTCCCACCACCAGCCCCATCCCCGCTCCCCTCCACCTCTGTGGCAGGACATTCCCATTTGCTCTCTCTCTCCTTTTGGGTGTTGTGGTTTGTAGTACAGGTATTAAGTGGCCATCATGTTCTGTCTATAGTCTACTTTCAGCACACATCTCCTCTCCTGCTACTTTATATTCCACAAAAAAGTGTAATCTTTCTATGTCTGTCCCTTTCTCTCTGACTCATTTCACTTAACGTGATACTCTCCATGTTGAACCACTTATATGCAAATTTCATGACTTCATCTTTTCTAACAACTGCATAGTATTCCATTGTGTAGATGTACCAGAGTTTCATTAACCAGTCATCTGTTCTCAGGCACTCAGGTTTTTTTTTTTCAGATTTTGGCTATTGTAAACAGTGCTGCAATGAACATATAAATGCAGATGTCATTTCTATTATACTTATTCCCAGAAATGGTATTGCTGGATCAAATGGGAGCTCAATTTCTAATTTTTTTTTAGAAACGTCCATACTGTTTTCCAAAAGAATGACAATTACTATTGACTGCAACTATTGCGGAATCACATAGACTAAAGTAACCAAGGACATCTCCATGTACCTGCATATGCTTGAAATCTGAATGACAAGAGGGGGCAGTTGTGTCAAGATTTGGCAGGACTGTAACACAGCAAACTACAAGTGCGGAGTTCTTAAAAGAAGAACAAAGTTGACAATGGCAGAAGAGAAAGAAGACAAATAAGTTCGGAAAAAAGTAAATGGGGTGGGGGAAATCAAAGAAATGTAAATGAGGATACATTAAGTAGATGAGACAGAAAGGTAAGCTTTGGGAGGTGGAGAGATATTACAGTGGGTTAGCCACTTGACTTCCATGCAGTGCAGTCAATTCAGATTCAATTCCCCCACCAATCATATGGTTCCCCTGGCAGCACCAGGAGTGACCCATGAGCACAGAGTAAGAAGTAGGCCTTGAACTCCTCCAACTGTGGCCCAAAAATAAAAATGAAAAGGAACGAAAGGGAAGAGAGTAAAGAGAGGGAAAGGGAGGGAAGGGGCAGGGGAAGGAGGGGGAAGGGAAGGGAAGGAAAGGAAAGGGAAGGGGAGGGGAGGGGAGGGGAGAAAAGAAGAGAAGAGGAGAGGAGAGGAGAGGAGAGGAGAGGAGAGGAGAGGAGAGGAGAGGAGAGGAGAGGAGAGGGGAGGGGAGGGGAGGGGAGGGGAGGGGAGGGGAGGGGAGGGGAGGGGAAGAGAGGAGAGGGGAGGGGAGGGGAGGGGAGGGGAGGGGAGGAGAGGAGAGGGGAGGGGAGGGGAGGAGAGGAGAGGGGAGGGGAGGGGAGGAGAGGGGAGGGGAGGAGAGGGGAGGGGAGGGGAGGGGAGGGGATAGTAGTGGGAGGGGAGGGGAGGGGAGAGGAGGGGAGGGGAGGGGAGGGGATAGTAGTGGGAGGGGAGGGGAGGGGAGGGGAGGGGAGGAGAGGGTGAGGAAAGGGGAGGGAATGGAAAAGGGAAATGGGTAGGTTGTGAAATACTCAGGTAGGCCTGTCTGAAATTTGAAATTAATTTCAAATGTGATAGGAGTACAGGATTCAGCTTTGTATAGTTTTTAAGAAAGGTTTTTTTCCTATTTTTATCTTTAATAAACAAGTTACACAAATCTAGAAGTCGCACTGTAGTACTGTCCTCCAGTTGTGCATCGATTTGCTTGAGCAGGCCCAGTAACGTCTCCATTGTGAGACTTGTTGTTATTGTGTTTGGCATATAGAATATGTCATGGGTAGCCTGCCAGGCTTTGCCGTGTGGGCAAGATACTTTCGGTAGCTTGCTAGGCTCTCTGAGAGGGGCAGAGGAATTGAACTCGGGTCAGCCAGGTCGGCAGCATGCAAGGCAAACACACTACCCACTGTGCTATCACTGCAGCCCAATCTAGAAGTAATATTCAAAAATTATATAGAAGAAAAAATTTCTAAAAGACCAAAATGCTACATACTTCAATTAGTCTAATTTAATTTAAGCTTGCTTTGGAATGGGGAATTAAAATTAAAAATGATTTACCCTTGCATATTTTAGCCTACAATTGCTTCTCTGAACAAGTCTAAATCTACAGTTAAAAAAATCACAAAGACAATGAAAATTCCTACTAGTTCTTAGAAAATTAATGTTTTTTTTTTTTTTTTTTTGCCCCTCATCAGATCAAGAACCTAAGGTTTTTAAGAGTTTTAAACAGTGGTGGATGAGTCTAAAATGTCAGTTAGAGGGTTCCTCGCTGCTTGTAGGGAAAGTTCTGTAGAGCCAACATTAAGTACAGGATAGTTGATTCTGTTTTTTTTTTCTTTTTGGGTCACACCCAGTGATGCACAGGTGCACAGAGGTCACTCCTGACTCTGCACTCTGAATTACCCCTGGCAATACTCAGGGGACTATATGGGATGCTGGGAATCGAACCCTGGGTCAGTTTCGTGCAAGGAAAACACTCTACCCGCTGTGCTATTGCTCCAGCCCCCAGGATTGTTGCTTCTTAATCTGGGCTCTTCTCACACTCTCAGAGTCCATACACTCCTGCGTGCCTCAAAAGAGATTCCAGTTCAACAGTGACAAAAATTGGCATAAAGATCTTTCTAAAGAGACCAGCAACATGTGTTTCTATATCTGACATTTAAGGAAGTTGATTTGGTGCCTCCCTGCTCCCAGATGCCTATGTTTTATCCTTGACAGCTGGAGGATTCTGGTCCTTCCAACACACACTGTAGTCAAACCCCCATTTTGGATTTATGTTTCACTTTCACGTCCTATCACACCCATCATGAATTCACCTTCATAGTCACAGATTCATGGTTCTGGGAGTCCTGGTCTCCTCATGCTTACACATGCCCAGAGAAGCATTTCATCCTTTATCCCTTGCAGACATCTGCTTCAGCCAATCAGGGCCCCTGAACATAACTGTGTTAGAAGCCTAGTAGTAGTCAGGCTTCTAACTACCCTACCTAGCCAGGCCTCTCAATTTGTCCAGAAGAGCTCAGGTAATGAGATCAGAATCTGAGCAGAGGCATCCTTACTCACTTTGGTAAGGAAACCTTGTAGGTCCCAAGCAAGGCTGTAGGGGCCACAGATAGGTAGAAACCACACAGAGCCCACCTTACAACTTTGTCATACAGCATCATTAGTTTCCCAAAGTTAGAGCAAAGAAAGCCAAGAAAAACGGAAACAAAAATATTAAAACAAACAAGTAAAAATCTCTTCTGTACAGACTCTCAGCAACCCAACAGAAGCCTTGGAATTTTCATTTTCATATAAAAAATGTGTTCTTCTTCAGGCCACTGAGACTAACTCAAGGGGTAAATCTATTGGTAATTACCTATTGAAATTTAAAAGAGACTTAAAGGACTCTAGATAGTTCTCTTTAATTTGGTCCAACCGGAGTATCAAGCCATACAAATGAACCCAGGCTGTTTCTCCTGGATTCCCTGAATGTGACTATTGCATGTAGAAAAGGATGAACTGAGGTTAAGTCAATCAAAGGGTCACACTCTTATCCAATGGAGGTGACACACACAAAAAAAGACCTGGGACTGAAAGCAGATAAAAATGAATTCAAATGTGCCCACAGCTGTTTCCAGTCATGTGGTCTGAACCTTCATCTTTGGTGGGGGATTTGGTGAATAAGCTGGCATAGGTGGAAATGAGGAAAAGGAAATTTACAATAACTTTATTTAATAGTATGACATATGAAGAGATAAGGACATAAAATAATCATATAAAAAATCTCTGTCTTCACTAACAGATTTGAAACAGGTGTCTGATCTTGTGATCCAATTACCTCTCTGTAAGATTTAAACATTGGCACCAGCACATACCACCAGTGCCTCACACTTAAATGTGGCTTAACACAAACTGAAGTGTCAGAAGTGTCAATGTGGGGCTGGAGCAATAGCACAGCAGGTAGGGTGTTTGCCTTGCATGCGGCCGGCCCAGGTTCCATTCCCAGTAACCCATATGGTTCTCTGAGCACCTACTTGAGTAAGCCCTGAGTGCATGAGCCAGAAGTAACCCCTGTGCATGGCCAGGTATGACCCAAAAAGCAAAAAAAAAGTGTCAATGTGTTAATAATGTATGTCCTGCAGAACTTGCCCAGCTTGTGTATCACTCTGTACATTCTCAGTATTCATTAGCTCATTTAAACTTCACAGCAGACTCATGAGTAAGGTTCAAATTTTCTTAAATCTAATAAATTTCCCAAACTTTCACAAGAGTGGAACCAAAATTTGAATTTAATTCTTCTTAGCTCCAGAGACCTACATACATTTCTATACTCAGAAGCCTCCTGTGCCTATCACTGAGCATTCAATATTTACTCAACACAGAATGTCCCCTAGGAAAAATCGAGTTATAAAACATATAATATTGAGACATATACCCATTTTATTGGGAAGAAAAAAATCACACACTTAAAATAAATTACACTTAAAATTGTATTTTATAGCAATCTAAGAACAGGATCAAAGTGGTGAGATGCTATTACCTTGATATGAGAAGGATGAAGAATGTGAGTCTGAGAAGCAAAGCAGGTTGTTTTAGACAAGGTACAAATCGAGCTGGCCTGGAAAGTAGATCTGCCATGGGAGATGTGCCCAATGTACTCTGCCTATGTGGTTTTTAAAAGCATCCACAAACTGCTTGAGACATCTTCCATTAGGAGAAGAAAAATTCCTTTCAGTGTGACTAGAATTAAGTGACACACTTCCAACAAAATAGAACTTGACAATGATGAGTGCTCGGACTAAGTCACAAAAGATGCTTCATGTAGAGTTATTCCTTGCTTTGGGGGATACCAGATATCATGTATTGGTTACACTCAAGAAGCTCTGCAGAGACACTCACATAACCCAATAGCCATCGATCTTTCTAACAGCTCTTTTGGAAGAGAATTCTCCATTCCTAGCTTGACATGAAGATGAACTATGACTCTGGTTGATATATTAACCATAACTTTATGAGCCAGGAACACCTAAGATGTTCCCAGTTGTCATTCAATCAAAATTATGAGGTGATAACGATTGCTTTTAAATGCTAAATTTGGAATTTGGTTATATAGTCTAGAAAATTAAACTCAGGTCTCAATGCTTCTATGTATTAAAGGAATGTGTAAAATAAAGAGGACTTGTACATTGAGGTAAATGGCAGACTTCATATCTTCAAACTCAAGTTCTAAAGTTTGGAGTCTTAGAAGATGCATGTAGAGCTGGAGTCATGGACAGGAAACATCTATTCTCTAAGTAAATAGCTGGGAACCAATTTCCTGAAAGCTCAATTTGTAACTTTACCAAGCAACTATCCAGGATGACTAGGGCCATCAAGAGTAGAGAATACTAACTAATCTTTCTCCTGAGAGGAGTCAACTGGCCCCAGAACTGAAATATTCCTCTCCTTCATACCCAAGGGCAATGGAAAAAAAGTAGGCTTCCCACATGTGATCTTTAATTACAATTTCAGGTAGTGATCATTAAACACATGTCCCACCCCTCAAGTTATAGATGAGTATCTACCTATCTGCACAAATGCCAGCCAGCAGAATGATTCATTCCCAGTAATGTGTCCTTCATCTGGGTCACTCATCATAGAAACATCCACCACATCATGATCTTAAAGAAATGATTACCATTTGTGGTTCTAAATAGGACCACATTATTTTCTACAAGTGTCAATTTTCCCTGCAATATTACATTTTCCAACATTTAGTTCTCTAGCATTTTGCCATGACTATCTGTGTAGATTAGAAAGGTTCTTAACTGTTATCTGTAATAGATTTTGCCTGTAGCAAAATTCATGCAGGCATAATAGAAGAACAAAGTGTACTCTGATGAAATTGCAACCATAATTTCCAGATGCCTGACATTTATTGCTTATTGCTATTAGAATTCAAGTGCCTATTTGTTTTGTACTTTGCTTTTATTCTTGCATCACAACATATAATGGAAAAAAGATATTTTAAATGTTGGGTTAAGTATCACAGATCAACATGAGGCAGCAACATAATCAATACTACTTAAACATACTCCTAGGTAATTAATTTTTAAAGAATCAAATTGTTGTACCACATCAAAATTTATAATGATACAAAAAGGGGTGTTACATTCTTTATTGTTTAATTAAAAGCAACATTTAGCACTCATGCAGCTAAAAGTTAAGACATCACAACATAAAAGGTTCTGGTTATACTAAGGGAGGTACAGCTGAGTATTATTTTGATTATTAAATGTTAATTGTACTTTATTAGCTTATATGTATTTATCACATTACTGGAGACAATTACTAGGCAAAGCCTAATAGAGCTACTCTACAGTGACTGATGCTTCACTGATACTTGATATCTGGTTAATTATCAGCTTTTTAAAGAAGAAAGCCAGTAAATTTTATTCTTATTATGTAAGTAAAGTACAGAAAATAATATCAAGCAAAAGCATGCATAGGTTCAGGAAAAGATCTAAGAAAAATAATACACAAAACAGTGCCAAGATATGTTGGAAATAAAGACAATAATGTACAGAAAATTTTGCTCATGTGCTTATAGGACAGGAAAATAAATAAAAAGGAGAAGGGAAGAAAAAAATAAGGAAGAGGGAGAAAAGGAGAATATTCTAACCTTCTGAATGCAGACATAGAGAACTAAAGATTCAAGAAAGGTGGAAGACGCCATTAAACTGTTAAATTCAGGCCAGTATATTTGTTAAGTGCAGAGGCAATGCCCAACTGATAAGATTGTGTTTAGGCCTTTAAATGACAAAATGACAAGTAGAAAGAGAAACACTGCTTCAACTACCAAGTTCATGGATCAGCTGGACTAAATTAAAGCTTGTCAAGGGAGCCTGAAAAGGACATAGAAGCCAACTCAGCTCTACCAGGGATGCTTTTTATTCATTTCTCTCTTCAAATCCCATTTAGAAAAACTGTGTGTTACAAACTGCATTTACTCTGTAATAAGTAATGTGGGGCTCCCTGTGTTCAGAGCACCATCATTCCCTATAGCCGAATTATTGACTGGAAGCAGTGGTATACATACACAGTGAAATAGTACTTTGCTCTTAAAACAAAAAATGAAACTGGGATTCAGAGGGTGTACAATGGATAAGGTGCTTGCCTTGCATATGGCCAAACTGGATTTGATCCTGGGCACCATTTAGGGTCCCCAGAGCACCACCAGCAGCTATACTCGAGTGAACAGCGAGGAGGATGAGTATAGTCATGTATGCATGTATGGCCTCAAAATAAAAACAAACAAACAAACAAAGATGAGATTGTGCCTTTGGGATAAATGAATGAAACCTGATTACAAACACTGTCCTCCCGTTGTTCATTGATTTGCTCAAGCGGGCCCAGTAAGGTCTCCATTGTGAGACTTGTAATCAGAAACCTGATTACATTATGGAGAAATAAGAGAAAAAGTGAAGAGAAATAACAGATGGTTTTACTCATCTAAGGAATATAAAAAATTAAAGTAAATGAACTGGCAAAAAAACAACAAAGGTAATAAATAGACTCAGTGAAAACTGTGGTGGTTACCACAGGGTAAAAGGAAGACAGGTATAATAAACAATAAAGGGAACTTTTGGGTGGTGGGATGGCACTGGAAGTTTGGTGGTAGGTATGGGGAACCCTACAAACACATATAGGTGATAAGCAAAAATAATTTAAATATTAAATTGTTGTATCAGAGAGACAGAATAAAGAAAATGTATAGGGAAAAATGTTTAAAATATGTTTTGAAACTGAATCACTTCAGATCTATTTAATATCAATGAATTCAATAATTAAAACATTCAAATGTTAAGAACTATTTCTTGCTTACTGTTTAATATTCATACCAATTCTTGACTCAATCAATAGAGAGGAAACAAAATATTAGGATGTTTTTTCAAAGCACAAAGTGATTCACTAGATCCACAACTGTCAATTATTTACTTATTTTTTGAAAGAGAATTAACACATAAATGAATTGTAGCACTGTAGCACTGTCCTCCTGTTGTTCATCCATTTTGCTGAAGCGAGCACCAGCGATGTCTCCATTGTGAGACTTGTTGTTACTGTTTTTGGCATATCGAATACATCATGGGGACCTTGCCAGGTTTTGCCGTGCTGGTGAGATACTCTCTGTAGCTTGCCAGGCTCTCCGAGGGGGCAGAGAAATCGCACTCGGGTCGGCTGCATGCAAGGCAAACGCCCTACCTGCTGTGCTACCACTCGAGCCCACATAAATGAATTAGCACATAAAATTTTCCAAAATATATAAAAGTATGCCATTAAAATGCACAAGTTTTCCCCCAAAATTTAATTTAAAAATAACTTAAGAACAGTTTATCAATTATTTATCTATTTTAAAAGGACATAAACTACATTTATTATATTGTTTTGAAATTTACACAAATGCAATCCTAAAAACGATTCAGACTATTCTATATATTCCTTTATTTTGCTTAATTATAAATTGTGAGAATACTATTATGTCAATACATACTTTTTTAACATTTTAACATTGTGGGAATATTATAGTATGTCACTACATACTACTTTAACATATTTTTTTAGAGTTGAATGGATATATCACTCTTATATACTGTTTCCTACTGTTATTTTGTTTGTTATCAATGTTTTAGTATTGCACTCAATATTCAAAAGGGACTCACCTTGTGTTTATGTCTAGGTATATGTTTGTAAAAATATCCAGAAAGCATTATCTTAGCTATGGAATTTTTGGGTTAAATTACATGTTCATTTTTAATTGTAGAAACCATTTCCAGATAGTACTTCAAGGTGGTTTTATATATTTATATTTAACCACAAGTTCTAAGAGGACATATTTTTGTACCCTAATTGCATTGATTTATGAGTCTTATTTCTTTTTCTAATTGCTTAATGAATTATTGATTACTGAATGGTATTGTCAGCTTGATTTGTTTCTTTCATTGTAAAGTATATTTTTTTTTATGGGAGAGTAGCTTTTTATTTCTTTTATTTTGTTTTGTTGGTTTGGAGGCCACACCTAGTGGTTATTAGGACTTACTCCTGGCTCTGCATTCAGAGATCCCTCCTAACAGTATTCAAAGAACAATATGGAGTGCCAGGAATTAAACCTGGGTCAGCTGTGTGCAAGGCAAGCACTGTACTCTCTACTATCACTCCGGCCCCTGTATTTCTTTGTTAATAGACTTGTGAAAACTCAAACATAATGTTGTTGCAAAGCATGTGTATCAAATACATTCTCTAGTTTTACACTGAGGATTGTTACCTAAGATATTTCCCACAGTTTATAATTTCAAGAATCAAGTCTAGTTCAGCAAACCCTACTGAGAATTCACATCTGCCACAAACCTAACTGGTGTTTAGCTTGTCTTATAAAAGCAACAAAATAAAACCAATAACATTTACATTAGACTCAACTTAGGAAGAACAATCATAAATAAAATCACCTGAAAAGACTGTCATGAAGAAGTGATCTGGTCACAGACAAATGAATGAAGAATTTTCAGTAAGATATATTCTATCTGCATCAGTACTGAAAGAGAAAAGTAAATCTTAAGAATATAGTTTACCTGAGCTTTTAGATGCCACCAATTTTTTAAAATTATAGTCACAAAGAATAGAATGACTGGTAATGCCAAGATGACACGAAAAGCAGGTGGGAGAAGGCAAATGTGAATAATTTATATACCTCACCTATAACTAAAGAAACTTAATTCATACATTTGGTAAAGATTAGAGTAATCTAAAGAGCTATTGTGGTGGTTTTTAACCTTTATATTTATGTCTATAGGCTGGTAGCAGTCCTCAGAAGTAGTTGCAAACCACTGTGTAGAAACAAGCATTAGTATTTAAAAAATATTTTCCTAGGAGAATCTAACATGTAGCTAAATTTGAAAAGCTCTTTAGTATAAACATTCTATAACATTTTGTTTTAATTTCAAGATCTTCTAAACTCTTTAGACAATATAAGGACCTCTTTTGTGAAAACTCATGATTATGCACTTCTATGACAATCTGAAAATCAGTATTTGGCATGATATGTAATAGAAAGTCATGAATGCAGTAGAGTTAAAACTGTTAAATACTTTAGAAGAGAGTGTATACAAAGTTTCTGTGGGTCCTTGAAGTAAAAACTTACTGGGGGATGGAATGATTGTACAGCAGGTAGGATACTTGCCTTGCCCGGGGCTAACCCATTGGATCTCTGGCATCCTAGTCCAACCAGGAGTGATCTCTGAGAGTAGAGCCAGAAATAAGCCCTGAGCATTTCTGGGTTGACATCAAAATAAATAAAAAAAATAAATAGCTCACTCTACTGATGTAGTAATTTATTTAATTCAAGAGTCTGTAAAATGTGCATATCTGTTGCCCCATATTTATAATGTGTCTGGAATTGATAGATGTTAACTAAATTATTTTATCCCTAAAATTGGGAACAAATAACTAACTACAATCATCTAATGAACATTGAATAAATAAATTCCATTTCAAATACACAATGGAATTACTTTTAAAAAAAATATGTTCAATTTGTGAAAAGGTTGGCAAGTTGATTCTTCACGAACATAAAATAAATGATTTTGAAAGGTTCTAAAGTGATACATTTTTTATTTTATTTTTCAATTGAATTAAACATTTTAACCTAATTTTTTAAATTTAAGTGGAAAAATTGTAAAATTATACATATTGCATGATCTCATTTCTTTACATATAACATAACTCTGTCACATTCACTGTGGTTTTTCTTCATTCCAGATAGAGATCTAAACACTTTCTAACTATTAACCCATTTATCCTTTCAATTCCCGTGATATTACTATTGTTACCCCATTTTATTATTTTTTTTAAAAAAATCTCCTCCTCTATCCCTTAACTGCTATTGATGTTATTGTGAGGACCAGGGGTTCATATACCTGCCTGCATACTGAGCTGTAGTGCATGCCTTTGGTTGTGGTGCTTACTCATCTTTTTAGTTGCAGTGCTCACCAGGGCTCAAACCCCTTTGATTTGGTTCTCTCAGACACACCTGGTGCAATAAATTGCTTTGGTGCTGAGAATCACAGACAGCTCAGCTGCCAGGATAGCACAAGGTACATTTAGTGACACCAGAAATTGAACTCATGACCTTATGCTTATAATGGCATTCTAAGTCACTGAGCTAACTCCTTTGGGTAGGTTACCTAATTTGAAAAGATGAAAGCATTTATTAAAATGCATATGGTCACAAGTCAATAAATTTACAAAGCTTTGCTTGTAAAATTCACGTACTCTGTCCCATATTCATTGTCACCAACTGCTATCCCATACTGATTTATGTATGACAGACAAAGGTAATGTTTCATCTTCTACCATTTGCTAACAAAGATCTATTTGTTTCTACACAGTTTTCTTAGATTAGTGTATGTTAAGGGAAATGGTCATTCTTTGACAATACCAAAAGAGAAGCCCAACAGTAGCTCAGTGGTAGAGTTGGGGCTTTAATTTGATCTCAGGTACCACCCCACAATCCAAGTGCAATACCAATGAAACTGCCTCCCTATACGTCCACACTTGGGTGTGGGGTCTACAGGACAAGTATAGGTGAGCACTGAATCATGTGTGTGACCCCTAACCAGCACCACACCCAAGTATGTGTGTGTGTGAGAGAGAGACTGCAATCATCACAGAGTAAGGGAAAGGAAGATAGAGAGGAAATTCTGAAAGATTTTCTAAAACAACTTTTTTTTTTATTTCTCTCACTCTCTAAAGAAATCTTAAAAAGATCAGGGATAAATTGAAAAAGGGCAGCTGAGCCCCTGCTCATTAAGCGAAGGAGGAGAAGGGGGCAAGAGTCTCTGAAACTCTGGCCCAGAACCTAGCTAATGGTTCTTCTCCTGCCTGCTCTGATGCACAGCAGAAGATAATGAAGGACCAGGGTGGCAAGAATGAGGACTTGTGGATTCTGCAGGGTAAGAGTTGTCAAAAGACAAACTCCAGTGAGAGCTGAATAGGGAGAAGAAGCCCATGAGGGGCTATTGAAAATACAGGAGAGTGAAAGGAGTAAGTAACTCAGAGTGCTACTCAGCTAGAGACAGAAGGAGGGCAACAGGATTTCTCATATTTCAGTTCTTTAGGAGGGGGTCTCATGAGCTACCCCTTTGCATGTCTCTTACGTTTTAAGAAATGTGATAGGCAAATGAAATCAGGCAAAGACCAGCTGGTAAGAGTCGGGAGTAGCCAACTTAATGACAAAGAAATGGAGGAAAAAAGGGATGGTGGAATGACTTCAGAGCAGGTGATTTGGAGAGAAGCGGACGCTAGACTCCAACATGCCATGAAGATGCTATGAAGCTCGATTACTCTCCTTCAACTGTATTGGTGGACTTAGAATGCAGTGCTCCTCCTCTGGCATAATGCTCTTCCCAGAGACCTGGGGAGCTGGACCTCTTCCCCCTTGTGGTAATTAGCATCCACCAACCAAAGACGCTCTAGGTTGGACTTCTCCCACTTCAACCAATACTTCAGTCAGTAGAACTATTTGCTTTAGTCAGTAGAAAATTTCTTTTGAGTTAGGAAACAATTCCAAAATATATTTAAAGAAATACAGCTGGCTATGATACTTTTAGGAACATAGTTATTCAGTTGATGCTAACAAGTTCAAACCATTGCCTAATAAAAATACTTTTGGAATAAACTAGTGTTTTACAACTGATATGTAAATTTGTGCTTCTAAAGTACTTAAAGGTGCTAGGAAACAGAAATTAAAACAGATTTAATTCAGTATTTTAAGTATAACACTCCATTTTATTCCCACTTTAAGCTTCTATTTTAAGAGGGACTCTTCCCTTCTTCATAGATAAGGTTAAATAAATAAAGTTTCACTCTATATTTTGCTTCTCTTAGCAGATGAGCTCAATATTTTCACACTTAGAATTACAGTAAAAGACCACATTCAAGCCAAGAAATGATTGTCTTTCACAATTGTTCTACAACAAGAACTCTCAAATTAATGAGTTCAATAGCATATTTTTCCTCCTTTGGACATTAACCTCTTTCTGTCTTTAGATATAACTTATGATACCTGGGAAGCATATGGAAATTATGCATAGACATGCACCCAGATTGTAAAAAACTCATTGTAGAAATAGCTATCCCTACAATAAGTACTCATATAACTTTTTGCCTCCTTATTATTGCAGTACATAATTCACTCCTCTGCAAGTTTAAATTGCATATTACAGCACATTAATGTTGGTCTTCCTTTATAGCAACCTATCATATGGTTAGCATTCTCATTTATAACCTAAATTACTTTTATTTCTCCAGCCATTTCACCTAACTACTTTGAATCAAATGGGAAAATGATCACACATCCCAAGTTGCAGAAATATGCAGTAATAAGAGTTGGCTGGAGTATAACATTACCCATAAGTGTGGGCATGCCCATCTCTGAGGTCACTGGCACTTCTGAATTAAAAAGCCAAAAAGGATGCATGTTGCAGTTTCCTGATTCCACTTAGAAGCAGCCGCAGCACTGGGTGAAATTGAGAACCAGCTATTGCTTCAATAAATTCTCCAGCCAAAGTCGTATTTAAAAAACACTGTATAGCCCATGATTTACAATACTGTTAATATTAGGCTTTTATGCATTTTATACAATTTCCAACTTATCTTCCACCAGAGTGTCCCCACAACTCTTAACCACATCCCACCCTTTCCCTCCACTATAGTCCATCCAGTTCTGTAGACCAGTTTTCAGATTCTATTGTCTTTGACCATTGGTTATTCCCATTGTTTGTTTCTTTGTATCATAGTATGAGAGAAGCCATTTTGTATCTGCTCCTCCCCTGGGTAGCTTCACTTAGCATGTTACTCATCAGATCCATAAACATAGCAACAAATTGCATAGTTTCATCTCTAGCTGAGAAATACTCCATTATATATACACCATAGTTTCTTCGATTAATCATCTGTTCTCAGACACAGGCTATTTCCAGATTTTGGCTATTGTGAATACTGTTCAGTGAATATAAAAACACAAATGTCTTGTTCAAATAGTGGCCTGAAGTTAGATACTAAGAAGTGAAATTGCTGCACTGTTTCAACAATTGTTTAAACAACGCATACATGTCTTCCAAAAAAGTTGGACATTTCCACTAGCCGTGAATGAGGTTTCCTTTATCTCCACATCCAAGTCAACATCGATTGTGTTTGTTCTTCGTGATATGTGTTATCTTACTGATGTAATTGATATTTCATTGTTGTTTTGATTTGCATTTCCCTCATGAGAATTCATAGAAAGCATTTTTTCATATACATTTGTGTATTTATACCTTCTTTGAGGAAGTTTTTATTCATATCTTCCCCCTATTTTTATGAATATAATTATTAATTAAAAAAGCAGAAAATCAAGGGAAAATTGTTTATAATGTCATATTTACTTCTGGGTGGACATAAATTTTGTTTGATCAGCACAAACTAAGAAACAAAACAATCACTTGTATCACTTGTCATCCCCTTGCTCAAAGATTTGCTTGAGCGGGTGCCAATACTTTTTCTGGCTTCTGCCACATCAGTCAACACTGCTGCTCTTCTCTCTTTGAGGTCTTCCTTTATCACTTCTCTGCACTGCTTTGCGAGCTTGGACATTAGCTTGTGATTGCCTTAGGCTCTCGCCAAATCAAGTTGGCGAATGAACTCCAGAGTTTCCGTCTTTTTGTGGATTTCTCTCTCTGCATTCCTCACACAGCCATGGAGGTGCTGAACTGTAAAAAACTATGCACATTGAAGGTTGTGTGTTTGTGGGCTCTTTGGATGGCTCTGTCTCACCGTCCTTGTTCAGTGCTCTAGAACCGCTGTGTGTGGCCTGGATCAGGACAGCTATTGGCCAAGGGCAGACCAAGGAAGAAGTGAGAGCCAGGTGGGTTGGTCTTAGTTGCAGTTTATTCCAGTCCTCTTTTCCTTCATTCCTGTCTTCCCTCTGCCTCCCCCCCTCCCAACACACACACACTCCCTTATCTCTCCATGCCGACACTCAGGTAGCAAATCAACATAAGAAAGACCTTCCTGAGGACCCACCAAGTTCAAAGGGAACACCAGCTAGGATAATCCAAAACCCTTCCTGACCACCCAAGGGCAAAATACCCCTTAAGGTGTTTTTCTTTTTACCTCAATCCAATAACTATCAACATATCAATACTAGCTATTTTTGTATGGACACAGTAAGAGATAACATTGAGGCTTGTAGGGCAGCTCTCCTGGGAACATCTTGCCACAGACTCAGACAGACTACAGCACTCAGACCAGATTAATCATTCCTAACCCTAGCAGAGTCCAAATCTAGTTATTACTTTTTGCATCATGACAACATTTGTCCATGACCCAGCTCTTAACTTATAGTTAAGCATTATGGCATTATGGCACTATGGCCCATCTCGATGCCAGGGTAGCACATAGTTTCTGCTTGCTCTGGTTCCATCCAGTCCCTCCTTGGGACCCTGCTTTTGGGGGCGCTAGGAAGTAAAGGCAATTGAGGCTTAGGTGAGAGAACAGATGCCCAGGAAGAAAATCTCACTGAGAGTCACATTACAAAAGCATGTCTTCTTGTGTCCATACAAAAAGGAGATTGCTCTGAATAGACTATGCAAAGGACTTAGGGAGGAGAGAAAAACAATATTCATAAGTCAACAGAGCACAAAGAAAGAAGTTACAAATACACACAGAGATATGGGAGTACCATTATGGGAGCAATCCAATATACCTAAACTACCTGAGGCTGTGCAGGAAAAACAGAACAGTGTAATCCTACACAGAATCAGTCATTCATTTCCTCGTTGATGTTGTCAATGATGGCACCTTCCCATGTCGCCACAGTACTGCCAAAGAGCACCCAGTTGATGGTCATTCTGGGAGTTCTCTTTTTGAACTTTGCAGCCCTTTCTCCCCATTCTGTGAAGTAAAATTTCGCATGAAGAGACGGTGGTCTGATCCCGTTTGGAATTTTGGGACAACAGTGACATCGGTCAGGCAAAACCATCAATTGAATATGATGTGGTCAATTTCTTTGTGGAACTGTCTACCGGGAGACTTCCATGTCCAACATTTAGATTCAGCCTTCTGGAACTGAGAGTTACCATGGATGGCCTTGGTTAACAGGATGAACTCAGACAGTCTCTCACCCTGTTTGTTCCATTCTAGGCCGTAGGTCCTGATTTGTCCATGACCAAGAGCCGCTATGTGGAGTTCTTCAGGTGACCTTCTCAATCCTATCCTGGCATTAATATCACTGACAATGACCTTGCAGAGGTGTGGTCTTCTTTATAGAACTTCTCCAGCTCCATGTAGAACTTCTCAATTTCTTCTTCATCGTAGTTGGATGTTGGCAGATTATTTCCTGGAATCAGCTCTAATAAATGATTTCTTCTTGAATTCTTTTCTCAAGCTTAGCTTCTAAGAAAACCCATCTCAAGACAGCTACTCATTCAAGGACAGCTACAGCAATAAAGTCTTTCTCTTGATCATCAATAGAGGGATTGTTTTGTCTCACCCTTTGCTTTTCTCTAAAGCAAAGTGTATTTTGAAGAACTGAGTCACTATACCTTTTGGTATAATTTTTCTTTAAAAGAATCAGTTTCAAAAGATGAATTTCTTGGCATTTTGATTAGTAGAAGATATTCCATATTTTCCTTTCACAGATGTTTGCATCAAAATCTTTCTTATTGCTACATAGACCTCACTATCTCAGCTATTGTTTTCATTAGATTAAATTGTAATTATATTGGCATTAACAATGTATACATATATATCCTTTTCAACTACACTTTAATTTAAAACTCTACTGTTTTATTATTTTATTTATGAGGTTCACAACCTCATCGTGGTGGGGGTGGCAATGGTGCCAACCAGCGAAGAGTGAATCAACAGGTGCTGTTCAGAGATGCAGGCAGGTCTATGTTTGTTAGAATGCAGATCATTACAACATGCCAGTCAACCAAAAGCTTAAGTCAGTAGACTGGGAGCACCTATAAGGGAGATTAGATAACCTCTGTTCCTCTTGGAGAGCCCAGCAAGCTACCGAGAGTATCCTGCTTGCACAGCAGAGCCTGGCAAGCTACCCGTGGCATATTCAGTATGTCAAAAACAGTAACAATAATGGGCCTCATTCCCCTAACCCTGAAAGAGCCCCCCAATACGTCAGCATTAGGAAGGATGAGCAAGGAGAGGCCGATAAAATCTCAGGGCCTAACTAGGTTGCTCAAACAAAGAAAGTACATTGACTGTACTTTCAGTGCACGTATGCTGGCATTGGAAGCATCCATCGAGGACCTGATGGTGCAAGCGCAGAAGATCAAGGACGTCATTGGACTGACTGAGAGGAGAAGGCATCGATCACACCACGCCATTTTCAGCACTGGAGAAGAATTGTTCCTCGGAACACGTGGCAGTAGAGGCATCACTGGTGTCGGTGACCTCATCAACAAGAACTTGGCTATGAGCATCAATTCGTTCGAATGCCTAACAACATGAATAGGATGCTTACATTTGAATAGATGCTCATTGCCAGCAGTTTCTTTACCCCCTTTTTTTTGATGGAAAGATGTGTTGTTGAAGTTTAACTTTTTTCCCTCCATAAAAATACCCAGTTTAATTTGTTGAAAAACTTCCCTTACCCCAGTGAATTCTATTGAGATTTTCTTGAAAACTGACTGTGTATAGGTCCATTTCTGAACTCTCATTTTTGTTTCACTATTCTTTTCAACTACCCTTATACCAGTATTATATTGTCATGATTTCTGTGATTTTAAAGTAAATCTTAAAATAGGCACCATGGCATCTTCCAACTTCGTTCCTTTTCAATATTTTCTAGCTAATTTATGTTTTTATATTCTTACATAAATTATTAGTGGATAACTTTGATTAAATTTGCCGTTATTACAATACTTAAGACTCTGATTTCCATGAACATAGTAAAACCATATTTATTCCAGTCTTTAATTTTACTTCAATCGTGTTTTATAGTTTTTAATGTAAAGGTTCTTTGTATGTTTGTTAATTCATCTCTAGAATTGTTTATACTATTAAGAATGGCATTTCAGGGGCCAGAGAAATAGTACAGTAAGTAGAATGCTTGCCTTTGCACGTGATCAACCTGGTTTTGATCATCAGCACTTTATATGGTCCCCTGAGTTCACCAGGAGTGTCTCTTGAGTGCGGAACCAGAAATAAGCCATGAGCAAAGCCAGGTTGTGGCTCAAACTCACTTCCCGCCTCACCCTCACCCCCATCATGGTATTTCAAAATTTCTATTTTCAAATCATTTTGGTAACATACAAACAAATAAAATAATTTTTACCATTGATTATACTGGTATGGAAGGAGATCTTTCTCATTTAAATTGCAAATCTAGTTAAAAGATTCCTTTTTACATGCAATTATGTCATTCTGAATAGTTTTATTTCATCTTTACCAGTTACATTGCACAAATTTCAATAAAATATTAAGGGTAAAAGGTTTAGTGTAGAAATATTTTTCTGTTCTCAATCTTATAGTAATTTTTTCACTATCAGCATTAATAATGTTGCTAGCAAATGACTAGCAATTTTACATTAGTAATACATCTTTCTGATGATGACTTATAGTATATTCAGTAAATTCTTTTCTATTCCTAATTTTCTCAGAGGTTCTCCTTTGTTATAATCACAAATATATGTGGGGACTTGCTGAATGCCTTTTGCATCTTTGCATTGGTTTTGGAATGCTAAAAACAACCATATGTACCTGGAAAAAAGCTTTTGAGTCTACCTAGTGTGCACCTATGATCTGCAAATTTTGTTTCTTATGATGTTTTTCTCAGAGTTTGGTATGCCAACTTAATAAATGTGTCAGAAAGTCCCTTCTCCTCAAATTCTCTTAAATGAACTGGTGAAAGATTAGAATAATTACTTCCTTAAACATTTAGTAGAATTCACCAGTAATGAACAAGAAAAAGATTAGAATGAGTTCCTGGACACAGGAGTTCTCTTCATAAAAATAATTTTAATTAAGAGTTTAATTTTTAATGAATATTTAGAGCTATTTTGGTTCATTCATCTCTCTAAAATTTACCTCACAAAATCCTACACTTTTATACTTAAGGTAGTTTATCCATTCTGAGTAATTTTGCCTTGTAATTAGAGTGTTTAAGTGCCATGTAAATGTAATATAATTATTGGTAAAGATTCGTTTTAAATCTACTGTTTTTTCCCCACTTTTTCTATTCACTAATATGTTTATCTTCCTTTCTTTCTTTGGAAATCATCAAGCACCTTAGAATTCTAACACTTTGGTTTTTAATCTCTGTATATGGGCAATTTCTATGGCTACTTAAGGGATTCAGAATACATATCCATTAAATACATAAATGAGTGGGATAGCAAACACCAACCTATTTCTACCTTACCAATCTTGCATCAAACTTAGAATATCATGAGCCTTTGCACAGCCAAAATTGATAACAGCAATAGAAAGGAGTAGTTCTTTAATTTATATTTATGCTGTAATATTCTTATCTTGGAGACTGAGAAAAATTGACTGCATTGTTTGCTCTAGCATTACATGGTTCCCCCAAGCACTACTAGGAGCAACCTTTATGCACTGAGTCAGGAGTAACCCTTGAGTACTGTCTGATATAGGCCCCCCCCCCAAAAAAAAAACAAAGAAATTTCTTGTCTCAACTCTAATACAAGTGCTTCTTGATTAACCTCAGTGTTTCTCAGGGTTTTCCAACCATGGACCCCTTTAACCTTGTTTTCTTCCTGTGGCTACCTATCCTACTGGTTGGGCCCCTAGTCTTGTGCTCTGCCTCTCCATTTCTATGATTTTCCACTTGTGTACCCATTAGAATATCTCGGGGACCCACATGGAGTTATGTGATTCCCCCCGCTGAGATACACTTGCCTAGTTGGATTTCTACTCCTTCCTACTTCTTTTGCCTTTCCATATAACAAATGCATATTTTTTTCTTCTAGGTCATATACGGAATTTATTTTGAACATTTCAAAAACTACAAATGCTTAAAACTTATCCAAGACCAACTTAAATAAGAGTTTTAAACACCCTCAAATATACAGATGAAGTAGAGAATCATGACATTATTGAATGTCTAATCAACTATGAATACTGACTTTAAGTCCTAGTCCTTATTTTTAATTTTATTAATTCAACATGAATTACAAAGTTATTCATTATTGGGTTCTAGGAATACAGTGTCTCAACACCAACTCCTTCAACAGTGTCCACTTCCCTCCAACTATTTCCCTATCACCTATCTCTTGCCTCTGTGAGAAGCATTTTTTAATAACTTTTGACACTGTGGTTAACAGTACTGCTTCTAATAGGGTATCTTGCATAACATTTTACTACCTTTCAGTCTCCCACTTCCTCCTAGTTGAACGCTTCCTTTCTCCATTGTAGTGTTTCCTTTCCTGTCCAATTACTCCAAGTGGCATGCTTCCTGCTAAATGAAGACCAGCTCATATGGTCTTTGTTTGTTACCTTTGAGTATTTGTTATTCCACCATTATGTGTCATTATATTTTGCATACGAGAAAGATTATTCTGTGTTGTTCTCTTCAAGTCCTAGTTCTTTAATCCTTTCCAACTACACCACGCCAAAGAGGAAGTTCCCTAAGAGCAATTATACTCAATTGTTTTTTCTCTTCTCCTGATTGTGTACAAGGCAGAAAGAAAGAAAGAAAAAAAGAAAAAATTAGAACCTAAGGAGTCTAATTAGGTTTCTAATAGGTTTTTGTTGCTGTCGTTGTTTCTTTCTGTTTGGGGATCTCAGCCCTCTTAAAACGCATCATAACTCAAAATAACTCCCAAAGGAGGAAAGTGAAAATGTGTGTTGGAAACTTCAATGAAGAACCTAATGGCAGCAAAATAAAATGTTGAAAAACAGACCCCGACACCACACCCGCAAAAAAAGTAAATAATGTAAAAACCTTATCAACAATATACAAGAAAAAGATTTATTTAGAATAAGAATATGTATCTCTTCACATTTCTTTTATGTATGGCCCATGGATTGAGCAGACGATGAGTTGTGCCTTCTTAGAAATTCTAAATTATTTCTAGCCACTGGCTCCATCTCTAACTCAGTGTGTCTATCGTCAGCAGCAAGCAAAAGTCAATGGATACAAACTATTTCAAGTGGAGATTGGGGACCTACAAGGCCATGAAGCAAACTGGCAATCGCAATCATATCCATTAGTGTAGTGAATTACATTTTTTCACAAGGCAGAGTGTTCTTTGGGGCTTACTGTTTATCATGTAAGTCTGATTTCATTCCATTTCTCAGTGACTCAGCAATGAGAATAGGAGACTGTTTCTTCCATGGGTGTTAGGGCGCAGATCGTGATCTCCCTTTAACGACAAAGAGACTCCAGAGACTGCAAACAGCAAGCAAGGTTTATTGTAAGACTGGCTAGCCAGGGTCAAGCCGCCTACACGGACACGCAGGTCAGTTAGGTGAGGCAAGACCCCGAACCTCTTCAAAGGGGATCTTATATAGGCCTTCACTGGCCGTTACAGCAAAGCCCGCGCATTTCATAGCCAATAGATTTGTAACGACATATGCTTTCTTAACCAATCCAATTAAGGGTACATCACTTCTTAGCCTATAGATTCAAAGATCAGCATTTACGTACATAGGCATTGTGACTAGTGGGCATCAGGTAACTTGGGCATTTGGTTATCACCTTGCTTCCTCTGATTCTCAGCCCTGCATTCCGGAGGTGGATAAGGGAAGAGTTCTTAAGGGAGGTAACAGATAAGGAGGGCAGGAAAGGGAGAGTTACTAATTTATAGAGTTTTAACTCTGGAATCTCCCTCAGGGTCCCTAGGGACCTAACATTCCTCCCTTTCTCTACTTCATATTGAGGAATCTTCCTCAGTGGGCTCTTCATACAGAGGAGTAATTTCCTCAGTGGGCAAGGTCCAATATTGTTACCCAGAATTAGGAGGATTTTCAAGACTCAAACCAATTCTCCCAGGCCTCCCTTTCTCTCCGACGTTGTTCAAGGCCCTCCCCGAGCTTGGCCGTGGAGTCTCAGACCATCCCTGTGTGATCAGTATAGAGTAGCAGCATTTTTCTCCCAACACCACACATAAATCCCCATTCTTCATTGCCTTGGGAGGGGGCCTTCCCTATCTACCTGCCTACATCCTATTGCCCACCCCCCCAGAGATTCCACCACCTTGAATCTTTAAGGGAGAATGGCAGAAGGTCCATCTTCTGGAGCTGCTTCATGCTGACAATGGGGCGCTGGCCCTGCCTACACAAGGGGTGAAATCTCATGCTACCTCAGCTTTTTAGTGGCCCTCAGCAATGAATTGGTTGGGTTCCTGAAGTTATCTGAAAGAAAAGATCAGTTCGATTAGACTGAGGGATATCACTTTGAAAGGGTTAGACCCTGGAGGAGTAGAAGTTCCTTTCTGACCCAGTAAGGACAGAGTTCTCTACCCACAGGTTTGGCTGATAGAAAAATGACTTCCTGTGTCCAGATTTTTCTACTGGACACAGAAACACCAAGCCATTCTCTGGCTTTCTCAGTGCAGATTGGAAAAGCTTCTGCCCATACACTGAAGCTATCAATAAGAACCAACAGATATTTATACCTTGAACATATGAGCATTTGATCATTTGCATAAAGCCAAGCTGCGATCCTCCTCTAAGTCCTTGATGCTGAACAGGTGTTAGGAGAGAAGGATCAAGATTTCCACTAGGTTCATTAATGGCACAGAAAGCACAGTTCTGAGTTACTTCTACCTTACTTGCTATTGAGTCCCTTTAATAATATTCCACTGCATTGGTCCAGGAGTTAGCAACTTTCCTTGTTGGTAAATCATCAACCAGCTTTCTTTTGGAAACCCCCAATGTCCACTATGTCCACTGTTCTTCTTCTGCAGAACATTCTGGCTTAGAGGAAATACTCTCTGGTGTTAATCCCATGATGCAACAAAAATTAAGAGCTGTTAACATCCTTGTTCTCTCCAAACGACTGTTCACAGAAAATGAGATGCAATACAAAAAGTATAGAAAGAAAATTCACAGTATTTTAGAACGAGCTATTAATCCATTCTAACTTAACCAGTTTAGATGCCCTTTCTTGACACTTTGGCCAATTCACAGACTGGGGGAAATCAATTCTGCACTTTGGGATGAGCTTCACCCTAGTAAAGCTCTGATCGAACTAGTGACAGCATTCATTTCTCTCCACCTTCATTTTAAAACTTTGCAAGATAGCTTAACAAATCTAGCTTGTTCTTTTGCATAAACACAGTAAGATTAGAGAACTCTCCATTTGGGATACCCCATTATTTACTGAGAAGTCCTGGGGATCGGCTAAAGACAGGAGACACACCAATAGTGGCATTAATCTGATTTGGCACGTCAGAGCTACCCAGGCCTGGCCAGAAGATGTCCCACGACGAACTGGATGGCCTCGAGCCTTCGGGCCTCATTTTCCACAGAGATGTCCTGGCAGAAAGGAGTCCATCCCATCCCTTCTTCAGGGCTGGGAGAAATCCTGATTTCCAGGTTTTTCCTTGACGCTGAGAGTAGGCCCAGACTGAGATAGTCATTGCAGAGTCCTGGATTCCTCATTCTCCATAGCAGTGATGATTTCCGGTCTTTCCTTGAGCTGGCCTGCCTGTAGGGTCGCCCTGAGGTTTGTAGGGTACTTGAAACAGTACCCGTTAAATCCCTGCTCCTGTCATTTAGACAGATCCCCTGACTGTTCCCTGAAAGAGGGCTTTGGGGTCCCATAGTTGGTTTTTCCTGTCTGCATGAGGGGTAGACCCTATTACAGAGAGGAAAGACTTATCTGGATTTATGCAAACCAACATAGTGCCATGAAACATCAAAAAACATACTGAAGGTACAAAAGAAGAGAAAAGCAAGCATTTCACTTTACTCACAGAGATGTAATACACCCATTTGCTGTGGGTCCTAGTCAGAGAAGCTAAAATCTGTAGACATAAAGCATACCGTTTAACATGTTTTTCAATCCCACATGGAAAAACTTTAACTTCCCATTAATAAGAGCACTGTACCAGGAGTCCAGTGTACAGTTTAACATGTCTAATTCATTTAACCCCATGTCAAAAACCCTTGATGTCCTGCAACTTTTGAAAAATTCAATTATCTTAAGAGCACTATAACAGGAGTCCAGATAATCCGTCCAGTGTCTTTCCCGTAGATCTTACAAAAAGGTACTAGAACAATTCTGCATGTGATTTAAAGAGTTTCTTACAACAAAACAATTTGATCAGTTCCTTTTCTTTAAAACAACCTCAAACCTTCTACACATTCCTTTACATACATTCTGTAACTTTCATTCATTTAAAAATCAACTTCACTTTAACAGAATTCCTTTCCTTTTTTCTCCACTGATGATATCTCCATCCATTATCTTTCTGATTTATGACATACATCTATAGTAGTACAATGTACAATGTGATCTCCCAAATTTAGACACAAGTTACCAACCATCTCACTTAACATGACAAAGCTGTACTCTGCATTGCTATTTCAGAAGCATTAGATCAGTTCTATAGATATTCAAAAAGCCTTTAAAATGCTCACAATTAAAGCTCTTACAAGGTATATTCACTGGGCAAAAGATCACTTTACATTAGAAATTAACCAGGAGACATCTTAAAATTCTGATTTACAGGAAAACACAAATACAAAAAGATTAAAACACTCATAGATTATCATGAAACAGAAAGCATTTCACATTTAGGTACAAAGTTCTCAGGTCAGGACTAGGTTGATATCTGGAGACAAAGCTTGGCATGAAATAAAATTATCAAAATAATAGCATGTACTTTCAAGCACTAGACAGGCTGATTAACAACATAGTTAGTAAAATTTCCCACATTTTCCATGCAATTCTCCATTCTCAGAAACTATTACAGAAGGCTGACATCTGAGGTGAACCCATTTTATAACTCTTAGTAGTTCTAGAAATTTTAGTTAACCAAGAGTCTCAGAGATCACATAGAGCACTGGTAGGACAAACTTTGCAACCAATTTTATAACTCTAGAAACTCATGTTTAAACTAAACCATTATTTTTTGAACCTGTTTTCATGTGTCATTTTAACTCCTTCTATGTCAAATATTCTAATCCAATCCAGATACAAATATGTACATTAACATAACAGCAAAAGACCTATAAACAATCAATTTTTATAGAACATGATAAAACTTTCTTTGGCTTAATTTCAATAGTTCTTGTACCTTAATTATTTAAAATCATGAGCTCTCTATACCAGACATTTTTAACAATTCCACAAAAATACAAACATGCTTTCAGACACAGAAAAAGCCCTTTGGATTTTTTTTTTTTAACCAAACTTTGATATCAGTATAAGAAAATATTTGAATTGCTGTGTGAGCACAGAAAGGATGGCAACAATCTACCTTTCCCACCGCCCGTGTTCGGTAGTTTCCCCCACTCCAGGGAGGTAGATGGAGATGGGCAGGAAAAGGAAGGAAATCTTATGGCCAGGCTGCTTGATCTTAGTTGCAGTTTATTCCAATCCTCTCTCCATTCACTCTCGTACATCTGCAGGCCAGTAATTTTGACCTCCGAAAAGAAGATATAAAACCAAACTGAAACCTTTCCCAAAGACAAGTATCTGAGCTTTGCATCCCAAAGACTAGCCTGGCTAGAGCTGGGAATCTATGTCCTAAAGATCAGGCCTGGCTAGCACCTGAGATCTGCTCTGTGAGATAAGGGAAGCTGCCTCTTGCAGTATACTGAAATTATTTACTGAAGGCAGTTTGAAAGGGAAAAATGTTTAACCTCATCCAAACTAGTCAGGACATTCTTCTAGGACAGATTCTTAGCAGATCGACTCACAATTTACAATACAAGTTCAGTGTCCTGGAAGGATCTGGTCTTACAAAATAACAGATTCTGACTAGGGTGAAAGCTGATTAACTGGTTGGGGAGGAGAGCATAGAGAAGTGGTTACAGAAAAACAAAGGAATGGAAGTGACTCAGGAGCACTGTGATGGGTGTAACATGATAATCCTTAGCTCCTTGTGTCAAGGGAGAATGGACAGATCCAATTGTTATCCTATAAATTGCCACTGTTTAGGAAAATAAGGAAACTTCATTTTAATGGCTTCTGTAGTTTGTAAAAGCGGCCTAATTTTTCATTAAAGTTAGCTGAGGCTGATAAGATAAGGTCTTGCTTTCTCTGAACTCTTATTTCACTTAAGTTTCAGGCTCTAGTTCCATAGCTCTTCTAGATAGTACAAGATTCTTAAGTTCAAAAGGATTTCAACTGTTAATCACATAATCATTAACGTTCTTCTAATAAGAAATCAAGATTGAGAATTCTGCTTTCTCTGTAGGCTCAAACTTCTGATAAGAAATCTTCGTTTAAACCACCTTGTCTAGCAAGTTCCAAAAACAACTGCATTCCTTAAATCACTGAGTTGCATATCACTGACTTCTCTAGAATTTCTACTTCTGATTTCAGCCTGGTCCCAACACTCTAGCGTTTCACATAGAGAGACAGATAGACAGACACAGACAGACAGACAGACAAACAAGACAATGAACTGACTAAAACACCACACATACATGTGCACATATCTGTAGTTGATCGATCAATCTGACCCTTCAAAAAAATGGCAGGGAGAAACTGATGGACTGAGAAAGGAAGGGACTGTCCCCAGGGCGAAGAAACCTTATCGCTGATTGGGAACTCTGCTCCCCATTTCCCAGTCTCCCGCTTGTTAAAAATGGGTCAAGAAAGCGCTTTTGTTGATATAAGCCGGCAAAATAAACTATGACAAAGATGTTACCATATTTTGGCCAAGGCTAAATCTGAGGCAGGGAGCTAGTATCATGATCTTGCATTTTCCTGCCTCCTCTGCTTTGATAATCCTATTTCTTTTGTTACCTATGAAGATCTGACTGCAGAATGATCTGGTAATGCAAACTGCCATTCACTGTATATCCTTCCCAATATTCTAACTTATACTCAGGCCACGTGGTGTTACAGAGGTCAACAAGATATTCCTTATCTAAACTATCTACTTGGAAGCTCTTCCGGTGTTTTAACGAGCAACCCAAAGGAGAATATTTAGGTACTGATGTAGAATTTCCCATATCTCCTAAGTGTCAGCAATAACCTATGAAAGGGAGGGAAAAGAAAAATCTAGGGTAGGATAATTCCTTAGCAAGCGCTCCTCCTAATAGTTTCTAGTGTTGTGGTTCTAGAGAGAGCACGGACACGACCACAACTGCATGCCAGCCCATCAGAAAAATCTCTCTTTAAAGGATGTCTCCTTTAGAGATTTCTGAGTCACCCTAGGAATCCCTGGGTCCTGCCTCCCGAGCGTCCACACAACCATGGCTTGCACATGTGGAGCCATACCTAGAGTGCCATGGGTTTCCAAGAAGCCTATTAAGGGGAGAAGAGAAAAGTTCTGCCTTTCTTAGCTTGCCACATATCCCAATGTTCCCTGCTGACGCTTTCTTCCACAAACTTCTTGTCTGTCTTTTTACCTTTTTTTTTTTCTCTGCTTCACTTTGCCTAGGGCTAAACCTGCTGACTGCCTCCATTAGCATTTGAATTGACCTCTAGCTGATTCTGCTGGTTAGAATGCTTAAGAAAGGGATTTCTACCTAGAAATTGATCTGCCTTAGTTTCCCAGGATCTTCTCACTAGTGGGCTCTCCTCCCATTCCTCCCATAGTGGACGGTGACGCGAGACAGACAAAGGAGGGGTGCCTCTTTGCAGAGACCATTCAGATGCTTGCCTGCCCGGTGGAGAACTTAGCCTTAGTGGTTCAGCGTTGTGACTTGCGACCGGTAGCTATACCAGTGCCACCATTGACCGTATGTTCTCCGTGGAGTCGCAGGCAGCCCACTCGAGCTCCGTGACTTTAGAGGGACTTTAAGAGTGCCAGGTCGTGGAGCTACAAAATCACGCCCGATAGGAGGACCTATCAGGGTGCTCAGACACACACACATTCACACGGAGGTTATCACATTCCTCCCCCAGTCCCCCTAGAGATTTCCAAGGGAGCATACCTTCACAGCAGATCTTCCACAGATTGCCTCCTTTATCCGAGCCACAAGGTTTGGAGAGAAGGAACCTCCTGGGGGCCAATCCACACAAAGGAAGGCCATTCTGATGAACAATAATTGGCAAACTTACCTTTCTTGATCATCAAGCCCAGATTCTGAGCTTTCCTGTGGATCTCAGAGAAGTGATCAAGAATTAAAGCTTTGGGGGTCGATTGATTCTGACCCATATTAAACAATCTCAATAAACAGAACTAAGAGAAGGATAATAAGACAAATACACACACTAAGGACACACGCACAGATCACACTCCTGCACTCGCTCGGACCGGTCCACTCTCTCACACGGGTGCGCACCACACTCACCAGTCACCCTGGGACTCCCGAATATGCCCAAAGGGCGTGCACGTGATTTTCACCTCCGGAGGGTTCAGCTCTTCCAGGTCTTCTCCCGGCGCCGGATTTTCCAGAACAGATGAGGCCTCCAGAACAGACAGACGAGGACCCGAGGAAACCCTATGTCCCCCCAAGTCCTCCCAGTCAGGGTTGGCCACTTCCCTGCCGCGGTCCAGAACAGACGAGGCCTCCAGAACAGACAGACGAGGACCCGAGGAAACCCTATGTCCCCCCAAGTCCTCACAGGGTTAGCTACTTCCCTGCCGCGGTCCAGAAGGGGACACTGTCCCCCCACAGAACAGACGGAATATTCCCCAGAAATTTTTTTTTTTTTTAAGGCCTTTTCAAAACCCGCTCTCTGGGCCCGTTTGCCGTCGGGAGATCTCACTGGGGCCTCCAAATGTTAGGGCGCAGATCGTGATCTCCCTTTAACGACAAAGAGACTCCAGAGACTGCAAACAGCAAGCAAGGTTTATTGTAAGACTGGCTAGCCAGGGTCAAGCCGCCTACACGGACACGCAGGTCAGTTAGGTGAGGCAAGACCCCGAACCTCTTCAAAGGGGATCTTATATAGGCCTTCACTGGCCGTTACAGCAAAGCCCGCGCATTTCATAGCCAATAGATTTGTAACGACATATGCTTTCTTAACCAATCCAATTAAGGGTACATCACTTCTTAGCCTATAGATTCAAAGATCAGCATTTACGTACATAGGCATTGTGACTAGTGGGCATCAGGTAACTTGGGCATTTGGTTATCACCTTGCTTCCTCTGATTCTCAGCCCTGCATTCCGGAGGTGGATAAGGGAAGAGTTCTTAAGGGAGGTAACAGATAAGGAGGGCAGGAAAGGGAGAGTTACTAATTTATAGAGTTTTAACTCTGGAATCTCCCTCAGGGTCCCTAGGGACCTAACATGGGGAAATGAAAGATATTTTTCCACCCATTTTTGTTGCCCTGGAAGTTGTAGAATCCAAGAGAAGGAAAGAAAAACAGGAAAAAAAAACCAGCCAGTTTTGGTTTCTGGCATAAGTGGTATGTGAAACTACTGAGGAAATCTATTAGTACCCCTAATGATAGCTTAGACACTCACTCTTCTCCAAATTACTAGTGTTATGTGTGCAGTGCTGCTGTGTTCGTAATATGTAATTTTACCCTGCTTTTGTTTTTACTCTACCCTTTAGTCTGACTCAAATCATGCAATTGTATTTTACATGGCTGCCGAGAAAAATCAGTTAATGCTGTCGTTCATGAAAACAAGTACCAGGTACATCACACAAGCTTAGATGAGACCAGTAGCCAGAATCCAAAATACTCATCAACACCTTTCTCACCCTGTTGGTCTGAATGCCAGCATAGGGGAACTGGGCCTTCACACGGATGAGATGGCTGATTGCGTCCTGCCAACTCTCCCTTATACACTGTTCACATTAGTTTAAAAGAAAAGCCTGGAAAAACAGAGAAAATAACTTCTTTTCATTATTCAGCCAGAGGCTTCAACTTAGATGTCCACTGACTGGGTGGAACCTACTCAAGCTCCTACAGCCTGATTTGCACCTGTATGTAAATTAGAAGACCTTCCTTCCTGTGGGTAGGCTAAAACACAACCTACCAGTTTTACACGGTGGCCAAGGTTGTCAGATATGATTTGTTCCTTGTTTAAATATCAAAATATTTCACCCTCACGAAACTCCCCAAATATTGACATTTTCCCTTGAAATATTGGTATTGTAGGACACTGGATTCACCTTCCCATATAGATGTAGTCAGGGAAGATGAAGGGAGCTGCTCACTCTCCATGGATTCCATGCTCTCCGGGTCACCACAGTCCCCTCTATTCCCTCTAGATCTTCAACCAGCTCATTTCAAGGATTTAGCTTTCTGGGCACCTAAGGACATTAGAAATCGGAGATGTTCTTTGGATCTTACTCAACACTTAAAAGTCAAGGTAAGGGGCTGGAGTTATATCACAGCAGGTATGGCGTTTGCCTTGCATGCGGCCAAACTGGATTTGATTCCCAGCATCCCATATGGTCCCCTGAGCAATGCCCAGAGTAATTCCTGAGTGTATGAGCCAGGAGTCACCCCTGTGCATCGCCGGGTGTGACCCAAAAAGCAAAAAAAAAAATTAAGGTAAAATTTTATTCTATATCTTGTATCAGGGAAGAAAGATTCCCTGGAGCCAGCACTATCTAGAAAATTGAAATAGTGGGTTCTGGAGTAAGGTCACCTGAGAAAAGGCTGCTCTTTTATCACTTCCTCTGTGTGGGCTCCACTTCTTTTACTCCATCTGTTCAGCCTCTGATTTCGACTCTCCACTGCCTTTCTTTGAGATTTGGCCACAATAGTACCTTCTCAAGGAAGCTTTTTCAGACTGTCCCCATGTGCAGGAATCAAACTGAATCTTTTTCTGGAGTTGTTTGGGGGGGCTGCTCAGAAGATATGAGGGCCCCACCAGTGATTCTCAGCCAACAGAGCTATCTATTAAGAATAGGGGATGAAGAAATTGCCCAGGCCCTGCAGGGCTAAAGGTATCTGGATCACCCTGGAGGTGCTGGGAAACTCCAGGATCCCACTCAAAGATATCCAAGGGTCCATGTGGAAACAGGGATTTAACATGGGTTAGGAGCCTGACAGGTAAGTGCACTAACCACTGTACTATCTCCAGGACCCTGAAATTAAATCATAATTTCAAGATTAGTGCCCTGAACAGAGTCTGCATTCCCACATGACAGACATCAGTGAAGATGAATGGCAGCTTCCCATAGGAGATGGACCACAGAAACTGGAGAAGTGGCTTTCAAGTACTAGCTGTAGACCAGTTACAATTTGCAGGTATACCAAACTTGAAAACCATTAATCTAGATAGGCTTCAAGGAATCTATGCAGCTGACCTCTAAAATCAGGGAATTTCTGCATTTGAAGAAGATAGCTTTTATCATGGAATCCACCTCGTTGTCCAGTGACAGATGAATCTATTATGAAGATGTGTATTTACACAAAATGAAATACTATGCAACTTCAAGGAATGATAACATCATTCAATTTGCTACAACATGGTTTGAACTGAAAGATATCATGTTGAGTGAAGTAAGCCATAAGAAGAAAGACAAACACAGATGATCTCACTATCTGTGGAATATAGAATACTGGATGAAGAAATGTATTGTAGTAAAAGGCAGATGCCAGATCACCCTTGAACCCAATGTTTAGAGAGAAGACGGACAGACAAGGAAAGAAATTAAGGGGAGAAGATGAGAGCGAGAAGTCTTGGGTGAACAGGTATAAGGACTTTAGTTATATTGGTAATATGGGCAAGTGGTATAGCCGTATACCCAAAACAGAGAATCAACAAAACTGAAAACATGAGATTTAAGCTGCAACTACTGAAACATTGTAATGTGTCTGTCAAGTTGACAGGTGGGGGTGGAGTGGGAGTTGGGGTGGGGAGGCAATCTGGAAACACTGATGGAGGGAAATTGACACTGATGGAGAAATTTGTGTTGAATTATTGTATGCCTAAAACTCAACTATCAGTAACTTTGCAAATCATGACTCTTATAAATTTATTTAAAAATTTAAAAAATACAGGACATAGCTTTTATCAGATTTCCAAATGGATTTGTGAACACAAATGGCTTTAAGAACCAGTGTAGCTATACTAATAATCCCCCCTCACACTGCCTCAGGACACAGTGCTATTTTCTATTTTATCACTTTTAATTATGTATGAAGCAAGATCATAGCCATGATGCATTAACAAACAACTCCCAAATCTCAGCAGTTTACAAAATAAATGTGTGATTCTCATCCATGAACTTTGGGTCTGGATGATTCTTCAAAGTTGCTATCTTATATGTCAACTAAGACTTTTGCTTCCAAAAGTGCCAAGACACAAAAAGGAAAGGATGAAGAAATTCACACCAAGAAATCAAACGCTTTTATCTGGAAGAAATACAGATCACCTTATCTTACATTTCTTTGATTAAGGTCCTCATTCCGCCAATATGCCATCGGGCTACTTTAGCACGTGACAGGGACAAATGGAGTTGTTACTGGCACCCGCTCGAGCAAGTCGATGAACAACGGGGTGATAGTGATAGTGATAGTGATAGTGATAGTGATAGTGATAGTGATAGAAGGTAAGAAGCATTTTCTTACCCAACCTAACTAGTACAAAGGAATTCTAAGGTCTTTCACCATATGCTCCAATGAAGAAAATCGAAAATATCTATTAGCAGCACTAACTTACCTATTTCATAGTTTGACCTAATAATGTTTACCTAAGTGACTTCAGAAATGGTATTTTGACTATAAACTATTAAAGAAAAAAAGTGTACATAATCACTGTACTCCAATTAGTATTTTGGTTCTCTCACAGATATTGATTAATAATTTTGGAGCCAAATTATAAGAGTCATGTTTCTTACTTCTAAATAAATAAATTTTCAGATAAGCACGGAAGTAATCTTGGAATTAAATATGCAGTGGTGAATTAGAACCAGAGATAAGAGTATAAATTCAAGTCATATTTACATATAAAAAGAAAGGTATAGAAACAGTTCAACCTCTATGTGCACTGTGGCTTATATGTGTACATATACTTCATATCTCACTCCACTAAGATATCTAGCAGCAGTGACATACAGTTAACAATAAGAATTCTTAGTTAAGGGTTTCATTTCTGAATATCATTCTTCTATCATTAGAATTATTTAGGGCTTCTTGGTGAAATGGTTGATTCAAAGTGGGGAGCACAAAAAGCACAACATGGCTTGATCATCCTGCAATTCCATAAAATGAATAATGAAAAAGAAAGAGAGAGCATATCATCAAAAGGGACTTAAGAATCAACCCAAGGAAAGCTCTCAATGACTCAAGTTGGAGCAAACAGACAAGGTAGTATTAGATTTTATTGCAAAGTGTAAAATAAGTATATACTAGCCTGTAGGATGACATTAGTTTGTCCTTCCTCCCTTGCCACAAAAATCTCAGATTTATTACAGTGCTTCTGAGGCACTTCCATTCCATTGTGTTTATCTGTAAACTCTTCCCTATGCTCTCCTCCCCAACCAGTACATCAACTTTTTCCTCTAATCAGACTCTGTTAACTTATAAGGTCAGATTCTTAAGAAATCTATGATTTTGTATGTATGAGTGAAATATTGTCTTTCTCCTCTCCTTATGTCTTATGAATAGTTTACTTTAAAGCAATGTCCTTTTTGTATAGATACAGAAAGCTAATATTATGCTTTTGTAACTTAGGATTTAATTGACTTTGAATATTATTCACTCACGGGCATCTGCTTTCTCAACTTAAGCGTCAGTTGCCCTTAGTCCCTAACATCCCAAAAGTAGGGTCCTGATGAGGGACTGAATGGACCCAAGCTGTGAGCTACCCTGACAACGAACTGGGCCAGGACAAAGTGCCACGATTCTTAACTATCAGTTAAGAGCTTGATCATAGACAAATGTTGCCATGATCCAAAAGTAACAATGAGACTAGGACCCTGCTAGGGAGAGGAAAATCTATCTGGCCTGAGCACTGTAGTCTGAGATCAAGATGGCCCTAGGAGAGCAATTCTATAAGCTTAATGTATTTCTTACTTTATCCATACAAAGTGATTTATATTATGTATGCTTATATGTTTGTTGGACAAGGAGAGGAGAAACACACCCAGGGGATGCTGCTCTAAGGTGGGTCGACCTGCTAATGAGAATCTGTCCTAGAAGCGGCTTTCTCCAAGGGAAAGAACTCTACTCCTATTGATTGTGACCACACCTATGTGTAATTGTTACCCCAGTCTCTAATTCATTGGTATTTAACTAGATTGTAATAATGGACTGGGGGATCAGAATCCAGACTCTAGAAGGAGAAGGAGAAGGGGGATCAGGATCCAGACTCCAGAAGGAGAAGGAGAAAGGGGATCCAGATTCCAGAGCAAGAAGGAGAATGAAGGGGGATCGAGGAGGAGAATGAAGTAGCATGGGGGAGGAAGAAGCAGGAGAAGAATCAGAGGAGAATGGAGATAGGAATGGAATAAACTGCAACTACGACCAACCAACCTGGCCCTCATTTCCTTCCTTCACACCTGCCCATCGCCATCGACCTCCCCTGGGTAGGGGAACCAGCGTGGGACTACTGAATGCAGGCAGTGGGAGAGATAGACCACTGTCATCTTTTTGAGTTTACACACTAGCCCATACCATACAATTTTTTAAAAATGCTTCGCTAAAAATTAAGCAGAGAAAAAAAGAAAACACTCGCCTATTAAATGTTTGCAAATTAGCTGAATAGAGATGAGGGAATTAATTCTCCACCTATGATGTCAGCTGGATTTGATGATGATATTTTATAGCAAAGGAAACCACCATTATCCTAGCAGTCAACTTTAATATCAGTACTAATTATCAAGTCGGCATTGTATACCCCAAATAAGATACAGGGAAAAGGCTTAAGTATAAATCGCAACACCATAACTTATTACTTAGAATCTCTCTAGGCTTCAGTTTTATCACCTACAAAATGAAAGGAATAACAAATCTTTTCCTATAAAAATACTGTAAGGAAACACATTAAGTGGAGATCTCAGGTCAGGATCTAGCATAAAGAAAATTCTTGGTCTACACTGGATATTATTATGCTCTTAATTCCTACATGTTCTTTGCCTTAGTGGAAACACCTTGGAAACACTTCTTGGTCCTCGAGGCCAGGATTCCTACTGTCTCTTTTTTAAAATTTTTTAATTTATTTTATTTTTTTTTATTGATTCACCGTGAGACACAATAACAAAGCTTTCATGTTTGAGTTTCGATAATACAGTCATCCAACACCCGTCCCTACACCGGTGCACATTATCCACCACCAAAATCTCCAGTAACCCCTCTCCCCCCATTTCACACCTCCCCCTGCCTGTGTGGCAGACATCTTGTACAATACTCTCTTTTTCTACTTTAGTTACCTTCAATATTTTGAGACAATACTCACCACCACTTATACCTGCCAAAAAGGCAATGCTAGACAATGTGTTTTGTATTGTTTGCTATGGATGAAATATAATGTCACGTGGCCGCAAAGTGACCGCGTGCTTCAGGAGTTCTAAAATTTTAATAATTAGGGCCTGAAGAGGTCGCCGCAGCAAGTTGCCAGGGATCGAGGTTCATTTGTGTATCTTTGAATCCTGGCTGTGTGGGAGCTTAAGTAGATGGTGGCCGGATGTAGCATCTTCTTGGAGTCCTGGAGCAGGGGAGTTGCCACTCCTCCCCCGTCCTGTGAGGCCTGGTGTTTGGCACCACCATCACTCGTACCTGGAGCTCATCACTGGCTTCTAGAAAATGGCGCCCACTGGAGTTCCTAGGGGGATAGGTGGAGGGATGGCACCTATCCCTGTCTGGAGCAGCCCAATGGAAATGGCCTATTGCAAAGTCCAGGGCCATTTCTATCTCTGCAGCAAGTTGTGGGGACCAAGGTTCATTTGAGTATAACCTCCTACTCTCTCTTAACCAGTCATTTCAGAGCTTAAGGATTACATCTGGTAACAATTAATTCAAGATTTATATTGTATCTTCCCTTTTTAATGGAAAATAAGAGCATTGGTTCTGGCATCTCAACATGAGGGCCAACTTCTGAGAGATAAAGAAAGAGGCAAGGAAGTGATCAGAAACAGTACCTCTGAAGCTAAGATTTAAACTCAAGCACAAATAAACAGGAAATCATTTTCTACCATGTTCAGCTTCCTGATCAGTAAAATAGGTATAATGACTATATATCTCAATGATAATTCAATAATCCACTTCTCAGCACACTGCTAAATGTTCAACATACTAAATGCTCAATAAATATTGGTATTGTGGTACAAGATAATACATATAGAAATCCAGCTGCCAGTACAGACATTTCATTGAGACCAAAAAATACATGGACAACAATCTTTCATTTTTGCAGGGAAGTTTTCTAGGAGTCCTTATAGATTGTAATGACACAAAGGTTCCTTCTTCCTCAGCCTGCTATCTGGAAAAGTAAGTGGCAAATTGAGATCTGAGACCCAAATATTGGCATCTGGACACAGTGCCTTCCAGAAACTGCCACAGCTCTCTCCCTTGGCATTCACAGGACAGAGAGCTGAGGAGCCAGATCTGAGCAGATAAGTCCTGGGACCCACATGTCAAACATGGGCTGGGAAGAGGGAGGTCCCAGAAAGCAGCAGCTGCTGTTCACTAGACTGGGTTCCCCAGGGTTTACTTAATTCTAACTGTGTGTGTGTGTGTGTGTGTGTGAGTGTGTGTGTGTGTGAGTGTGTGTGTGTGTGTGTGGTGTTTCTATTCTAGCCCCAGAATTTGGGGATAGTTGATAGTAATTTAAGTCCTCAATTATCGTATCTGCTAGAACTGGTAGAACAGGTGTTAGAAGTCACAGGCCTGACCAGGGGATCACTGGGCCAACCAGCAAAAAACTTTCTTCTTGTTTTGATATTATTCTATTTTAATCTTTTAAATAAATAATAGTCACAGGACTCAGAACTCTAAATTGAGGAAAGAATTATTGTCTGCTATCCATGCTCCTTGCATGGTCTTCAGATACAAACTTTACCAGTTCTGATGATTGTATTTTGAACTCTTCCAAAGACATTTTGCCCAAGCAGGCAAATATGAGATGATGCCTACTTCTTTGGGATTTTATTCCTCTATTTCTTTTACACATAAAATATTTCTCAGATACCCCATGACAGCTGCTGTATTTTTTGTTTCCATATGCTATAATACACTGAATTTAGTGACATTTTAAAAGAACGAGGGTTTATTAATAACATCTGCATTCATTTGAAAATTTTTCCTTAGAGGTTTTTAAGGATCTCTATCTCACAGTCACTGTAAAGATTAAAGTAAAGATTGAAGTATATCCAGGAATAAAGAAATGAAGTATATCTATTTTAGCACTAAAAGATCAACTGAAAAGTAAGTTTAGGAATGACTTTTATTCTTTGGTACCATTTATATGAAAACTTTTGTAAAAATGCTCCACTGTCACTTAATGCCTACATAAAAGCATTCATCACATAACAAACCAAGAACAATGGAAAAGGGAGCAAAGCAGATGAGAATTGGGGTGGATGGCCAAAGTGGTCATTAGCAGAGTACACATTGTTCTGGGACAGATCATTAGGTAGCACTTTGTACTGATGGCTGGTGCCAACTTGACTAGTTTGTTCCCATGCTCAATTGTCTTTAGGTATTTTAAATATCACTCCTGATCATTTGTTCTATCCTTGATGCTCAAATATTAAAAATTTTGACTGAAATCTATACATACCAAAAGATTCTATATGCAAGGATTTTGTATTTTATTCAAAACAAGAGGGCATGGCTACATATTTCATAGGCTCATCCACTGATGCACAATCCATGAACTTTCCAGAAGCTAAAGGATGCTTCGTTGACATATCCATCTAGACTCAAAGTCCATCAGCGACTTCACCTTCAGTTTATAAATGGCCTCTTAGTATACTGAGGTGCACCAGCTCCCAGTTGTCCTCCCAAACCCACATCACTATCAATCTGATCCACTGGGTTCTGAGACAAAGCTAAGAGTAAACCCTATAAGACAGGATATAGTGGCCAGGACTGTCCTTCAGTAGTCATCTCTGACTAGAAGTTAGAAAATTCTTTCCAAAATGGCCACAGAGAATTTTTAGCTTTCTTTGCCAGATGGTTTCAGTGAAAATCACTCAAATCAGTCATGGTAGCACAATATGTAAATGAATGGGAGTGGCTAGGATCCTATAAAACATTGTCTGCAAAATCCTGTGACAGGACAAGGTTTACAAAAGCCTCAGGTTGACAAGTTGTATGATCAAGTTCTTATCTATAACTCTTCCCTGGTCTTTAGTATCAAAAACTCTATCCCTGACACAGACTCTGGATCCCAAGTGAAACCTGTAAGATTAGGAGATTTGTAAGAGTAAAAGGCCTGAATGTGATTCCACTCCAGTCCTCAAAGATAAATGAGGACTTTAGTGAGTAAGATAAATTTACTCACTCTCCTGTAAGTTTCAGTTCCCAAGAAAATTCTGGTCCTTAGTGGGCACCAGTCTCTGACAGATGAAGTGAACAGGTAAGAAGGGAAGTTTCTATTTTGATTCTCAAATCTGTATTTCCCTTTCTTTGAATTGTATATCTGTCCCCTTAATTTAAGTAGAAGTATAGAGAACTGAAATGTAGAAGTCTGTCACAAATCCTACCTGGGTTAGAGAGACTTTTCCTGATAAGACCCTATCTATTATAAAGCTCCCACATCACACAAGAAATCTATCTTATCTTAAGTAATAGGCATTATGCCAGTCAATCTTTCTGTGGCAGGTTGACACATCATTAAACCAAGGCATAAGGATTAAAAAAAAAGAAGTCCCATCAAACCATCACAACTTCCATTTCTTTTATATATAATAATACAATAAAGGCACCTCTCAAAATTACAGGATATCCTACATTCAGCCTGACCAGGTGGGTGAGACTAGGTTTTCTTTAAAGATGTCACACCAATTGGAGTACTAATCTCAAAAATGATACAGGGTGGCTTAAGAAAAGCAGAAATAAAGTAAGAAAGCCTGACATAAACATTCTCTAGTTTTCTGAAACATTACTAAAAAGCCTTTTTTCTTTCTTCTTCTTCTTCTCATTGAAATAGTGATGAGGGAAGAAGGTCTAAAATTTTTGATTAGCATATTATATTTAATTCTTGCATTCAATTAAAGAGGATTTCCTTCTTTCACTAGAGATGCAGTTATTAAATCATGATGTCTTTCTTTTAAAAAATAACAATTTACTGCAGAGGGTTTCATACTGCTGCCACTTCTGTAAGGTTGCTTATAATTGTTCCATGCAATGCTTTGACTAATTAAATCACACAAGAGATTGTTTCTTAGTAACACACCTGGTCCATGCTTTGTCGTTGGCTTTCATTAAAGCACTATGTCTCATGCTGCCTTGTAGCATGAAAGGATATTAATCAGGTAAATGGCCATTAAAAGTCATATCAATGTTTTCTGTGCAGTGATTATTTTCTTAAATCTTGAACAAAGGAGTTTTTTTTTAAATCCCAGGCCAGGCCTCCACCACAGCAACAAATAGCCATGGTGAAATGCTTTGTTTTTCAACCTCATCCTGAAGAATTTTTTTTTAATAAACTGAACAAGGTGTAGCAAGAAGCATAATCTAGTCTCTTTGTTCTGCAAAGGATATTTGGGGCAATGAGGGACAAGTTCAGCAAAGTGAACTCAGTATATGGAGGGGGGGGTGGAGATAGCAGACAAGAAGCGTTCTCCAAAGCCCCCTCCTTTCCATTCCCTGGGAGAAGAAAGCTCCACTTTCCAGGCAATGCTACTAATTAGGTTGCATTTCAGAGCTCCAGTTAGATATAAAAATGCCCAGGGAATCAAATGCTACTTGAATATTAAACTGAAAAGGAAAATTATTGCTAAACAGTCCCTTCTGTCAACAAAGCCCCCTTTATGGTCTCACTGATCAGATTCTGTATCTGGACCTGGAACATGTCATGCCAGTTTGATTCCAACTCATTCTGGCCCACAGCCCTGAAGCAGCCCTTCTGAATCAATATGTATTTATGTAACCATGCCCACTTCCAGCAGAGCAAACATTGTTCAAGGGAGGAAGGGGGGTGGCCGCATACATATGCTCTAGGAAAAAAAAAACATGACCAACTCGCCAAAGGCACTTACCTACCCTGGATTCTCCTATCCTTGCTTCTTTCCTGCCATAAATGACTATTTGTTCTGGAGTAAACGCTGCATCCCTGAATATGGAATAAGACATCCTGTGGAACAACCCAGGGTTTGGAATATAAATTCTGAGCTCTGCAACTTCGTGGCAGTATAACTGTGAACAAATGATTGAAAGCCTCCAGTTTCTTATATAGGAAATGCAAAAATGTAAATAAAGTAAAATAAACTCCTAAGATTATCATGAGATTAAGATGAATATTTTGTGTGTCATATTCATGGAGTCCAAGATGCATCTTGTCTGATATCTATATTACCTATATCTATGGGCTCTGTATCATAATGTAATGTCTGATGCATGGTATGTTGTCAATAAATAGCAGCCATAACATTCTTGAAGCTGTCAAAGAGTTACACTGCATATGCTTCTATAAGCTGAGGTGTTCACCATGAATGATTGTGATAAATACTGTCCAGTGGGTGATTGACAGTGGCACTGTACCATGAGAAGTGCAATATGAGCTTGAATTGATTCTCAATGAATCGAGAGAAATTCAATCCAGGGACTGATAACTCTCAGAAAGGTTCCTAGGAGGCTTCTGTCTAATACCAAGGGTGGCCTCCTGCAATGTCTCCTGGATGGTGGTGACATTATCCCAAACACTAGAGGAGCAACAGGCTAGAAATCCAGCCTACACCCCACTGTCCACTCCACAGATGTGTTGGATACAGGCGGGTGCCATCTTCTGGTTTTGAGAGTGTGAGGTTGGTTCCAACATGTCCTCTCGTGAAGGACTCCAAACGAAAAGGCCTTTTCTCTTTAGCCAAACTCTTCAGAGAACAGATAAGTCAGCAAGAGCTTGGAGTTGTGACAGAAAAGTTAACAAAATCTGCTCGGCAAGAAAAGAAGCAGAAGGTTGCCCTAGGTGGGAAGTCCAGAGTTTAGAACATGGTCCAGCGCAGTCTTTGGCAGTCCCCAGGCTTCCATCTCTTAGCCTCCTGACAGTGGTGTATTTGGTGAGTTCGGCTGCAATTCCTCTACCCTCCATCTAACTTAGAGCAGTGTCGACGGCTGGCCACAGATCCTAAAATGAAGGCAACAGGACTGTACCTGCTTGGCACTCCCTCCCCACCTAAACCTGCGACCCTGAACACCAGCCACCGCTGGGACCCCAGATTGGGGCACCTGCCTCCACTTCATCAGTGAGCACCAACCAAACTAGTCGCCAGCCCCCGCCCAATAGTTCTGTGGACTAGCATCTGGATTGGCTGGGGGCGTGGCCACCACTGTAGGGTGCATGGCCTCCTCAAAAGTGGGCGTGGCCTTCTGTGTGGTGGCTGAGGGTGGGGGGCTGCTCATGCAGCAGCATTATACTTCCCACTCCTAGCACTCTCGACTCACATCCCAACCTTCATCACCTAATTCTGTGGAAAACGTCCTGGCTGCCTCAAACACAATAGGACAATAATCTACTGGCCTACTCCCATTCCAACCAAAAATCAGTGAACCCCAGAAGCTGTACAAGCCCTATATAAAAGAGCACCTCCTCCAATGCTTCACTCATTGCCTATCATGCACTGCACTGTCTGAATACAAGGCACTGTCCTCCCATTGTTCATCAATCTTTTCAAGCAGGCCGAGTAACATCTCCATTGTGAGATTGTTGTTACTGTGTTTGGCAATTCAAATATGCCATGGTAGCTTGCCAGGCTTTGCCATGCAGGCGAGATACTCTCAGTAGTTTGCCGGGCTCTCTGAGAAGGGCAGAGAAATCAAACCCGGCCCAGCCATGCCAGCTGCACGCAAGGCAAACGCCCTACCACTGTGCTATTGCTCTAGCCCATTGCCTATCATAAGCCACAGAATAATGTCTGAGAGGAAGGACATATTCTAGACGGGGAGAAGAGTGACCACTATCGACAGACTTTATTGAGAATCCTTTCCCACAATAAGAGGGAACAGTGCTGGTGAACTTCAAGGTTTTACCTCTATACAACCACAACAGCATGAAGAAACAGCAAAAATCTCACTACGAGGACAGGAAGAAGAAAAGAGTCCCAAATCCTTAACAGGGAATACCCACAAATCTGAGCTCTCCAATAAAAAATTCCGTGATTAAATGCTGAGGATGTTCAAGGAATTTAAAGAATCAATGAAGGAGACATCCAGAAAATTAAAGAAATGAAAGAAACAGTGGAACGAATAGCTGAGAAAATGCAAAAAGAAATAAGAAAGCTACAAAAAGAAATGTCACAAATAAAGGATTTGGTAGATGAAATTAAAAACTCACTGGCTGCCCTCAGCAGTAGAATGACTACAGCCAAAGACAGGATCAGTGAGCTTGAAGAGGAGCAACAGAAATCGCATAGGGAACAACAAACAATGGAAAAAGACCTCAAAATATCTCTAAGGCGAATCAGAGATATAGGGGATGATGCCAAGAAGAACAACATTAGAATCATCAGAGTACCAGAAGGACAGGAAGGCAATCCCAATGAAAAAAACACATTGAAAGAAATCATTGCTGAAAAGTTCCCAGAGTTAAAGAACGCAGACATCCAGATCCAAGGAGCCAGAAGGGTGCCAGGTAAAAGAGTCCCTAATAAAAACACTCCAAGCCATATCATAGTCAGAATGATGGATGCCATGGATAGAGACACAATACTGCAAGCAGCAAGGTCAAAGAAGGAAATCACATACAAAGGAGCACCCCTTAGATTTACAGCAGACCTATCAGAGGAAACCCTCCAAGCCCAAAGACAGTGGTGGGATATAGTGAAAAAACTTAATAAAATGAACGCCTCCTCAAGAATACTTTATCCAGATGAACTCTCATTCAAACTTGATGGAACAATACACCATTTTATAGATAAACAACAGCTCAGGAACTTCATAGACTCAAAACGAAACCTAAAAGAAGGATTAAAGAGACTCCTGTAAGATAAGAAGGAAAACACTTATAAGCACAACCAGCCCATACAGAAAGATGACACAAAACCCCATGATAATAATTGCTCTCAATGTCAGTGGTCTAAATGCACTAACCAAGAGACACAGAGTGGCAAAATAGATCCAAAATCTGAAACCAGCATTCTGCTATCTACAAGAAACTCATCTGAACAGTCAGAGCAAACGCAGACTCAAAGTTAAAGAATGGAAAACAATCCTGCAAGCAAACAGCTCCCTCAAAAGGGCTGCGGTGACCATACTAGTGTCTGACAACATAGACTTCAGGTTGAAAAAGATCAGAAGGAACAGCGAAGGCTATTTTCTATTTATCAAGGGATATCTACAACAGGAAGAAATCACACTCTTAAATGTATACCTAATAAGGGACCTAATAAGGGACCAGTTAAATACTTAAAACAACTGCTAACAGATATTAGGGAGGACATTGCCAGCAACATAATAGTTGTTGGAGACTTGAACATTGCCTTATCACTTCTGAATAGATCAACAAGAACAAAACACAGCAAGGAAACATTGGCTTTGAAAGAAGAAATAGAAGAGAGAGGGCTAATAGGCCTACAGGGGACTTCACATCCCAAAAAGAAAGAATACACATTCTTTTCCAATGCAAATGGAACATTTTCCAAGAGAGACCACATGCTAGGCCACAAAACATACCTCAATAGAATCAGGAAGATAGAAGTAGTGTGAACAATATTTTCAGACCACAATGCATTGTAGAAGCAAATCACACAAAGACACCAAGAAACAAATCAGACACCTTGAAGTTAAACAATTCAATGTTGAACAATGAGTGGGTGAGGAAGGAAGTCAAGGACAAAGTCAAAAGATACCTGGAAACAAATGAGAATGAAGACACTAGCTAACAGAACCTATGGGATGCAGCTAAAGCCGTGTTGAGAGGAAAATTTATAGCTTCGAAAGCATTCCTAAGGAAGGAAGAAAGGGCCTACATAAATAAACTGACTTCACAGCTCAAGAGCTTAGAAAAAGACCAACAAAAGGAATTGAATCCAACAAATGGAATTAATAACTTCTTTATTATTAAAGAAATAATAATTGAATCCAACAAAAGGAATTAATAACGTCTTTATTATTAAAGAAATAATAAAACTGAGGGCAGAAATTAACAACATGGAAAACCAAAAAACAATCAGAAAGGTCAATAAAACCAAGAGTTGGTTCTTTGAGAAAATAAACAAGATTGATAAACCACTAGCAAGACTCACAATGAAAGAGAGAGAGAACCCTAATAAACCAAATCAGAAATGAAAAAGGGGACATCAAAACAGAAACCAATGAAGTTCAAAAGATCATCAGAGACTATTTGAGAGTCTATAGGCCACGGAACAAGAGACTCTAGAAGAAGTGGATAAGTTCCTGGATTAATATAATCTCCCAAGATTGAACCAAGAAGACTTGGGATACATGAATAGACCCATTCATATCAAGGAAATTGAAACTGTAATCAAAAGTCTTCCCAAAAACAAAAGCCCAGGCCAGATAGATTCACTAGTGAATTTTTCCAAACATTTAAGAAGATCTGTTGCCAGTTCTCCTCAAGCTTTACCAGGAAATTGAAAAAACAGGAACTCTCCCAAACTACTTCTATGAGGCACATATCTACCTAATATCAAAAGCAAACAAAGAGACCAATAACAAAGAAAACTATAGGCCAATATGATGAACACAGATGTGAAGATTCTCAACAAAATATTAGCAAATAGAATCCAACAACACATAAAAAGATCATACACCACAACCAAGTTGGAGTCCTCCAAGGGATGCAAGAATGGTTTAACATTCGGAAATCAATCAACATAATCCATCATATCAACAAAAGTAAAGATAAAAAACCATATCATCACATCAATAGATGCAGAGAAAGCTTTTGACAAGATACAGCACTCGGTTATGATGAAAATCTCACCAAAATGGGTTTTGAAGGAACTTTCCGCAAGATAGTCAAAGCCATCTAAACAAACCCATGGCAAGCATTATCCTCAATGGGGAGAAACTAAGGGCCTTTCCTCTAAGATCAGGGACAAGACAAGGATGCCCACTATCACCAGTTCTGTTTAATATAAAACTGGAAATACTTGCAATAGCAATTAGGCAAGAAAAAGACATTAAAGGCATCCAGATAGAAAATGAAGAAATCAAGCTGTCACTATTCGCAGATGATATGATACTATATCTCGAGAATCCTAAATACTCTACCAAGAAACTCCTAGAAACAATAGACGTGTACAGTAAAGTCGCAAACTATAAAATTAATGCCCCCAAAATCCATGACCTTCCTATACGCAAATAATGAGAAAGAGGAAAGTGACATGAAAAAAATAATCCCGTTCACAATTGTGCCCCAGAAAATCAAATACCTCATAATCAGCCTAACTAAAGAGGTAAAGAACCTCTATAATCAAAACTAAAAAAAACGCTACTCTATGAAATAAAAGAGGACACAAGGAAATGGAAACATATCCCTGGATAGGAAGAATTAAAATCGTCAAAATGGCAATACTCCCGAAAGCATTATACAGATTCAACCCAATCTCTATAAGGATATCCATGAAATTATTCAAAGAAATAGATCAAGCACTCCTGAAATTCATATGGAACAACAAATGCCCACGAATAGCTAAAGCAATTCTTGGAAAAAAGACGTGGGGAGGTATCACCCTCCCCAACCTCAAACTCTACTACAAAGCGGTAATAATTAAAACAGAGTGGTAATGGAACAAAGGCAGGGCCACAGACCAATGGAACAGTATGGAATAGCTGTACACACAACCCCAAATGTAGGAACATCTAATCTTTGATAAGGGAGCAAGAAATGTGAAGTGGAACAAGTAAATCCTCTTCAACAAATGGTGTTGACATAATTGGACAACCAAATGCAAAAAAATGGGCTTAGACCTCGACCTAACACCATGCACAAAAGTCAGATCAAAATGAATTAAATATCTCAACATCAGGCCAAAATCCATAAGGTACATTGAAAACAAGGTCGGCAAAACTTTCCACAATATTGAGGCTAATGGTATCTTCAAAGACGACAGTCCACTGACCAACCAAGTGGAAACAGAGATAAACAAATGGGACTATCTTAATTTTAGAAGCTTCTGCACCTCAAAATATACAGTGACCAGAATACAAAGACAAACTACAGAACAGGAAAGGATATTCACCCAATAGCCATCCAATAAGGGGTTGATATCAAAGATATACATAGCACTGGTTGAACTCCACAAGAAGAAAGCATCTAACCCCATCAAAAAATGGGGAGATGAATTGAACAGAAATTTTCCCAAAGAAGAAATCCGACTGGCTAAAAGGCACATGAGAAAATGCTCTACGTCACTAATCATCAGGGAGATGCAGATCAAAACAACAATGAGATATCATCTCACACCACAGAGACTGACCTACATCCAAAAGAACAAAAGCAACCAGTGTTGCTGGATGTGGTGAGAAAGGGACTCTCCTTCACTGCTGGTGGGAATGCTGACTGGTTCAGTCCTTTTGGAAAACAGTAAGGACGATTCTCAAAAAATTAAGAATGAGCTCCCATTTGAGCCAGCAATACCACTCGTGGGGATATATCCCAGAGACGCAGAAAGTAAAGTCGAAATGCTCTTTTATGTTCATTGCTGCACTGTTCACAATAGCCAAAATCTGAAAAAAAAAAAACCCGAGTGTAAAAAACTATGCACGCAGAAGGTTGTGTGTTCGCGGGCTCTCTGGACGGCTCTATCTCACCGCCCGTGTTCGGTGCCCAAGAACAGATGACTGGTTAAAGAAACTTTGGTACATCTACACAATGGAGTACTATGCAGGTGTGAGAAAAAATGAAGTCATGAAATTTACATACAAGTGGTACTACATGGAAAGTATCATGCTAAGTGAAATGAGTCAGAAAGAGGGGGACAGACACAGAAAGATTGCATTCATCTGAGTAACATAAAGTAACAAAATAGGAGACTAACACCCAAGAATAGTCAAGATAAGTACCAGGAGGCTCACTCCATGGCTTGAGGCCAGCCACATATGCTAGGGTAAAAGGCAGCTCAGATAGAGAAGGGAGCATCAAGTAAAGGGTGTTGGGAGGATCCTCCCAGGATAAGAGATGCATGCTGAAAATTGATTATAGACCGAACATGATTGCCACTCAATTGCCACTCACGCCTCTTTTGCAAACCACAGCACCCAAAAGGAGAGAGAGAACAAAAAGAAATGTCCTGCCACAGAGGTGGGGTGGGATGGGGGGATTGGGAGTGGGAGAGATACTGGGATCATTGGTGGTGGAGAATGGGCACTGGTGGAGGGATGGGCACTCAATCATTGTATAACTGAAACCCAAGCACAAAAATTTGTAAGTCTACAACTGTACCTCATGGTGTTTCACTGATAATTTTTTTAAATCTTAAAAAATAAAATAAAATAAAATTAAATTAAGGCAACATTCCCAGTGTTCTCATTGGTTGGGATCTGGTCACTTGCCCATCTCTGATCCAATTTCCTTGGCTCGAGGAGAGTTGTGTACTCATTGGCTGGGTAGAACTGCCACGGGCATGAACTCAAAATTTATACAGGAGCTAAGGGTCAGGGCTAGTTTTAAATAGTAAAAAGAGGATAATTAAAACACCAGCCCAGTAAAAAGCCATGTTTGCTAGGTTTATTTAGAATGATAGCGTGGGCACGATACGAAGGAGAAGGGAGTTTCTGACTTAGACATGATCTGCCTTGTCCTGTATGAAATGGCCCTACATGTGTGTCTCTTAGATGGAATGAACATAAATTACACAGGGAATTTTTCAACGATCTCAATAACTAAATTCCATGTTCAGAGATTTTGTTTTCACTGATGTGAGGTGTGAGAAACGCTAGATATTAGTGAAATAGAATGAGAACTGGACTTGGCATCCTAGCCAATTAAGAAGGAGCTCGTAATTCATCAGAGAATTCATTTCTTGAAATCCAGAGAATCTAGGTGTCCCTAATATTAGTATTTTTGAAAAGCTACCTCCTTGTGGTTCTCTTGAACAATTAAATTTAAGGCAACCTCTTCAGGGGTATCCAATCTTTGGTAAACTTGCCCACAGAAGAGTAAACACTTTACCCAGCTCCTAAAATCCCTTTACCTGGCTAGCGAAATCAATTTTTTCACACAGGGCCAGATTTTAGAGTTAGAGGGAATTGAACCAGAGGTGTTGGAGAGTGGGCTGGAAGCTGAACTGTTGGATTAGATTCTAAGTATATTAAAGGGACCACACTTTATCCTCTCACTATCTGTCTAATGTATGTTTTATTCACTCTCAATAGTCATTAAGTCATCAATTTAGCTTGCAGTACAAATTATAGGAAGATGAAACTTCTGGTAAATGTACTTAGAAAATTATTCTTTTTCATAGTCTTCCTGCCCCCAATTTTCATTTCTGTTCCTTCACTCGAGAGAGAAGGGGGTTCTTTTTAGTGATTACAAAGAGACTTTATTTGATGTTTGTATAAATCCTGATTTTATTAGTTACAAGAAGAAAATTGCCGTTTAAGAAATCAAGTTTTGATTAGAGTGAAAATAACCCAGGAGCATAATAGAAACAAATCCCCAGCTGTACACCCCTTCATGATTTCTATATAACTATGCTGTAAGGAGTAAAGGGGAGAGGACTTTGAAGTCTACAAGGAGACTACAATGATAGAACTATGATGACTGGGACTATGAGCAAAATTACAACTATGACAATGCCATAAGGGGGAAGATTGAACTACACTGGGGAGAAATAAACTAACTACAGACCAGCCTGGGGCCCAGGTTCTCTTCTCCATTCCCCGATCCTTTGTCCATCCATCTCATGGGCCGGTCAGGGTAATGGTTCTCTGCCACTGTTGCTTGAGTCTAGCATGTCCCCACACCTTTCTTTTGAAACTCACAAAGCTTCCCCCTTTTGTAATTCTGGTATAGAAATTATAATTGTGAAAATTTAGAGGACCCCCTCAGAAACCGTTCTCTTCTGCTGCTTTCACATGTTTAAGTGTATTCTGACAGTACAAACATCTTATTGCATCTTTTGTTCTTTTGAGTTCATACACTGGTAACCATGTCCACTTTTTTGTTTATTATACTGTTTTGATTTCCATAATCTCCTGGAAATAATGAAGTATATTAAGTATATTAAGAATATAAATAAAGATTTCATATTGTATATTGTATCTTAATTAATTTATGTGTTTACAGTTCCAGGGCAGAATTTTGAAATACTTTAACATATGACCTTGTATTGATGGTCTTTCCTGGTGGGTGCAGAACGTTTTGACATAATCCAAAAGTAAAGATTTTTATTAACCAGTATTTTGTGCTACAGATTCTCTCAGCTTGTCCTTGAGCCAACTGTCCTATTAAATAGGGATCAAGTTCAAATCCACACAAGAGCCAAACCAGAAGAAGAGTTGTATTAGGAGGACAAATGAGGACTGTGACAAAACAGAGATCATAATCCACTTGTGGCCAAAAAAAAATAATAATAATGAGGATCAGGTGTGACTGGGTCTTCTACCATCTCAAGATAAACTCTTCATCCAGATCTTTTGTGTAAGCTCCCTATTTCAAAGTTCTGGTAATAATCCTTTTTAAACAGTCTTTCCCTTTTTTAACACTATAGCTTTGTTTTATTTTGATTTTTAGTGGTTGTATTTAACCCTTGAACTCTCATCTGTGGCTCCTGCTTGTCTCTCCTCAGTTCTCTTTCATTAACTCAGGACTCAGCATCACTTAAATCAAATAGCTAAAATGGCCAAATCAAAGTTCCTCAAACGTTCCAAATGTTTTAATAATCTTTTTATGTCTCTGAAAACTCCTTGAACCAATTTTTTATTACTATCCCCATCTATTCCTGTTATTCTTCATAAATAATCTGACACTATGCATATCCAACTGAGTGATTAGGATTTTTATAGATGTTCCTCTATGTCTGCACTGTGATATTTTTAAAAGCTAAATTGTCTTTTTTATCTTCCTGCCTCCAGTCCCTAGATCATAATAGACATTCAATTAGAATTTTAGGAAGGCTCCCAAGCAGAGTTCAGGATGTTGAGGGACCCCTCTGAGTGATTTTTTCAGCCAGTCTAACATTGCTGGTTCAATGTTAGACCCCCCAAAGATGTGGCGCTTCTCAGGCCCTGCCAGGCCAGAGATTACCTGAATCACCCCAGTGATGCTTGAGGGATTGCTGAGGAAAGACTTGGCAAACAGCTCAAGGGACCATGTGGTATCAGAGAAAAACAAGGGTTGGTCTCATGTAGAGATGTGTCTTGACTATTGAACTATCTCTCTGAGCCCTCAGTTAGTACTCGATAAGCACAAATAGAGTTGTACCACTGCTTACATATGTAAGGAATAAATTTAGTGAATTAAAGAAATTAATAAAAACTGCTATGATATTGCAGACATAGATATACATACCCCACCATAAATAAAAGCTTATGGTGGGCTCAACAGGGAAAGTCATACCAAGGTTCTTTCTAATCAACAATAATAATGCATATGATTCTAGAAACAGAATTGTGAGTGCAACTGTGTGCTTCCTCCAATGCCTAAACATTGAAGTGGGAATCCTGAACCACATTTCTTCCTTCTTCTGGGCTTCTATATATACATTTCAATTAAGTCATCGAGATCCCAACTAGAGGTTGACCTCTGACCCCATATTTCCAAGTTCCTTCCAAACACGCTGATTCTTATCACTTTCTATTTATCTGTGATAGTTACTCCTCAAGATCCATCTTCTGGTAGGTTCCCTGATTGCTTCAGCCCCAGAGAGTTTCTTCCCCCTTCAGATTTTTTTAATGGGGTTTATAATTTAGTTTTTCTACTTTGTAACTTGACTGATTCATTCTTGGGGTAAAGTTAGGGGATCTAGAACCAGAAATGCTCAGTGAGTAATGTCAGGACCCAGAAGTGATGATAATGCTTGGAGACCATATGTGGTGCAGAAGATCAAACGAGGGTCTGCTGTATTCAAGTTAAGTGTCTTAAACGCTGTACTATGTCTCTGGTCCCTATTACTTCATTCATTTCTGATTTAATATATGTTTGAATTCCTTTAAAAATTCATTATGAGAATGTTATTTCAAAACTAGCAGTTTTGAGGTGAAATATAGGAAGTAGGGGATTGAGAGCTGGTGCAATGGCTCAAGGAAGTGTGCAGCAAATGTTTTGCATGCAAGAGCCCAGAGATTTGAACCTGGGCATGACTGAGTCAGAAGTTTCCCAAGTACCACTGAGTGTGACTCAGAAACAAAAACCAAACAGAAATAGTGAATTAAAAGCTTTAGATTTGTTGTATTAAGTTATACTTTTTGTACTAATTTTAAGAATCATAGATGCTGGTGTATAGCTATAAAATGCAACTATCACTAAACGTGAAATAAAACAATGTTTCGTTTTTCCATTTGATTATATATCTATTCACTTTTTTGATGGTGGAAGAAATTAAATTCAGCGTTCATACATGTGCTCTAACACTGAACCACACCCCTAGCTTTTGTTTTTCTATTTAAATGGAATTTGCTAGTTTTAAATTTTGCTGATTGCTTATCTTCTCAATCTCCTTCTCCTTCAGTCCCTCCTTCTTCTGATCCTCCTTCTCCTTTTTAGTTCTTTAAATATTTTAGTCTTCTTTTTCTTTAAACATTTTAGTCAGATGTTAGATAGATAGATAGATAGATAGATAGATAGTGCAGACGTATGAGTATAAAGTTGAGTTCAGTTAACCAAGTGAACACATCGCATATGAGCTACCGAAATCAAAAATTAAACATCATTAATACTTGGAAACCCCCTTGTTTTCCTTTTCAATGACTAACTCTTATTAGTCTTACCTAAATTTTCAATGTGAAAAAGTTAAATAATAAAATATTTCTGAGTGTATTAAAATGTATTTTTCTGTCCTACTCTTAATGGGCATTTTATTTTTTCCATTTCCTGTTCTCTGAATTTAAAACTCTTTGGTAAAAGCATCCTCTAGGGATTTCACTTGACTTTCACGTGTTTATTTGCTATTTGTATATGAAAACATAGGACATTTTTCTATATTCTGGAATATAGGAATACATATATTCTGGAATATAATGAGTTAAATGTAATTTGTAGAATTTCTTTAATATTATGAATATTTATCTGCTATCTTGGAAATAATTAACCCAATATGTAGATTTTTTATTCCCTTAAAGATGCCTTTTGATATGCAAACTTTCTTAATTTTATAGAATAAAATTTGTTCATTTCATTCTCTTGGAGTTACTACTTTTATATGACCCTGAAAGAAAGCTTAGACTAATCAAATTTCCTGATAAAAAACTATTTTGCATAATGGCAAAGAAGATATATGTTTGGTCCTCAGGTGATGCACTTGGATACTTACTAGTCTCCTTTGTTCAATTCCCCTATAAATTTGTAAGTGAAGCATTCATGCCCTGGAAATAAGTGGAGACCAGGAACTCAGCCTGCTCAGGAAGAAGGATCTGGATCATACACACTAGGTAAGCCACTGAGTCCAGTAGAGGTTCAAGCTTAGGTGAGGAGAGTCTAAACAGTATTAGAAACCACAGTGCTTAAAAGGAAAATAAGAGAGAGTGACAGACAGAGAGAGTGAGAGACACACACACAAAGAGGGAGATAGAGAGAAAGAGAAGAAGAAGAAGAAGGAGAAGGAGAAGGAGAAGGAGAAGGAGAAGGAGAAGGAGAAGGAGAAGGAGAAGGAGAAGAAGAAGAAGAAGAAGAAGAAGAAGAAGAAGAAGAAGAAGAAGAAGAAGAAGAAGAAGAAGAAGAAGAAGAAGAAGAAGAAGAAGAAGAAGAAGAAGAAGAAGAAGAAAATCTACCATAGAGGTAGGCTGCAGAGGCGGGAGGGAAAAAGGTAGGTAGGAGGGAAACTTGGGTCATTGGTGGCTGGAAATGTGCACTGGTGAAGGGTTGGGTGTTGGAATATTGTATGACTGAGACTCAATCATGGAACTTTGTAACTGTATCTCCCACGGTGATACAACTAAACTAAACTAAAATAAAATGGAACTAAGAGGGACATACTGAATTTTATTGTGTGTTGCAGAAAACAGGAGGGCACACAGAGCTGTACCCAACTATTATTCTTGGATTTATGCTCGGGGATCACTGAATATCTACATTATTTTGTACAAATGAAATTATGAGATTAATAGGAATTTCCCCTTTACTTATATTAATCTTCTTAAAGACAGGTGCAATATATCTCTAAATAATGAGCCAGTTTTGGACTTAGATAATGAAAATGTATTTAAACAATTTGAAAATTGCTTAAATCATTATTTTGAGCATACTTTGGGTTTTCCATATTGCTATAACTCATCATTATAAGTGCACCATTATATTTTCATTAGACAACACTCAACAAAGTAGTGAAGAAAATTGTCATGGAAATAATCAACTGAGAATGACTTCTCTATTTACAAATAGACAAAACAATCATTATGTAAAACTAAATGCTTGATTCTCTCTTACTAGAAAAAATACTCTATAATCAATCACTTCTATTTATTTTAACCTCCTTAGTTAATATCAGGAATGACCGCACAAAAAATACAGTGTGACAATCATCTAAAATGTACAAGCTAATAAAGGTAAGCCTTTTCATTGTAGCTAAATCAAACAAACTTTTTTTCTTTTTCTTTTCTTTCTTCCTTTTTGTTTTTCAGTTTTTGAGTTACTGTGAGCTAAAGAGATGATCATGGTCAGGTTTCAATCATACAATCATTCCTCCACTAACCTATCTCGATGGCATGCACAAGAAAGGTGAATTTTAAATAACTGAACTTTCCATATCTTTCTAAATATGAATTAATTTCATTACATGATTTTCTTTTCATTTCTGTTTTGTTTCAGGAATCTGCAACTTCACATATTTTTGAAGGAGAAAGTAATAGTCAAACAGACTGTGATGCAGAGTGAAATGAGTCAGAAGAAAGGGGATAAACATAGAATGTTTGAATTCATTTGTGGGATATAAAAAAAAAACATAATATGAGACTAACTCCCAAGGACAGTAGAAACAAGGGCCAGCAGGACTAGTCCACAGTTGGAAGCCTGCCTCAAGTGCTGGAGAAGAAGGCAGTTGGGATAGAGAAGGGACCACCATGACAAAGATAGTTGGAAATGATCACTCTGGATAAGAACTATGTGCTGAAAACAAGTAAATAAACAAACATGATAACCTCTCAGTACCTGTACTTCAAATCATAATGACCCAAAGGTGGGGGGGGGGGGGCTGGGAGAGAGAGGCAGGCAACAGACAGACAGGCAGAGAAGGAAAGTGCCTGTCATAGAGACAGGCTGGGAGGAAGGTTGAAAGGAGGAAAACTGGGGACATTGGTGGTGGAAAATGTACACTGATGGAGGGATGGGTGTTGAACCCTGTATAAGTGAAACCAAGAACATCTTTGCAACTCAGCATTATATGGTGATTCAATTTTAAATAAAAAGTCTGTGATACTAAGAGAGAATGAAGTCAGTCAAACCAGACCCTTTAGGAGCAACCATCCTTCCAACAATAAATTCAGTGGGTTCTGGTTGTAGGTAGAAACAGATACTAGTAGTAAAACTGAAACTGCTAGTTAACCTGGTTACATTCTGCCTAGATGTCTCTTTTGTTAACTTGATTTGTCTATTTAGAACTCCATTACCCTGTTTTTAAAACAAAGACATCCCATTCAAAGCAAGCTATAATTGCAATCTTTCAGCAAAATAGCATTTACCAAAACATGCCTTTCAGAGTGTGGCACAATTTGTCACACACACAATCCCCCCACCCCCAATGCATGACACACAATTACATTTGTCACTGCTTTAATTGGATATTACATGTCAGTAATGACTCATCAGCTCCCGAAGTTATGAAAGATAAATTCTTTACTACCACACTGTAGAATTTGCTCCAAAAATAAAACTAAGAAATCATTTATTTCTCGCTAAGAGTAGAAGCTACATTGGGGAGAAACACTAATCCCTGTTTTAGAAAAATAACGATGTATTTCATTTATTGACAGCAAGATGATTGCCTACAGTGTTTCTCATTACCCTGAGATCACAAATGAGTAAATCACTGTCAGACAAACCAAGGTTAAAACTGAGTGTGTACATTTTAATAAGGTACAGGAAAAAAAATTTTTTAACTCCATCACTAGGAGAGAATTGTTAATTTAGAGAATTTTTTTTAGATTCTGTGATCTGATAAGCTCTGTAACCCAGTCATCATTGAAATTAAATTAGGTTTCAGAAAATGAATATTTCATTTTTAAGTTTCTGTTGCTTGGAGACCTGGGAAGAGGAGGGTGGTTTAACCCCAGACAGGAGAGATTTTTTGAGGGCCAGCATTTTCTACTCCTGGAAACTGCCAGACAATGCCTCAGAAAAATTTACACAAGAGAGACAAAACAATGATGTTGGCACAAATGAATTCATTATAAACGCCACAATGCATGTCCTTTCTTCTAAGCTCAGGAAGTCTTTTTCTACCTTTTAGCCCATTACCATCACTAAAATTAGACAAAATATCAATACCATAAACCCAATTTTGAGGAACACCATCAGTCGTACTTCAGGACACACCCGGCACTCAGGTCATGTGTTGCTACGGAGCCTCCACAGGTGAACTCTGTACCCCAGTCCTTTGATCTAGTTTTTACTGGCCTGTCTTCTGTTTTAATGGATACAATTTGTAAAAGGCAAAAGCAATTGTAGTCTCAGTTATTGCACAAGGGGTGCTTTCTTAGAAAGAAAGTTCACCAGTTGATCACAATATGTAAGCACATCTCTTTGGGTTGTATTGACATGCATTCACCTGACCTTATTTTAACAGCTTCATAAATATGAATACAATCTCATTATAGCACTGTTAAAGTTACAGAACTTTCAAGAAATCCCATACTATGGAGCTGGAGCAATGGCATAGTGAGTAGGGTGTTTCTTTGCATGTGGCTGACTCAGGGTTCAGTCCCTGGCATCCCATATTGTCACCTGAACCAACCAGGAGTGATACCTGAGTACAGACATGAGAGTAAACTCTGAGCACTGCTAGGTGTGGCCCCCAAACCAAAAAGACTAAAGATATCTTTCACTTTAGGGCATAGTAAAATTCTAAATATTTCTCAGAATCTATATAAGAGAAGCTCTGTTATTAGTTGAAGATATAAAAGTTTAATGAAAGATAAAGGGTTATTAATTTTTTTCTTAGCCTTCTATGTAAGTATAGCCATGTGGGAAATATATATATGTATATATATAAATAAATGATAATGTAGTCTTTAGCCTAAGACATTTGAATTGAGATAATATGGTATCCACAGTTTTTCTTTCTATATATTGTTCACCTTCATCATCATTCTGTTCTCTTGGTTCTCATCATCCTTTATCAATTTTTCTAGTATATCGATAGTGGAATGGTATTCTAACTTGCTAAGCCCTTGTTTGATTCATCTAATTCACTTTTAGTTCATGTTTATTCATTCTCCTCCCTGTTTAGAATGCAAGCATGTTCCAAATGTGAAATGTACATATATCCAAGACTCTGCTTCCATGGTCAGGTGACTGATGCGGGGTTCTAGCTGGGATCCTTCCTTGGATCTTCCTGAAGAATGTATTCTTGTGAAGCAAGACCTATGCAGCTTTTACAAGACTATAAAGAATGAAGACAATGTTTTGAAAGAAAGATGAGAAACCCCAATCCTGACCTCCAGTGATAATAGAGTAGGAGTCTATGTTTCCAGCGGGGGGAAAAAAAGTTATTTTGGCATTAGCACCAGTTTAAACTGGGTTTTACACTAACAACAACAAAAAAAATCCCTGATGAATAATATCTGCAAATTAACCTTATTATTTCAACATTGTTCTTGTATGCTTAAAAATGGGTCTCTGAGTTTTTTCTCTTAAGTCATCAAGAATTAAACAGCAAATGATTTAAGTTAACAATTCCATATAATATCTGATTATAGATCCATGTCCTATATATTATCAAATTTCACTCTTCAAATCATTATTTTATTATTTCAGATAAAGCATGAGCATACTGGATTTCAAAAACACAGTTCTAAACTTGTTCCTGCCAGAACAAACATGGTTTCATTCAAGAAAAAAAAGTAATTTTCTGTTGTAATTTCTACTCAGCACCCAGATGGATGTTAGCCTACCTGTAAAAGAAAAAAAATCATTTAGTGCTACACCAAAAAGTATACACAATCCCATCAAAATAACTCTTTTATGTACATGTTAGGGTTAGAAAAATGATTCCTAAAGTGAGGGCCATCTCACAGGCTAGGTTGGATGAAAGAATCAATCTCAGCAATCTAACCACAACGTTTAAAAAGAGATTGAAAGAGGAAGATAACAACCACCTGTAACGTCAGTGTGGGTACTCTGGGAATCCTTCAAGGATGGATTTGGCTAGTGGAATTGATAGTAAGTGGGTCATTTCCATATTGCCAATGCAGTGATCTGATCAGGAGTTCAGTCTGAACAGCAATTTTTCCTGACAGAGACTTAATAAGTGTCTAACCAATTAAAACTTCTTGTGGAAGAGGATATTGGAGCCATTTTGAGGTGTGAGAGAGCATAGGCAATACTCATTTAACAGAGAATTTCCTTCGTCATCTTCGGCACCAAAACAACTCCTAGGAATCAATGTGAAGAATGATTCCTACAATGAATAGAGAATGACAAGAGCCACCACATCAAAAATTTCCCCTTTCTGACTGCCACTCATTGATGACTGACAGAGAAGGCAGTCCCTGTGGGTCAACCCTCAAAGAGAAACTTATTTTATTTTATTTTAAACTTTTTAATTGAATCACTATGAGATAGACCCTTATAAAGCTGTTCATGATTGGATTTCAGTCTTACAGTATTCCGACAACCCATCCTTCCACCAGTGTAACATTTCCCAGCATCAGTGTCCCAAGGTACCCTCCCATCAACCCTCCCACCCCACCCCACTGCCTGCCTCTAGGGCAGGTGCTTTGCTTCTCAGAGTGAAGAAAAGGAGGAGTAGAAATTATTTTAAATCTGACTGCTTGTAGAAAGACTCACTCTTTTAAATCCCATATCTAGTTAGAATCAAGTGAAGTCTGTAAGAGGAGCATAGGTAAATCATGTTTCTCATTGTTATTGTAATTTGTTATTTTGTACCAATAATACATATCTATCTATGTTTTCTTAATTATATATGTATATATTCCTAACTGCTCATGGCTTAACTATTTTCCTTTAGATTAGACCTCTGTCAGGGTGATCTGTCAGGTTATACATCTGAGTAAATTATTTATTTTCTTTTCCAATTAAGTAATAAGTAGTTACCTTGGAATGAATTTATACAATGGTTAGTATATAAAGTCAAAAAAGTATACCAGGCCTTCTCTCATAGAGGTTAATAATTTACCTAAGGGGCATGCATAACTCACTGTAGGCAGAAATTTGAAAATTCCCCACTTGGTATATTTCTACAGAAGCAGACAGACTGATAGTTCTTAATTTCAGTCATATGCATGCTAATCTGATGTGGTCTCTTTCATTTTTTCCACATGCCATTGGAATTATTTTCATTTACTCACTATTTTTATGTAAATGAAATCACTTATTTTTTCCTTAAATAAACCCACAGTCAAAGGAAAACTTCAGAACATTATAACTTGCCATAAATTAAGCAGCACTATTTTCCATAACGTTTTTTTCATTGACTTTATTTTTAAATACTACAACTAAACAAAGACAAACATGAAGTGAATTTAGTACTAATAGACAGACTTGCAACTTTTTGGACTATGTGCAAGTATTTATTTTCTTCATAGGCAAGTTCTTCGATTTGGATGGCACCACATGTTTGACTTGTACTGATAAAAGAATGTTGAGTCGTGTTTTATTTCTAGGCTAGTTCATGTGATTTCCTTTTATAAGAAAAACACTTAAAATAAAACAATGTTATAAAATTTCAACTAGCTATTTTTGCCAGCTGAAAGCTGAGACCTGCTATGTGTCTGTAGAATGTCAAATCAATTCTCTTTCATCCAGAGTCATCAGGCCTCCAAAGTAGAATGTGCCCTATAATTAGGGAGCTACTAGTGAAATGGATTTATAAGAGGCACTGATCTGGGAGCCTGGAGACCTCCAAGGCTTTGTGAAGGATATAGACTCTGAGTGGGACTTGAATTGCTAGTCAGGATTGCCCAGTTCTTGGGTTTAGGGGCAGAAACAATCCAGGCATTTACAGAGACAAGTGGAGACAAGGGAATAATATAAATGTTGGTAGGCTTGTTTTTATTTTTATTATATGTTTTAATGTTCTAATATTGTCCTACAATAATACAAATGTTTACACATTTTAAGATGATAATATTCATCCACCAACGATGTATCCAATACCTCTACCACAGTATATAGACTCTGTTTAAACCTTTCCCCCAATTGGTGTTGGTACCCTTAGCCCTGTTATCAGTATAAAAGGTTGTTTTTTCAGACTCTATTCTGACCTGTTTCATTTAGTGCAGTAACTTCTCATTACAGCAAAAGGCAAGACTTACCTTTCCTTACAATTGAATAGTAGTCCATTATATACTATTCAACTGAAAGGAAAGATAAATCTGATATATATACATATATATATATACATATATATCACTATATATCACTATCACTGTCCTCCCATTGTTCATCGATTTGCTTGAGCGGGCCCAGTAATGTCCCCATTGTGACCATTGTTATGGTGTTTGGCATATCAAATACGTCACGGGTAACTTGCCAGGCTTTGCCATGTGGGTGAGATACTCTAGGTAGCTTGCCGGGCTCTCTGAGAGGAGCAGAGGAATCAAACTTGGGTCGGCCATGTTGACTGCTTGCAAGGCAAATGCCCTACCCGCTGTGCTATCACACAGCGGGTAGGTGCTTGCCTTGCATGCAGTTGACCATGGTTGGATTCCTCCGTCCCTCTCAGAGAGCCTGGAAAGCTACTGAGAGTGTCCCACCTGCATGGCAGAGCCTGGCAAGCTCCTTGTGTCGTATTCGATATGCCAAAAACAATAATAACAAGTCTCACAATGGAGAGACGTTATTGTTGCCCGCTTGAGTAAATGGATGAACAATGGGAGGATAGTGCTACAGTGCTATATATATATATATATATATATATATATATATACACACATATATGTCACTACTTTATATACTCATCTATTATTGGGCACTTGGGTTGTTTGAAGATCCTGACTATAGTAAATCATGCTGCAATAAATATAGGTGTGCATATTTCTTTTTTCATAATGTTTGGAGCAAAGATGCCTAGGATTGGAAGGGCTTGATCATATATTATTTGTAGTTTTAATTTTATTTTTAAAGCTCCATCCTGCTTTCCACGGAGATTGAACAAGTTTATATTCATATCAATAGAGAATGTTCTCCACATCATACCAGCACTTGCTGTTTCTGTCTTTTCTGAAATAGGCCATTATCCCCATTATAAAATGAAACTATTTTGTCATTTTCATTTGTATTTCCCTGATAATCAGTGATGATGAGCATTTTATCATGTGTCTGTTGGCCATTGTTTTGTCTTCTTTGAAGAAGTATCCTTCAACTCTTTTCTCTTTTTTTTTTTTGCTTTTTGGGTCATACCCAGCAAAGCACAGGGGTTACTCCTGGCTCTGTGCTCAGGAATTACTCCTGGTGGTGCTCAGGGGAACACATGAGATGCTGGGAATCGAACCCAGTCAGCCACGTGCAAGGCAAACGCCCTACCTGCTGTGCTCTTGCTCCAGTCCCTGCTCTTCTCATTTTTTGATGAGATTATTTGTTTTTTGTTGTTGTTGAGTATTGTGAATGCTCTCTCTATATGGCATGGACTTTAACTTCTTGTCAGATATATTCAGATACATTATATGCAAACATTTTCTTTCATTAAGATGTGTTTTTTGTTGTTCTTTCAGAGTGTAGAAACTTTTAATTTCCATATAATTTAATTTGGTTATTTTTGCTTTTGTTTCCTTGTCAATGCAGTTGAATCTCTAAAGACTCCACTGAAACCAATATTAAGGAGTATTTTGATTCCAATTTCCTCTATATATTCATGTCTGATATCTCACCTTTAATCATGTGTGTGTGTGTGTGTGTGTGTGTGTGTGTTGCTGGGGATGGAAACACATACAAGACAAGTACTCTACTATGAACTATATCCACAGCCTTTATTATGAGTTAATTTTTATGCATGATGTGAGATGACAGTCCAATTTCATTTTTTTGCATATGGTTAAACAGTTTTCCTAACTCCAATTGCTGGTACATTCATTTTCCCATTTAACATCCTTAGTTCTCTGTCATAAGTCAATTTCGATCATAAGTTAAGGATTTGTTTCTGGAATTTGAATTACATTCCAGTGGACTGGGCATCTACTTTGATTTCAATACCATACTCTTTAAATTAGAATTTTTTTATAATATTATTTGGGACTGGTTTTCTTAATCAACCATAATATATGACCTGAAATTTCAGTTATAGGAAACAACATTTACTAATCATCTACTATCTACCATGTACTAAAATTTGGCATTTTCTAAATTCCTTCCTTTAATTCTAATTTAACCATTTTTTGTTATTCTATTTTATAGATAAGGGAACCAAGGCTCCAAAATAAATCAAGGTCACATAGCATTGCAAGCGGTGGAACTGAGTATTACAATCCAGTTACATCCAATGACCATGATTTCTATTTTACACTATGTCTCTAGGAAATCATGGAATGAAAACAATGATTCTGACCATCTTGGAAAGTTCCTATGAGAGGACTTCAGTGGGAACTAGAAGTAGCAAAGAGTGGAGACAAACTTCTCTTCTGTTAAGGTTCTGAAAAATATAGCCTAACAAGTGTCCAGAAAGATGATGTTTGGGTAATTTGGTATTTCCTTGTCTTTTGGAATGTTATAATTTGCCATTCAGTAATGAAAACAAGAGATTCGAGTTAGGTTTCCACACTCTAAACTGGAAAATATCAGCTCTGCCTATCAGCAGCACCAGTGACCAAAACTTGACCTTGCTGAGTTAATCAGTAGAGAAACTAATCTGTCGGAAAAATGCAAATTTGTTTTCTGCACAAAGTTGGAAACTCATTACACTGAGCCACTCCTTAAATTAAGTTCAGAGTAGTGACTGAAAATCTGGGTCAGATAAGGAACAATGTCAGGCTATAATAAGCAGCCTTGAGAGCAGTAATTCTCTTTGAATCCTATCATTTAAGGCATTTGTATTAATTTCTCCATAGGCCCCTTAACTGAGTCTACATAGCAGAAAACTGACAGCTCAGCTTGTATTAGACTTTTTCCCCTAAATGTCACATATTTATATGGATTAACGTTGCCTTGTAACACACTTTGTTTTAGACTTTGGACAGTGCTCCTTTAGCTCAACTGTTAAACCTTAAGCAACTTCATATTTCTAAATAAACAATAGGCTGCTGTACATATTATCTGGGTCACAAGAATCCAGAGGTTATCATCTCATGAATTGAATTCGTCCTTTGCTACCTGAAACCCCTGATTCACTAAGTGAAAAACCAAAACATTGTTGTTGTTAAAAATGTCAATTATGGTTTAAAACCAATGACCATCACTCAGCACCACAGGAGAACAAATCGATCCTAGTGTTCCATCATCTAGGCAAAGCTCTTTAACCTAAGGAAAATATGGTAGAGGGAGTTGTGAGTATCAGTTGCTAACTTCAGATAGTTGAAGAGCTACTGCAGAGAAAGTAGACAAGTAATATCCATGTAAGGTGGCAGGTGAGAGTCAGGCTGCAGAAACTGTCAGAGGAGAGTGGAAAAGTAGATTCAGACTGAAAAGGGAAAAATAAACAATCTACAGCCAGTTCTTAACAACCTAGAATTTTATATTTCACTAAACTTTTATTCAAATGAGAGGCAAAAATAAATGTTTAAGACATTTAGAAAGAGACTGACAAGAAATGTTCTTTCTAAAAGAAATTTTAGCAGCCATACTACGTTGCAGCTTTACAGCTCCAAGTTTCTAGAGTCTCATATTCTCTGAAGAGCCTATAAATCACAACATTCGTATAAGTTCTAAGTCACTATATATGCATATATTATAAAAATTACTATTCTTCCATGGAGGTTTATACACATGTGCATCTTTGCATGTGTATGTGTACAGAGATATGTTTGTATATGATTGTGTTTATATATACATGTGGCAATTGTGTTCTCCCAGAATTGGGAAATCTGAAGGAAATATAGGCAAATGTGTATATAGGTTGTTAAATATCTGATGATGAGGTCAGACATGACATTTTTCTATCTGTCTTTATGCTTAAATTGTTCCATGTGAGATTTTAAAAATAATTTCAAATAAGAATGTGAATCAACCTGACTTAGATGTGAGCCTAGACTTCAGGCATCTGTGAATATAAGTAGCTGTTTTCTCACAGACTCATCAGATTACTGGTGTTGAAGCTATTTTTTATGCTAATCATAGCAATGCTGCAGATTGTTTAGAAAAATTAATACGATTGTACTATCAGCCAAGGTTCTTTGAAAAATATTTTCCCACTATTTAAATCTGGCTCTATTTTAGTTTTAAATCTTTTTCTTTGGGAGGAGGGCCTGGGTTGGGAGGAGGATTGTCACAAAAGAATGGGGAGAAAAAAGCATGTGCTGTCTCCCCTGGTGAAGGGGGACTATCTTTAACAGTCTCTTTCCTTGGATTCATAAATGGATTTCTGCCTCATCTTGCAGTAAATCTGAGACCAAAAGAATTCATAGGGCCTCCTAATGCACGTAATGCAGCATGACTGATGAAATGTGGCAGGCACAACCCAATATCTAGTTTTCTGAAAACCACGCTGAAATGAACCATCCTGGCCAGAAAGTTAAAACAATACACAGACTTGAACAACCACCAAAGTTATTTTCCCTGATTCACTCGTATTCTCAGGCACTTTGCAATTTGGATTACCAAGCGCTATCTGTGTATTTTCTGATGGCAGGTGACAGCTACTGTTTATTCCCAGAAACTCAAATTAATGGTTTTGTTAAATCGACTTTCGCCACTGCACACATAAGTCATCCCCTGGGGATCTGTCTAAAGGTCTAAGTCAGTTTCATGTACTTCAAAATGAGTGCTCTTAAGCAAACAGCAAGAAAATTGGTTACCTGAATCTTGAAAGTCAATTGAGGTGCTGCCTGCAAGGACAGAAGAGGGTCAGAAGAAATAGGTATAAAATAAGAACCAACTTCATTGGCCCCTCCCTAGCATAACAATCTTATCAGTAAAATGGAGGGGGGACTCCATGACAACTGAGAGAGACTGGAATTAAGAAGACCTTGAATAGAGTTTAGCTTTTGTCCTGGGTCTCTTTGACACCTTGCTCATCCTATCTATAACTCAGTGACTCCATACAAGAGGATGAAATAAAATTACAGATATGAAAATATTTTGTAGATGGTAAAACACTACCTAGGTGTGAGGGTTTAGACTACCTTCTAAATATTTTGTTGAACTTTATATTTTACAAGCTGATTGTTTAGATTCCACGAAGACAATAGACAAAACCAATCTGACTGCTCAGTTCTGAGAGCATCCCGTGAAATGAGCGGAACCACCTTGAATTGTGCACCTTTGAAAGTGGGAAGAAAAGAGATGCAAGATCACATTGCAAAGTGAAAAACTGGGGAAAATATCAAATGTAGGGTTTTGTTTTCAAATGAGATTTCCGACTACCTTTCTAAACTAGTAATCCTCTGTAGTGCTCTGAGGAAAGGGACAAGAAACGCCATGTCCTGTGAAATCACAGTAGGTCTCATCAGGCAGGTCAGATTTGCCTTAGTTATTAAGATATTCAAGATTGAAGTCATATTCTATTTTCTTGTTTTTATCTCAAGTCACCTAAAATAAATGTGACTAGTTTAAGGATCTAAACTAGTCTTTCGGGTATTCTGAAATGAAACAGTTAACCCCTGTGGGAACTACCTGTCTTTGACTTGGGGGTTTTGGTGAGACCAGCGACATGAAGTTTAGAAATTAGTTAATGATAAATTTCTTATTGAGAGTGAGAGTGATGTGTTTTCTTTGTCTATATCAATTCTCCCAATTCTTGTCTGTTTAAAACATCTAAAATCAATATCATCTACTTAAAGGTCATAGAAAAGAACACAAGTGGGTATATCAAAGCCATAGGCCTACTTTAAGTGCTTGAAAGCAAAGGAAGAATAGACCAGTTTGACAAGAATTTGATTCAAATTCAAATAAAGCCCCTGCCAGAGTAATGTAACAGCAAGAATACGAGGTTAAGGATCACTAGCCTGGGGGCAGACACTTAATTTGTTTATTTTTCTATAAAATAGGGCTAATACTAAAGTATTCGTTCATTTTTGAACAAACTAAGAAATGGGAGCAGCTTTTATCGTATAAAACCCTTTGGAATGCAAGTTATCTTGCTTATACTAAGTTCAAGGAGTTGAACTTTATTTTCCATTCTGTAGTCCACAATTAGACCATCACAACACAGACTGTGAGATCGTTACAAGAAAAAGTATAACCTAATATATATTAGAAATGTTATGTATGCAATAACAGGGTTTTAAATGAGGCACCCACAATCCCCTGGGAAGTCTGTGGATTCACTCCAAAAGGATCTCTTAGATCCCTGAAGTCATATTGAATTCATGTTTCTTACATTATTTTATAGCAAAATGTGTGTATGTGCATGTTTAGGTATATGTACATGCAGGTTAGGACTACACATATTCCATCTTATACCTGACCTATAAAATATTTGTGGTATTGTATTTGTTCTCTTTTCTTTCATTTATTTGTTTTGTTTTGGGGTCACATCTAGCAGTGAGCAGGGCTTAAATCCTGGGTCTGTGCTCAGGGATCACTCCTGGAAGGGCTTGTGGAACCATCTGTGGTGCCAGGGATGAAACCAAATAATCTTACCTCAGTCAATATGTAGCCTGAAGGTGCTTCTCAGACCACAGCAGTAGTTTTCTTCAAATTTTTGTTCTATTTATGCATGTTCCCTAATTAGTATTGAAATACATTTGGTCCTCCTTCTTCTGAAGTTTCACTTTTCCTCATTTTAGTTACTTGTAGTCAACCATGGTCTGCAAAATTATGCAAAATAAGATAATATGAACTAGAGTGAGCACATTCAAAAAATTTTATTATAATATATTGTTATAATCATTCTACTTTATTAGTGGATATTGCTGTTTATCTCTTACTGCACCTAAATTATAAATAAACTTTATAAGAGCTTTGTACATCTAGTAAAAGTAATAAAATATATATGTGTATATATATTATATCCCATATATACGATTAGATATGATTTGCAGTATCCATCATCAACTGGATGTTTTAGAAAGGATCCTCCTTAGATAAGACGGACTTGCTGTATAGATATTTCAATTAAGGCTCAAAGCATGACTTTGAAGGCTGTGATTCAAAGAATAGCAAGTTTTGCTGTTTTAGTAAATCCTAAACCATTTTTGGAGGGGAAGACAAAGTTCAATAGGAAAAGTAGCATTCTACTTTTGAAGGATGTCGCAACCTTACCAGTAGATCATCAGCTTAACCAGTAGACCTTCCCTTGCTTTCCACTGAAATGAATTTACTATCTCATTGGTTCAGAGGTTTCTGGTAAAGCTCCTTCAAGTGAGAGCAACAGTCTTCCAGAGTGCTGCTGTTGCATCATCAGGTGAGCATCTCAGATTTTAGCAGAGGACTCTACCCCTACCACAAACCTTTAAACCAAATCTTATAAAGTGCTATTTGCTTCATGACTTTTCAACCCAGTTTCAGTGACATTCTTATTCTCTATGTGTCACATAAATGATATCTAAATTTCCTTTAGGCCTTAAATTCCAGGATTGCCAAGTCGCCTCAAAGAAGTACACATTTCTTTCTAGTAGCCATTTAATAAATAATACATTTTTGTTAACCAGGGTTGATTGCCGTGGGAGCAGCTGAGCCCATGCCAAAAGACCCAGAGCTTGAGATTTAATGACATAGAAGAACTAACCTACAACAGAGAGAGTAATTTTTATTCTTGAGCACAATAGTCATAATGTACCTTGCCAAGACTTCTTAAGGTGGTAAAGGTTGGAGAAAATATTTTAGCATCTACTTCTTCTCCTTATCTGTTTTTTTTTCTTTGAGTAGAGGATTAAATGTAAAATTTTTGACTTTTCATAACCAGACTTATAAATTCTCTCAAAACTTGACTCCTTAGTGTAGCAAAATATTGAATAATGTTACGGTGCTTTTATTCAATCAGTATTTATTTCCAATATGTATCCTTTATTTCTTACCAAAGGAATTAAGGGGTCTTTGGGTGGGGGTGTTGCTAGAGAGGCGGGCACAGCCAGTGATGTTCATGACTTCCTTCTGGCTCTGACTCCGTACTCAGAGGTCACTCTTTGTCATAGTCCAGTAACCATCTGCATTGCTGGGGATCTAACCACAGTTCCCTATGTGCAAGTACACTGATGTACACTGATAGAGCCACGTAGATTGGAACATTGTATGACTGAAATGGATCATGAAAAGTTTTGTAACTGTGAATCTCATGGTGACTCACTGGCCCAAGGATATGAAAAAATTTTTTCTTCCACAGCTCTTGCTCACCAACTCATTAATAGGATTATTTAATTAAGAAATAGAAGGGTGGTGGTGAATAATTTGCTTGCATTAAAATTTAGTAAAATTGAGTTCCCATCAAGTATCCTGAGAGATGACCAATTGAACTTTTTAAAACAGAAAGGAAGTCCTCTAAAGAAAGGAATTTGTGCATGCATACACTTGGCAATCAGCAAAAGAAAACAATATAAAAATGTGCTTAATCATTTATTTCTTGAATTTGCACATGTGTTTGGCATGTAAATAGGGAATTTTGTTGTGGAAATAAGATCTACCTAGATTGAGCTCATGGCCAAACCAGCAAACACATTTTTCACATGTTTTACTACTAATTAAACTTGTTTTAATGTTGAATCCCTCTATTTCTTTCCTTTAAGTGCAAATGCGTGTGTTCGTGTGAATATATATGCACCTGTACTCTTATTTATTGATATACCGAGTGAATCATCTTTAGCTTTTATTTAAACTCCCAAATTCTAACTTCTAAACTTGAAATGTCAAATTTTTACAGTCAGATTGCAATCATCAAGAGGGTTAAAGAGCAGTTGCATGTATTTGCCTCTGAGCATCTAATCTAGAACTGAGCCCCATTGGTCAAAATAGTCCTCATTGTATGTGATTCCTGATTCCATGTGTGTCACCTGTCTCTTGTTTTTCTATAGATTAGCACAAAAATGTCATTGCAAACTAAGTGAATAGGGCACAGCCTTAACACCTGCCACTTTTAAAACTCTTTAGAAGATTCCCTTGTTTATTTTGTAGGCGCCCAGGGGGGCACTTAAATAACTGCATTGAAACAAACAATGCTGGTGATGATTAAGGAGGCTTTTCACATGAAAATTCACTTCAGAAAAATGTTTTGCAGATGTACTGAAGAAAACTGTATCACTAAGAACCACTCAAAATACTTCGGTGGACCAAAACACCTTTATATTTCTTCTGGCAGCCTGCCAAGTTCACTGCCAGCTTGAAAAGAATTCTATAGCTGCAGGCTAGAGCAGAAACTGCAATGATTTAAAAGAGAATTGGCTACAGTAAGAACGATAATGCCCTATATCGTTAAAATGCAACTGGCATCTTAGCCTCCCTACAGCTCTTTGAAAATGTGCTTACTCTTCAACTATTTACAAGGAAAAATGCAGAGACAATTGAAATCACAGGAAATAAAGATTATTTTAAAGGACTGAGAAGTATTTGCCAAATGATTTATCAGTAGTGCTTATAAAATAATGACATGTCCTCAACTGTTAAATGAGTAAGAAACCCATGCAGAAATTTTGCTCATTATGAAACATACCCATCAAACACAAAGCATTTTCATGGTGTCCTAAATTAGTTCATGCAGACTGCAAACACTACAGCAGTTTACTTAAAATTAAGATGCAACCACAAATGAACCACGATCTGATGTCAATGGTTGACCAGCATTTGACAGAAACAATAACCTGGGTTGCTTTAATGTGTGCTTTTGAGGAAATAAGGATTGTTCTGGCAAACTAAGGATAATCGTAGAATATCTGTGGACCAAATTAAAAGGAATTTTGTGGGTGTTTATACAAAAAAAACAAGCAAGATATGGCTCCAGTTGTACAGGTTTATCATAAGTAGCAGAAACTCATGTTGAGATTTAGAACTCAATACCTTATACAACATCCACTTATTTCTTCCTAGTGAAAAAGTGACTAAGATTCTCCTTTGAGCTGACTACAAATTCTCCCCATTTAAATTTGCTCTTATGAATACACAAGTGTCAATAGGGAAGTCAAGAGAAATCTGCTAGAAAATTTAACATGGGAACTGAGGAGCATTCATTTTAGTCCATCAATTCCTTTCCAGAATGCCAAAACTTAAATAAATTATGCATGGTACCTGGCCTCAAGGGGTTTAATGCACAGGGGGAAACAGATGTGTAAATACAAACCGAGTAAAGTTAAAAAATACTTCCACAAAGGTATGTATCAAGAGTCATAAGGATATCAAGAGGAGAATATTTTCTAAAAGTCTAACAGTATAAAAATGAAATGATTGAGAACTTTAAGTCATTTTAATCCAAATCCCACATTTCTTACCCCAAAAGTCACATTTTTCTCTATAGTAAAAATAGAACAGCCTTTTAGTTATACCTACCACTAATGAGGGATTTCTTTCCCCCATTGCATAAATAAGTAACTACCTGTGAAGCATAACATGTGGTGACTGAAAGAACCAACCCAAAATTTAATTCAATGTGTATTTACTGTCTCATAGTTGACTAATGGTTCCATGTCTCATCAAAATGTTAAATCTGTTAAATGTTAAATCTATGTCTAAGGACTGGGCTTGTCTCCTGAATTTTAGATTTATTTGTTTTACTTCCTTCTTCACATTTCCATGTACATCTCTAGCATCTCCAACTCAACATATTGCCAAATGAACTAATATTCCTCATCACCTTACTTAAAATGCAACAAGATTCTAGTTTCCATAATTAAACAAACAATTATCCAAGGCTCAGCCTTAGGTATCATTCCCAGCTTCTTTTTTTTCTATATGATTTCCACTATATCTATATGATTTCTATATGATTTCCATCAATCCATTAAATTTGAACCTATTGATTCAATGGCTGGAATATTTGTATGTTATAGCTGGAATATTTTTCTCCCCTAAATCCAGTGGATGGTGTTGGCTGGTATGGTCTTTTGCAGGTAAATTGGGTGATGGAGCAGAGCCTTCATAAATGGCATTCATGCCGTGATAAGAAGAAAGTAAGTAGTGATTCAGTTATTTCTTTAAAAAATGTTTACTTGCCCCATCCTTTCAACTATACTGCAGTGCAGGGTACCATCATCTTTTATTAGACTGTAATGGAAGTCTTTTAAGTTGAATCACAATTGCTACTTTGTCCACATAGAAATAAATTTTGGGGGGCCAAAATGTCCTTTCTAAACTCAAACTCTGGTTTTTGTACCACATTGTTTGAACCTCTGTAAAGGGTGCCTGTTTCTTATTTTGACCTAAACCAGTCACATCATAATCTAGCTCCTAAATATCTTTTCAGGTACTTCTTCCTAGGACCAGATCACACTAACAGAATAATCAATTCTTTCAGTCTCTCAGGAGTACCACTTCAAAATTTCCTTCTCTCTTCTCACTGCTGACTAACTCTTGGTATTTCAAATTCAGTATAGTTTTTATTCTCTTCAAGAACTCTGCTGATACCCCAATAGCTGTATCAGGCCCTATTTTCCTGTGTTTACCAACATCTTAAAAGTTATTAAGTATTACCAAGTACTTGTATATATCCCACTTCATTTTAATAACTCACTTACTGGACTATTTCCCCTACATTATTAGTGTATCTCCAAATTGATCACATGCCTTTGTAGCTATAGTTCCTAGAAGAGTTAAAGTACATAGCAGGTAATGAGATTTACTTTGGTATTGAACAAGTATAGTGTATAGCCTCAAAAACATTCCTAATATTTTGTCTCATACATATGTATCTTCGTATCTAAAAGTGTAGCTTTAAATATATATTTATTATATACCTAAATAGCATGTGTGAGCATGTGTATGTGTACAGTGTCTAGAAAAACAGTAAATGGGGAAAGAAGGGGTAAGAATGGTAATACTAAAATAACAACACACCCCAAGAATGTAGTAGGGATCATTATTCAAACTTTTGATGAAGTTGGTCAAATAGAGTCTCAAAAAACTGTAACTGTGTAATTAAAATCCCACCACTGCAAATTGGTACTTTTTGCTGAAGCATCATTTATCTTCTGGAATCCTTTATAAACATAAACACACTTCAAATACAAACCACATTAAATCTCCAGATACTTGCGTCAATTAGCTCATTGAATTGCCTGATCCTGTCACAGGAATCCTGGAGATGATAGTTAAGTCTGTAGAGGAGAACAGAATAAAGGTTACCTACTTCATCATTGTATTCATTACTGTTATAGCCAGTTCTCTATGTTTTCCAGACATTTGTTTCCCACAGATATTTTATTTCATAAAAAATTAAAACAAAAATTGGAAGTCAACAAATTTTGTTGCTATGGCCCAACTTTGTTTGTGTATCACACCAAAGTATGCTACCTTGCACATATTAAAATTTTCTACTTGATAACTTTTGAAATACATAGATGCCTGTGAAACATCCTTACAATCAAAAAAATAAATATTTTATCACCTCAAAGTTTTTCTTTCAAAATCTATGTCTTCTTATACCATTCCCTAGAATACACTGTTATTATAGATTAATTTGCACTTTCCAGATTTCTATGTGAATGGAATCATACAATATGTATTCTTGCTTTGTAAGACCTCTTTCACTCAGGATAAGGATTTTGAGATGTCCATATTTTTGCAGGCATTAATAAATTTTTACCTTATGAGGTGATGACACCTTTCAAACCATTTATTCTACTTCCATAATCATTTCATGAAGGAACGACACTTTAACCATCAAAAAGGAGAAAGGATATTTTTCCCTATTCCTATACAATGACAGTTGTTCTCAAGAATGAAAAATTGGTGATCTTATGCTGACAAAGAATGAGGTCCTCGGGCAAAATTGTATGCGGCCTGTTAACCCAAAGCTAGTTCTTCTCCTGGCCACGAAGGGGGAAACACTGCCCCTCACAAAGCCCTATGCTTCTCCTCATTCAAGAAGGGAAAAAAGCAGATCCCTCTTGAGACTTGTTTCCATGGTAACCTGCTAGCAATTGACAATGTGCCTGCAGTTGGGCCTCCTGAAGGGGAAAATCTTCAAGTAAGACCAGGCCACTGAGAGGCCTGAGAAGGGACAGCTTGCTCATATCCAGACCTCTTGAGGAGGCCCAAAGAACCCTGAGCTGTTCCTTTTTTTTTTTAGGAAAACCTCCGGAGGCTTCCCAAAGGAATGGATGAAGAAGAGAAGAGAGACTTCCTCCAATCAAGCTTCACCATAAACTGGTCATAGGCAAGGGAGTTATTGAGTTTAGAAAGAGCATGTGGTTTAGACAAACAATACCCACTGACTCAGTGCAACTTTTAACAAGGTCATTAATATCCCTCAGGCTCTGTTTTCTCCCTAAAATGAGACAATATCAAGGCCTCACCGTGGGATAGTGCCGAAGAGTATCACTGAGGTTATAGTGTATACTTGAGGTTATAGTGTATACTTGCTTATCCTCATTCCTGTAAGCATGTACCTGCTGCTTAGGATGTGCTAGGGGCAGAAAGGGCAGAAACAGGCAAGTGTATATAGTGTGAGAGGTCTGGAAGGGAGTAGAAGTGATCAACCCTGGGTAAATATTGCAGGCAGTGAGGTACTTAAGTCCAGATGCTTCTCATTCCTTTCTATGACAGTCATTTGGGAGAACCACATTTCCAAATTCCATGACTCTACCTGTTCACACAATTCCCCCACAGTAACTGTTCAAATGGTTTTTGCTGATTCTGCTCAATGCCAGTCTGACAGTACTCTGACTAAGAATAGGTTCTGGGGCAGTCTCACTAGTTTAAATTGCAGCTCTGCCTCTATAAGCAGATGGAATACTTAACATACTAATATTATGAAATTAATATAACATGTTAATATTAGGAAGAATTACATATCATGTAATGTATAATCACATAGTTCCAGTAGACGAGATGCATCCACTGAGAGACAGCATAAAGTTTATGATGCCAAAATCTCAGTGCTGGGACAAATGGAGATGCTACTGGTGCCCGCTCAAGAAAATCGATGAACAACGGGAAGACAGTATAATGTAAATATCTAAAAATATTAGTAAGAGGGCAGGAGTGATAGCACAGCGGGTAGGGTGTTTGCCTTGCATGCAGCCGACCCAGTTTGATTCCCAGCATCCCATATAGTCCCCCAAGCATCACCAGGAGTAATTCCTGAGTGCATGAGCCAGGAGTAACCCCTGAGCATTGCCAAGTGTGACCCCCTCAAAGAAGCCAAAATTAATTAATTAATTAATTAATTAAAATATTGGTAAGATAGTTAGCAAATTCAGGAATTTTTGGAAAGGAAGAAAATTTCTTGGGAATTTTTGCTTGTCTGCCTCAGACTTCTCTTCTGCCGTAATTAACTCAATGGAGACCTGGTAGCACTTAACAGCAGGTAAACTGTGAGGTTAGCAGTGAGGTGACTTTTACCAGATCTACATCATTCTTAACACAGTTAACCCCCATAACTACAAGTGAGACCTTATAAAATGCAAATATTTTGGAGAAGCCTGCTCTATAGATTTGTATAGTCATCTGTAGTATTTTTGGATGTTGACTTGTTTTGCCTTTAGATTCCCAGATAATCTTACGGTCAAGATAGGAGTTCAACCTACCAGCAACCTTTTCCTATGAAGGCCATGGTAGTAAGAATCTTAGGTTTGGGATTTATTTGGGGGACTTCCCAGAAGTGCTCAGAGCACTAGGATAATGTTATCCTGGAATCTCAGTGCTTGGGCCAGATGATGCAGTTATGCTAGGCTTGGTATTGCTGAGGTCCTACGGTGCCTGGGATCAAACTTGGGGCCTACCTTATGTCCCCACAAATTGTAGGCTTTCTAGGTCACATTTTATATTAAAATATATGATATTACATTATATTAAAGGACTGGAACAATAGCACAGCAGGTAGGGCGTTTGCCTTGCATGTGGCCAACCCGGGTTCGATTCCTCTGCCCCTCTTGGAGAACCCAGCAAGTACTTAGAGTATCCCGCCTGCATGGCAAAGCCTTGAAGGCTCCCCATGGCATATTAGATATGCCAAAAAAAATAACAAGTCTCACAATGGAGACATTACAGGTGGCCCCTCGAGCAAATTGATGAACAGTGGGACAACAGTGCTACAGTGCTGTCACTGTCACTGTCCTCCCGTTATTCATCAATTTTGCTCGAGCGGGCCCAGCAACGTCTCCATTGTGAGACTTGCTGTTACTGTGTTTGGCATATTGAATACGTCATGGGTAGCTTGCCAGGCTTTGCTGTGCGGGTGAGATACTCTCGGTAGTTTGCTGGGCTCTTCAAGAGGGGCAGAGGAATAGAACCCAGCTCCGCTGGGCTGGCTGTGCACAAGGCAAACGCCCTATCACTGTGCTATCACTCCAGCCCAAACAAACACTGTCATCCCGTTGTTCATTGATTTGCTCGAGTGGTCCCAGTAACATCTCCATTGTGACAATTGTTACTGTGTTTGGCATATCGAATACATCACGGGTAGCTCGCCAGGCTTTGCCATGTGGACAAGATACTCTCGGTAGCTTGCTGGGCTCTTTGACAGAGGCGGAGGAGTCAAACCCAGCTCGAATCTGGGCTGGCTGCACACAAGGAAAATGCCCTACCACTGTGCTATCGCTCCAGCCCAGCCACAGTGCCATATATTAAAACCAAAAAAAAAAAATGTTCTTAGGCATGAACTGAATCAAAACAGTTTGTGGTCAAATTGGTCCAAAGTCCATAGTTTATTATTTTCTGGTCTTAAAGACCACAGCTTCCACATTCTAATATTTAATTTTGGTTGATCCAGAAGATGATGTTGTTGTCTACACTCTCCTTTTGGCCAATGCAGTGATTCCTCCCTCTTTACTTGGACCCCTGCAGTCTATAACTCTAGTAAGCCATTTCGGCGCTGGATTGCAGCTGAGCACAAGCACTCCCTGGAGGTTGGAGGCTGCGGAATGAGAAGTGATGGCTGAGCAGCTAGGCTTCCACTGGAAGAGCATAGTTAGTACCATGCTGAGTTCAAACATGGATCTATGGCTGCTGCTGCCAGGACATCATCATTGAGTAACCTTCAGCTAATCCATCCTGTAGAAACTAGACATTGCTACACTTGCATGTAATAAGACTTTGGTCTCTAGCCTCCTGTTTGTTTCTCCTGTGGGAAATGACCATTCTGATTGGTGAAGACAGCGCCTCCAGTTTGCCTTTATTTCAACTTTCCATAAAGTCATCGAGAGTCCACTATATGACACTAATGACACTATATGACACTAATGACAAATATCTGACACTTTCTCAAGGTGCAGGCAAAACATATAGAGGCATTTTCTCTAGGAGAGCTTAATGACCTCACAACCTATATGTGTCTCTTTGGAGGTTGTACTGCAGAACTTGAGATCCTCTCAGTCCCTTCCCAGCTAAAGAAGAACTCAAAGGAGGCGACTGTTGAGCAGCTTCCTTCTGAAATCAAGGTTCTAACAATTCAATCCTGGATTTTCTTCTTGTTTTGATTATCTACTTACTCTTCCAGCTTTACCACCTATCCAGAGTATTGCTGTTGGAAGCAGTTGAGTTTCAGTGATAGATCAGCAACTCCACATGAAGCTTGTATTCTACTGAGAGACCCATTTCTGTGCCATAAGATAGAAATGTTTGTGTTTCACTAAAGCACCTTAAAAAAAGATGCCATTTGGAAAGTGCACTGGGTAGGAGCACAAAAGTTTACTATGAGACGAGGAGAATGCAGTGACTTCTCCACTGAGAGAGAGGAGGACAAGGATGGAGAAAAAGGTATACTTAGATAGTTAAGTGTTCACTTTCCGTGTGTTTTCTTTGCCAACTTTCACAATTGCTTAATGTTATGGGATTTATAAAAAACTTAGATATAAATAAAAACTTTTGATTAAATGGAGAAGAGATGAGCTTCATGCTGGGAATAACACAGAGGACAGAGTTAGAATAGCATAGATGAATAAGAAAATGGGAAACAGACCCTAAATATCATGACAGTTCTTGAGGCTTTCTCAAGGTAGTGTAATTAGATACTATTTAATTAAAATCTCAGTTGACATATATATTCTTTTATTTGTATTGTTACGTGCATGCTTTAAGGATTCTATCCAAGTCACAACTAGTTGTTGGCTCATTTAGTGCAAGAGTATCAAGTGAAAGATTTATTTTTTCTCTTCTTTTAAAAAAAATCAATAACCAGTTTGCAATGCCTTTGATAGAAATTCAATGACTGACATAAGGTTTTACTTTATCAAGAAGCTGGGATATTGTCAACAGCTATCCGAGAAAATAACTGATTCAAAATCCAATTGTCAAAACATTTGTGGGGCACTCATTGCATGCAAAATAGTGTGCAAGGTGTCAGGAGAGTAAGAGAAAGAAAATTCTTTAGTTCTCTCTAGGAGAAATCTTATAAAATAGTCTGAGCACAAGAAGCAGAGGAGTAGTGATTCAAATACAGATTAGACAGAAACAAACATGTCAGAGACCAGGTGGCTTTGCCAGTTGTATCTATACTAGGATTATTTGTGGTTACACAGACTTCACCTCTGAGGCTAGAGATCCACAGACACCTACCCAAATCTTTCCAGTTCAGAGTTAAATGAAAGCTTACTTGAAGCTAGATCAATTGTACATAGGTTAGGATATTTGTCTTGCATGTGGCTGACCCAGGTTCAATACCGAGCAACACATATGGCTCCTTGAGGCCCACTAGGGGTGATCCCTTAGCACAGAACCAGAAGTAAAACCTGAAAACTGCCAGGGATGGCCCCTAAAACAAAATTAACTAATTAATAGAAGCTCACTTTCCTTTATCAGAAATTAAGTTTATTTCAGATTTTCAGTCTGTAATAAAACTTGTACTATGAGCAGAATTATCAGGAAGTTTTTGTGAGGAATGAATCACATGCCCAGGCTCTAGATTTCCTTTTGAGGAATCACTCCTAGTGGACTCATAGTCATCTTTCAAAATGACTTTTTGGAAAAAAAACAAAAAAAGATGTATTTTCTTTCAACAGCCTAGTAGTCTGGCAAGGCATTGAGTGACCTTCCTGAAAAAGGAGTGACTAATGTAGTAGGAGTGAATGAGATGTCAATATGGGGAGTAGGGAGTTAATCAGGCATAGAATTTGGGGTGGACAAAATAGTACAGAGTGAGAATACAAGTATGGTTGCATAACATGAAATCTAATGCTCCTCTTCTACTGCCAGGAGTACTCTATTAGCACAGCTGCCATGACTACAATGATATTCAAGACATGGTGATAAAAGACTAGACAAATAGGAAAATAACGTCTGAAAACATCACTTGAGAAATGGAAGATGCATTTCCCTTTCCAGAACTGAAGTGTATTTATAGAGTCACTTTCAAAACCTTCTGCTACTGAGACCGTTTCCACTGGGAGAAAAGTTCTGAGGATTTGAAAAACTTGTAGGAAGAGGCCAGCAAGACCAGAGATGGAGATAAGTAAAGTGATTAACTGAGAAGCTGTGTGTGGGGGGAAAAAAGTCTCTACTTGGCCAAGGTTCAGAGATAACAGAAACTTTCCCCAAATGAAAGGTGACGGAGAATAGACCGTCTGTCACTGATTTCAGGGGAAGCTCACAGACAGAACAGGTAGGCTCAGATAGTGCATTCAGGTGAAGACCTCAAGGGAATTCAGCTAGTTTAAGCAGTTCTCAAGTCCCGTGGGATTCTGGCTTATTTCTGGGAAACCTGAATAAGAAAGAATTCATAACTCAGAAAAGTGCATAAAGAAATGTACCAATAGACACGGGAAAGCATACAATTTCCTGAAAAAGTCAGTTACCAGCAAATATACTTTCAGGTGTGCTCCAGATTTCAGGTTTATGAAAATCTGTCAAAAAATAAGAAAATATTGTTGGTGGTGGTGTTTCTGCTGCTGAAAAGGGGAAGGGAGAGTAAGCAAGCATCACCTTTTGCATGGGAAGAAACTGAAACTTAGAAGATAAAGTGGCTCTCTCAAGGTTCCACATCTAATTAATGGTTTTCCTTCACAGCTGCATACAATATATCACCACCTGACATTTATATATTCTTCTCCTGGAATATTATTTCCATTAAAATAGAATCCTGTCCATGTGTTCACTGCTATATTCTCAGAATTGGAACATATTCTTCAGTATCTGGCATCAAATAGGTGCTCAGTAAAAATGAGTTAAATAATAAAATGATTAAAAGCTTCATTCTTGGCCCCATGACAATTGCCCCTTTAGAGACATAATCCTGTTTCCTAAATCTATGAGGTCTTGGACTACTCAAATAAACAGTAATTAACATTATCACCTATATATTTAGTTGTGGGTGGGGAGAGGGGTTAGTAAAAATTCTTTCAGAAGCAAGATACAAAAATCCATGGAAACTGGCTTCATTGTAAGAAAGAGGTGTGGGAGGTGGGGTATAAATCTTTATAATTGGGAATTTTAAGAATAATCTTGTTCATAATGATGAACAAGGAGCAAGAAAGGTTGTACTTTCTCTCTGTACTCTTATATTGGCTACACTTGGTCAGGATTTCTCTAGACTGAAGTTTTGGTAGTTCTAGGTTTCTATTTGGCTCATTTGCTAATGGAAAGGATAATCCTTTGGCTTTAGAGTTCAGAGGAAAACCTAGGTAGGGTTCCTATTGGTCTAGCATGGCTGAGATGCCCGTTCACAGTGAATTACATTGACTGTTTGGGATGAAATCATTCTCTTAGCCTGGTTTGACTATAGCACCAAGTTTCATGAAACCTGAGATGAAATCAGCCCCACACAACTTATATGGATTATTACAAGAATTATTCCTTAAAGAAAATTGAGGTACCCCATCAAAGAGATTCCGTGAATATAGAAACTGACACATGTTCATCCCAAATCTGAGCTGCAGAACAAAGTAGTAAGAAAGATTTGGAAAAAATATAAAAAGATTTTTAAAAACTTGAGAAGTACAACTGGAGGGGGAGGAATCATTTCATAAATAGCATCAATGTATAAATAACTTCCACTGTTCTTCCTGCATTAACATATGCCTCAGAGGCCTGGGCCCTACGCAAACAAGATGAGAACGCTATTCAGGTCTCCCAAAGAAGAATAGAAAGAGCTATGCTTGGAATCTCACGTTTCACTCAAATGAGAGAAAGAATCCGGAGTTCTGACATCCGTCGACGATCAAGAATCAGGGACGCTGTCTCATTTGCCAAGGTGTCGAAAATCAGATGGTCTGGTCACGTAATGAGATTTAAAGACGACCGCTGGACTAGAGCTGTTACCAACTGGATTCCATGGGATGTCAAAAGACCGCGTGGCCGCCCACCTACCAGATGGTCAGACTTCTTCCTCAAGATCATGAACGATCGGTTTGAGGCCCTTCATGTTCCCGGAGCGAAGAAATGCCATTGGGCTACACTAGCACGCGACAGGGACAAATGGAGACGTTACTGGCGCCCGCTCGAGCAAATCGACGACTAACGGGAAGTTAAGTGATTAAGTGAAGTATAAATAACTTTAAAAGAAATTTGATTCAAATGAAGTGGTGTTTGTAACTTGAGCATTTTATGCCATAAAACCTTTATCTCTAACTTCTGAAATTCCGTTTTTTGTTTCTTTTTTCACTTCATATTTTATTTTTTGGGTTTGGGGACATACCCTAAAGTACTCTCAGATTGTTGTTAGGGAGTCACTCCTATCTGAGGTGGGAACCCTGTGGTGCAAGGAATCAAACCTGACTTCCATTGAATTCTAGCCCTTTGTGCTTTCTTTCCATTCCTCAATTTTGGGGGATGAGCTGGTTTATGGTGGTATAGCTGTCCATGTACCACTGTAGATGTTTCCCTGTTCAGATTTGGCTTGAGTCATCTCTTGAGTCACCAGAGTCCAAGCAATTGGTGACTTTATTTTTGTGCCTTATCTTTTTTCAAAAAAAAAAAACACCCCTTTATTTAAAAATGAATACAATAGAAGAAAAGAAAGCACATAAAATCCTGTAAAATCGTGATTCTTCTAAGTGGGATGTAGGTCAAAAGTGACCATTAGTGGGTGTGGTTAAAGCAGCACCCCAGGTAGTTCCCCTGAATGGTCTTCTGGCTGCTCTTAACTAGAAGCTTGAAGATAAATGAAGAAAATAAATGAAGATGCTCCACACTGAAAATAGCATATTTTAGTCCTCCAAAGTCTGCCTACTGCACATGTTTCTTTTCTTTTTTAAACCTCTTTGGACACTGGTACATCAATCAGAAAGCACAGATTAGGTATCTGTGCACTAGAGCTGAAGTTCTCTGTTTCTTAAACTTTTAGTTATTCACAATGTTTCCCGTATTTGCCTATGTGTTGTGAATATTTTACATTAACTCCAATTTTTCCTCTAACTACATGCATTTTTAAAGAATTGTGTCTGGAATTATAAATAGAACACCATATCCCTCATCACAAAGAGAAAACATATCAAAACTCAAATAATGTAATAATTTTCTAACTGACTCTTCACTATCAAGACTTTAAATCCAAGACAGATTCTACTTAAAATGTGATACTGTTGAAGGAATTGATATTGGAACAATGCAATCCTGTGACCCAATCACAATAACCTTGTAATTCATGGTGATACAGTAAAAACAAAATCTAAAAATAAAAAAGTGACTGGCAAGTAATGGAGTTGGCAACATCCCATGAGCTATAAGTTTAAGCCTTTGCTACATGGTAAAGGTAAAGGTAAAAAGGTAAAGGTAAAGGTAAAGGCCCTCCCGTTGATCGTCGATTTGCTCGAGCGGGCCCAGTAACGTCTCCATTGGAGACTTTGTTGTTACTGTGTTTGACATATCAAATACTCTTGGTAGCTTGCCGGGCTCTCCGAGAGGGGCGGAGGAATCGAACTCGGGTCGGCCATGTTGGCTGCGTGTAAGGCAAACGCCCTACTGCTGTGCTATCGCTCCAGCCCAAGCCTTTGCTACATGATGAGAACAAAAAGAGTAAAGGAGAATTGAGTAGGTAACACTTCCTGTACAATGAAATATGATTAAAGGATTTGTTCGTGTGCCACTTACCATGACCTCAACACCCTCAGCATATAGATTTGAGGGAAACAATAGACTAAAGGATTTTAGAGAGATGAGACCTGGGTACAGGGCATCAGGGAAGACTTCCTGGAAGTAGTGGCAATTCAACTTGGTCTCATAAGTGGTTTTGGTTTTGACCTAGTCTTGTGGTAAGTCTGTGGGATCAGGTGGGTCACATGGTCAGGTCTGCCTCAAAGTCCACAGCCCATGGCATTCTGAGTTTGCCCAGGACCACTGTGCTCAGTACATAGCAGGGCACCTCTGTTCCATTTTCCCTTCAGTTACCTATTCCTTTCTTCTCCCCTCAGAAACATTCATTCACAGAATCAATTTGTTTGTATTTTGCTGGGTGGGTGGGGGGCACACCTGAAAGCACTCAGGACTTACTCCTGACTCTGCACTGAGGGATTTCTCCTGGATATGCTCAGGCGCCACATGTGGTGTGGATCTACCTATGTGCAAAGCAAGCCCCCTACCTGCTATTCTATCGTTACAAGCCCTCACAGAATTTTTGGACACACAAATTTTTGTCACCTACTGTGTCCTCTCATGCAGGACCTCGTATGGTGCTCACACCCTATACAGGGTGCAGCTGCAGAACAGAAAACAGCCCTGACTAGCGACAGTCACCTGGAGCTGGGCACCATGGAGACACAGCACGTAGAAGGGCCATATTCGCAGTCACAGGTATCCTGAATGCACCTGGGGGAGTCTGTGACAAACACTATAGCTTCTCACCCAAGACCGAGTGATAGACCTTAAACCTCTTGCCAGTCCTACAAAGACATAAATGACGGGAAATGAACATACCAAAGGGGAGAACTCATTAGAGCCAAGTGTATGTGTAGATTAGCTTTCCATGGCCACATGCTGTAGATGTTAGGAGATGGCATAAACAGAAATTCTAGGAACTGACCTGCAATATGTGCGCTGATTTCTAGACTAATTTTTATCTTAATGGAGGAAAGGGAGAAAGAAGACAGCAATAAAGTATATATTTAAATAAGTGGGAGGGGCCAAAGAGAAATTAAGGTGCTTGCCTTGACTGAGGCTAATCCTGAGTGTCATTAAAGGTATCTCCCCGAGCTTTGACGGTAGTGGTCCTTGAGAACAGAGCCAAAAGTAAGCCCTGAATACTGGAGTGTGGCCACAAAACAAAATAATAATAATAATAATAATAATAATAATAAATAAGCAAATGGAAGTGCATTCAGAATATCTTTAAATATCTGTCATCACTAGGATGTTTTGTGGTTTTAAAATGCTTTGTATAACATTCAGTTGAATATTAAATACATCAGGCCATCATAATTTTTTTAATAATTTATTTCTTTATTGAATCACTGTGGGAAAAGTTACAGAGCTTTCGGGTTTAGGTCTCAGTCATGTAAGTATCAGACACATTTCCCTTTACCAATACTTATTTTTAGCCGCGAACCCCAATAGAACCCCACCTCCAACCCCTCCCAATTCCTGTGAGGCAGATGAGTTCTAGTTAATACTCTATCTACTTTGACTAGATACATTGTTTCGATAGAAGATGCACAATTATTGTTTAGAGTTTATGACCCCCCCCAATCAGATATGCTGAAACAGCGTTGTGAAATGATTTGCTTTCTACAGCTGGGTTTAAGAATAAAATGATAAAATGGTTTTGGATTTCTGCTATTTTACTTATTAACCCTGGAAGTATTTCTATTAAAAGTTAGATAGTTAAGAGATTGGTTTCTGTGCTCTGGAGTCGTGGCCGTGCCGGAGAGCCGCTTGTGGGGGGGCAGCTGGTGACCTCGGTCAGGTGTGAAGGATGGCCCAGAACGCCCCCCTTCCCATGAGGCCCCTGCCGCCCCCCACCCCCAGCTCAAACCTGCTGTCCACAAGGCTCCCATGCGGCCGCCATCTTTCTTTCCAGAGAGGAGTGGGCGAGTGGGTCAACACCCTTTCCCCTCCGGGCAGGCATGCTGGCGTGGTTTAACACATAGTCCATTTGCTTTTCTGCTCCAAGCGGGTGGCGTTCTGTGCTAAGTCCTTGTGCTTCCGGGGTCGTGGCCGTGCTGGAGAACCGCTCGTGGGGGGCAGCTGGTGACCTCGGTCGGGCATGAAGGACGGCCCAGAATGCCCCCCTTCCCATGAAGGCCATCATATTTTTTTAAAAAAATCTCTTCCTCTAATATCTAACTAATATTACAACTCACAAGAAAATGAAAAGAGCATGTTTTGTTTTGTTTGTGAAAATGATAAATGCTTAGTCTGATGTTTTAAACCAAATTATTACTGAGTTTATATGGTCAGTGAGAGAAAATTATTTACTACAAATCCCTAGTTATGAAGGCATCTTGTAGTTTGAAGCCACATGGATGCAGTGAGTACAAATGTGAGTGAGTGAAAGATGGGAGCAGCTGTGATTGACAACAGTGATAATAGACCTTTGAGACACAGTAAGGGGATTGCTGACTGGATTCTACATTTAATATTTATAAGCAAATAAATGCTGTGATGAGGTCAGTGAGATAGTAGAGTGGGTAAGGCACTTGCCTTACATGCAGCTAACCTGGATTCAGTCCCTGGCATACAATATGGTCCCCTGAGCACTACCAGGAATAATACCTGAGTGCAGAGCCAGGAGTAAGCACTGCATACCACCTGCTATGGCTCTAAAACCAAAAAAAATTTATATTAATTTTGGGAGACTAGACTATGTTTCAGACATTTTAGCCAGGAATATTTTTTCAGTACATTTGCATCTTAGATTCCAAATTTTGAATCAGAAATAAAAATAATGCCACATTTTCCTTTTATCAAGCAACTTCCTGGCATCAAGACAAATGCACCAATGAACAGTAATTTAGCTGTCACTAATTGTGTACATTTTTAGATATCTTACTTCTCATTACATCCATCTCTTCAAATCTAAAATGTTAGGATTAGGGACATACTTCAATGTTTATAAAAATCCCCTCCAACTATGGTAGATTATGACTGAAAAATCAACTTACCTGGCAGGTAAAGCATCTGAGTTCATTAATGCCCATCATTCCCATGCCAAATTTTAGAAAGTATCTGCCAACAATATCCATTGTCTGTCTTTGTCACTGTCCCTCTTTCTCTTTCTGTCTCTCTCTTTCTCTCTCTCTCTCTCTCTCCCTCTTTCTCTCTCCTATTTTCAAAAGGATTGTTTAGAAACTACTATATTTCAGATACTGTAGAAGATGATTTGGGTGAATGAGTACCAAAAGGCATCTGTAGAAATTTGGTGAAGGTTACAATAATGGGTTGAGTGTTCTGAAAGCAGAAGAACCTGGTAACCACCAAATCCATATCTAGTAGCTCTTCACTAGGGAAAATGAATCAGAGAATGATTATTCAAGGGAAAAAGTTTATTGAGATATATTGGATAAGCAAGAATTGCCCATGTAAAGGTATAGGAGCATAGGGGTGGGAACAGACAAGGAAACCACAGCTGTAAAGGACAGGTTACAGGCAAAAGTACAACTACACAGAGTTATTACTGCACCTTATATTTATTGGCTCGATTTGATTATTGCTCTGTATGACAGTTTCATTCCTCCTTTCTCTTGAGCCACATCTTATCCATTCTTCCAGGTTGCCCTCACCTTTCCCCCTTTAGGATACCTTCTTTGATTCCCCAAGCTCTTGTACTTATCATCTGAATACTGAAAGTCAGTCTGAACCACCTTTCCTTTCAAGACAGAAGAGTGTTATTTTATGAAGCCAAAAATAAGCTGAAGATTCTTCCCAGACATAAATATGTTTCCAGTAAATAACATTGCTCCCCCCAAAACAACCAGCTGAAGATAACATAACTATTATTGCGTGCTCTTAGGGAAGTACAAAATGATGGAAGTCAAACAAATTGCAAAGTACTTTTTTTGAAAAAGTTCATATCCAAAAATCATACAAAGTGGCTTGAGTTACTCTTGGGTTACTCTTTCCTTCTTCAACAAATCATTATCCTTTTCAACCTAATAATGGGGAGGAATAAAGGGAGAAAGTTACTAATATAGATACTTGTTTCACATGACACTTACATAAGAGTTTATACTATTAATACCATCCTCACTAAACCAGTGATTAATGTCTAAAGCAAAGCATTTCTGTGTGTGACTTTTAAAAATTTCTACCAATATTTTTCCAAACATTAGAAAAACCTCTTCCACTGAAAAGATTTTTTTCTAACTTCTTCTCATGTATTCTATTAGTTGTTTGGCACTTATATGGGCCACAGAACTATAAGAACCATGACACAGAGGGGCTTTCTTTACTCAAGCTCAGAGGCTCAGTTATTTGCTCCAAATATAAAACTGAATTTTCAGAGAAGGCCTTAAATCTGGGAAGACCTTTATCCCTGCTTCTTCATCTTAGTAGTGTGCTACAAAATTACTTAGAAAAAGGAGTTAATAAAGTTTGGATATATCTAAAGTTTAGTTAAGTTTGCACCAAATTGGACAGAGAATCTTTGGGTTTCTTACAAAGTCAGGTCATTGATCAAAAGAAAAGTCAGGAAAGAATTAGTAAATGACTTAGAAATTTTTTACAAAGCTCCACCTCCAGAGAAATATCCCAGAGGAGCCTTGTAGTGTGCAGGTCAACAGATCATCTTTATACACTAAACAGAGCATTTTTCTGGTTCAGGATTTCAAAATTCTTTGGAAGGAGCCAAATATCAGGTCTATGAATAAAGCTACTACATAAACACAGGAAAGACTATTGACCCACAGTTTAAGAATGAGTTAAAGGCATTTCCTTAAGAATTAAGCAAGCAATACATCTTTTCATTCATAAGAATGACTCATGTTTTCTCTCTCCCTTGCAATCTATGCAATTTTTCTCAACCAGTATAAAAGGAACTATCAAAACTTAGGCTAGAAATATTATTAAGAGCTGACCTGAGTGTTCTAATACTGTTCCCCACAGAAATCTACACAGTGACTCAGATAAAGCTATGAATTTGATTGGATTAATTAAAACACATAGGAAATAATTTCAAGCGGGGAAATATAAAATTTCTACTAATATTATTCCCAAGCATGCTCTTAATATAGCAGAGTTACTATTTGAGTATTGAGATAATATGATAATTCACTTAATGGTTTGAAGGTGCTCATAATAAATTAGCACATAGATATAAATTCACAAAGTGTATTCATTATTTAACTTTCAAATAATTATTTCAAATAATTCATAATTTAACTTTCAAATAATGTGGGGTTAAAGTGCAAGGAACAAGATGATGAACAAATAGACAAAATTGTATTGCTCTGTACACACATTCTAGAGAGATGTAAAATACTTTCTTATTATTAGGATTTCGGGGGGAATTATGATGTTAAAAAAAGGTAGGAAGATACAGTGAAGTGAGAGCTAGAGTGGGCTGTTCAGAAAAAAAATAAGACTCGGAAGAGAGGGAGAAAAGAGTGTGAGTTGCCAAAAATTAGATGGATCATCCTTATAGGTGAGATGGTGGGCTTACAAAAATTATAAAAATGTGACAATATAAGTGACCTGCTGAGTTGCCTAAATTGTCAATGAATGGAATATGGCATGCTTTAGATATTAAGAAATGACTATATTAAAGTGATAATCTGATCACAAGCATATCACAGTAAATATTGTTTAGGGAAGAAGGGTCAGGAAATGATATTTTAAAAGAGCAATGAGGAAAACAAGAACATTGTCTGTCTTAAAGGCGACAGTCCAAAACTATGAAACTAAATGTACAGATTTCAAAGAGGTCTTTAAGAAACCTTACAGTGTAGCCAGGACTCAGAGAACAATGCTAAAGAGAATATTCAAACCGTAGGACTCAAGTGCCTTCTGTTGGTGATGATGAGTTTCATGACTTGTTATTGCAGGAACATTGGAGATAAAAATTAATTTAGAGTTTTACTAATTCATAGCTACTATCTGAATATCTTAGGTGCTGTCAAAGTGTCAGAAGTCCATAATCCTTCATCCTCAAGAATACAAAAGTTTAGGATAATTGAGAAGCATTGAGGCAGTATGCTTAAGAGCTGAAGCATTCTGTTTTTATTTTTTTTGCATTTTCCTATGTATCCCTTAGTACAGCATTTATTTGATATCCATCTTTATTAGTTATACTAATGTAGAATTTTGAGGTCGACATGTTGTCAAAATGAACATTGAGATTTCAGAAAGAAGTTCTTCCACCTGATTAAAAACTTTGGAACCTGGAAGATAAAAACATTACTTCCCACATCTCTACAGCACGTCAACTTGACCAAGAGAATGTCTTTAAGGTATCTTCTACTGCAATGCCAAAGATGCATCAGCCAAGTGCACTGACTTTTCTATTTTGATGAACAGACATGGTAGCCACATTATCAGATAAGATAACATGATGAATGGTCCTACTCTATTAAAGTACTTTGTGATCCTAGTGACTAAAAAAGTTTCTGACTTCATTGAAGCCTCAGAAATAGGTTGGGACTCAAGCTGAATTTGTAATGTGAACTGGGTCAAGTGCCCTACCCTGCCTCCCACTCAACACCCATGTGCCTCAAATACAAGGCTCAAACTAATCAACCTAAATTGCAAACTTAGTTGTCTTCTCCAAGCTACCAAGGTTCAGGCTTTTCTTTTAAACTTCAAAGATAGTTATTGACAGCATGTGAGGTTTGAGAAGTCCGGGTCCTTATCACCAATTGTTTCATTAGGGAACTTTATTCCTCATCATGACATGGACTGAGCTTCCACTGCAGTTAGGAAACTAATGACAAAGAATAGAACAAACAGGAGAAAAAGGAGATAGAAATAAAGACTAATCAACACACTGTTCAAGTGATGAGGAAAGAGGGATAAAAGCAAAATGAGAAGATATTAGGAGCAGGTTTTTAAGGTGGGCAATGCCTTTCTCACAATTCAGGTAATGATTCACTCCTCGTTGCATATTATTGAGTGTACACTGAATTAAGAGGCTTAGTTCTGAGCACCACTGAAAAGGATTCATTAGTGAAGAACTTCATGCATACAGAGCTTCAACCAAATGCAGCTTTCTGTTAATCCTTATTGAAATCTATTAATTCACTATCAGGAAGAAAATGATAACACTGTAACTTCTTCGTTAAATAGGACACTTTTAAGGATTAATAATGATAATTACTTTACACAGATAAATGCATGAAGATGGAGAGGGAAATCCTCATTTTTCCCTCTCTTGAGACAATATAAACATGCAGGTAGAATGCCTCTTTGATGGTTAATGCTGTTTTCTTCCCATTGTTTCTTTTCCATTCCATTATCCATTCAAAGAACCTAGCCACCTGTGTAGCTTTTGCCAAGGATTTCTGAAAAGAGCCATGTTAACAGAGACAATGGACATTTTAGCAGCAACCAGTAACAAGAGAAGAAATAGGAAGCCTTTCTGTGATCTAGTGTCTGTGAAGATCTTAGGATTTTGGCACAAGTACAACCCTTGGGAGCTAGGGATCCTTAATTTGAGGGTGAATTTTCTGCCAGCTTGGAAGCATAGTAGTTCAGAATCAAATTATGTTGATTTATTGAAAATAAAGAAATGTGTTGTGTCTTGAGATCCATATCTAATGCGTGTATGTATGTTTCTCTGTGAAGGTATATAAATACATGGCAAACACATGCGTGTGTGCCCCTCCCCCACCCATACACAGACTTATGTTACATCATAGAAAAGTGTCCTGACCTACACACTCCAAAGAGCTAACACAAGCTACTTAAAAGGGTTTAAGTAGGAGTGCAAAGATAAGAAGTAAGATGTCACTGTCCTGGAAGGAAGACAGCTTAAGAGACTGGAAGGCACTGTGCATACCCAAGGCTTCAATTTCTATTCCAATGCTATGGGTTTCTGAATCCTGTCAGGTTGGCCATGGTGGCCTCAAGTACCGGCTAGCATAAACAGTACTATACACCAAACCAGAACAACAGAACCTCTGGCCCCCAATGCTGAACAAAGCATCATCAGGGAGAAGTTGCTTTTGGGCTCCCAAGTACCACTGGGGAACCCCTCATTGGGCAAAAAAAAGAAGCAATCTTTAACTTGTATATGCAGAGAAACTAAGGCATTTATGTCCGCTTCCTTCTTTCATTTTCCCCTTCCTTGGTACCTTACGCTATTTTAAATTCCATTTGTTTGGGGGTGTGGTGTTCCCAAGAATTCTAAGGAATCCCAGGAAGCCCAGAGGCTGCACAAGTAATTCTTTGCCAACCAAGAGAGAGTTTGAGATATCGCAAGCACTGCTCCAACAGTGTGGAGCCTAGGATTATTTGGGACCACCTGAGGGCATCTACAGCTGCTCTCAGTGATGCTCAGTGTTTCCAGAGATCGAATTTGGGTTGACTGCATGCAAGGCATATTATACTTTAACCTCCATTTTATCTCTCCAGGTTTATACTTTTTCAAATAACAATAACTTGGGTGTCAGAAATATCACAGAGATCAGTTCCCTTGCATGTGACCATGCCTAGTTTTAATTCCCAGTAATCAAACACACCAAATGTCACTCCTGCACACAAAGTCAGGAATAGCCTCTGAGCACAGTCCAAAAACCAAAGGAAAGAAAAAACATTAATTACAACTAACTAAATGATAAATTAAAGCATAGATACATTCAATATTTTATGCATAAATTTGATGAGCTTGGGTTTATGCAAACAGCCATGATACCATTTCCATAATCAAAAAGACAGACATCCTCACCATCTTCCAAAGTTTCCTTGTGATTCTTTGTGGTTGCTGTGGTTGCTACTGTTGTTTTTGACAAGAATACTTCACATAGATCTACCCACTAAATAAACATCGATGGTTATTATAACTGTAGACCCTATATATACCCTAAATATATCTCTAGAAGGTATCTGTATCACTCAAACTTTTGCTTATTTTTTTTTATTTTCTAAAGAGAATTCAATGTAATTATATTGACCATTCCAATTGGCTGACTTTTAGTTTAGAACATAAATCACATCACAGGAAGTACATGTCTACTCATGGACTGTTAAACAAGCATGCATTATAGTTTGGATGATATGGAATAGACTGAGCACTCAGTGACAAATAGTACTGAGTCTCAAGGACAAGTGAATATTCTGATGGAGATCTTACTTATTCTTACTAGCATATCAGGGATGAGAATTCTGACTTTGGAACAGAAAGCTTACAGAACAAGAAAACTGGGCTGATCTTGACTTGCTAACTTTTGCTTCCATGAATGGAAGTAGGCCTAAGTGTATGCATCAGACATGTCAGTCCTTTGCCAGAACAAATCTTGCCTCTTCTGCTCTACTCAATGTGTTCATGACCTCTATGCATACTCTGAACCTGGAGGCAGCATCAAGATTCGAGAGAAAGGAGATGGGATGGATAGAGTAGGGTGGCAGCCAATAAACTAAGCAGACTGAAAGAAATGTGTACTGGACATTCATATTTTTCCCACAAGAAATCAAAATCAAAGAAACGTTGTCACAAAGTTACAGAATAGCAACTAAAATACTTGGTGTGTGGCTGAGTCACACTAAGTAACAACAAGCTGGGAAGTGAAGAGCCTTAAATCTTGCAGCTGAGAGTTCCAACTTTCATGCCAGGCAAACAAATTTTGAAATGCAAAGTCCTTAGCCAGAAAACTCTGTAAGTTCCATCTGTCCTGATGTAGCAAGAAGCACAAACTTAAAGTCAACCAAAAAGAAAGCAAAATATGCATATTGCATTTATATGCAGAGCAGACGGTATATAAATCCAGAAGACTCTCATCTCCATTTACCAGGATTTAGGGAAAAAGTGTAAAAACATCTTCTAAGGTAGATATTTATGTCACTAGAAAAGCATATGATTCTGCTGATTAACTGATTTTCCTTTGAGACAGAAGAGTAATGGTTATATGATGTTAAAAGGACCCTAATTCAATCTTTACTTTTTAAAGAATTTGAATTAATAAGGTTGGTAATTTCACTTTAATGGACACCTCGAAGCACCTACTAAGAACTATCAAGTGTTAGGCAGTTAATTGTGTGTTTGGGTTTAGCAAATATTTTCATTTGATCTCATAGCTATACTATTAAGTAGACACAATTAATTATTTTCTCCATGTTATAACTGGAAAATAAAGACACAGAGGCAACAGTTTTTTTTTTCAAAGATAAAATGCCAGAGCTGGGACTCAAGTAGTAAATGCCAGACTTGGGATTCAATCTGGCATAATTTTCATCCCTATACTATGCATTTTCTGTGCTATATGAGAGACATATTGCTCTTTCTCCAGCTATCTGAGGAAAAAATAAATAATATCAATAAAGATTCGAAATATTTACTCTAGGTAACATGAGATAACAGGTTACCATTGGTTTGGGGATCTGTACTTCACAGAAATCTTCTGTGATCACTGCATTCTATTGTTATCTGACCAGCATGCTTGATGCTGTATATATGGAGAAAAATAGACAAATTTATCCCTGCTCCCAAACTCTGCTTTTTTATTCATATTCCAAATCCGGCATTAGTAGACTAAGGAAGGGGTCTGTTGTTCAGTACTTAAAAAGATTTCAAACTTCTACCTAAATCTTTCAGCTTTAAATCATTTTTCTTTTATTCACTCTTCAGAGCTTTCTGAGCTATTGCCAATACTTGACTCTGATTTGACAAAGCTATCCTTGGATATCAAATTAGATAAGATGATGAATTGTACTTAAAGCTACATATAAGTTAAAAGCCCAGGATTTTTAGCAGAAAACTTTCACAAACACAGTTAAATCTCAGTGTTTGCAAAGAATGGAGGGGTTGGGTTTATTTGGCAAGTAATCCAATTCATTAACATTTGGCTGGTATTGCTGACGCCCAGAGAGGAAAGATTTTATAAATTTCCCACCCACATAAGTCTATATAACCAGTACAAATTCCCTAAGTTATGAGGGGAAAAACACATTTTATTTTTAATAGAAATAAAAGGTCAAGATTATGACCTAGGATGCATTTTTCATACTTCATAGATTCTTAAATGTGCATTCTGACCTTTTTCATCTATAAAATTGAGTGTGTTGGCTGGTTGGTAATCATGCTGAAGTTGTCAATATCTGTTCATGGGCATAGTGTGTATAGAATGGGTGTCACTCTCAAGAAAATACTTGAGATAGTAAATGATCTTCCTAGCAAAAGGTTGATGATCAAGAAACTTAGTGATGTAGAGCTTGCAGGCAAAGATAACCCACATGAAGCTTGATAATCAAAAGTGAAGATTTTTAGAAATATTCTGACAAAATCATTTCACTTATAATTTCCTATGTGGAATGATTAGTGTGAAAAAATAATTCAATAGGTGATAAGTGGAAGATCTGAGTGATGAGAAAAAAATGCACCCATTTAACAGATATTTTTCTCTAAGGCCTTAATTATATGAAAAATTATGGGTTTGACTTCAGTCAGTGCTGTCTTTGAAGCTATAAAATAATGGTAAGTAGTACAGAGTGATGCTTATGACCTATGGTTTTGATGATAGATAACCTGGGCACACATTTTGAGCTTGACAATATAGTCCTCTGGCTGATTTTCTCATTTCTATTTTCTTGACACCTCAGTGGCTCATCTAGAAAACGCAGGTGTTTATTGCTTAATGCTGACAAGGGAATAAGAAAACATATGTAAGACCCTTAGAAGAGAGCACACAAGGTTTTCACATTAGAATAGCTCTTGATCTTCATCAACTTGGGCAGGAAACTCATCACATCCTTAATCTTTACTGTCACTGTCACTGTTCTCCTGTTTTTCATCGATTTGCTCTAGTGGTCTCAGTAACGTCTCCACTGTGACACTTTTTACTGTGTTTGGCATATCGAATACGTCACGGGGAGCTTGCCAGGTTTTGCCATCCAGGGGAGATACTCTCAGTAGCTTGCCGGGCTCTCCAAGAGGGGCGGAGAAATTGAACTCGGGTCAACCATGTCGGCTGCATGCAAGGCAAACGCTCTACCCACTGTGCTATCGCTCAAGCCCACCTTGGGAGTAGGAGACTTTAAGAGAACTGTAGTTGATTTTCCTGTCATTTCTGCAAAGCCATTTTAATGACCAGAAAGAAGAAAAAATATACTAATAAAATCTTACCAATAAAATGAGCATACAACAAGAGTGAATCTCTTCTCCTTACATAGGTATAGATACAGTAACAAAAGGACTACTAAAGTTAAGAGGATGTTAAGAAGACAGCCTGTCATGAATGAACATTAGCCAATCAGAAGCATGAAACAAGGAAAAATTAGAGACAACTTGTTCACTCTTCTCCATTCCGAAGCTCTTCCCTCTGAAAAGCGCAACGTGTCTAGCTAATTGAATTCTAAGGATTGTTGCATTATACTATAACTGAAGCAGAAGAACTAATCCAGGATCCCATCTCCTGGAATGCCTTACATCTATCCTCTTTTCCTCACCTTCATCATTGAGGGTGGGTACCACTCAAATTAAATACCAGTTCCTCATGCCTGGTACACTCCTGATGCCTAGAAGTTAGCAATGATATAGGAGTCATGAGAAACAATAGGCATTTGGATCTGAAGATTTTCTAGAGTCAGGTTAGATGATTTACCAAATGCAGGTGAAATGCTGGAATCAGGCAAGAAACTCTGAATTCAAGGATCTAGTTGTTTTATTGTTATTTTTTAGGGGACATCCATTGGTGCTGAGGGGTAATTCCTGGTTCTGCACTCCAGAGTTAATCCTGGTGGGGACTCCACGCCAAGCTGTTTCACTCGGGGGGTCCTCAGAGAGGGAATGGGTGAGAGTCCTCCCCACCCCAAGGGACCCAACCCTGGCAGCCAAAAACTCCACTACCCAACTGCCGCCATGCTCAAAGCCACTCTCCACACATTTGGGTTGAGCCTCATGCATGAGTAAACCTATTCCTGGACCACAAAGCTGCATTTGCCGCCCTGCAAAACGTCATAAGACACACCCTACCCACACATCATAAGACACAACCTACCCATACCACACCACATTTGATGGGGTTCAAATAGCATGCAATCAATTATAGAAGGAAATATATACATATATGCATATTTTTTCAGACATATATAGGAATGTTCACATCACTCAACAAATGTTTGTGATACCCTAAAGAAGGTCTTAATGGTCCCTGCCAATATAGAACAATATTCACGCTATTCCTCTATGAATACTTTTTTGTAGCATTTTCAGCAGTTTTTCATAACAAACAACACAAAATATATTATTTTGGTTGTGCTTTGGGACAGGGATTGAGACTTGGGATGGAAACATTCCAAATATGGTGGTGGGCAGACGTAATGGTGGTGGGATTAGTATTTGAATATTAAATGTTTGATTTTGAATATTGAATATTTGATTAAACATTATAAACTACCTTATAATATTTTTTTTAAAAAAATTCTGGTGGGCCTTGGGTAACCAGATGGGATGCCAAGGATTGAACCATGGTTGACTGAATGCAAGGGAAGTGCCTACCCACTCTACTATGGCTCTGACCCCACGGGGACCTAGTTCTTATTACCTGTGTGACCATTCAGCTTACTCTTGGGTTTCATGGAAAGAATATTACCTTCCTTGCTTATCTGGAAATGCCATCATCAGCATAGGAGAGATTAGGGTTGAGAAGGTAATGTGTAAGCCATCAGTAGCATACAAATGATGATTATCAGAATAAAACATGAACTTGGCTCTATGAACTTTTTTTTTTGTCTAAACAAGATCATTGTTGAACGTTCATAAAATTGAAAACTTTAGGTATGTTGTATGTGTTTCTTGGCCTTTTTTGAAAATAATATCCTACTAGTGCAAGCACCTCTAAATTTAGATCCTCGAGACAAATTCTAGGGGCAGTCTTTGCTTTTGAACAAAGTTTAATGAAATTTAGTCACACCCTAAAGCTATTTCCATAAAATGAGTATTTCTGATGGCACCAAAGACTATTTGGTTTTCAAAGTTTAAAAATATTTGTTTTTTAGTGTTAGTACAGTGCAAGCATTTGATCCAGCTTCAGTCTCTGGCATCCCTTATGATACCTCATCCCTTTCAAGAGTGATCCCTGAGCAAAAGCCCTGAGCACTATCAGGTGTGTGTTCCCACTCCACAATAAAAAAGACCATTTTTTAATTAGGCAATTCTTAAAAAGGAAATGTTTGTTTAATCGCATGCTTGATAAAATGCTAGGTGTTTTGTCCTTTTTACTTAGTACTGTGTCTCAGAGCTGTGGTGTTCAAATCTCATGTATGTTCAAGAAAATCCACTTGACTTGAGGACATATTGCCATTTTTATTTTTAATCTCATTATTTTTAATTTCCACTTCACATCATCTTTAGAAGTTATAAAATGCACTAGTATCTTGAACATGTCCATAATTTATAAACAAGCACACATATAAATAATTCTATTCAAAACAAATAATCAAAAATATTTATAGGCCTGGGAATACATGAAAGAAGGAAAGAAAAAAAATTATTTATAAAAACAAATATCCAATATATTACTACATATAGATCTAGTTATTTTTCCTGGACTCCTATACCAGGTAACACTATTTGAATACACCACAGTACATGTATTCATTTCACTTTGATTAATATGTGAGCGATTTTGTTTTTACTACTACAGTGATGCAGTGAACATTTCTTCCAACACTGCAATTGCTTGCCTTGTGATGGAAACTTATTCTGACCTGTCTGGGTTTGAGAACTACATAGAGCTAGTAAAATCAACACATTGGACCAGTGCTACATTATTCCATTATTCTTGGCTGACTGCAAATGTGCTTATCTGCCTAGAAGACAAATGGATTATACTGAACTATTTCGTGAGTTTTACAAAGGGGAGAAAGAGGTCTCAAAGATTCCACTAAAGTAGAACTCTGTTGGAAGAAAGAAAAAAATGAATATGACATGCTTTGACTCCCTCTTTTTCCTTCCAGTTATTCTTTTACATGGACTAGACTCTTGCCCTTGCATTTTGGGAGTGATCCCCACCCCCCACCATGCTGACTGGCTTCTGTGCTCTCTAATTAGACTGCTTTCTTCCTGCCTTGTGCATCTTTGATTTTATGGAGGATTCTAGAAGCTCTGTGAACCTGTACTCTGATTTGAATTATTAAAGCAGATCAAAATTTGCAGATTTAGAAGCAAGATTCTTTTTTAACCCATACCCTATGATATGAAAAAGGAAGTTTTCAACGATCAACTCCCTGCATGAACAAGCTTTAAAAAAAACCCTTTATTTCTTGGCTGTTTCTTCATTCTTTCTCTCTTTGTCTTCCCCCTCTCTCCCCACCCCTACCCCTCATGATTATTTACTGGGATGTGAGCCAAGAAACCTTCTATCTCTGTGGGAACTGATTCACATCAGGTGTACACACACACACACACACACACACACACTCTCTCTCTCTCTCTCTCTCTCTCTCTCTCTCGTGCGTGCGCACACGTGCTTGCTTGCTCTTTCTCTTGCTCTCTCTCTCTTTCTCTCAATCTTTTTCTCTCTCACTGGTTTATCAGTTATTATTTTTGTTCTCGTGACCAAATATGAAACATGTTGAAACTCTAGGAGCAATGTTTTACCTACCCTGGAAATGTAAGGTGTCTAAGGACTTATTTTAGCCACCATTGGAACTTAACGTCTTGTACATAATAAATATCCAATAATATCGAATAATATATGAATGAACAAATAGCTAAGCACTGGAGGGAGGGAGCTATAATCCAGAAACCAAGCATTAAGACTTAATATACTGAAAAACTTTAAGTAGGAGATTCTTCAATCATTAAAGTTTGGCACTAAAGCATAGAGAAACTGGGGTACCATACTTTACCATCAAGATTATTTCTTTGATGTTCTCTTGCTTATGAAATAGGACAATAACTATTTACAGTTTTTATCTAGAAGAGAAGAAAGTTTATCTTTGAAAAGAAGAAAGTTTATCTTTGGGTTTTAATTCAGAGCACCAGCCTTTGAGGCTCCTATTACCCCATTTTCCATGAATCATTATATATGATACCTTACTTCTTTTAGCTTTGTTTTGTTATCTAAAACAAACAAAACATAGTTTCCTTTACAGGTTGCTTAGGATAGTTAAGTGAAGCTTATTATAAAGTTAATTAATGTGAATTTTTTTAAAAAAATGTGGCATCATTTTCCCATTATTCCTTCTTTTCCCTTAGCTAAGATAATTTAAGTTGTTTGAATGTTGAAAGGATCTTATCAAAGGATATTTTCATGGTCTGAAATCAAGTAACTATCTGACAAAGTTATGATATATTATGGCAAAAGAATTACATTTAAGAATAACAATTTAAGACTGGAAAGGTAGTATAAGAGTTGCATATTAGAACAGGCACAGGCAATTTGGTTTTTGTCCTCAAGTAGTCAAACTTGAGAGCAGGATCTGGAAATCAAATGGCCAAATTCAGAAAATATTTTAAGAGAAGAGAAAGGAAGGGAATCAAGTCAGGAAAGTTCTGGTATTAAGGAAGCAGTCTCCATAAGCAGAACTCTAGAGAGAGAGACAGAAAAGCTTTCCCTTTTCTTACCTTTTTTGACATAGGGGAAATGGATGAGCATTTTTCAATGAGCTTAAAATAGATGAACCAGTAAAACAGGACTAGGATGTTGAGATGGTTATCTTCCGGTATCCAGTCATCTAGGTTTTGTAGGTAACAGGACAGAACTTCCTGGGTCATTCAGGTAATTAGGCACCATCTATACCCACCCTTGTAACATTACATACCCAGAATTCCTTTTCTCACAGGAATATTTCTAATCCTATCCTACCTACTTCTTGCATGCTGCCAAACGCGGTTCTATTCCTAGCACCATATATGCTCTCTCTAGTACTAGCCAGAGTGATCCCTGAGAATAGAGCTTGGAGTTAGCCCTGGGAACAGGTGGGTGTGGCCCCAAACCAACCTCCCACCCCCCCAAAAATGACAATTTTAATATGGATCTTGATGATAAGTTTCTAGTAGCGAGATAATTTTGGTTATTACTAGAATGTATTCTTTCCATGTTGATAATTTTGTAACATTGTATATATTTTGTATATTTTGTATATTGTCATATATGAATCACTGTCAATGTATCACTGTCATTCCATTGTTCGTCGATTTACTTGAGCAGGTGCCAGTATCATCTCTATTCGTCCCAGTCCTGAGATTTTAGCAGCATCTCCTTACTCGTCTTTCCCAATGATTGGAGGCTCTTTCAGGGTCAGAATGAGATCTGTTATCATTAACTGGTTTTGGCATATAGAATATTTCAGGAGATTCTTGCCAGACTCTTTCTGTGTGGGCGGGATACTCTCGGTAGTTTGCTGGATTCTCCAAAAGGCATATATATAATTTATTGCCTACTGTCTGAACCCCATTGAATATGGTGTGGTAAATATGGAAAATGGGTAGGGAGTGTCTTATGGTATGTTGCAAGGCTGCTTTGCGGTCACGCAGTCTGGAAAGTGGCCTGAAGTGTGGCGGCAGTTGGGTAGTGGAGGTCAGCTGTATAGTATATTTTGAAATATTTGTGGCTAGAAAATGTGCTTGTTATTAGATAGATATAGACATGTAAAATCTCCCTGCTCTGGTTTTAAGTCAAATGTGTATCTGCAGCATTAATAACAAGTCTCAAGGGCTGGAGAGATAGTACAGCAGGTTGGATGCTTACCTTGCACAAATCCAATCTGGGCTTTACCCCTGGTATCCCGTATAGTCCTCTGAGCCCCACCAGGAGTGATTTCTGAGTTCAAAACCAGGAGAAGACCTGATCACAGTTGAGTGTTCCCCCAAAACAAATAAAAACCCACTAACAAACACGAGTCTTTTTTTTCTTAGAGAGCAAATTTATGTGGGGAAACTCTTATTAGGAGATTAAAAAATGTGATAAAATCAAGGAATTGGTTTTTCCAATGTGAAGTGTATATATTTAAATATTATGTAATTATATGGGGTTGAATTTTATTTCCTTAAATATATGTTTAAGTCCTAATCCTAGCTATTTATGAACGTGACTTCATTTAGAGATTGGGTCTCTTTGTGACTATAATTAAGTTAAGATCTGACCATAAAAAGTTAGAGGACACTCTAAATGCAATTAGAGTTCTTTTTTTCCTGAGAGACAGTTTAGACACAGAGACACATGGAGAAAAAACAGCTATGTAATGGTAGAGGCAGAGATGGAGATATGCTGCCATAGTCAGGGAACACCTGGAATCCACAGAAGCTGGAAGAGGTAAAGAAGAATTTCAGTCTTTGGAGAGAGAACAGGCCTGCTGGCATCTTGGTTTCAGGCTTCTAACCTACAGAGCTGTCAGAATGAACATCTGCTGTTGTAAACCTTGCAGTCTGTGGGACTTTGTTATGACAGCCTTAGGAAGAAAATACAATGAATTACTTGAAGTTTAAAGATGTATAAATTGTTTAATACTGTTCTTGTTTAGATCTAAAAAAATAAAGAGAGGTTCATTGAGCCAAGTTCATGTTCCCTAATGGTAATCATTATTAGTATGCAACTTGATGGCTTACACATTACTTTCTCAACCTTAATCTCTCCTGTTGCTGATGATGGAATTTCCAGATAAGGAAGGGAGGTAATATTCTTTCCATGAGACCCAAGAGAGAGCTGAAAGGTCACACAGGTAACAAGAACTAGAGTCTTGAATCCAGGATGCCTGACTGCAATTCACCTCCATTTGGTAGACCACCTCACCGAACTCTAGAAACTTTTAAGATCCAAATGCTCATTGCTCCCCATGAACCCTACATCATCACTGGCTCTTAAGTTGCAGGAGTGTACCCCTTCCTCCACTCTAGAAAGCAGATTCAAGATCCGGCATGGAGAGCTGATATTTAATTTGGGTGATACCCATCATCAATGGTGAAAGTGAGGAAACGAGAAATGATGTGAGGCATTCCAAGAGATGGGATTCTGGATTGGTCCTTCTTCTGCCTCAGCCACAGAGTACACAGCAGCTTCTTTGGAGATTCAATTAGCTTGACACATTAGAATTTTCCAGAGGGCTGGGAGAAAAAGATGCAGAATGGAGTGGAGAAATTCTGTCTCTTCTACTTGTTCTGTACTTATGGATTTAAATAATCCAGTAACTTATTTGTACATGTATACGAATATATAGAAATATATGTGTATATATATAAATGCATATATGCCAAACTCAAAAACTCTCATACTCAGCTGGTTGGTTTTAGCAGGTATCGTATTGATTAAAAAAATTGCAACCCATACAGTAATTTTTTTAAAAAATTAATAATATAAATAAATCGATATTGAGTTACACAGTTATGGATGTATGTCTGAGATTTACTATGAGATGACCCAAAGCAAGTAATTGAGCAGAACGGACTGTCTGGTGACATGTGGACACCACCACTGATACATCTAGAAAAGCACATATGAAGCAATCAGTAGATGGGAGGGACAATGTAGACAAGAGGGACATGCTAATTTTCTTTATATGTTCAATTCTTAAGTTCTGACAAAGATTTGTATATTTTAACTACATTGTAAATAAACATGGTAATAAAAAGCAAGGTTTGCCATGACACTTCCTCAGTAACGACAGCTAAAGAGACACTCCAGGACATCCAGTGAGAGGAAAAGCCTAGAGAGATGTCAGTGAAGAAGGTGGATGCAGCAGTCTTAAAAATCCAGAGAAGTGAATTTAAGTCCCGCTACTGTCATTCAGGACCAGAAATTCATGGTGTTGGGATCAAGTAGATAGTATAACATGTAGGGTTTTTGCCTTGCACATGCCCAACCTGGGTTTGATACCTGGCACCATGGAAGTTCTCCTGAGCCCCACCAGGATTGATCCCTGAGTGCAGAGCCAGGAATAACACCAAGCACCACTGGGTATGTCCCCAAACAAAGAAATTCCTGGTGTTCTTTTATTCCCTCCCACACCTTTCTCAATTGCCTTTCCACATTATAGTTACTTCCTGCCATAATCATAGCACCCTCCACTGACTATGCTGTTTCCATTTTTTGTGCTTCTGTCTCCATGTACCAGGTCCTCCTGCCTGGATGTCTTCCACCAACTCATATGCCTGACTACCCACAGATAAGCATCTGAAGAGCTTTCTCCTCTGTTTTTTTTTTAATTTTTATTAGTGAGACACCATGAGGTACAGTTGTAGACTTACAAATTTTTGTGCTTGGGTTTCAATTATACAATGTTCAAATACCCATTCCTCCACAAGTACCCATTTCTCACCACCACGGGTCCCAGTATCCCTCCCACCCCCATGCCCCCCACTCCACCTCGCCTCTGTGGCAGGGCATTCCCTTTTGTTCTCTCTCTGTTTTCAGAGTGTTTGCTGTCTTCTCCCTGAAGGCAAGGCTTATGTAGGATTGGATCTCCCACTGAACCCTGAACTTCTAGGAGCAATAACAATGACTGATTTATTCTTCAAGTAATTTTAGTAAAAGTACATTTTAACCAAAGTTAATACCAGGTCCCAAACACTTTGTAAAAAAGAAGAAATTGAGTTGTTTACTTCAATTCAGTGATGTTATCCCAAGCACTTTGCTTGAATAAAGGAAAAAAAGAAACAGAAATGGGTGGGCCCTTGAGTAAGAAGGAAGATCTGAGGTTTCTGACTTTTGTAACCAGAATTTAAGAGATATGAGTTCAAGTTGTAGAAAGATAGCTCAATGAGCAGGAGCACAAGCATTGTATGCTTGATCACTTGATCACTTGACATCCCCATACTCATCGATTTACTTGAGCGGGCACCAGTAACATCTCCATTCATCCCTGTCATGCTCCAGTGTAGCACAATGAAGTCTGCTCGTTCTAGGAACACAAACAGCCTCAAACCGATCGTTCAGGGTCTTGATGAAGAAGTTTGACCATCTCATAGGTGGGTGGCCACACGATCTTTTGACAGCCTGTAGAATCCAGTCAGTAATGGCTCTAGTCCAGCGGTCATCTACCAATATCATTAAGTGTCCAGCCCATCTGATTTTAGATGCCTTGGCAAAAGAGACAGCATCCTTGATTCTTGACCCGTCAATGAAGGTCGGAACTCTGGATTCTTTCTCTCATCGGAGTGAAGCATGATACTCCAAGCATAGCTCTTTTGATTCCTCTTTGGGAGACCGAATAGCATTCTCATCCTGTTTTCGTAGTGCCCAGGTCTCTGAGGCATATGTTAATGCAGGAAGAAAAGTGGAATCGAAGAGATGTGCCTGGAACCGAAGTTTCTTCATCCTCTTAGCTATTTCTTTGATGCTCTTGAAGGCGTTCCAAGCCCCTCTCTTCCTCCAGTGTAACTCAGATGCCAGGTCATTCGTCATGTTAACTTCTCAACATAGGTACACATAACTGTTGCATTCGGAGATGTTCAACTCATTGAGAATGAATGGAACATCAGGAACGAGACCGTTTTTTTAATAAACATTGTCTCCTTGAGATTTAGCTGTAGTCTGACATTTCCACGATCATGGTCGAAATTGGCCAGCATTTGTGCTGCTTGGCTGATGTTTGGTGTTATTAGAACAATATTGTCAGTGAAGCAGAGGTGGTGTAGTTGCCGACCATCTATCTTCACTCCCATTCCTTCCCATCCCAGTAGTTACATGACGTTCACGAGAGTGGCACTGAAGAGTTTCGGTGAAATGGTATCACCCTGCCGAATCCCTCTCTTGACGTCAATGATCACCTCCCTGTAGAATGGTCAGATCCTGGCAGTGAATCTGCAATACAGCTCACAGAGGATCCTGATGTATTGAGTTTGAATGCCCTGTTTGGCTAGGGCTTTGATGACCACTTCAGTCTCACTTAATCACTTAATCACTTAACTTCCCGTTAGTCGTTGATTTGCTTGAGGGGGCGCCAGTAACGTCTCCATTTGTCCCTGTCACGTGCTAGTGTAGCCCAATGGCATCTGTTCGCTCCGGGAACATGAAGAGCCTCAAACCTATCGTTCATGATCTTGACGAAGAAGTCTGACCATCTGGTAGGTGGGCAGCCACGCGGTCTTTTGACATCCCGTGGAATACAGTCAGTAACTGTTCTAGTCCAGTGGTCATCTTTAAATCTCATTACGTGACCAGTCCATCTGATTTTTGACACCTTGGCAAATGAGACAGCGTCCCTGATTCTTGATCTTCGACGGATGTCGAAACCCCGGATTCTTTGTCTCATTTGAGTGAAACGTGATATTCCAAGCAGAGCTCTTTCTATTCTTCTTTGGGAGACCTGAATAGGGTTCTCATCCTGTTTGCGTAGGGCCCAGGTCTCTGAGGCATACGTTAATGCAGGAAGAACAGTGGAATCAAAGAGATGTGCCCGGAGCCGGAGGTTCTTCGTCCTCTCAGTTATTTCTTCAACGTTCTTGAAGGAGTTCCAAGCCACTCTCTTCCTCCTGTGCAGCTCGGGCGCCAGGTCATTTGTCATGTTGACTTCTCGACCTAGGTACACATGCTGTTGCATTCGGAGATGGTCGTTCCATTGAGAGTGAATGGGGCATCAGGAACGAGGCTGTTTCTCATAAACATTGTCTTCCTAAGATTCAGCTGTAGTCCTACCTTTCCACACTCATGATCAAAGTCGGTCAGCATTTGTGCCTCTTGGCTGATGTTTGGTGTTATTAAAACAATGTCATCAGCAAAGCAGAGGTGGTGTAGTTGCCGACCATCTATCTTCACTCCCATTTCTTCCCATTCCAGTCGTCGCATGATGTTCTCGAGGGTGGCACTGAAGAGTTTCGGTGAAATGGTATCACCCTGCCAAACCTCTCTCTTGACATCAACGATCACTTCTTTGTAGAATGGTGAGATCCTGATAGTGAATCCGCAATACAGCTCACGGAGGATCTTGATGTATTGGGCTTGAATGCCCTGATTGGCTAGGGCTTCAATGACCGCTTCCATCTCAACAGAATCAAAGGCCTTCTTTAAATCAATGAACGTTAAACAGAGTGGCATCTTGAACTCCCGAGAAACCTCAATGAGCTTGGTTATTGTGTGGATATGGTCGATGGTGCTGAATCCTTTGCAGAATCCGGCTTGCTCACATGGTTGTCCTTCATCTAGTGTTCTGCCAATCCTATTTAGGATGACTCGAGTGAACAACTTGTAGATGACAGACAATAGGCAGATCGGGCGATAGTTGCCAATGTCATGGTTGTCTCCCTTCTTGGACAGTAGTACAGTCCTGCTGGTTTCCCATTGGGACGGAACCTTGCATTCAGACAGGTAGCAAGTGAAGAGCCGAGCCAGTGTATTGATGAGTGCTGACGGCAGGTTCTTCAGGTGTTCAGGTCTGACCTTGTCTGGGCCGGGTGCTGTTTGTTTCTTTACCGACGAAATGGTGTGTCGGATTTCAGAAGTGAGAACATTGGGAATGACATCCTGCGTAATTTGGTATGTCGGCAAGTGGACATGGCTATCAAAGAGATTTGAGTAGAAGTCATGGATAATCTTCTCCAATGCCGTTCTGGAGGATGTGATGGATCCATCAGGATGTCGGAGGGCAGTCATCTTGGTCTTGTAGTTGGCGAAGGACAGGCGGGCGTTACGAATACTTTTCCCAGCTTCTGCTGCTTCTACCAGTACTTCTGCTCTTCTCTCTTTGAGGCCTTCCTTGATCGCATCTCTGCACTGCTTTGCGAGCTTGGATGTTAGCTTGCGGTTGCCTGAGGCACGCGCCAAACCACGCTGACGAATTAGCTCAAGAGTTTTCGAAGACAGGCATTTTTTTTGTGGCTATCTCTCTCTTGGCATTCCTCGCACATTCATGGAGGTGCTGAACCAGTCGATCGTATTCCTCGTCAATGTTGTCAACAAAGGCATCTTCCCATGTTGCCGCAATAGTGCCAAAGAGTTCCCAGTTGGTGGTCGTTCTGGGAGTTCTCTTTTTGAACTTTGCAGCCCTTTCTCCCCGCTCTGTGAAGTAGAATTTTGCACGAAGGAGACGGTGGTCCGATCCCGTTCGAAATTTTGGGACAACAGCTACATCTATGAGGCAAAACCGTCAATTGAATATGATGTGGTCTATTTCGTTGTGGAATCATCCACCGGGAGACTCCCTTGTCCAACGTTTAGATTCTGCCTTCTGGAACTGTGAGTTACCATGGATGGTCTTGGTCGACATGATGAACTCAGACAGTCTCTCACCCTATTCGTTCCATTCTAGGCCATGGGTCCCGATGTGAAGTTCTTCAGCTGATCTTCTCGGTCCTATCTTGGCATTAAAATCACCCACAATGATCTTGTAGAAGGTGTGGTCTTCTTTATAGAACTTCTCCAGTTCCATGTAGAACTTTTCGATTTCACTTTCATCATAATGAGATGCTGGTGCGTAGACAACGAAGATAGAAACTGCAGGCAGTGAGCCACATCTATTCAAATGTAAACATCTGATTCGGGTTGTTAGGCATTCGAATGAATCAATGCTCATGGCCAAGTTTGTGTTGACAAGGACACTGACGCCTCCAACACCTCTTTTATTGCATGTTCCGAGGAACAGTTTTCCAGTGTTGAAAATGGCGTGATGTGATTGATGCCATCTCATCTCGGTCAGACCAATGATATTGTACTTGATCTTTCGCACTTGCACCATCAGGTTCTCAATGAATGTATTCGATGCCAGCATACGTGCATTGAAAGTACAGACAGTCATTTTTGTCCTTCTTCGTTTTGGCAGACTAGTATGGCCCTGAGATTTTATCAGCCTCTCCTTCCTCATCCTTCTTAATGCTGGTGTATTGGTGGCTCTTTCAGGGTCAGGGAAATGAGACCCATTGTATTTGTATCCTCTCCCTGCTTTCAGAAGCCCGACAGACCTCCACTACCTCCACTACCTCCACTACGCAGCTGCTGCCATGCTCCGGGACACTTTCCTGATACTTGGGCTGAGACTCACACATGAGTGAGGCTCCACAGAACTAGGGAAGTGGAACTCTGTGACCATGGACTCCAGACTCAAATGACCCGGGTACAGAGAGCCTCTGCCTGCTCCCAGCAGCCCTCCAGACCTCCACTACCTCCACTACCTCCCACTACCCAGCTGTGTCCACGCTGCAGGATGCTTCCCGCACTGTTTTATGAGACACATCATAAAACACTTAATACAAGATTACTGCACCATATTTGATGGGGTTCAAATGTGGTTTGAACCATGGGAACACCTGCAAGGATGATTAGAGGCCAACCTAAAAACTTCTATCCATCTCAGAGAGCCTGGAAAGCTACTGAGAGTGTCCCACCCACACGGGACAAGAGCCTGGCAAGCTATTCGTGGTGTATTCTATATGCCCAACCCAGTAAAACCAGTAAATACAATGGGTCTTATTTTATGCTGGAACCGTAAATTTCATCCCTGGTACCACATAGTTTACTGAGCACCACCTATAGTGCTCCTTGAGCACTAACTTGAGTTTTGCCCTTAAAATACCACTAGAGATGGCCCTAAAAACAAACACATCTATGCTACAGATAGATAAATTCATATGTATGTATATATATTCAATTTTGGCTCTTCCCCAATTTACCAAAATATTCTAGGAAAATCATTTCTCATTGCAGAAAGTTTCTAGAAAGATAAATAAGGTACCCTTATTTTTCCAAGGAGTGGAGGAAGGGAAATATTATTATACAATATATTTTATAAGGATTTTCTGCTCTCTAATCAAACAGTCTAGGTAATGTGTCCTTTTAGAATGGGCCACAATCCCTAAAGAGTGCCTCCCTATTGATATCAAATAAAAGAGTGTATTTTTAAGGACATGGCAGCATTGCTGCTATACATTAACGTACACAAAATCAATCCATTTTCAAGTTAAGCATAGCCTTCAAAAATCACTAATGGAGCTCAGTGTAGTTTGTTCATGCGATGTGCAGTCAGAAATCATGCATAATGTAATAGTGCAAATGCTAAAAGCAGCTCCCACAAACTAATTTAATCTTGGTTTAATGGACATAGGGAACTGATCTTCCAAAGAGACTGCCAATGAGGTCTTGGGGGCCTCCCAGCAGCCTGAGAGCAAGCTCCAGTATTAGCTTTTGGTTAGTTCCCCCTTTCAACTAGTATACATTAAAGGCAATCCAATATGATCATTAAAATTATGAATAACGTGTCAACTTTCATGGACTATGTAATACAGATGTCTCCAAGCATTTTCATAGATCCCTGGGATTAAAATTTTGTTCTCTATGCCTGGAAGTCCATGTGCTTCCACAGCAGTTGAGGGAATATTTTACACACTGGAAGATCAGAAAGCTAAGCAGTATCCATAGCCCTTAGGCCATGCCAGAGAGACAGAATCTGAACAAAGATCTAGGATGTGAAAGCTGTATACAATCAAAAGGATCAAAATCACACTGTTATAGCTTGTCTCCCAGGAACCTCTAACATCTGTAAACATGTACATCCCACCTGACATGATTAGAGGAAGAAGAGTACTTGCCCACGTAAGCAGGAGCGAGTGTTGATACACACACACGCGCGCACTCACACACAAACACAAACACACGCACATCAGATTCCTTTACTGACGTAAGTAATGATTATATCAGATGATCTAAAGCTGGGACAGAGGGATAGTACAGTGGGTAATGTACTTGCCTTTCACATAACCATCATGGCTTTGATTCCTGGCATCATATATGTACCCCTGAACCTCTCCAGTATCTAGGATGTGATCCATGATCCAAGAGTAATTCCTGAACACCACTGGGTTGTATGATTTAAAAATAAGCAAAAAATAGACTATAGAAAGCTCAAACATGGATATTTAATTCAAGCCATATATTTTGCTTGAAGTGAACATCATAAATTGGCTTCAGATACTTAAAGGCAACTACCTTAAAGCATATAGAATCCAGTTTTGGTGCTCATACAAAAAATGCAATGTATGGCAAAATGATGACAGTAGAAGATTGAACTTGAATATGAGACAAAGATATAGAAAGGAGCATCAAGTTGGTATAACAATTTTATAAATCAAGGGAAAGTTAATAAAATAAGAAAGAGGGTTAATTTAGAGCTTGAGAGGCAACTAATAGAATGCAATAATATAAATAGCAACCACTAGGAGGAGATAAAGGGAGGTTAATATGGGTTAGCTTTATCTTCCATATTGAGAGTTAATAGATATTGATTGAATGAGTGTAAATTAAGAAATAGAGCTGTGGAAGTAGGCACACACAATAAAACCCTTACACATTGAACAGAATGGATTTCTGTAGCAGAGGATGAGGGGCAATGAAGGAGGGGCAATTTTCTTGTGCCTCTACATTATTGAATTTGTTACTTTGCATCAGCCCTAATTCAACTAAAATATTTGTAAGTGTGCTTTGGGGTGCTTTGGGGAAGTTGAGGTGAAAGTAAAGAAGGATGTGACAAGGCAATGTTGCTTCTCCTGAGTAGTAGCTGGACTATATAAGTAAAAACCATAAGACTCTATAGTTGATGCATTACTATTCCTATGTAACATTAAAATGTTAATGTACACTAAAACTGTCGATCATGAAATTTCTAAAGTAATGGTGTCTTCCATACTTTCTAGGATATGGTCTAGATATATAGAATCAAAATGATATATTCTGCACTGTCCAATATAGTAGCCACTAGCCACATGAGTGCTGAGCTCTTGGAACGTGACTAGTGCAATTGAGGAACTGGATTTTTAATTTTAGTTCATTTTAATTAATCTAAATTTAAAATTCAACATGTAACTAGTGGATACTAAATTGAGTAGCACAGCTAGAGCATCATATGGAGGTGTGAAAGACTTTCTTTTTATTTCTTTCTACATTTCTGTATTATTTGAAATTCTTATTATGCCAATAGGATACCTCCGGAATATAAAATTTTCATAAACTTTAAATTTGAAACAAAAGTTTTAAAAAAAAAGTAAAAATTATCATAAAATAATGGAATGGAAAGTAAGAACTCTACAAAATGACTTAAAAATTCTGAGGGGAAAAATAGTAAAATAGATAAATAGATACCAATTCTTTGGGATGACTTCAATCCACGCTTATAGATAAATCTCCAGAGCAAATATCCTTACATCATCTCCTTATACCACAAGCACTTAGGCTTCAGTTTTCTCTGCTCTGGTAAGTTAATTACTACTCTTTGTTCTGCTTTCAATCTTTCAAAAATGCCTGACATGTCTCATCTGCAGGTTTTCCTCATCCTTTCTCTGCTTTTGTTGGTATAAATCCAGAGATAGAGATATATAGCTTTTAATTCATTTATTCTCATGTGAAAAAGAGTATAAGTACCCAGGCATCCTATTTGCTATCTTCACTCCAACCCAGGAGGAATAACAGTATCAAGACTTAATGGAAATATGACCTAGAATCATCTAATCCTAACCTGGTCCCTTTTTGTTCATCAAGCTGTTTCACCATCTGGAATCTGATTATTTCTTAATTATCAAGCAAAACAGTCACTATCCACATTTTAAACTGTGGAGCCTCAATAAGTTCTTGAATTGACAGGCTATATAAACTCAGTTTCGTCCTCTGTAAAATTGAAAAGCAGATTAAACTGACCTCATTGGAGAGAAAGGAAATATTGCACAGAAAGTTCTTAATACAGAACAGTCAAACAGAAAGCTCTCAATAAATGGTAGCTACTGCTATTTTAAATATAAAAAACTAAGAACTCTATGCCTTGACTGTACCAGGTAGGAGATTTCCGGTCTTCTAGTTCTTAAAGTATCAATCCATCTTTTTCTCTTTTCTTTCATGCCCTGTCAAACCTAACTCCAGACTTATTATAAAATTACAGGTTCAATTACTTTGAGAGAAATGGGAGATAAAACTAAAAAGATAAAGACTATGTTGATAGGCAGTATTTTTCATGAAAAATGATTTTTAGAAGCAGGAAATGGTCCTTTTCAAAGGCAGCTCATATCCTTACATAAAGTAGATAGAACCAGGTTGTAAGAAATTGCATCCATACACAGGATGGGCGGGGACAGAGCCTCAGAAAAGGCCTTTCTTGTATCCAGTGCGAAAGACATTCCATTTCACCCCTTTGTATTTGTATCTCCATGAAATAACTGATTCTTATTATGAAAGGAACAATTTTGTAGGGGGAAATTTTTTGAAAATAAGGATAAACTAAATCTCATTCACAATTCTGCCATCTAAAACTATATTCTGTTAAAATTTTGGAATATAAATAGTTGGAAATGATATACATGTATATATAAATGTCATTAAATTTCAGATAAGTGTCTGATAATATATTTGCAAATAGAATTGCATAATTCTATAAATTCTAATTCTAAATTTTAAAAATATAATATAAGTGATATATTAATTTATGAATAAAGACATGAATAGGCTTACATAGGATGAATTGGATTATCATTATTTAAAACATCTCTTTATTTAGCTGCACATTATAGTTTCTATGTTAATGGTTTATAAATATATCATCGTTAATAGGATAATTACACACAGTGTTTTTATTATAATTGCCTACTGATGGACCATGAGAATGTTTCCAGTTATTGTGGATTGCTTGTGTTTTTTACTATTTTCACACTTTTCATTATGAGTATCTCCATAATGAGTATTTCACTTTGTGAAATCACAATATACATATATTATGTAATTATAAATACCAATACTTAATCACTTAAGTGATAGGTTTACCTTTGCTACATCCAGCAACAAGTTAGCACTGTCAGCATCTAAAGTCCACAAAGATGTGAATTTCATTCTCATAGAAAATTCAAAGTATGACCAATGATTCTTTGTTTTCTGGTAATAAATTCTGGGACACATAGATTCCAAGGTTTCCAGGGTAGTGAAGGAGAGAGGTAGAGGAAGTACTGTAGCACTGTAGCACTGTCATCCCGTTGTTTAGACACCAGAAACGTCTCCATTGTGAGACTTGTTGTTACTGTTTTTGGCATATCAAATATGCCATGGGGAGCTTTCCAGGCTCTGCCGTGAGGGTGGGATACTTTCGGTAGCTTGCCAGGCTCTCGGAGAGAGGCAGAGGAATTGACCCTGGGTCGACTGCCTGCAAGGCAAATGCCCTACCCGCTGTGCTATCCCTGGATGAAATAGTCCCCCACTCATCCTGAGTGACCCGCTGTGCTATTGCTCCAGCCCAGAGGAAGCAAATGGAAGTTAAATGTTTAGGACCAGAAATGACATGCATCCCTTTTATTAAAAATCCATAGAATTTAACTAACAGCATGACCCCAAACCAAGTGCCCAGGAGAGTGGAAGCCAATGAGGAATGTATGAGTTATTTGGAGACCATTATTTATCTCTGCCTTAAATGGCTTCAATGTTTCAGGAATTTCACAAGCATAAACTTATATATCTCTGTGATCTAGGTAATTATATTTAACTTACTCTTCCAAATGAAGACAATAAAGTCCAAGAAGTTAAAGCAACTTCCTAGAATCACAAACGAATTGAAGGGCTAGGACTTAAACCCCATCCGTAGAAGCCCTCTACTCTCAATTTCGTGAAAAGAATGAAGAGAAACTTCAATTTTAAAAACGTGTGTGGCATATGAGGCCACAGAAATATAACCCTACATGGATGTGTGCTCTCTTCTCAATAGAAATGCAATGCTGCACACTCTCTGTACATACTTACACAATGAGTGGTCAGGCCCATACCAGTCTGTGAATTTTAAAAAATAAATCACGACTCCCATTCTATTAGAAAACTGTGTATTCATCTCCTGATAGTAACTAAAGTGAAAATGGCTGAGAGCAATAAAAATCCATTTTGCTATTTAGTACAGTTTGTCAGACTAGAGAAATGGGATTGAATTTCAAAGCCACAGGCAAGCTGGCTGCAATCTGCGGCTACACAGTTGATGGGTTTTTTTTCTTCTTTATTTACAACTCTTTTGATAAGCCTTCAGCAAGTTACATAGGTTGTTCTAGTTGTATCTCGTTTGACTGGATTAGAATACTTGATGACAGTTTGGATAAGTTTGAGGCAGATGGTTCTTGACATTTTTCATGGCATCAGTTACAAACCATGCAAGAAACTCTTTCATCCTTTGTTTATCCTTCACTTAGAAGCCACTATAGTAGATCGTTAAACTTTCATTTTTCACTGTGCTGATTAAGGCATACTACAAGGCAGATGTTATTCCGAACCATTTTTAACAATTTACATTTAGCACCAAAGCTGGCTTTGTACTTGTTCCAGTGGATCAATTCACTGTTTAAAAAAAAAAAAAACTTCAAGGTCAATTTCTGAAATACTGTGACTCCTTTAACAATTAAATGTTTCTTAAACTTCTCCTGGTTACAGAAACCCTGCTACTATTCCAGCAACACACACACACACACACACACACACAGTTAATAATTCTCCTCAACAGGATAAAAGAAGTATTTAAAACGTTCATTAAACAAAGAAAAAAATTTACAAGATTAAAAAAATTAAAAAATGGAATCTGAAATTAGCCTACAGAATATCTTAATTTTTACTAACACTGTTTGAGAATAAGAAATGATTGACAGTCCTAAAACATAAGATTCATTGCACCTCTCAGCTGCGATGCAGAACAAAGAGCAAGAAATATTTCTCTTTTCTTTCCTATGTTTTAGTCATTTAGTAAATTACATACCATTTAGTTCAACTAAAGATAAATAAGAGTGCATGAAAGCATCTTTAGATACAATACAGTGTTGACAAATTGGCTCATTGAATGCAAATTGTAACACAATTTGATTGTACCTTAGGAAAATACTGCCTTTCACATTTTTGCTTCTGGAATAATTTCAAAATACACCCCCTTTATAGACAAAAGATGACATCCTGCTCAGGAACACTAATATATGGAAAATCTGGAAGACAGTCTATAAAAAATTTGCTCCAATATACTGCCTGTGTCATTCAAAAGCGGGGGTTAAGACAAGATTGTGGGTAATGCAAGATGGAGTACTTTTCCTGCAAAAGAAAGGAAACAAAAGTGCAAACAGCATAAGGACAAAATAAGCAAGCAATCGTATTTATAGAAATATTTGACTATTTGTAGAAACTATTCATAACATGCAAACAACTTAAGGGCTAATTCAAACTTTGAAAGTTCATCTGAACTAGTCCTATGACTAAGACAATCCATTTAAGAGGAAATGCAAAAATGACATGGAAATTGAATGCTTTTATTTATTTTGTGTGGCCTCCCAGATAGGGTTGAGGAGACCTGGGGGCTAATCCTGCCCATTCTTGTTCAACCAGGACATTGGTTCAATTCAAGTACCAAGAATAAGGTGCTTCTCAGGACCTGTTCAGGACCAGCAGGTCTACACAGTGATGCTCAAGGGACACTGTGGTACAGGAGATTAAAACGGGAGCTCGTATATGCCTTGTCAACTAACCCCTAAACTATCCCTCCTTGTCAAGTTTTTTCTTTCTTTTTTTTTTAAATAGTATCTGCAGGGATTACTCCTGCCTTTACGGGGAGTACCTCTGCGCTGGAGAGATAGCACAGCTGATAGTGTTTGTCTTGCACGCGGTCAACCCGGGTTTGATTCCTCTGTCCCTTTTGGAGAGCCCAGTAAGCTAGAGAGTATCCTGCCAGCAGGGCAGAGCTTGGCAAGCTCTGGCGTATTCAATATGCCAAAAACAGTAACGAGTCTCACAATGGAGACGTTACTGGTGCCCGTTTGAGCAAATGGATGAACAATGGGAACAGTGCTACAGTGCTACAGTGACAGTATCTCCAGAGCTTGAGACTTGTCTTTGTGTCAGACAGACTCAAGGTAGCCACTATGGGGTAGTTAACTGGTTTCTAATGAGCCTCCTTCTTAAATACGCATGATCCTAAGGCAGATTCTCACAGTTTAAATCAAAGAGCACTGACTCCAATCTGCATTTTAATAGGCAAGGGAATCTGCCAAGATCAAAATACTTAGAAAAGTGTTTCTCTTTGTTGCTATGTTTTTAGCTATTATAGATCTCTACAAAATAGTATTTGTCTCTGCTGCTGTGTAATCACAGCTTTTCATTTGTTCAAACAGTTCAATAAAGTACTGAGAGGGGTATTATAGGTCAACAAGAATAGTAAAGGTATATGGTAAAAGTAACACACTTTCTAGTAAGCGTATGTGAAGAACAACATAAACAGATTCCATGTGGAGAAAGGGAAGTTTTCGGGGCTAGGAACACACAGTGGAGTTCAGGGTTAAAAAAAAAAAAAGGCAAGAGGACAGGGGAACTGTGGACAAGAGCTTTTGGGGTAGTTTCTTTTTTTTTTCCTTTTTGAGTCACACCTGGCGATGCACAGGGGTTAATCCTGGCTCTGTAGCTCTGAACTCAGGAATTACTCCTGGTGGTGCTCAGGAGAACATATGAGATGCTGGGAATTGAACCTGGGTTGGCCACGTGCAAAGCAAATACCCTACCCACTGTGCTATTGCTCCAGCCCCTGGGGTGGTTTCTGTGGGAAGAAATGGTTGAGGCAGAATAAGCAGGATTACGGTTTGTAACTTTGAATGGTTTCAGTGTACTCTGGATTCTAGGGACTGTCCTAGTCGTCTGCTACCTGGACCTGTGGTCATTAGGGAAAAAAAGGGGAGCCCCCACAAATGTATGTGATTGGCTGTGGCAGACTCTCAATAAATTAGTTTATATTTGGAAAACACCCCATCCATAATCAACTTGTTTACTACTTCTGAAAATTGGATGAAAGATTTAGCTAATCCAAGGCAACAAACAGTTCCTTCAAAGCTACCAAGGCCTTAGATATACAAGCAACAAGACACAGACAAGACGAGTCACAATTTTCCCTTTCCTCATCCTCTTCTATTTGACGCCATATGCATTAAGAGAGTCTGACCATTGGTAATGGAGAAGAGCTGAATGATGCAGCAAGGAGCAGGAGAGAGAGAGAGAGAGAGAGAGAGAGAGAGAGAGAGAGAGAGAGAGAGCAAGCACACACATTCAACACTCACTACTAAGTGCTAATAAGCTGACTACGAAGTCAGAATGGTTGGTGGTTGTTGCATAACCAATTGCCCCATACCACAGTAGCTTAAATAAACAGAATTCATGTTCTCACATTCATTCAGTTGCTCAGTGCCACAAATTGGAGAACTACTTGGTTGGATGCTTCTGCTTCTGGGTCTATCTCATGGCTGCAATCAGGTATTTGAGGTGGCTGGCTGGTTGGGTCAGGCTCTGCCTTCCAGCTCACCCAGTGCCTGTAGTAGATTCTAGTTACTGGCATGTTGTTGACCAAAGACTTCAGTCTCTTGGTCCATGGTGCTTCTTATCACATGATGATTTGCTTGCTCCAGTTGATGGGCTCTAAGACAGAGGTGTACAGTCAAAGGTAAGTAAGATTAAAGGTGCTTTTTGTAACCATCTCATCTTAAAAAGTAGTATATTGCAACATTTGCTCTGTGTTATCTTTGGAGCTCAGTAAGTTAGTCCAGTTCATTCTCAAAGGGGGATCATAGAATATGAATATCAGAAAGTGGAGATTATGGATGACACTTTATAGGCTGCTTACTACAAAAGTGAAGCAAAAGCAAATACAAACAAAACTAATCCCAAGACAAACACAAAACCATCTCTTTTCAACTATGCTATGAAAGGAAGCTATTCTAGTGGCTATGCTCTGATTATAATTGCTCCCATTTTATGGATGCATCTCAGGAAAAGCAGTAAATAATAATTCTTTCCACTAATGTTAGGCAGTTGTACTGACTTCCCGATTTGTTATATAATCTTTTAAAAAATAATGAAAGTAAAATATAACAAATGGAAGTTCATAATCTGAAAAATCAAAATGTTCTGTTCAAGAATAATGTGCAAGCTTAATGATAAATTTAAACACACAGCAAAGGACAAGTTTTTGTGCTGAGGTTATTTTAGCCTTTCAGCTTGAAAAGATTAATTGGATTGATATTGGCCAGTGTTAGGAAGCAAATGAAGAAGAGACACTCTCATACCCTACTAACAGGAGAATAATGGGTATAAAATTCTGGCAAGCAACTTGGCAGAATCTATAAAAAAGTTATAATTGTGCCGACTCATTGATATGTCAATTCTGATTCAGAGAATTCAATGCGAGGAAATTATCAGACAGGCACATAGACAAAGAAATACATGAATAGTCATTACTATGTTATTGGAAACATAGATGATGATGATGTTGATAAAGATAGGTAGATAAATAAATCACAGTGTATACAATAGTGAATAGGCTAGCTAAATAATAGATTAGAGGAAATTCTGGCATACATTAAAATTGGTTATTTATGTCTATATTTGTTGACAAGGAGCAATCACTAAAACATATTTCTGGAAGAAAACACCAGGAATATTAAAAAGAATACACAGAGATCTCAAATATAACTAAAAATCATTATTATAAAATGTTATTATTGCTCTCTGATGAAATGACTTCTTGCTATTTCAATCATTTCTTACTTTTTCTGCAATTTCTAACATTTCCTGAGTACGCATATACATTGGAACAGATATTAAACAGTAAAAGTTGGCTATTTTTATGGTGTTTTCTTTTAGAAAATGGTTTCTAAACCAAGGATAAAAGTTGATTTTTATTATGCTTCAACTTTTAAATAAGGATCAGTGCAAGAAACATCCAGCCCCAGTGTATTAAACATCAAGGTGACACTATAAAGAACAAAGGGCTTGAGACTTCAGCAGGATAAGCTTTCTCTGAGCCAGAAGACTATCAATGCTACTACAAGTAGAACAACTAAGGGCATTTTGCGAAGCTCAGCTACGTGAAAACCTTTTGCACACATATTTGCATCTGTCAGAATAGCACACTCCCAAACAATTATTCATTATATAAACATTGTAATAATTGTCTTGAAAAACAACTCATTTAAACCTTGTACATGTGAATTTTCAGCCTTTTGAGATCTCTTCAATTCAATACTCTGCTACAAAAGTGGGCTTCTTCTTTCACTCTGAACCCAAGCCAAGAAGACATCTGTGCCCTCAGCCCTTCCAATATATTCCATCTGCTTATTTCCCCAAGTCCAGAGCAATATGGAATTTACAATGCTGGCTTTTGTATATATTCTTAAGTCGTGATGTATGTGCATGTGTGTGTGTGTGTGTGTGTGTGTGTGTGTGTGCATGTGTGTGTCTGTATCCACATGCATGCACATGGGTGTATGTCTTAATGTGATATTCTAAGATGACAATTTGTATAAGGAAATCCCAATACTCCAGTGTTCCCATTGAGACAATTTTGGAACTATTATTTTAATCAGTATTGTCATCAAATCTTACATTTACCACTAAGGTTTAGAAAAAACAAACCATGAGAAGAAAAATTCAGTCGAGCAATTTCCTGCTGCTAAGTTAGCAAGCATCATCCTTACCTAAAGAGAATAAAATGGTGTCTTTGGAATGAAGGAAACATTTGTTTGGTGTTCAGTTTGCCAAGCAGAGAAGACATAGGTCAGGCTGTCCTTTTGACAAATTGGCCCTTAGGAACAAATCTTAGAAACAATAAATATGTCATATGTGTTCCATAATGGAATAGAAAAATGACCCGCTCACTGATCTTCTGGATGCTTTGTAAATAGAAAAAAAAAGGAAACCTCTTATTTATAGGAAAGAAAGAATTTAACTTAATTTTATCATTAGATAAAATTCTCTCATAATTTTTCAAGTTATCATGAGACAATGTGATGTGGATTAATGTATGTCTGGTTTTTATCACCTAGATGAAAAAAAAAGTCAGTGCTAAGATGGGGAAAGGAGACATCTCATGATTTAATTATTCTAAACAATCATAAGCCTTGGTACACAAAAGATAACAGCTAACATACTGCTAAACATTTACTGATACACAAGTCAAGACTAAGATAAAAGATTTAATTCCAAAGGAAAAATACATTTAGGAGAAAAACTGCTGTCAAAAGGTTTTGAAATAGAAGTTAAAGAAAGAAATATTAGCAGTGGCCCTATGAGATGTTTATGTGGGTTTACAATTAGGGGCTGAGTTTCTACTTCAATATTCCATCCTCTCCCTTTTTTATATTCTCACAATGTAAGCTCCTTCCCCTAGTAGATTCATATAAGAAATCTACCTTAGAATTGCTTGTGATTCTTATTTTTACCTTTGAAATAGACCATAGGTCCATTATTTGATACATCCTCAGAAATCTTCTCTCCCTTTTCAATGATGAAAATGTTCAGTTTCATACTGCCCAAAGTTCACTTGGGCAAACAACCCCATTCTCTTAAACTGGGCCTATTCAAATTTTATTTTGAACCTATGCTTAGTAGGTAAGTATGTCCCAAAGTGGATGATATCACCCTCATATAGATACTAATGTGATTGGGAGGAAAGAGGATGTTAGTAAACCAGGTACAGCTGGGGGAGTGTTTTCTAAAAGAAGGCAGATTTCTAGAAGGATGGTGGGTGATATTTGATTTTTAGAAAAGAGAACAGTATACCAAATATGAAACCTCTGTAATAATCAACAGAAGAGGTGCTGGTAGGTTGATTTGTCTTAACTTTCCTTGTACAGAGAGCTTCTGCTTGACACAGGCCCTATTTACTAAGTGACTCCGATTTAATATTAGACATGGAGGCACAGTCCTCCAGAAACTTTTTTGTTAGATTCTTTTATGATCCCTCTTCCTTAGCTTTTCTTATTTCCCCGTGTGTGTGTATAATCTGAGTCCTTATGCCTCCTGAAAGTGACACCCTGGGTCTCCTGAAAGCCCTTTGACTCCTGGAAGTGGGCTCCTGGTTTTCTTTTCACCCCAGAGCGCCTCTTATTGTTACTCACTGGAGCTAACTCAACTCCTCCACATTATATAAAGTCTAATCCACAGTCAGTTCCACAGTCCAGAATATTCACGATATTCCCTGGTTGAACTCTAAGTGTTTCAACAACTACCTGCTTCAGACTATAATTAGTCCAACCAAGGAGACCAAAGGGAGTACATGAATGAAGTCTTGTTCAGAACTGCTGAGGTCACAGGGAGTAGAATACTGGAGATGAGGCTCTTTGAGGGAGAAACGGGGGCTCCTCCAGCAGTTATTATAATTAGGTGGCTACTGCACACCCATCACCAACCTCCTCCCATTTTGACTATGTCACTCTCCCAGCTTGACTTGCAGTGAGGATTATTCCTTTCACCCAATCAGGCTAACAAAAGAGAAGCAAAAGGCTGCCGGGAGATCTCAGGGAATAGAATTTCACTTCCTGAAGAAAGAAAATGGAATGAAAGAGGATCTGTGTGAGTTTAAGCATGATTGTAGGACACGTGCATTTCGTGGCAGAGAACCACCTTCCTAGGCCAGCAGGCTGACAGCAACGGGTGAAGGAAGGAATCAGGGAACTAGGGAAGGAAAGAATCAGGACACAGGTTGATTCGTAATCAGTGACCATTTATTTCATCCTCCTTGTCTCTTCCAGAACAGTTATATAGAAATTGTAAACGGAGGGATAGGTAAGGTTCAACATCATCATAACAATAAGCCGATGTAAAGCTCATCCTTCAGAGGAAATTCTTCTAGGAGATTAACTCAAAGACAAAATCTCAGGGCTGGAGCAATAGCCCAACGGGTAGGGCATTTGCCTTGCACACGGCAGACCCAGGTTCAATTCCCAGCATCCATATGGTCCCTCTAGCACCACCAAGAGTAATTCCTGTGCGCAGAGCTAGGAGTAACCCCTGTACATCTCTGGGTGGGACCCAACAAGAAAAAAAAAAGACAAAATCTCATCTAGTAGTTCAGCACTCCTTTCCTTAGCTAGTAACTCATTTAAACAATCATGTTAAATTTACTTCTTGCCAATATTTCTAGTCATTTTGTATGAACACAGTAAGAGATATATTAAGCTTAAAGGTTGGTTCTTCCTGGGGACATCTCACTATATAGCCAAGACTACAGTCCTCAGTCCAGGTTAGTCTTTTCTAATCCCAGAAGGGTACATCACTTATTTGTTTTGGGGTCATGTCAGAGTTTGTTCCATAACCGTGCCCTTAAATTATTATACTTCTTAAATGTTGTTTAGTTAGAATCCAGAGTTCTGACCTCCGTCGATGATCAAGAATCAGGGATGCTGTCTCATTTGCCAAGGCATCAAAAATCAGATGGGCTGGTCACGTAATGAGATTTAGAGACGACCGCTGGACTAGAGCTGTTACCGACTGGATTCCACGGGATGTCAAAAGACTGCATGGCCGCCCACCTACCAGATGGTCAGAATTCTTCATCAAGACCATGAACGATCGGTATGAGGCTCTTCATGCTCCTAGAATGAACAGACGCCATTGGGCTACACTAGCACGTGACAGGGACAAATGGAGATGTTACTGGCACCCGCTCGAACAAATCGATGATTAATGGGAAGTCAAGTGATCAAATGAAGTTGTTTAGCTTGTCCCTTTTTGATGCCAGGGTAGTTTACAGCTTGACCTGAGTTCTTCCAAGTCCCTCATTGGGACTCTCCTTTTAGGAGTGTTAGAAAGAAACATCAACTGAGAGTTAAGTCAAGTAAATATGATGGATGCCCAAGAGTAAATATTATTTGGAGTCAATTAACTTCCTTGTTATAAAATCATAGCGTTAGCTATCTTCCTGAGTCTATACTAAAAGGACATTGCTAATCATAAAGGAAGAGAAAAGTAATATAGGATTATGAGTGCCTAATGAAATTGTGTGTGCCTCAGGAGCACTGTCATGGGTGCAACTCAATAAACCTAAGCTCCCAGCAGGAGGAGCAAGGACAAACCAATGTTATCCAACAGTTCTGTAAATTCCACTCTTCCTTTTTCATCCTGCCTTAAATTTATCCCTTATACCTGGAGCTTTGGAAGTCATTTCACAGCTATCGTATGGAAAATATGGAGGAATAAATAACATAGCTATGAATTGTGGAGCAGAGACACAGAGTTAGGAATCCTTGGGGAGATTGATAAACTCACACCAAGCCTGACAGTGTGTCTTCCTATTGAATAAGCAATAAACATCCTTATAATAAAACCAATGTTGTTTCACTTTTCTATTACTTGCAGCCAAATGCATATCTCAGCTATTTATATGTGTTCAGACTCTTTCATAATGACTAGAAAAAATAAAAAAGAGAAAAAAGAAAGTTTATTGAGGCCCTATTATGAGTTGGGCACATGTAAGGCATTTTCACACACATTTGTCTTATTTTATATTCACAATTGCACAGTGCAGTAAGTTATGATCTTTTATTTCAAGCTGAGACTACACCCAGCAGTTTGGGGGAGGCCACCAGGGACATTCCAGGTGGGGGGGGGGGCTCTTTGTTCGAAAGTTCTGTGTTTTAAACCCAGAGCCTACATATTCTACACTGGAACCTCTTATCCAACTTATTATCAATATTGTATTTTAAAACCTCAGTCGACGGTCAAGAATCAGGGAGGCTGTCTCATTTGCCAAGGTGTCGAAAATCAGATGGGCTGGACACGTAATAAGATTTGAAGACGACCGCTTGACTAGAGCTGTTACCAACTGGATTCCACGGAATGTCAAAAGATGGCGTGGTTAGACGTCTTCGTCAAGACCCTGAATGATCAATTTGAGGCTCTTCATGTTCCAAGAACAAGCAGACACCATTGGGCTACACTAGCACGCAACAGGGACAAATGTTCCTGGTGCCCACTCGAGCAAATCGATGAGTAACGGGGGATGTCAAGTGATCAAGTTATCAAGTATTTGAAAAGGAACTTGAGGCACAGAAATTGAAAACTCAGCCAGGGGGCTGGAGTAAAGACAGCAGGTAGGGTATTTGCCTTTCATACAGCCAGCCTGCATTCAATCCTGGCATCCCATCTGGTCTCCTGAGCACCACCCAGGGTGATTGTTCAGCACAGACCCAGGATCAATCCTTGAGCATCACTGAGTGTGGCCCAGAAACCAAAAAGTAAAAAAATTAAAATTTTTAAAAAAATAAAAAATAAGAATTCAGCCAGATCCAGAGTGATAATACAGTGGGTAGGGCATTTGCCTTCTTCCAAGGTTATCCCATATTACTCCCCCCTCCCCACTACCACCAGGTGTAATTCCTGAATGCAAAACCAGGAGCAACCCCTGAGTAATGTTGGGTGTGACCCCCAAACAAAAACAAAATAAATAATCAAAAAAATTCACCTCACTCTAGAATAGCTAATCTGGAGAGTCATAATTTGCATCTTCTGTTGCAATGCCCAATTTGATCTTCATGGGGACATAGATAAGATATGGTCTTTACTTAATGAGCACACTGGGAATTATGGGAAAGATGTTAGAAATGTAGGCTTTATTTAATTGAAGTTTATGGTATAAAATGCTATAAAGAAATAATGCCTAATAACCAGAGATAACTCAGAAACAGAATGGTATTCCTTTGAATATGTCTTCAATAGAAGCATTCATGTGTAAATGAGGCATATGCTTATTCAAGGCGTTGTAAACAAACTCCAGCATTAAATAGGAGAGTGAGCTAAACAATTTCTAAGGTCTTATGACTTTCCAGAGATGGCAAGGTGCTTTCCATTTTATTTTCACCACCATATGTTTCTGATTCTGTCCCTGAAGGAAACAACAAAACTGTTTTCTGGTTTCTAGATAGGAAAGTAAACCTTTCCATGCCTGAAGGTCATCCATAGGGAAAAAATCAAGATGACTGATAAGTCATTAATTTGGTAAAATAGGACCAACCCAGTTTAGAGGCATGAAGAGGTGATTAGAAGCTAGATATATTACATAGTCCATTTTTTATACTGAAGGAAACAATTTCTGATTTACTAAATGTATACTTCTTCCTACCACAAATAAAGGCCATAGACCCAAGAGAACACCGAAGAAAGTAATTCCTCATTAACAGGATGTTATTAGTTGAGGGGTGAGAGGTAGGGGTATTGGGCCAAACCCAGGCCACACCCAGCAGTGCTCAAGGGATATTCCTGGTTCTGTGCTCAGATATGACCCCTTGTAATGCTACTGGGAGCTATTCATGGTGCAGGGGATCCAAACCAGATTTGTGGATGTCAGGTGATCACTTAAGCCCTGTAGTATCTCTCTGACCCTTTAACAGAACTTTCAAAGATTTGATTTTATTAATTTATTTTAATTATTTTAACAATAGCAATAGTATTACTGTGTTCTATTTAGAGTGCTGCTATATACTATGCCTACCACCAGACTACCAACATCCCTCAACCCTTATCCTAAGGTCTTGGAACAGGATTATTTCTATTCAACCAGAGTCAGAGTCTGGTTTGTGTATAACACTGCTCTTTCTTTCCTTACTCCAAATAAAGATCTAACAACAGCAACAAAAAAGACCTAGAAAAATAAAATTTATATTATTTTATATATTTATATATTCATATATTCATAGGACTGGAGCAATAGCACAGCAGGTAGGGCATTTGCCTTGCATGCGGCCGACGCAGGCCAACCGGGGATCAATTCCTCCACCCGTCTCTGAGAGCCTGGGAAGCTACTGAGAGTATCTCACTTGCACGGCAAAGCCTGGCAATCTCCCTGTGATGTATTAGTTATGCCAAAAACAGTAACAACAAGTCTCACAATGGAGATGTTACTGGTGCCCACTCGAGCAAATTGATGAACAAGACAGGATATATTAATCATGAATAGGTGCTGGATCTTTTCAAATGCTTTCTCTGCATCTATTAATAAAATCATATGACTTTTATTTTTTCTTTTATTGATATGGTATATTATGTTGATTGACTTGTGTATGTTAAACTATCCTTGCATCCCTGAGATGATAAATTCCACTTGGTCATGGTGTATGATTTTTTTTGAATAGTTGTTAGATTCTATTTGCTAGTATTTTGTTGAGGATCTTTACATCTATGTTCATCACAGATATTGGCCTGTAATTCTTTTTCTTTTTTTCTTTGTGATGCTTTTGGAATTAGAGTGATGGATATTTGCTTCATAGAAACTGTTTGAAAGGTATTTAGTCCTGGAGACAATTTTGGAAATAATTTATGCATCTTTAGGGATTATCTTGAGAATATTTCAATATAATTTAAAATGTCTTTGAAACAACATGAGGGAATTTGTTCTTCCTGCTTGGATCCACAGAAAATCTACTCAAAGGTAGGCAACTGAAACATGAAAAAAAAGTTTTAAAATAGATAATATGACCATATGAATGAAATATACAATGAGCCATAAGATATGCAAATATAGAGGAGTTTAGAAGCAGAAGAAATTATACTATTTTTCACTTATGAATGAGTATATGTATTCCCTTTCCCTCTTTTAACTTGTCTCTTTTTTAAAAAATGTTTTTTCTTGGGCTGGAGCGATAGCACAGTGGGTAGGGCGTTTGCCTTGCATGCAGCCAACATGGCCAACCCAAGTTCGATTCCTCCACCCCTCTTGGAGAGCCCGGCAAGCTAAAAAGAGTATCTCGCCCTCACAGCAAAGCCTGGTAAGCTACCCGTGATGTAGTCAATATACCAAACACAGTAACAACAAACACAGTAACAACAAGTCTCACGATGGAGACATTACTGGGCCTGCTTGAGCAAATCGATGAACAATGGGAGGAACGTGACCGTGACCGTTTTTTCTTGGGATAAATTTCATCTCTTATTGTTGCATTGTTTCATTATTGAGTATCATAACACTAGTTTTATTTTTTGCCTTTATTAAAATTTCATATTTATTCAACTACTTATATGTTTTCTGTCTTCTCTTTCAAAATATCTGTATTGTCTAAGTTTCACACTGTATTTGACATTCATCAGACACTAAATGATACTGCAGCACTGTCGCACTGTACTCCCATTGTTCATCGATTTGCTCAAGTGGGCACCAGTAACATCTCACAAAAAACTGTGAGACTTGTTATTACTGTTTTTGGCATATTGAATATGTCACGGGTAGCTTGCCAGGCTTTGTCATGCGGGCGAGATACTCTAGGTAGTTTGCCGGGCTTTCCAAGAGGGGCAAAGAAATCGAATCCAGGTCGGCCGCATGAAAAGCAAACGCCCTACCTGCTGTGCTATCACTCCAGCCCACTAAATGATACGTGTGTAATACATATATGTATGGATACATGAGTGGATGGGCAGGCAGATGGATAGATGGACAGCTGGATAGATAAAATGCAATATAAAAAATGAGAGCAATATTCACATACATGATTTAATCAAAATTGGAAAGGATGAGCACAATTTGGTAATTAAAGACAATGATGGCTGAGGAAGAATGCATTCTTGTTATTTTGGGCAGTTTGAAACTAGTGAAAATATTGCATAAATACTTTTAGGAAAGTAGGTAAGTGATAAATAGAAAAACCAATGTTTACATGATGTGATTTGATCTCTCTTTTCATTCTTCTACCATAGCAGTCATTTGGAACAAATAGGAAATAAAGTGGAGAAGAAAAAGTAAACATCAACTTATCACTGGTTAGTAATTCCATCTGTCAATTGCTATAATTTTGCATTAAGTATTAACTAGACAAAAGTATATGGTTGGTAGCCTGCCTCATGAGCTGGGGGAGAAGGCAGCTGGAATATAGGAGGGATCACTAAGTCAATGATGGTTGGAGGGATAGTTCAGGATGGGAGATGTGTGCGAAAAGTAGATAAAGGACCAAACAGGACAGCCTCTCAGTGTTTGTGTTGCAAACCATAATGCCCAAAAGTAGAGAGTGAGAGTATGTCTACCATATTGGCAGTGGAAGGGGTAGGATGGGGAGTACACTGGGGACATTGGTGGTAGGAAATGTGCACTGATGGAGGGATGGGTGTTTAATCATTGTATGACTGAAACTTAAACATGAAAGCTTTGTAACTGTATATCACGATGATTTAATTTAAAAAGTATATGGTTATATTCTGGTAGCAAAAATGATACAAAAATTGTGCAAAAACTTTATAATCCTAAAAACTAAAACCTGTTCCTTAAACTCTATTTTGCTCACTCTATTCTTCCATAACTTCCTAGACTTAAACTCCCAAACTTTCCCTATATATTCACACAAACTCACAATGACACATATATTCACTCATACACATATCCTTATATGTATCACAGTAACGGTCACGGTCACGGTCCTCCCGTTGTTCACCGATTTGCTCGAGCGGGCCCAGTAACATCTCCATCGTGAGACTTGTTGTTACTGTGTTTGGCATATTGAATACATCACGGGTAGCTTGCCAGGCTCTGCCATGCGGGCGAGATACTCTCGGTAGCTTGCCGGGCTCTCCTAGAGGGGCGGAGGAATCGAACTCAGGTTGGCCATATTGGCTGTGTGCAAGACAAACGCCCTACCACTGTGCTATTGTATATGTATGTATGTATATATACATACATACACATACATAAATCCATTCATATTTTTCATTCCCTGCTCAGAGTAGAGCTTTCCTCATGAACTTCAAAAGCCCTTAGCTTTCCTAAACACTGGGAGAAAACGTGAGTTAAGGGCAATACACTTAGCAGATGCTGTGAAATAGATTCAGCATAATCATGCGTATGTGTTTTCAGCACATACACATTTCCCATTTTATTTCACAGAATATAGATTCAGCACATTCATGTGTATATGCTGAAAACACATACACATAAATGTGCTGAATTGATTTCACATACACATTAAAGCTTTACTTTAAGTCCAATAAAAATTATTTAATTTGTATTAGCTTGAGGAACTGATTTTTTTCCTGAATCGCTAGTCCTATACTCAATTCATATATTTGTCCCAACATGAAATTCTGTAGATTGGAGTCAGGCAAAACCAATTTTCTGAATTCCTCTGCCTTCAGTGTCCTATGAGGCTATTCCTCTCCAATGATCCCTCACTCCCAGTTACCTCACCTTTCCCCAGTGCATTGTACCAATGAAGACATTGCTGGTTTGGGAGGAGAAATGAGAAGGACTCCTGCATGAAAACAAAACCCAAATGATAGGAGAGATTCCAGTGAGTTCTCTGCATTTTGAGTGTTCTCCTCTCTGCTATATATCAGATGCCTAAAACAAGCAATTGAAGGTTTCAGAAACAAACCCAAGCTCTTATAATAAACAAATATTGCACAGTTCATTTAATTGTGCAATATTGAAGATATTGAAAAGACCTGCAAAACCTTTGTGCTACCTTCTCCCCAGAGCTGCCGCTGTGTTTGAAAAATACAAATGCTATCCTCTTCCCATCCCAGCAGCTGCTATACTAGTACCAGCCTCAGTGTCTTGTTTTTCTTTTCTGAAGTTCCTTCCAAAGGAGGCTCAGATAGAACTCTCTAATCTTGGGTTCCTAATCATGTAAAGTCATATGAAAGTATAACCGTGGAATAAGTATGGGAATTCCCAAAATGCAAATGGACTTTTGAACCATGCAGATTTATTAGAGACAGCCTATGTGCCTAGAAACCCGGGTCTATTACTGGTGCTATAGGGACAATAGTGAACAAATAGACAAAACTTCATGGTTTTATAGAGCTGTTGCTGCAGGAAATTTTTGTTTAAAAGACCACAACATGTAAGCAAAACATAGTGAAATATTTAATTCTGCAAGTAAAATTACTGGTGTGTTCACCAGAAGAAGTATAGTTTTAAATTTGTTTTCTTTTTATTAGTGAAACACCATGAAGTACAGTTGTAGATTTACAATTTTTTGTGCTTGGGTTTTGATTATACAATGATCAAATACTCATCCCTCCATCAGTGCCCACTTTCCACCACCATGGATAATATCCCTCCCAACCCCCCCCCCCCTTCCCACCCTGCCTCTGTGGCAGGGCATTCCCTTTTGTTCTCTCTCTCCTTTTGGGTGTTGTGGTCTGCAAAAGAGGCATTGAGTGGCAAACATGTTCAGTCCATAGTCTACTTTCAACATGCATCTCCCCTCCTGGGAGGATCCTCCAAACACCCTTTATTTGGTGCTCCCTTTTCTATCTGAGCTGCCCTTTTCCCTAGAATGCCCGGCTGGCCTCTAAGCTATGGAGTAATCCTCCTGGTGCTGATCTCAGCTATTCTTGGGTATTAATCTCATATTTTATTACTTTATATCCCCCAGATGAATGCAATCTTTCTATGTCTATCCCTCTCTTTCTGACTCATTTTGCTTAGCATGATACTTTCCATGTTGTACCACTTGTATGTAAATTTTATGACTTCATCTTTTCTAAGAGCTACATAGTACACTATTGTGTAAGGCCCTCCCGTTGATCGTCGATTTGCTCGAGCGGGCCCAGTAACGTCTCCATTGGAGACTTTGTTGTTACTGTGTCTGGCATATCGAATACTCTCGGTAGCTTGCCGGACTCTCCGAGAGGGGCAGAGGAATCGAACTCGGGTCGGCCATGTTGGCTGCGTGCAAGGCAGATGCAGATGTACCAAAGTTTCTTTAACCAGTCATCTATTCTTGGGCATTCAGCTTTCTTCCAGTTTCTGGCTATTGTAAAGAGTGCTGCAATGAACAAACAAGTGCAGATGTCACTTCGACTATACATTTTTGCCTCTCTGGGATATATTCCCAGGAGTGGTATTGCTGGGTCAAATGGGAGCTCAATTTCTAATTTTTTGAGAATCGTCCATACTGTTTTCCAGAAGGACTGAACCAGTCGGCATTCCCACCAACAGTGAAGGAGTGTCCCTTTCTCGCCACATCCGCGCCAGCATTGATTGCTTTTGTTCTTTTGAATGTGGGCCAGTCTCTGAGGTGTGAGATGGTATCTCATTGTGGTTTTGATCTGCATCTCCCTGATGATTAATGATGTAGAGCATTTTCTCATGTGCTTTTTTGCCATTCGAATTTCTTCTTTGAGAAAGCTTCTGTTCATTTTATTACCCCATTTTTGGATGGGGTTGGATGTTTTCTTCTTGTAGAGTTTAACCAGTACTTTGTATATCCTTGATAGTTTTAAATTTTATGGATAGGAAAAGAGTAAAGCTTGAGTAAAGATCTGAAGTAGAAACACCATGATTGTGAGGACTGCTGGGAACTTTTCCAGAGAGTGGAAATTGGGGAGAAAGGTATGGCTAGTGTGACATGAACACTGAAATAATGTTTAGCGATTAGATTGTAGAGTGGTTATAACATGATTTAATAGGGCCATTTAATTAGTATTATACACTTCTGTGTGCGATTACCCTGGCTCCAAGTCAATTTCAAAGAGTCACTAAGGGGGCTGGAGCAATAGCACAGCCAGTAGAGCTTTTGCCTTGCATCCGAGTTCAATTCCCAGCATCCCATATGGTCCCCTGAGCACCGCCAGGGCTTCTTCCTGAGTGCAGGCAGAGCCAGGAGCAACCCTTGAGCATCACTCGGTGTGACCCAAAAAGGAGTCACTAGGAGAGGACATAGAATGATTAAACACATTTCTGGAATATTTTTAAAAAAATAGTATGAGACTAATCTCCAAGGACAGTAGAAACAAGGATCAGGAGGATTTGTTCATGGTTAGAAGACTGCCTCAAGGTGCTGTAAGAGAGGGCAGTTGAGATAGAGAAGGGACCCTTGCCTGCCATAGAAGCAGGTGGGGGGTGGGGTTGACAGGAGGGTTACTGGGGACATTGGTGGTAGGAAATATACACTGGGGGAGGGATGGGTGTTGGAACATTATATGACTGAAACCTGATCATAAAGAGCTTTGTAACTGTGTGTCTAACAGTGATTCAATTTAAAAATATTTTTAAAGAAGAAAGAAAGCTTCAAAACAGTATTTGCCATTCAGTGAACAGCTAAGGAAGTATTCTTGTGATCCCCATTCCATCCTTCTGGGAACTGTCATCTATTCTCATCAGTGGTTATTTGAGAATTTGTACTGTAGTATATGATACTGAACACCCTCAATATACTCGATAAGAAGTAGTGACCACTGGGTCTACTCCATGGGAACTTGTTAGACTTCAAAGCCAGAGAACAGAAGTCATATGAATTATAGAAGGATTTTTTGAAAAACACAATAGTTGCACATCACGTCTGTCTGGCACACATAAAAAGGAACAAAAATAACCGACATTGGCATTGATGTGTGAAAAAGGAACCTTCATCCACTGCTGGTGGGAATGTTGACTGGTTCAACCTCTTTGAAATAATATGGAAACTTCTGAATAAATGAAGAATTGACCTTTCTTATGACCTAAAAATTCTTAACATCTACCCTAAAGGCCCAAAAACCTGTATTTCAAAAATATATTTGTGCTTCAGTGTTTATTGCCACACGAGTCACAATATGCAAACTGTGGAAACAACCCAAGTGCCCTAGAACAGATGATTGTACAAAGAAATTGTGTTTTTTGTGCAATGAAACACTGCTCAGCTATAAGACAAAATCATACAATTTTCCATTACATAGTTGGACCTGTATAACATTAGGATGAGTGAAGTTAGTTAGAAGGAAAGTACCAGATACAAAATGATCTTTTTAATATGTGGGATATAAGAGGAGTGATAGCACAGCGGTAGGGCGTTCACCCTACAAGCGGCCAACATGGCCGACCCGAGTTCGATTCCTCCGCCCCTCTCGGAGAGTCCAGCAAGCTACCGAGAGTATTCGATATGCCAAACACAGTAACAACAAAGTCTCCAATGGAGACGTTACTGGGCCTACTCGAGCAAATCGACGATCAACGGGAGGGCCTTTACCTTTACCTTTACCTTTATGGTAAAGACAAAACAAATGACCAAAGGCAACAGAGCATGAGAATTGGTCTATAGAACTTATGGTGATGAGGATTAGGTGGTGGGAAAATGGGGGACAGGGATCTCTGAGAAAATGGTGAAGAGAAGTGCACATAATCAGGTTGAGTGAGTGGTGCTTGAACAGTGTATGGATGAAACCCTATCACAGATAGTATTGTAAATAATGAAACTTCAAATAAAATTAAAGGTAACACATCACTAATCATCAGAGAGATGCAGATCAAAACAACAATGAGATATCATTTCACACCACAGAGACTGGCCCACATCCACAAGAACAAAAGCAACAGGTGCTGGCGCGGATGTGGCGAGAAAGGGACCCTCCTTCACTGCTGGTGGGAATGCAGGCTGGTCCAACCCTTTTGGAAAACAGTATGGACGATTCTCAAAAAATTAGAATTCGATCTCCCATTTGACCCAGCTATAGCACTCCTGGGAATATATCCCAGAGAGACAAAAAGGTATAGTCGAAGTGACATCTGCAATTGTTTGTTCATTGCAGCACTCTTTACAATAGCCAGAATCTGGAAAAAACCTGAGTGCCCGAGAACAGATGACTGGTTAAAGAAGCTTTGGTACATTTACACAATGGAGTACTATGTAGCTGTTAGAAAAGATGAAGTTATGAAATTTACATACAAGTGGTACTACATGGAAAGTATCATGTTAAGCGAAATGAGTCAGAAAGAGCGGGATAGACACAGAAAGATTGCATTCATCTGGGGAACATAAAGCAACAAAACGGGAGACTAACACCCAGGAAGGGCTCAGATTAGTACCAGGAATTTTGCTCCATGACTTGAAGGCCAGCCACATGTGCTAGGTGAGAAGGAAGCTCAGATAGAGAAGAGAGCACCAAATAAAGGGTGTTGTGAAGACCCTCCCAGGGTGGGAGAGACATGCTAAAAGTGGTCTATAGACCAAACATGACTGCCACTCAATGCCTCTCTGGCAAAACACAGTACCCAAAAGAAGAGAGAGAGAACAGGGAGGAATGCCCTGCCACAGCGGCAGGGTGGGACGGGGGGGGGGGATGGGGGGTGGGAGGGATGCTAGGACCCGTGGTGGGGGAGGATGGGCACTGGTGGAGGGATGGGTACTTGATCATTGTATAACTGAAACCCAAGCACAAAAACTTATAAGTCTATAAGTGTACTTCATGGTGTTTCACTAATAAAAAAAATGATAAAAAAAAAAATGAAAGAGAAAAAAAAAATTAAAGGTAACACCCCACTAGAAGTTGGGAGGAGGTAAGGCACTTGCTTTGAATGGAACTGCTGTAGCCATAACCGGGGTTCAATTAACTAGCACCACATATGGTGCCCCAAGAACTGCCAGTGTTACTGCTGAGCATAGTGCTAGTGAGAGCTACTGAGAACTGCAGACTGTTATTCGTCGATTGCCTCGAGCATGCCCCAGTAACGTCTCTTTCATCCTAACCCTGAGATTATATTCAAGGCTATTTAGGAGAATGAGACCCATCATTGTTACTGGTATTTGGCATATTTGGTACGCCACAGGGAGTTTGCCAGACTCTGCCCTGTGGGCAGGCTACATTCGATAGCCTGCAAGTTTGTCCAAAGTAGGAATGAGATGATAAGATGTCATAAAAGATGTCCTGATAAGATAAGGTTCCGGGAGCTGGATTTTATAGTCTCAGAGACTATATAAAGAGAACTGCAGACTGTGACCCCAAAATCAAACAGACAAACAACCCTCAATAGTTTTGGATGAGCTTGTTTTCTACTTTGTGGAAATAACAGGGCATAATGTCAATGGTCATAGAATAGCAAGAAATAGAACAGAACAGTTCAAGAGGTATTCAAGTTTCTGTCAAACCACAATTCTTTTATGGGGAAATGGGGTGGGAGGTCGGGGTTTCCCACACAATACTCAGGCAGCCACCAGTATTATAGTGATGATACTAGTGGTGATTTGGGACATGCATATCAGGGTTCAAATACATATCCTCACACATGAAGGCATGAATTCCAGCCCTTTGAGCTCTCTTCCCAGCTCCATGATTTCCATTTATATCTCACCAAAAGAGTTAACTTACTTAATTCTTCCTTCCTTGGACACAAGAAGACATGAGTAGGACCATCAGAACATACTGAAGACAGAGACCAAATCTTATGGAAGGAAAATAAAGTATGCCAAAGCAGAGACCTATAGTGTAGATGGGAATAATTATAAAATCCATATAGTGCTATAATTCCTGATCATCAGACAAAAAATGTTGGGCCATCATTTTTACCACTCCTTTCCCCCATGAACAAAGCAATGGAATCCGACAATAATCCAATTGACCTTAATGCTTCATTTTTCCAAAAGAACCATGCAAGAACACTGTAACTGGGTGAAACTAGAGATCATGATGTTTTGGCTCTAGCTGACTGATCTCCAGACCTGCAGATCATCTAAGATATAACCAACCTATCTATGAAGACACATGCCTGACCATCATGCCAACCCTGTTTAATTGGAGTGACTGAGACACAGGGAATTAGATCCTGACAATTTACATATGCTCTCTGGGATTAACACAGCAGGCATATGGTACTGATAGTATTTGCTCTATTATACCAGATCTTAGTTCTTCTCCATTCTGAAAAAGACATAGAAAAAAAACCCAACAACCTTGGATGATTCAGCTCACTAACCCCTTGGTTATTCTTGGGACGTAGTTTCTCAGGACCTTTATATTTGCTAGACTCTCTGTACAAGACTTCTATCCATTTGACATTAATATCATCTTCTTATATGTTGTATTTTTGTTTATTACATTGTTTATCATCTCTCTATGCCTTAGTGAACTGTAGTTTTCATAGAGGCCAGAGTTTTGTGTGTTTTGTTTGCTATTATATCTCCAGGACCTGAAGCAATCATGGAAGATGTGATAAACTATTTGTTCAGACAATAAATATCTTCTTGACCATGTTTCTGAATAGAGAATGATTCTGATCTTGGAGATAGATACATTTTGCTTCCTATTACTAAGAATCGTATTTCTAACAAATGTATTGAACATTAAAATAGTTAACCTGCTACATAACACCCAAATAAACACATGTGCACTGGACCAAACAGATTTCTACATGCTTGAAAGATACTGGAAAATGGGTATTTCGCTAAGAAGGGGAAGATGCTAGCCAAAGCAGAGTCTAAGACCAACTGGTTGAGAACTGGCAAGAATATGAGAGGGCACACTTACGTCAGAGCCTATGGACCCAGACCTATGTGGACACAAAATCTCCAGAAGCCATGGGTCTCCATAAGATAAAAAAGAGAGAGATTTCCTTCTTCCAAGTGCCTAGAAACTTTCCATTTAATTTTATAGTCTTTCTAACAAGATAAAAATCATCAAAGGAAATGTGTACTGAAGGTCGGTTGAAGAGATTTAAACTGGAGGATGTGGGGAGAAATGTTACACAGGTGTCTTTTCCATAAAGTGTTCCACATCTAATCTATGTGTAAGATTAAGTATTATACAAAAGTTTCCCTGAGACCAAGATAAAAGCCCAATATCAAAGGTCTTTCTTTGAACTCAGGAAATGGGTAGAAAGGTGTTTTAGGTTGTTTTTTTTTTTATTAAGTGTAAGTTAGAATATAATAAAGTATCCCTGTAAATCCTTAGCCCAAAACACATAAAGAAATGTACTTTTTCCTCAAGTTTCCCATGAGGAACTAAATGTAGAGGCAAATTCATAATACAGGTGAAGCTCTAATTTACTTCCTTTTTCTTCTTAAATACAGATGTCACATAAAATCTTGCTGACATATATTTAACTGCAAAATGATACATATCTATCAGTTCCCTCTCCAACATGGAGTGCTAGAAGTCTTGTATTGATTACTTCTTCTTTCTATTCCATAGTTATATGAATTAGTGATTAAAACCTACTTCGTTATTAAACCCAAGAAAAAATACCAAAAAATTCCGCCTTCATTACCTATTTTTGCTATGAGAAATATTAGATCTTACCCATTGTCCCTGTACAAGCTTTCATCCTCAAGCCCTGGTCTTCTTACTGCTGTCCTAAATAACTTTTAACTATAAATATCAGTTTTTTCTTTATTCCTTCCCCTGAGGTATGATGTTCCATGTTACCAAATTTATGTTTCTAAAATTTATTTCTGATTTTCTCAACTTTCCAGATCACCTATGATTCTCATTCACTGGTAAGTTGAAAACCTTAACAACATATAACCCTTACTCCTATGCTTCTCCTACCAGTAGAGTAATCATATAATTATTGTCCAAAGTTGGACACTTTTATATGAGACAAATGTTAAGTTGAATGGGGCTTTTTAACAACAGATTTCTGAAGAATGTCCCAGAAAACTAAAGCATATGAATCATCCTACTTGTGGCTGCATCTTACCCACTGGAAATTTTTAGTGCCAATTCATTAAATTTGGTCTGAACTTGACAACTTCTATCTTTGACTATGATTTTGTATGTTACAAGGGAAGTGAAGGCATAAGATAATCAAGATGTTCCAAACAGTTTTTTTTTTAAGTATTGCTTATGTGCAGTATAACTAGCCATATAACAGATATAGCCAAGGGAAGGAATACGTAAATTATATAAATATAATTTATACTACAAAGGTAGGGCTTAGACTCAATATACAACATAAACAGACAACGCAGGTAAGCAGAGAGGAATGACAGTGAAAAAAAATTTATTATTTTATTATTTCTAGAAATGATTATTTTTCAATTACCTGAAATATCAACAAACACAAACCAGTTAAGACTGATTAAAGGTTTATTATATTTTTATTCTCTTATCATAGTTCCTAGAATGTTTCCTCTATGTAGTTTCCTTTCATTTCATTCCAAATAATTTTTCCATCACTAGGTCCATTGGACCAGGAAGAATATGCATTTGGGAAGCAAGTGGTGGTGCTGGTTCGCAGAGGGGAGGGGCAGAGGGGGAACAGGTAGATTACTGGTAGGACAAGATGAGGTCATTTTAATTCTAATATCTCTTCTAAATTTCTACTGCCGAACCACAATTACAGAGAAATTCATTTTTATTATTTAATTATTTTCAAAATCAAGAACCTACTATGCAGAGGTATATTATATGCTTCCCTTCTTTAAATCCTAAAGAAGTATATGATACCTATTTTAGAGAGAGAAGTTCAGATCTATGTATTGACTATTTACTGTTGAATTACTTCAAATGAATTTTGTAAGAGTTATATTTCAACTAGTATTGTTGTGTGAAAACTACCCCAAAAGTTACCGAGTTGATACCACTACCACCAAATAAAGTAAAACAAAAACAGGTTTTTTGTTGTTTTTGGCTTTATTTTTTCATATTAAACATTCTGTGGATCAAAACTCAGAAATAAGGGGTTTGGCTTCTCAAAGTGCCCTAGACTTCAGTTGGTAGTTCTTAAAAGACTGAGCCTGAGCTCCCAGAGAATTCTCCAGGCCCCACCAGAGCCGATATCACCGGGAGGTCCCAGATGGGGTAGATGCTGTCTCCCTGCCTTCTCCAGATGGAATCCCAGTGACCATGAGCTTCTACAAGCATGGCTCTGGCATCCGGGTACCAGGACTTTTTTCCTGAACTTCAGTGGTGCTGCCCCAGCTCCCAGGCAACCTCTGATTCAGGAAGTCAAGCCCACAACCTGTCCCCAGAGCAATCTTACAGCACACAGCAGATAAGACAAAAACCGGCTGGAGGGCCCCACAGCTCCCAGAGAATTCTCCAGGCCCCAACCAGAGCTGATATCACTGGGAGGTCCCAGATGGGGTAGGTGCTGTCTCCCCACCTTCTCCAGATGGAACCCTGGTGACCATGAGCTTCTACAAGCATGGCTCTGGTATGAGGGTACAGGACTATTTTCCGACCACATGACATTTCCTGATATGCATAACGATCAATGGAAACGAAATGATCTAGCATTTGTCCCTGAAAATCAGGCTTGAGTGGTGGTGGGAAAATCTGAGCAAAAGATAATGCCCAACTGAAAAATATCTGGATTGTATTTAACTATGGCCCAATGCCACCCTGGGAGGGGAAGGGTGTCTGTCCCTCCTCCTGTCCCCCTTTGCAGTGGCATCTTTTAGAGCCTAATGAACAGCCAGGTATGAGACTGCATTGACGAGGCACATGGAGCTTTATGGGATGGGGGGTGGAGTTGGCCCTGCTCCCCACCATGACAATGCTCTGGGTTGCCACCCTCAAACTCCTCCTCCGGCTTTTGACCGACCATGAACCCAGAGGCACACATACCAATCTCAGAACCCAGGGGCTCCTGGCAGTAATTCCTCTAGGTTTATTACTAAAATATCAGAAATACAAACTCGTGTGGCTGCTATTGTGGCCACACAACATCGTATGCTCTTCATAATCAGCAATAGAAAATTATCTAATGATGTCCTTGTGGCAGGTTTGAATTTTGGGGAAAATTCCAAATAACAATGTTGGGTCTTTTGACGAAATATTGAATGTGATCAATGTAGAGAGAGAGAAAGTAAAGTGGAAATCTGCCACATAGGCGGGGGATGGGTGAAAGGGGGGGTATACTGGAGTTCTTGGTGGTGGAGAATGTGCACTGGTGAAGGGACTGGTGTTTGATCATTGTATGACTGACTGAGACTTGAACTGAAAGGTTTTGTGACCGTTCTCACGGTGATTCAATAAATAAATAAATAAATAAATAAATAAATAAAAGACTGAGCCTGAAATTCCCTAAAGGTGTCTTCATTCACATCCTCAAAGGCATGTCCTGAGAGCTAATTGAATGGGCCCTCAATTGGTTGGTTGCCAGAAATCCTTCTCTACTTGGGACTGCCCCCCCACAATATGGCAGCCTCCATGTAGTTAAATCTAACTACCTCATTTATATACTTAAATTACTTAAATGAAATCTTTAGGTTCTAAAAGCACAAATGAATTTACCATTGTATGGATAGAACTTGAAGGTATTATGCTGGATATGATACAGAAGATACAGAATGATCTTGCTCATAAGTGGAATTTAAATAAGCCTTGTAAGGGAATAGCAAATGGCCAAAAGCAACGGAACCTGAGAGCTGGCCTATAGAACTGATTTCACCCTTGATAAACTTAAAGGTGAACTCAGTGCTATAGATCAGTTCTGAGGGGGTTTAGTAGGGAGGGGCCCGAGACAATGGAAAAGGGAGCAGGCACCCTGATGTAGGGTACAGGTGTTAGAACTTTGTATAAACGGAACCCTGTAATTAATAGTATTATAAATCATGGTTCCTCCAATAAAAATTTAAAAGGACAAAAACAAACAGAACCAAATATTTAAAAAATAAAAACTGGTATCTCAGCAAATAAGATAGGAGGGGCATTACCTTTGGTTTATTACATATATTAGGAAGCTGCAATGTTAAGACAGCCATATTCTAATGGTTCCAATTGAATCAAAATGAGGAAAATAGGAAATAAGACTTAGACGCCTACTCTCAATGAGAGCAGTGTCAAAGATTTTGTGGTCAATATGGTTAATGATCATAAGACAGAAGTATTACATTTATAGTGTCTTCTAGAGTATTCCTGCTTCAGTGATATATTTTTACTATTCACTTTATTCTAGATATTATCTTTATTAGAAAGACATTTCTGTGGGGAAAAATATAGCAGAGAGGATAAAATATTGAGGGAGGTGGTGAAAGCTCCAAGGAATACACTAGTCATGCATCTAAGGTAAATTGATCAATAAGGATCTTTCCTTATCCAAGAGAAACTTGTTAACCGAACTTTTTATGTGAAATCCCCCGAGTTTTATAAAATATTGTGTAAACAGGGAGGGTATTTTTATAAGGCATCAGTTTCTATTCCTTCAATTTATAGATAATACTATATCTTATTTGATATATATCAATGAAAGCAGTTGCCATTTACCTGTAATTTCTTAGAGCCTCTAAGTCAATGGCAAGCATATACCTGTTCTGAAAAATGAGTTTTCTACTATTATAAACAAAATTCCCTGGCTAGAAGAAAATGAATTTACTCTTATCATCAGCATCGACTTTGTTGAAGTAGCAATAACTTCCCATTTGTTCTAAAACTTCACAGACTCGTTATATGTTCCATTAGCACCATAAATGGGTTGCCATCAGTAATTGTCCTGTGTACTGTGAATACTCTTGCCAATATTGTGTCAAGTTTAACTCCTAATATTAAAAGATTAATCATAATTTAAATACATTACTACAACACTCATACACCTTACACCTTAATATTAGAACATTTTAAAAGTGAAACATTCTTTATCTTTTGCAATGAACATGTAATGAATATACCCTCACCAACTGTGCTAAGTCATCCCCAAAGACTTCTGAAAGCCAAAGAAATCACATGGTACTAGCAATCATTCCTGTTATAAATCACTCATTTACAAATAACCTCCAAGGCTTTCATTTTCATGTAGATGTAGTAACAAGAACGCTTGTTTCTAAAATAACTAAAATATAGATATAAAATTGAAACAACGGTTTTCAAAACATTGGGCATCAGTCAACAAAGGGCAGTCCTACCCCAAAGGCAGAAAACATAAAAGGAGAATCCAACTGAAGTCAACTAAATTCCCTGATTGAGGACATGAATGTGAGGGTCCAGGGAGAATGTCAGCTATAGTTCATGACTCATAGTCCAGCCAGAAATGTTTTGTAGTGAGAGATGCTCTATGGTGCTCTATATTATACCTAATGGCTATTGGTAACGATATGAAGAAAATGAACTCTTTATGCACTGTTGGTGGAACTGTAACTTAGTATAACTACTACAGAAAATAACTATTTTGAATGATATACATACGTGTATCACTCTGGCATATATGTATACAAAACAGTGATATTACAGCGCTATTACAGTGATAGTGCATTTGCTTTGCACATGGCCAATCTGAGTTCAATCCCCAGAAGCACATATGGACCCCTAATCCCATCAGAAGTTATCCTTGAGCACAGAGCCAAGAGAAAGCTCTGAGAACCATCAGGTTTAATGCCAAAACAAATTAAAAAAATAGAATTACCACAGGATATACAAACCTTCATATATGTATGAAGGATATATATATAAATATATATACATATATATACATATGAATATTTGGCAGACCTCAACTACCTCCATTACCTCCACTGCCCGGCCTCCGACATGCCCCAGGACACTTTCCGTACACCTTGGCCAAGACTCACACACGAGTGAAGCCCCACAAAACCAGGGAAGTGGAACTCTGTGACCTTGGACTCCAGGCTCCATGGACCCGGGAACAGAGATCCTCTGCCTGCTCTCAGCAGCCCAGCAGACCTCCACTACCTCCACTACCCAGCCACTGCCACACTCCAGGACGCTTTCTGGATAGCGTGGAAAACATATCATAAACACTTAATACAAGATTACTGTACCATATTTGATGGGGTTCAAATATTTTTTGAATCATGGGAACATCTGCAAGGACCATTAGAAGATGCCCTAAAAGCCTCTATCCCTATTGGAGAGCCTGGCAGGGTGTATTCTATATGCCAAAACTAGTAAATATAATGGGTTTCATTCCACTGACCCTGATAGAGCCACAAATATGAGAGCATTGAGAAGGATGAGGAAGGAGAGGCTGATAAAATATCAGGGCCGAACTAGGCTGCCAAAATGAAGAAGGACAAAAATGACCATCTGTACTTTAAATGCACGTACGCTGGCATTGGATACATCCATTGAGGACCTGATGGTGCAAGCGCGAAAGATCAAGTACAACATCATAGGTCTGCCAGAGATGAGAAGGCATCAATCACGTCACGCCGTTTTCGACACTGGGGAAGAACTGTTCTTTGGAACATGCGACAAAAGAGGTGTCGGTGGTGTCGGTGTCCTTGTCAACACAAACTTGGACATAAACATTGATTCATTCGAATGCCTAACAACACGAATCGAACAATTACACTTGAATAGCTGTGGCTCACTGCCGGTAGTTTCTATCTTCATTGTCTACGCACCAACATCCAATTATGATGAAAAAGAAATTGAGAAGTTCTACATGGAGCTGGAGAAGTTCTATAAAGAAGTCCACAACTTCTACAAGATCATTGTCGGTGATTTTAATGCCAAGATAGGACTGAGAAGATCAGCCAAAGAACTCCAAATCAGGACCCATGGCCTAGAATGGAACGAACCGGGTGAGAGACTGTCTGATTTCATCATGTCGACCAAGACCATCCATGGTAACTCACAATTTCAGAAGGCTAAATCTAAACGTTGGACGTGGGAGTCTCCTGAGGAACGGTTTCACAACAAAATTGATCACATCATATTCGATCGACAGTCTTGCCTGACCGATATTGCTGTTGTCCCAAAATTCCAAACAGAATCTGACCACTGTCTCCTTTGTATAAAATTCTAATTCACAAAGCGGGGAGAAAAGGCTGCAAAGTTTAAGAAGAGAACTCCCAGAATGACCACCAACTGGGAGCTCTTTGGCACTATTGTGGCAACATGGGAAGATGCTGTCATTGACAACATTGACAAGGAAAACAATTGACTGGTTCAGCACCTCCATGATTGTGCAAAGAATGCTGAGAGAGAGAGATAGCCACAAAAAGACGCCTGTCTTAGAAAACTCTTGAGCTCATTTGCCAATGTGGCTTGGTGCAGCCTCAGGCAACGAAAAGCAAATGTGTGAGCTCACAAAGCAGTACAGAGAAGAGATAAAGGAAGACCTCAAAGAGAGAAGAGCAGCAGTGCTGGCAGATGCAGCGGAAGCTGGGAAAAGCATTCATAATGCCCACCTTGTCCTTTGCCAACTACGAGACCAAGATGACTGCTCTCTGATGTCCTGATGGATCTATCACATCTTCCAGAAGGGCAATGAAGAAGATTATTCATGACTTCTACTTGGATCTCTTCAATAGCCATGTCCATCTGCCCACATACCAAATACTGCAGGATGAATATGTCTTTCCCAATGTTCTCCCTTCCAAAATCTGACACACCATTTCATCGGTAAACAGAAATGAAGAAGCCAAAAGCACCCGGCCCAGACAGGGTCAGGCCCTAACACTTGAATAAACTGCCGTCATTACGCATGAATACACTGGCCTGCTCCAGCCCAGCTGGAGCAATAGCACAGCGGTAGGGCGTTTGCCTTGCACGCAGGCAACATGGCTGACCCGAGTTCTATTCCTCCGCCCCTCTCGGAGAGCCCGGCAAGCTACCGAGAGTATCTCGCCCACATGGCAGAGCCTGGCAAGCTCCCCATGACGTATTCGATATGCCAAACACAGTAACAACAAAGTCTCCAATGGAGACGTTACTGGGCCCGCTCAAGCAAATCGATGATCAACAGGAGGGCCTTACCTTAAGGCCTTACCTTACACTGGCCTGGCTCTTTACACGCTACCTGTCTGAATGCAAGGTTCCGTCCCAATTGAAAACCAGCAGGACTGTACTACTGTACAAGAAAGGAGACATCCAAAACATAGGCAATTATTGCCCAATCTGCCTGTTGTCTGTCATCTACATGCTGTTCACTCAAGTCATCCTGAATAGGATTGTCAGAAGACTAGATGAAGGACAACTATGCGAGCAAGCTGGTTTCCAAAAAGGGTTCAGCACAATCAACCATATCCACATGATAACCAAGCTCATTGAGGTTTCTTGGGAGTTCAAGATGCCGCTCTGTCTGACATTCATTGATTTAAAGAAGGCCTTTGATTCTGTTGAGACTGAAGTGGTCATCAAAGCCCTAGGCAAACAGGGCATTCAAACTCAATACACCAGGATCTTCTGCGAGCTGTATTGTGGATTCACTACCAGGATCTCACCATTCTACAGGGAGGTGATCATTGACGTCAAGAGAGGGATTCAGCAGGGTGATACCATTTCACCAAAACTCTTCAGTGCCACCCTCAAGAACATCATGCGACGACTGGAATGGGAAGGAATGGGAGTGAAGATAGATGGTCGGCAGCTACACCACCTCCACTTCACTGATGACATCGTTCTAATAACACCAAACATCAGCCAAGCAGCACAAATGCTGGCTGATTTCAACTGTGAGTGTGGAAAGGTCGGACTATAACTAAATCTCACAAAGACAATGTTTATGAGAAACAGTCTCGTTCCTGAGATTCCATTCACTCTCAACAGGATGTACCTCTCCGAATGCAATAGTTATGTGTACCTAGGTTGAGAAGTCAACATGACATTTGACCTGGCTCCTGAGTTGTGCAGGAGGAAGAGAGTGGCTTGGAACACCTTCAAGAGCATTGAAGAAATAGCTAAGAGGACAAGAACCTCTGGCTCCGGGCACATTTCTTCAATTCCACTGTTCTTCCTGCATCAACATACACCTCAGAGACCTGGGCCCTATGAAAACAGGATGAAAATGCTGTTTGGGTCTCCCAAAGAGGAATCAAAAGAGCTATGCTTGGAGTATCATGCGTCACTCAAATGAGAGAAAGAATCCAGAGTTCTGACGTCCGTCGACGATCAAGAATCAGGGATGCTGTCTGATTTGCCAAGGCATCGAAAATCAGAGGGCTGGACACGTAATGAGATTTGGAGATGACCGCTGGACTAGAGCCATTACCGACTGGATTTCACAGGATGTCAAAAGATCGCATGGCTGCCCACCGATGAAATGGTCAGACTTCTTCGTGAAGACCCTGAATGATCTGTTTGAGGTTGTTCGGGTACCTCGAATGAGTAGACGCCACTATGCTACACTAGCATGTGACAGGGATGAATGTAAGATGTTACCAGTGCCTGCTCGAGCAAAAGGATGAGTAATGAGATGTCAAGTGATCAAGTGATGTATGCACATATAGCCAAATGAAGTGAAATCAGTAACTAAAATAGTTTTCTGTTTATTGAAAAATGTTTCATAACAATCGATATATAGAAACAAGCTAAGTGTCTTTTGTAGGATGACTGGATAAATAACACACTTGTGTGTATGTGTGTGGGCTTGGGGAAATATGAAATATAGACAGTGTAATATTATTCAGACTTTTACCAATGAAATTATTCCATTTGCCACAACATGAATGAAACTGAAGGGCAACATGATAAGTAAAATAAGACAAATACAGGAAGAAAATGCTGCACAATCCTTTTTGTATATGCACTGCACAATAGCACTGTAGCACTATCCTCCCTTTGTTTATCCATTTGCTTGAGTGGGCACCAGTATCGTCTCCATTGTGAGACTTGTTGTATATGAAATTTTTAAATCCTGAATATTTATAAACAGTCAGTAGAAGAGTGGTTGACAGGATAAGGAATGTGGGGAAAATAAGAAATTGAATAAAAGATACAGAGAGGGCCATAGTGATAGTACAGCAAGTAGGGCATTTTCCTTGCATGCCTTGCTACCTGGGTTCAATCCCCAGCACCCCATGCGGCTCTCCAGCACTGCCAGGAGTAATTCCTGAATGCAGAGCTAGGAGTAACCCCTGAGCATCGCTGAGCGTGGCCCCCAAAATAAATAAATATTAAAAAAGTAAAGGATACAGAGATAGGGGACATACAAAGATGTAGGACACGTATCTCTAAAGATTAAATGAAAAGCATGATGATAGTAGTTGTAGTGAGAGACTCACCAGAATTAGCTTGTAAATTTCTACAAGAAGTTCTGCTAAACTTAGGTGACTTGGGCTTCCTCCGAATTAGAAATCTTAGTTCTTCAAAATGTATTATTGCAAGAGTGAAGAAAAAACTCATAATCAAGGGGAAAATGCTTGCCACCATATATGTAACACATAATTTTTGTCCATAATGAAGTAAAACTCCTACAAAATCATCGAGAGGAAACCTAAATACCCAAATTTTATTTTTTGTTTTTTTGAGGGCCACATCCAGCATTTCTCAGGGCTTGCCACTGGCTCTGCACTCAGAAATCACTCCTGGAAATGCTGGGGGAACAACAGGTACCAGAGATCAAACCTGGGTCTGCCACAAGCCACATCAATGTCCAACTCATTCTATCTATCTGACCCCAAGACCTCATTTTAAAATTGGCAGAGGAAATATATTTATACGCTAATATCTGTATATACTTTATATATAATTTTATCCATATATAGTTATCATGGGCATACACTGCAAATATCTCACAATTTTATTTATCAATTATACTGCAATGAGGTGGGAGGAAAATGAGCAAAACCTATATTTGTTTTTTCTCTCCTGTTTCCATCTCCATTTCTCCATTCTGATTGCCCATCATCTCTCACATCACCAAATCTAGTAACCCCCTAGTGGTCTTCCTTCCCCTGAGATTGTTCTGACATGATCAATTCTCCAAACTAAAGGTAGCGGAACAGACATTTAAAAATATAATTTTGGGGGCTAAAGTGATAGCATAACAGGTAGGACATTTGCCTTGCATGCGACCGGCTTGGATTCAATTCCCAGCATCCCATATGGTTCCCCCAAGCACCGCCAGGAGTAATTCTGAGTGCAGAGCCAGGAGTAAGCCCTGTGCATTTCCTGGTGTGACCCAAAAAACTTATATATATATGAATAAATATATATAATTTGGAGGACTGTGAGATAGTATAAATGGAGAGCACATGCTCAAGTCTTCCCAAGCTGCCTTTGGCACCTCCAAATCTGACTTCACCTAACTCGAGTCTCTTCTCTCATACCATCCTCCTCCTCACCCACTGTTGTCTCATCACCACACTGCTCTTCTGTTTGTCAACAGGCCAAGGTTGTCTTTAACTTGTCAATGTGTATTTTCTACTTTCTCTCTCTAAAGCACTCTTTCAGACTGAAGAATTTAATTCTGACTTGAGGTCTCAACCCAAATGACCGTGTATCAAAAAGGAAGTCCATCGACTTTATCTCATCAGTGTCTATCTGTTCTATTATGATACTTTACTCCTTTTGTGGTATAAACGATCATATTTTATTCTTCTGTCCACCTGCCCGAAACTGTAAACAGCAGACAAGGACCAGACTGTCTCACTATACTTGCAACAGTTAATTAATAAACAGGGTCTCGTTCATGTTTACAGGATCAACATCCTGTATGAGAGTATTGCAAAATCCCTGCTCAGTGGGAAGTCTCAAAACCTTTTAATTTCCTTAGAAATTCCATGGTTTGCAAGACTGAATTTACTACAGATGGAAGGTAGGGGATGACTGAGAGGAGACTCTGAGATGACGGCACAGAGAAATAGAAGGGAGTATAAATATAGTGAAGGGAGTGCCTTTGGAACATTATGCCTGAAATTAAGTCACAAACAAAGAGTATTGTAAATCACAGTACTTCAAAAAAAATTAAGTTCACAGTCACAAGCATGATCCCTGAGTAAGAAGTAGCACTGTAGCACTGTCATCCCATTGTTCATTGATTTCCTCAAGCAGGCACCAGTAACGTCTCCATTGTGAGACTTGTTACTGTTTTTGGCATATCGAATATGCCAGGGTGTGCTTGCCAGGCTCTGCCATGAGGGTGAGACACTTAGTCTAGTTAGCTTGCCAAGCTCTCTGAGAGGGACAGAGGAATCGAACCTTGGTCAACCGCGTGCAAGGCAAACACCCTACCCACTACGCTATTATTACTAGATGTGAACTCTACCTTTGGATCTTCCTTCAAAAAATCAAACTATGGATCTTTCCATTACTGCTTTTTGTTGATACTTTGCACACCAAAACAGTAAATTTGCTATTGCTTAAAACACCTATACATAGTCCAGTCATTCTATGTCTGTCCTTTTCCTTCTGACTCATTTCACTCAGAATAATATTCTCCATATCCAACCATCTGTAAGCGAATGTCATGACTTTATTTATCCTAAAAGCTGCATGGTATTCCATTGTGTAGATGTAACCAATGCATCTGTTCTCAGACACTCGAGTTGTTTCCAGATTCTGGCTGTTGTGAATAGTGCTACAATGAACAAAGAAGTCCAGACAGCATTTCTGCTGTGTGCTTTTTGGGCCCTAAGGATATATTCCCAGAAGTGATATCGCTGGGTCATATGAAAGATCAATTCCTGACCTGTCTGTGGGATATAAAAAAAATTATACCTAAGGACAGTAGAAACAAGATCCAGGAGGATTGGTCCACAGTTGGAAGCCTGCTGCAAAGTGCTGGGAGAGAAGGAAGTTGGGATAGAGAAGGGACCACTATGACATAGATAGTTGGAAATGATCACTCTGGATAAGAGCTGTGTGCTGAAAATAGGTAAAAGAACAAACATGATAATGAAATACTGTGTGACTATAAATCTAACCATGGACAGCTTTGTAACACTGTTTCTCATGATGACTCAATAAAAAAATTAAATTAAAAAAAACACCTCTACAGAGTTAGAGATGAGAATGAGTGTCTCTAAATTTCAAGTTATTCCTCAAATATACCTCTCAGAGTACCCCAAATATCTTAAGTCTTCCTGGCTTCAGAGTTGCATGAGCTGAAGTCACCCCAAGAAGCTTGATGGTTACAGAAAAATTTTTCTCATTCATAAGTGTGATCCCTCAAAAATAATTAAGATCAATTCTGTAAATATTCATCACATGCATAAATATAGTGATTAATTCACCTCACAGAATATATAGATGGTCTGGGTTTATATTCTAATCCAAGTACCAATTTGTAAGATTTAAGTACCTTAATCTCTGTCTCTGTCCTGTTTATAAGTTAGAAGAAATGGCCAAATCTAACTGTAGCACAGTAACTGGTATCTAATTAAGTGTTCAATAAATGGTATTAATCATGTTAACACTGTTCAATTATTATGATTAATACTATGTGTGTTAATAGAATTAACTTTTTATCTTTAGATTGAGTTTGACATTTTTTTAGGACTGCATATGGAACGTATAGGCTAGGAAATGTAAGGCATGCAAAATGCATGCATAAGGCTTACAATTTACTCTTTCCACTTTAAAGGAAGAAGGAAAAGCTAAGGGTACATTTCAAACTTAATTCTCCAACTGGCGTTTTTCCTGGTTTGTAAAGCGTTTGTACCACAGAAGTCACCCTTCACTAAGCTGCACTTCCTCCTCCTGTATTCTAGAAGAAGTTGTACCTGGGGTGAAAGATGATCCCTTATATTGGGGTTTTCTAGAATAAGTTCAATGTGAGGAGGGGGGCACAGAGGGTGTGTGGTGCCAAGGCCAGTGAGTATGGGTAGGAACTGAGCAATCCTCTCCTGGGAGGCTGACCTGAGCAAAGCATTGTTCATCTCTGTGCCAGGGAAGAGGTTAAAGCGACTGAGCCCCCAAAAGCTTTCTCATGGCAGGAGAAGAAAGGGAAGCTGTCAGCTTCAACAGCCAAACACAGGAGGTTCAAGTTACATGAGACCTGGGAGAAAAAGGCAAGAGAAGAGCTGGAACCCAGTCAGGTTTTTTTTCCCCCCTTCTTCTTTCTTTCTTTCTTTCTCTTGCCAAAGCTCCTATTGGGCATGGGGAGAGAGAGGAAAGGGGAAGGGTAATATGACACAAAAGAGACTGTTCAGAGCTGATGCCAACTTGGTACCTTACAATTACAGAGTGGCAGGGGAGGGGTTGGATTAGTCTCCCCAGATTTCAGTAGATGAGTGAAAATGATCCTTTCAAAACCCTTTGCTCAATAGCACAGCATTAAGAGTCATTGCCAGCAGACTTTTTTGTTTTGTTTTTGTTTTTGTTTTTTGTTGTTTTTTTTTTCTCGGCATTTGTGAGGAGGGGATAAAAATAAATGATAGAAAGTAAAGAAGATTTTAAGAGGTCAGAGCAGACAATGTTGTGGGGTTAAAAACAAAACAAACAAACAAAAACAGCTGCCATTTAAGGGCTCCTCAGGAGTTTTCTTAAGGAAGGAACTGCGTTTAAGTGGAAGGTGTCTTCAATGTGACTATGTGGAAGTCTATAAAAACACAGTGCATCAAAAGATAGGAAACTCGTCTGCACAGCAAGTTCAAAGTCAAGAATAGCATGACAGGGGATAAAATCACATGCTACAACTTGGCCACAAGAAGATTTGATATATATGTATATATTTACAAATATAAATATGTAATAATTTATAAATATGATCATTTTAAAATTTCTAACTTTAATTATTTTATATTGTGATTGAGATAACATACTATTAATCTTCCTCCTCTGTCCTTAAGTAGCATTTTCAGCCCACCTTTTCTTCCCCTTCCTTAACAACGACAACAATGACACCCTACTGCTTTGTAATAAAAGTTCCACCTTCAGAGTCTAAGGGGTTTGTTTTGATTAGGCACTGTCTATTACTGTCTTTGTTTCTTTATATTCCACATACGAGTGATCTCATTGCTTTGTCCTCCTTCTGACTTACTCTGCTTAACACGATTCCTTTGGTTCCATTCATGTTATAGCACAGGTCAAGAATTCATCTTTTCTTATAACTGAGTAGTCTTTATATATATATATATATATATATATATATATATATATATAGTTTCTTTCTGTTTTTTCTTTTTTATTGAATCACCATGAGATATAGAGTTACAAGCCATTCATGGTCAAGTTTCATTTTTGGACCTTAGCTATTGTGAATAGCACAGCAATGAACATAGGATATATCTTTTTGAAGTGTGTGTGTGTGTGTGTGTGTGTGTGTGTGTGTGTGTGTGTTTTAGGGATAGACAAAAGTAGTGGAATTTCTAGATCATATGTGAGTTCTAGTTTTAAGTTTTTGAGAATTCTCCCTAAAACTTTCCAGAGAGGCTGATCCAGACAACATTCCCACCAACATTGAATATGGGTTCCTTCTTCATTGCATCTCTGCCAAAACTGGTTATTCCTGTTGTTTTTGATATAGGCCTTTCTCCCTGATATGAGACAATATCTAATTGCCTTTTTGATTTGCACTTTCCTGATAATAAGTGATGATGAACATCTTTTCATATGCCTATTGACAACCTGTATATTTTCTTTGAGGAAGTGTCTATCCATCTTTTCCCGTTTTTAATGAGGTTGTTTTTTTTTAATTGTTGAACTGTCTTTTCTATAATTTGGTTATTAGCCCTTTGTCAGACATCGAACATTGACATTTTTTCCCATTCAGTAGGATTTTAATCATAAAATTCTTTTACAGTGCCAAAGCTTTTTAGTTTGATGTAGCTACACTAATTTATTCATGCTTAGGCTTTGGTTTCCTCTGCCAATGGAGTCAAAACAAATGGTTGATAGCATGGAGAGTTCTGCCTCTATTTTCTTCATTGTATTTTAAGAATTCAAGGTTAATACTGAGATTCTCAATTCATTTTGATTTTAACTTTTGTGCAAGGTGTGAGATAAATGTCCTGAATATTTTCTTTACCTTGCTCCTTCCCCCCTTCCTTCCTTGCCTCCTTCCTTCCTCCCTTGCCTCCTTCCTTCCTTGCCTCCTTCCTTCCTCCCTTGCCTCCTTCCTTCCTTCCTTCCTTCCTTCCTTCCTTCCTTCCTTCCTTCCTTCTTTCCTTCCTTCCTTCCTCCCTCTCTCCCTCCCTCCCTCTTTCTTTCTTTCTTTCTTTCTTTCTTTCTTTCTTTCTTTCTTTCTTTCTTTCTTTCTTTCTTTCTTCTATCTCTCTTCTTCTCCTTCCTTGTAGGCTGGAGTTTTCCAAACATCATTTCTTGAAAAAGCAGTCCTTACCTTGTATATGGTCAACCCGGGTTTTATTCTCAGTAACACTTGTGGTTCCCCAAATCTTGTCAGGAGTGATCCCTGAGCAAAGACCCATGTGCCAGCCCTGAGCACTGCCCAAAAATCCAATCATCAAAGGATCTTTAAATTCATAACTTCGTATAATGACAGAAAGGAAGAAGTCTCATACTGATAGAGATCCTTGAAGTTGAAGAGGGAGGTCCTCTGGATAATAGTGAGCTGACATGTTCAAGAGGTAGTACAGGGACACTTACCTTGCACACAGTCTATACCAGTTTGTTCCCTGACACTGAGTATGGTTTCCTGCATACCACAGTAGTGATCCCCTTGCACAGAACCTGAGCATAGCTAAGTGTATCCCAATGCCCCCTCAATAAAAAAGAGATGAATAAAGTTTATTTTCTCCAGTTTTTCTTTCCTAATCCCCAGACAACCACACAGTAATGAGGATAGTGCTGTCAACGAAAACTGGGCAGTTACCTAAAACAAAGAAGAAAGAAATACTCTTCTAGTCATAGACTATCCCCAAGAAGGGATGATAATGGTTATTCTGTGTGTGTGTTTATATGTGTGTATACACACAGATATACATATATACACACATATATATATCCATATATATATACATTCTTTTATTCACCAGAATAATATTGTGAGAAGAGTGATAAATTGAATCATAGCTTGCTAGTCAAAAGAGAAGAAATAAAATTTCTATACCCTATTCAGGTATCCCAAAGAGGAATCAAAAGAGCTATGCTTGAAATATCATGTTACACTCAAGTGAGAGAATGAATCCGGAGTTCAGACCTCTGTCAACAATCAAGAATCAGGGATGCTGTCTCATTTGCCAAGTCATCAAAAATCAGATGGGCCGGACACGTAATGCAATTTAGAGATGACTGCTGGACTAGAGCTGTTACCAACTAGATTCCGTAGGACATCAAAAGAATGCGTGGCTGCCCACCTACAAGATGGTCAGACTTCTTCATCAAAGCCCTGAACAAATGGCTTGATGCTCTTCATATTCCTGGAGCAAGCAGATGCCATTGGACTACACTAGCATGTGACAGGGATGAATGGAAACATTACTAGCACCTGCTTGAGCAAATCGATGAGCAACAGGATAACAAGGGACAAGTGACAACCCAGCTAATATTTTGAATGGCACATAGCAGAGGTCTTGAAAATCAAAGCCGTTTTCAAAAATGAACTCCTGTACTTATCCAGAGCTGTGAAAAAATTCCAATAATTCCATAATTCCAATCAATATGACATAAACAATAAGTATGGAATGATATGTAAACTACTATCCAATTTACAAACTGGAAACTGACTGGGACTCAGATGGGGCAGACCAAGACAAAGTCCTTGAGCCCTGGATTGATATTGGCACAACAACTCAGGGAGACTTACAATATGAGCAAAATCTAGCTGGCTATTTTATAAAACAATAAACAAGTAATGTTCACCTTATAATTTAATAAAAATAACTTTCTTGATATAACATTCTAAAAGTCCAAGATTTAAATAAAAATAAATCCACATATAAATATCAGAAAGACATGAACACCTGGGAATAAAAAAGACAATAGACAACAATCTGAAGTTGTAGGAGCTAGAATTATTAGATATATAAAAAGCAAAAGAGTGATACTAAGAAAATTAATAAAAATGTACAACCTTCTTTAGCTAAGTAAAAAAGATTTTATTATTTTTGTTTTTTTTTATTTTTATTAGTGAAACACCATGAGGTAGAGTTGTAGACTTACAAATTTTTGTGCTTGGGTTTCAGTTATACAATGATCCAGTACCCATCCCTCCACCAGTGTCCATTCTCCATCACTTATATTTTTTTAAAATTTTTGTTAGTGAAACACCATGAGGTACAGTTGTAGATTTACCAATTTTTGTGCTTGGGTTTCAATTGTACAATGATTAAACACCCATCCCTCCACCAGTGCCCATTTTCCACCAACACGGGTCCCAGTATCCCTCCAACCCTTCATCCCCCCTATCCCACCCTGCCTCTTCATCCCCCCCAACCCCCTCATCCCACCCCGCCTCTATGGCAGGGTATTCCCTTTTGTTCTCTCTCTCTTTTTGGGTGTTGTGGTTTGCAAAAGAGGCATTGAGTGGCAATCATGTTTGGTCTATAGTCTACATTCAGCATGCTTCTCTCATCCTGGGAAGATCCTCCCAACACCCTTTATTTGGTTGTCCTTTCTCTATCTGAGCTCCATTTTCCCCTAGAATGTGTGGCTGGCCTCTGAACCATGGAGCAAAACTTCTGGCACTCATCTCACACCTCAGAGACTGGCCCACATCCAAAAGAACAAAAGCAACCAATGCTGGTGCGGATATGGCGAGAAAGGGACACTCTTTCACTGTTGGTGGGAATGTCGACTGGTTCAGCCTTTCTGGAAAACAGTATGGACGATTCTCAAAAAATTAGAAATTGAACTCCCATTTGACCCAGCAATACCACTCCTGGGAATATATCCCAGAGAGGCAAAAATGTATAGTCGAAGTGATATCTGCACTTGTTTGTTCATTGCAGCACTCTTTACAATAGCCAGAAACTGGAAGAAACCTGAATGCCCAAGAACAGATGACTGATTAAAGAAACTTTGGTACATCTACACAATGGAGTACTATGTAGCTGTTAGAAAAGATGAAGTCATAAAATTTACATACAAGTGGTACAACATGAAAAGTATCATGCTAAGCAAAATGAGTCAGAAAGAGAGGGATAGACATAGAAAGATTGCATTCATCTGGGGAATATAAAGAAACAAAATATGAGATTAATACCCAAGAATAGTTGAGATCAACACCAGGAGAATTACTCCATAGCTTAGAGGCCAGCCGGGCATTCTAGGGGAAAGGGCAGCTCAGATAGAGAAGGGAGCACCAAATAAAGGGTGTTTGGAGGATCCTCCCAGGAGGGGAGATGCATGTTGAAAGTAGACTATGGACTGAACACGTTTGCCACTTAAAGCCTCTTTTGCAGACCACAACACCCAAAAGGAGAGAGAGAACACAAGGGATTGCCCTGCCACAGAGGCAGGGTGAGATGGGAGGGATGGGGATGGGAGGGATATTATCCATGGTGGTGGAAAATGGGCACTGGTGGAGGGATGGGTATTTGATCACTGTATAATCGAAACCCAAGCACAAAAAATTGTAAATCTACAACTGTACCTCATGGTGTTTCACAAAAAAAAAATAATAAAAAAAGAAAAATTGGAAAAAAAAAACTTCTGGTACTAATCTCGGCCACTCTTGGGTGTTAGTCTCCTATTTTGCTATTTTATGTTCCCCAGATGAATGCAATATTTCTATGTCTATCCCTCAAAAGAGAAAAGATTTTAAAAGAAACTATTAGCAACATAAAACCCTCTAAAAATCAATAAACAAAATGTAGTATTTACTTGACTAACTTGATAAAATAATTAATAAGTTTATAGGAAGAACAATAGGAATATTTCATCTAAGTAACTGAGAGAAAAAAATGGGAGGGTGAACAAAGGTAGAATTAAGAGTTCTACCACGCAGAACACTAGAATCTCAGAATCCCACAACCAAATAATACAAACTGTAATGTAGAAGACGTAAAATTAAAAAAATAATAATAATGCTCAAACTATCACTGTCACTGTCCTCCTGTTGTTCATCGATTTGCTCGAGCGGGCCCAAACTATATTTAACATAATTTTTAAAACAACATACATCTGGGAGCAAAAAGTAATGTAAGTGATGTATGTAACGATAAAGTTTATACATCTTTTTGGAAGTAGGAAATTACTCATTTTGAGTAATCTTTAATAAGTGAAATATGTATCTTTTAACCAGTCACTAAAACCTACATGACTACAGGTTAAAATAAAAGCTTAAGTGAAATGTTGAGAATATCTCAATAATCAAAAGTATGTAAAAATTGCAATATAAAATAGAGGATATAAACATAAATAATAAAATTGAAAAGTTAAATAAAACACAGTTCAGGATCACGATCACGACCAGTTCAGGAAATAAGAAAATAATTAATATTTTATGCTCTCACCATATGAAATATATGAAATCCCAAAATATATGAAACCCCCAAAGCAGAGCAAAATAAACCAAAAACCGTATTTAAAAAAAAACAGAAACATCATAAATCAATGAAACTGAAAATAAAAGCTAGACTTTGTGGAGATGAGGGACAATGTTAGTTCTTTGAAAGGTCTAGATAGTTTGCTAAACTCTAATAATATAGGCAAGAAAATGAGAAAATAACATAAATTCCAAAAAGGAGGATTGAAAGACAACTTCCAAATCACAGATTTTCAAACACGAGTGAAGGAGATATTTTCAGACTCAGTTATGTCTCTAGTCATACCCTCACACCAAAATTAGACAGATAGTAAAAGAAAAGGAAACTATAAGCCAAAATCAAATCCAGTCATAGACAAAAAAGAATAATACAGCATGGCAAATAGGGTTAATCTCAGGAATGTAAAGCTAGTTTAACATATGAAAATGATTTAATGAAATATATCATAGTAATAAACCAAAGTAGAAAAAAACACATTAAGATATAAATCTATGCAGGAAAAAAAAGACCCAGAAAGACCAACATTCATTTAAAATGAAAGCTTTCATCAAATTAGGACTGGAAACACACATGCTTAGTCCTTTAAATGGTATCCAAAAACAAACAAAACAAAACACTGCTAGGACCATAATAAGAAAGACTAAACGTTCCATTAGTTCAGGAATAAAGCAAGGATACTCACTCTCACCACCTCTATTAAATTTCATTTTATGCTGTAAGGTCTAGTTGATGCCAAAGTCAGGCAAACATTATAAAGGCATACATATTAATGAAGAAGAAATTAAACTGTCCCTATACATCAGTTCATGCAAAAGAAAATGAAGAACACATCTAGAGGAAAATAAAGGCCAATTTATATCCAAAATCAAAATTTTATATATCAGCAAATCAAAAACTGGAAATTGAAATTTGTAGAATAATACAATTTAAAATATCTCTCAAATGGGAGATGCATGCTGAAAGTAGACTATAAACCGAACATGATTGCCACTCAATGTCTCTTTTGCAAACCACAGCCCCTAAAAGGAGAGAGAGAACAAAAGGGAATGTCCTGCCACCGAGGCTGGGTGGAATGAGGGGGGTGGGGGTGTGGGAGGGATACTGGGATCATTGGTGGTGAAGAACGGGCACTGGTGGAGGGATGAGTACTTGATCATTGTATAACTGAAACCCAAGCACAAAAGTTTGTAAGTCTACAACTGTACCTCATGATGTTTCACTAATAAAAATTTTAAAAATAAATAAATAAAATATCTCTTAAATATGAGGTATTTAAGTATACATCTGATAAGCATGTATAAATTTCATGTACTGAGAATTATAAAATTCTTATGAAATAGTAGAAGATGTTCTAAGTAAAAACAGAAACATACCATATTCATGGATTAAAACACTCAATATGCTAATATGTACATTGTCAAACTGCTTTTCCTATTGATAGATATGGGGTAGATATATATATGTAAACTGATTATAAAATGCATGTGGGAGATGGGAGAGATTGCTGAAAGAACTCGAATACTTGGTTTGCATGAAGGAGGTCTGCATTTGATCCCTGGTACTTCAAGGTCCCCAAGTACCACCAAGAATGACCCACTCCCAAGAACCAAGCTTGGAGTAGTTTCTGAGCACTGATAGATATGGTCCCCAAACAGCAGGGAAAAAAACTACACGGGAATCAAACGGAAAAGTAAATTAGAATAGCCAAAATTAACTTTGAGAAATAACTACAGTAAAAAGATTCACATTTCAATTTTATGACAAATTCAGTGTATATGGGCTAGAGCGATAGCACAGCGGTAGGGCGTTTGCCTTGCACGCAGCCAACAAGGGTGACCCAAGTTTGATTCCTCCTCCCCTCTCGGAGAGCCTGGCAAGCTACCCGTGATGTATTCAATATGCCAAACACATTAACAATTGTCACAGTGGGGACATTACTGGGCCCGCTCAAGCAAATCGATGAACAACGGGAGGGCCTTTACCTTTACCTTTTATGCTGCTGAAATGAGCAGTTTTATGACTAATTCAATGCCACAGTAATCAGTTCTAGATAGAATTGGTAAAGGAATATACACAAGTAAGTTGTAAACAAAGTCTATTAATATGGCTAGTTGATTTGAAACAAAAACAAAAATCAATTCAGTGGAGAAAGAACAGGTTATTCAACAAATGGTATTGGAAAAAATTGAATACTCAGATAGCAAAAGTAGTACTATAATGTACATCAACCTAAATCTATGACCTTATATGGTACTTAGCTAATTTTGGATTATTGATTGAAATGCAAAATTTATAAATATAAAACAAAAAATCAGAAGAAGGCATAGTAGAATATTCATTATCAGAACTCTGGTAGAATTCTGAAACACCTAAAGCACAATTCATACCCCCCCCCAAAAAAAAACCCTCTGATACATTGTATTATCGTCTTTAAAGTTAAAATCTTTCTATCTTTGAGAAAACATTAAGTGCTACCAGAGATTGGGGCAGGGAGCTTGAGAATCTCTGACCAAACGTTAACCTGCTACTCTACATGAGAAATGCATTTCCCTCCCTTTCTTATCCTTGGTGATTGTTGAGGCTATTGTGTTGCTCTGACAAGGGTTAAACGTACACCTGCCTATGGTGTATGTTTATATGTGCTGTTTGTCAGGTTGCACATGGGGTTGTGATGCCCACACACTAGGCTGCAGTGATGGATGATGTCACACTCCTTTAGTTTTAGTCCTTGCCCATAGGCTCACCAGAAGTCACAGTCTTTTGTATTGCTCATTTTTTTTATTGGGGTGGGGTGGTCCTCTGAGGGCTATTTCTGGCCTTGTGCTCAGGGATCACTCTTGGTGGTGCCCCAGAGACTGTTACGTGCTACTAGGGATTGGACCAGGATCAGTTACATGCAAGACAAGCACCTTACCCACTGTACCGTCACCCCTGCCCTAGCACACATTCTTGTAACTATACTTGCCAAACATCTTTGCAATATTCATGCAAGAGCTCACCAGGGGTCACACATTATAACCATGATGCTCACACATCTTTTAGTGGTGCTCACCTGGTGCACCCCTTTAGTTGTGGTGCTCACACCCATAGCTGCAATGTAGTCAGAGATCACATGAAGTGCTGGGGATTAAAGACAGCAGAGCTGCCAGGGTCAGAGCATGTGGCAGCATCAGGGAGTAAACTCACAGTCTATCTTAGTCTCTGCTTGGTGTTTTGAGCCACTGAATAATTCCCTGGGGGAATGTATTCTCCCAGGATCCAATAAATGGCATCTATATATAAAAAAAAAAAACACTGCTAACATCATATTCAATGGTGAAAAAAATGCAAACTTCTCTCCTAAGGCAATTACCCAAGGCAAGTATTATCTATTCTCGCATTTGTTTAATAGCATACAAAATAAAGTTACATTTAGATCACTTAGGCAATAAAAGGAAATAAATAGCATTTATATTGGGGTCTGGAATGATAGTACAGAAGGTAGGGTAATTTCCTTGCACATGGTCAACCTGAGTTAAATCCCCAGCACTCCAGAAAGGTCCTACACTGTGCCAGAAGTGATACCCGAGGTCAGAACAAAGAGGAAGCCCTGAGCACCACTGGGTGTGCCCCCCCCCCAAACAAATCAAAACCCAATCACTCCTGGCAGTGCTTCAGGATTCATATATTGTACCAGGGATTGAACTAAATTGACCACATTCAAGGCAAATGCCTTAACTTCTGTGATATCTCTCAGTTCCAAATGTCTCTACTTCACGACAGCATCCTCTTTTGCATAAAAAACATATGCAAAGACACACACACACACATGCAATTCCTTAACACATAGACACTTTTGCAAGTTACAGGATATCAGACTAACTTAAATTAAAAATGTCAATATGTATATCCACATGGGCTGGAGTGATAGCACAGCAGTAGGGCATTTGCCTTGCTCACTGCCAGCCCGACTGACCCGGGTTCCATTCCTCCACCCCTCACGGACAGCCCGGCAAGCTACCGAGAGTATCTCACCCAAATGGCAAAGCCTAGCAAGCAACCAATAACATATTCGATATGCCAAATACAGTAACAACAAGTCTCACAACGGAGACGTTACTGAACCCGCTCAAGCAAATTGATGAGCAATGGGAGGACAGAGACAGGACAGTATATTCACATACCAGAAGTGAGTAAAATAAATATTTAAAAAAGAAAATCTTATTTGCAAAACATTTTTTTAAAAAATAGGGATAAAGTTAATGTAAGTACAAGACTCATATGTTGAAAGCTATAAAGTACCTTTAAAATGTATTAAAGAAGACTTTTATTGACAGGAAGACATTTCAAGATCATGGATTGAAAGACATAATATTTTTAAGAAAGCTATACTCTCTAAATTGACACACAAATTAATGCAAAATTTGTTAAAACCTCAATTCATTTCCTGCTCAGAAATTGAATAGGTTTGCTCTCAAATTTTTATGGAAATTCAAGGAACTTGAAAGAGTCAATACAATAGTGAAACTCTCTACAAAACTACAGTAATATGGCTACATGAGATGGGCTTAAGAACATATTATAGATTACTGGAAAAGATTTGAGAGTCATAAATAATTTCACATTTATGGGAAATTGCTTTTCAACAAGTATTCTAACACAAGTCAATGGGAGAAAGTATAATCTTTTCAAACTGGATATATATACACACAAAGAATAAAGCTGAATCTTTTTGCCACATCATATAAAAAGTATATGATTCAACAAATTGAACCATAAATTTAAATATTATAAGAGAAAATATAAAACCTTTAGAATAAAATACGGATATAATGATTTCTTACATACAACATAGAAAGAACAAGCACAAAAAATCGTGCATTATTACAATTAAAAGTTTTTGAGCTTCAAAGGACAATGTCAAGTTCAAGAAAATGAAAAAAATGGCTTAGAGAGATAGTACAGAAGGTAAGGCATATGACTTATAAATAACTGACCCAGATTTGATTCCCAGCACCATACTTAGTTACCTGAGCACACACCTGATAACAGCCAGGTGTGTAACCTCTCCAAAAAAGAAAGACAAAAAACCATAGAGTGGCTGAAAAAATTAAATACTGTAGTTGATGAGATTAGCATTCAGAATATATATAGAACACTTAAACATCAATAAAAAGTAAATGACCCAAATTAAAGAGTGGACAAATAATTAAAATACATATTTCTTCAAATAGTATGTGCAAATGGCCTATAAACACATAAAAATTAAGCATCATTGGTCACTAGAGAAATGCAATTTAAAGCAGTGAGGCGATCGTAGCCAAACCCAGTCCAATTTCCATAATTTAAAAAGTGGATAATAACAAGTGTTAGCAATAATATACGAAATTTGAGTGCTCGTACATTTTACATTTGATGGTGAAAATGTAAAATAGTGCAACCCTAATGGAAATGTTTGCCATTTCTTGAAAAACTGTGACCTAGAATTTACATATATTTAGCACTCCACTCCAAAAGAATTCCACCTAAGAGAATTAAAAATATATGACTGCACATCATGGAATGATTCCCTCATTTGTGAGATATAAAACCATAGTTGAGACTAATACTTAAAGAAAATAGAAATGAAGGCCATGAGGACTGGTCCATGGCTGAAAGCTTGTCACAAGTGGGTATGAGGGGTGTGCACTTAGGATAGAGAAGGAACCACTATGACAATGATAGTTGGACATGATCACTCTGGAATGAAAAATGAATGCAGAAAGGAAGGAGATAAGGTGATATACCTGACAATAAATATCAAGGAATTTCAAGAATAAGGAACAACATGGTAACCTCTTAGTATCTGTATTACAAACCACAATGCTTAAAAGGAAAGAGAGAGAAAGAGAGAGAGAGAGAGACAGAGACAGAGACAGAGACAGAGACAGAGAATCTGCCACAGAGGCAGAGTGGGTGTTGGGGAGGCGGGATGGAAACTGGGGACATTGGTGGTGGGAAATGTACACTGGTGATGGGGTGAAGGGTTGAGTGTTGAAACATTGTATGACTGAAACCCAACCATAAATAACTTTACAACTCTGTATATCACAATGATTTAATAAAAAAAGAAATATAAAAAATATGTCAACATAAAAACTTATACATGAATATTTATAGAAGCATCACAATAGCCAATAAATTCAAATCTCTATCAATTGATAAGTGGTCAAACAAATATGTGAAATTTATTGAGTAAATGTTATCTATTCAACAAAAAGTTAATTAAACACTCATATTCTAGAATATGTATAAACATTTAAAAAATGATCTTAAGGATCATAGAAAAAGTACAGTAGATAAGGCACTTCTTACTTTTGATCCTTTTTATGCAGTCTACCATGGTTCATTACACTAGCTCACATATGGCCCTTCAGCATTTTCTGGAGTCATTCTTGGGCAAACTCTGCTATTACCATACCCTCCCCCATATGAAAATGTTATGTTAAAATCAAATAAACCATTCACAGAAGGCCATTTATTATATGGAATATCCACGATCACGATCACGACCACCCTGTTGTTCGTCGATTGCCTCGAGCAGGTGCCAGTAACGTCTTCTTCGTCCTAGCCCTGAGATTTTTTTTTTTTAAAGTGCCATATTCAAGGCTTTTTTTTTTTTCAGGGTTAGGAGAATGAGACCCATCATTGTTACTGGTATTTGGCATATTGGGTATACCACGGGGAGTTTGCCAGACTCTGCCGTGTGGGCATGTTACATTTGGTAGCCTGCCAGTTTGACCAAATTAGGAATGAGATGATAAGATGTCGCGCGGCCGGGAGCTGAGTGTGATAATCTCTGGATCCTGGCCATTGTTGGAGTTACACGGCAGTTGGTGGGTGTAACTGTCTAGTTACTGGCAGGTCCAGTCCCAAACTGTGCAGGCTTAGAGATCTCAGCCCCGGGTCCCACACACCTGGGTTCCTCTGTCAGTTCTTTTATGCGTGAGGCTCATCCAAGTGTGTGGAGAGTGGTCTCAGCATGGCCTTGGCTGGGCCTCGGTGGTCTTCAGCTGTTGGGCCCTGGTGGAGACAGTCAGGCATAGGGTAGGAGACTCTGCCTTGTTCTCTCCCAGGAGCTGAGTGTGATGATCTCTGGATCCTGGCCATTGTTGGAGTTACACGGCAGTTGGTGGGTGTAACTGTCTAGTTACTGGCAGGTCCAGTCCCAAACTGTGCAGGCTTAGAGATCTCAGCCCCGGGTCCCACACACCTGGGTTCCTCTGTCAGTTCTTTTATGCGTGAGGCTCATCCAAGTGTGTGGAGAGTGGTCTCAGCATGGCCTTGGCTGGGCCTCGGTGGTCTTCAGCTGTTGGGCCCTGGTGGAGACAGTCAGGCATAGGGTAGGAGACTCTGCCTTGTTCTCTCCCAGGAGCTGAGTGTGATGATCTCTGGATCCTGGCCATTGTTGGAGTTACACGGCAGTTGGTGGGTGTAACTGTCTAGTTACTGGCAGGTCCAGTCCCAAACTGTGCAGGCTTGGAGATCTCAGCCCCGGGTCCCACACACCTGGGTTCCTCTGTCAGTTCTTTTATGCGTGAGGCTCATCCAAGTGTGTGGAGAGTGGTCTCAGCATGGCCTTGGCTGGGCCTCGGTGGTCTTCAGCTGTTGGGCCCTGGTGGAGACAGTCAGGCATAGGGTAGGAGACTCTGCCTTGTTCTCTCCCAGGAGCTGAGTGTGATGATCTCTGGATCCTGGCCGTTGTTGGAGTTATACGGCAGTTGGTGGGTGTAACTGTCTAGTTACTGGCAGGTCCAGTCCCAAACTGTGCGGGCTTGGAGATCTCAGCCCCGGGTCCCACACACCTGGGTTCCTCTGTCAGTTCTTTTATGCGTGAGGCTCATCCAAGTGTGTGGAGAGTGGTCTCAGCATGGTCTTGGCTGGGCCTCGGTGGTCTTCAGCTGTTGGGCCCTGGTGGAGACAGTCAGGCATAGGGTAGGAGACTCCATATGGAATATCCAATATGGAAAAATCCATAGATATAGAAATTAGATGAATTCTTTCCAGAGTATGCAGACATGGGAAGGAGGAAGTGACTGCTGGTGAAAATTGTATTTCCTTAGGGCTGGAGCGATAGTACAGGGCTGGAGCAATAGCACAGTGGGTAGGTCATTTGTCTTGCACATGGCCAGCTTGACCGAGCCAGGTTCAATTCCTCCGCCCCTCTCGGAGAGCCCAGAAAGCTATCGAGACTATCTCGCCCGCACGGCAAAGCCTGGCAAGCTACCCGTGACGTATTCGATATGCCAACCACAGTAACAACACGTCTCACAATGGCGACGTTACTGGGCCCGCTTGAGCAAATCGATGAACAATGGGAGGACAGTGCTATAGTGCTACAGTGGAGGGTAACAAAAGTGTTCTTAAATTAATTGTCATGGTTGTATGACTTTTTTGGATATACTAAAAATTACCAAACTACCAAACTGTACTCTTTAAAAGCGTGGATTTTTGACCAGAGAAATAGTCAGCAGTAAGGTACTTACCTGGTAAGCCTCTGTCAGGATTTTCCCTGAGCACCAAGCAAGAAGTAAGCCCTGAGCACAATCTGGTGTGGTCCAAAACAAAATGAACAAGTAAAGTAAAGTAAAGTAAAGGCCCTCCCGTTGATCGTCGATTTGCTTGAGCGGGCCCAGTAACGTCTCCATTGGAGACTTTGTTGTTACTGTGTTTGGCATATCGAATACTCTCGGTGGGCTCTCCGAGAGGGGCGGAGGAATCGAACTCGGGTCGGCCATGTTGGCCGCTTGTAAGGCGGACGCCCTACCCGCTGTGCTATCGCTCCAGCCCTCTAAAGAAGCAAAGATGAATTTTATACTAAATATAGACAAATAGACAATAAAGCCACACAAAATTGCTCAATATCAGCTATAAGGAAATACAAAGCTTGAACCACCATGGAGATAGGTGCGTATATACCTAAGACAATGGCTACAATATACACACCTGACAATAAATACCAAGGAATTTCAAATATAAGGAACAACTTGAACTCACATCCGTTACTAGTAGGAATACAAATACCAGTCGTTTTGAAAAAAAAATTAACAATTTATTATAAATTTAAACACAGTTATCACATGTCCCGACATTTCTATTCAAGTATCCAGTCACAAAAAATGAGTCCAAGTAAGGATCGATCATGTGAATGTCTATAGTCTATTAATTCGAAAAAGCTGAAACACAACACGAATGTCATTCAGTAGGTGAATGAATATTTAGATTACATCTATACCATTGTGAAATAGACTGTGGTATGGAATAAATCTCAAAAGTTGAATTTTTAATCCATAACATATGCCTATGATGACATGGATCAATAATAAAGGCATGAATGATAATTTTTAAAGAAATGTCAAAGCGCCAAACGTGTGCTTTCCACCAATATGGCATTATGAAAAGGGCAAAAATATAGGTATAGAAAAAAGACCAGTGGTTGTTAGAGTTGAGGGGAGGGTGTGAGTGCAAGACACACAAGGAGGTTTTGGGAAGGTGATGGAATCCTGATTCTGGGTGCTAGCTATGTAAATCTATTAATGTGTTTAAAGCTCATCAAACTATATACATTCACACACACACACACACACACACACACACACACACACATGCTCCACTAAAAGCACACAAAAAGGAATAAAATAAATGGCACATGATCAATAATGCCAATATGCTATCCTTTTTAAGGAGATTTGTGGTGTAGCTCAAAGATGGAATTGGCAAATTCTGGAACACTATCACTAAAACTAAAACTGATTCCTGTCATTTGCCCAGAACTTACCCTGGATCAGTCATTTAATGGAAAGCCTGATCTTTTGTTATTGACTCCCAAGAGTATTAATAGGCAGCAAGAGAAAAGGTGTCAAAGCAAAGATGAATTTTAACCTGGCTACCTGGCACAATAAGACCCAAAGACTGTTAGAGAACTGTTTCTTTCTCTTTACGTCACCCAAAAATCACACAGTGGCATGCCATTTGTATTAATTGACCTTTTGGTCGTGAAGATTGATGTGTCTTTTTTTGTTGTAGAGAAAGTGGTCTCAAGTAATGCCCAGAGGACCCACAGTGACCCATTCTTGGTGATACTTGACCCAGCTATGTGAATCAATGGTTTGATGCTCTGGACCAAGAGTGCTGGATGCCACTGGGCCACATTCTATTATGCTTAGGGGATGAGGGTGGAGGGCAAATTTGCTGAGAATCAAACAGGACCTTACATATACAAGGAAAGTGCTCTACCATTTGATCCACATCCCTGGCCATAAAGGTGTTTTGTTTTGTTTTGTTTTGTTTCTTAATGGGTACTCTTTATTGTAACAACAAAACTGTCTCACTGAACTTACATACGTATGTAAGTTTACACTCTGAAACTCAATGGAAGTGATGGTACATATGCACTGATCATTTCTTGATACCATGTGGTACCTGATACCTAATAGCTCCTGACTAAAAATAGAAATTGTTGACAGTATTGCTCAAAAGGAAATGAGACCATTGACAAGCAATAAAAGGTACACTGGGTTCAGTTGGAAAGGTAGTCAAGATATAGCCAGTATTTCAGAAATTTCCCCAGAGATTATCAACATAGTCTCAACTTGCTAGAAGGTGACTAAAAGTGGAAACCCTGAATAGAAACTTTGTGAAACATTTATAGTCACTGATAGTGCTAGCTTTCAAATCAATAAAAGATAATTTTTTGTTTCTGTTGAGAAAACATTAATTTACAAGACTATAATCATTTATGTTTACAAGGGACAATTATGCCATAATGCACTCACTATGTGTCAACATCTTTTCACCACAACCCATTGAATCTGTCAGTCCAGTTCCCTCTCCCAGTACTTGTGTCAGAATCTAAAGGGTTATTTGCACTGAACAGTGGCAATAAAGAGTTTGAACTCAAGACTACCCAGGAGCTACTCTATTCCATGTACAAAGAGATCTGGATAGTAAATAGGGGTATCCAACTGCAAGAGCCTGGGAGAAACGTCAGGTAGAGTTTGAGGACAACTCTAGAAATTCAAGATATGAGGCACCTATGCACTGAGATCAAGGGCACCAGAACCTAGAAGACCCACAGTTCTCTGCTGTGGTGAAGTACACCAGGGTATGTTGGAGAACCTGGGATGAAGGGGTCAGTTTCGGGGGGACCTCATCCACAGAACTTGTCCTCTAGGCTGTAAAGAGGTCACATCAGTTTGGAGAACTCCAAACAAATAGCTAAGCTAATTGAAGCTGAGAAACACTTGCTAGGGCATTTCTAATTGTAGGACTTACCAGGTAAGTCAGATGCTTGCTTTGGACACACCAACCCGGCTTCAATCCCTGGCACTCCACATAGTCCTTTGGACTACCAGGCATGATTCCAGAATGCAAAACTTGGAGTACACTCTGAAAACAGTCAGATGTGGGTCAAAATACAAAAGAAAAGGAAAGAAGAGGAGAGAAGAGGAGGGGAGAGGAGAAGAGAAGAAAAATGGAAGGGAAGGGAAGGGAAGGGAAGGGAAGGGAAGGGAACGGAACGGAACGGAACGGAACGGAACGGAACGGAACGGAAGGGAACGGAATGGAAAGAAAAAGGAAAAGAAAACTCTAGTAATTAGATGTCGGCTGGCAGGGGCCAGGTCTGCTAGTCACCTGGTACTAAGAGTTTTAGCCACCAATTTACTCAGCTATTAGATTGGGGATAGGTGGAGTTTACCTAAGGAATTTGTCCCAGAGATTCCTTATTAAGATGAAGGATATGATAAGGTGTCCCAACAGCAAGATTGCTAAAGGTCACCTCCAGGTAGTACCTATTAGTGACTCCATTGTTATGGCAACTGGGATACAGTATGACACTCAGCATGGTTGAGAGAGGTCATTCAAGATGGTGCCTACTGGTGACTCTGTCCTCTGTTAATATCTTATGATTTTTTTTTTACTCCCATTCCAGTATTATAAGTATAGGATTGTAGGACCAGGCTGCTGGGCATTTTGAGTAACCCTTTCTCTTCCGCAGGACAAAGTTCAGCACTTTAAACATATTTACCTGTCTGCAATTTATCAATTCATGGTGAGTTTCATTCACTATCAAATACAATTACATCACCATCAAATACAATTACAAAGTTGTTTGTGGCAAAGGTATTTACCTATTTCCAATCATTCTGAATACTTTCTGTCCCTTAATTTTTCAGATTGAAAAGTGTTTTCTATTGAGGAGGACTGCAAAGACTGGGAGATTGGGAGTGATGACTGGGCAGTACAGAATCTGGGGACATTGGTCACAGGAAATGTACACTGGTGAAGGGATGGATGTTGGAACATTCTATGACTGAAACTCAATCATGAACAACTTTGGAACTGTGTATCTCATGATGGTTCAATTAAAAAGTGTTTGTTGAATCAAATATAGCTGATACATGAGAAGAAGCAGAAGGGAAAAGCAAATGGGTGTTTTCTATCTGTGGAGATTCTTTTTGATCAACCCTGGGGTTCTCGTCCTGCCCCCTAAACACTTTATATTAATAGTTAGCTCTCAGTGGAAACTCACTATCTGCTAAATACAGGACACCCTTTCATTTGGTGTTCAATGAGATAAATGCAATGAAACCCATTTTGCAATTGAGAAAACTGAGACACTAAGAGGTTATGCAATTTGCCCAAGATCACAGAACATGCAAGTCTGTAAAACCCTAGGCTATGCTGTGATCTCAGTGCATTATTGTTAATTTGGGGAATATGTACTATCTGATCAACTGTTTGGGTACTAACATGACCTATAGAGTAGTTATCATTATACACTTACTCCCATCTCTCTAGACTGGAGAGGAATGCCAAGTCTTCCCACTCTTTACACACCCCATGTCTTAGCTTTGGACATGCCCTGCAATAAAGGCCCAAGAGTGCCAGGGCCCCAGGTGAGATGTGATCAGGGCGCCTGCCAAGGACAGAACAGATGGGTCTGTTAAATGGTGAAATCAAGTCCCTGCCACTGTAATGGCAATAAGCATTCCCCATAAAATAATTACTTCCAGTTGCTTGGCAGGTTGGACACAGTCCGAGGGAAGGTTAATTTATCTTTCACAGCTTTGAGCCTTCAAGCTGTGGTTTCCCAAGTGAAAAGGGCCTCTCTTCAATGACTCTTTGCAAGCTCCATTTAGTCATGACAGCTCTACCTCCTCATCATTGAGCTGCATAGTCTATTTGGAGTTCCTTTGCTGGTGAACAATCAGAATAGGGATTGAAGTGGGGAATAGTTCAGTAATATGGACAATTAATTTTATAGTAAAGGTTTATGGCAAAGGTAGGATATTAAAATATCTTCAAGCTCTTAGAAAGCTATTTATACATAGAGAGTCATAGTACAGTGGATAAGGCACCAGCCTTACACACAGCCAACCCTGTTTCAATTCTGGCATCACTTATGATTCCCTGAGTCCTGACAGGAGTGATCTCTACATACAGAGTTGGGAATAAGTCCTGAGTATTCCCATGTGTGGTCCCAAGAACTTCTTAAAAATACTTATTTGTACCATGTAATCTTTGTTATGATTTCTTCATCTGGGTTGTGTGTGCAATCATATATACAGCCCACCTTTTTTTATTAGTTTATCTTTTTTAACTCTCATAATAGATTAATAATTGCACTGCTTTATAATTACAGATGTCATTGATTTATATTTGGAGTACCATATTATGAAATTTCAGGGGGTTAGCTCTTACCAAAGTAAGAATCTCTTATCAAAGTTCCAGATACATAGTCAATCTATTTTAGGAATAAAGAATATCAAGTGAGATGAAGGTCACTATGTAAATCTTAAAATGTCAAAGGTAGTAGTTAGAAACTTGTAGGCATAAAAACAGACATCGATCAAATCTTTTGATCAAAGTTCAAGTGGTATGACTTTCTGTCTTTGCTGCTTGTTAATTTTCCTACCCTTCTTCCTGCGTCTGTTTTCTGAGACTGTCTTCCTCCTTTACATTAAGGTTCTTGAACTGGAGTAGGGGGCTGTGGTCAGGACAAAGATTAAAATAACCAATGCATCTTGTCTATTTTCAATAACCAAATACTTATCTCAGACTGAATAGCCCAGATCTAATCTTCAAAATCACTTGGTATCATAATTATGAATTGCTGATCCAATTCAATCCAATCTTTATTTTTTCAGAGAAACTTGATTTCCTAAGGGTAGCCCTTGGTAGCCAAAGCAGACAGCTCAGGGATTTCATCCAAAAAAGAACATACATGATACCTCAAGGATACAGCCATTCCTAATGCAGCATAGCTTTCCTACCAGGGTCAGAAACCCTATTATAGTAGTCTCTGGGAAGACAAATACATTCACATACTAGGAAGAGAAACACACAATGGTAAATGTTTTGAGATTGTTAGTGATGGATGACATCCAATATTCTTTTTAAAAGAATTTAGAAATAGTCATAATCACCAAAGTAAAGGAAGCAAAAATGTTTTAGTTTATATGGAAAATGGCTTTAATTATGCATTATATTCTGAAACAACATGTGTTCTTTTACTCTCCCATTAGTCATACTCCTTTCAACTGTTAACAGAACGTTGTGTGTCATTCCCCCTTCCCCCTCTAACTACATGTAGTTTACTGGAGTTAGAATTTATAGCTATTTCTACTATTTCAATACTTGAAAAATATTGTGCCACTTCTTTCTTGCCTCTATACTGCAAATGAGAAATTTACTGTCATTTGAATTGGTGATTCCCCCTAAGTAATGTTTTACTTCTTGTAGCTGTTTTCAAGGTGCTCTGTATTAAAATTTTAATTATAATATGTCTTTGCATTGATTTCTTTGTGGTTATCCCATTTGGGTTTAGCTGACTTCTTGAGTGCTTTGGCATATAACTTTTGCCAAATTTAGAGAGTGTTCAGCCTTTATTTCAAGTACTTCTTCAGTATCACTGCCTTTTTTCTCCTTTGGGGACTTCAGTGACAAAAAAAGCAAACTCTTTTATTGTCCTACTGATTTCTGATACTCTGTTCATTTTACATTCAGTCTATCTTATCTCTGTTGTTTAAATTGTACATTCTATCTGTCCTTATGTCTACTGATCTGTTGGCATCTCTATTATTTAGCCCATCTTACATTTTTATTTCCATTATTTTATTTTTATTTATATAATTTCTGGTTTATTATTTTGGTAATTTTTTGCTGAGATTTGATATTTTCATTTATTTCAATAGTGAATTTATAAACACTTATAGATGCACTTTTAATTTGCTGCTTCAAAATCCTGTTTCACTACTTTTATTTATCTTGGGGTTGGCATCTGTCAATTATCTTTTCTCATTTAAGCTGTAATTCTCCTGGGGGTTGATATGGTTCATGAATTGTAACTTGAACATTTTAGATATCATAAGCCTATAAATCCCACTTACTATTTTTAAGGAGTGAATTTTCCTGTTGTGATGTTGTGTGAGGGCTACATGGTGTATTTGGTCAAATCCCTGCTGGACCTTGATGACATCCCTCCCAAGAAAGTAGAGTAATAAATCATACCACCTTACAGCAGAGAATTATGGTAGAGGTTGAATTCTTTCTTCAATCCTCTGGTATCTACCCAGCAAAAATGAGACATCAATTAAACCAACTTATCACCACAAAAATGGGTATAAACTTAGATCCCTAATGAAGTAAGACAGGGATTGACGCACCATTTCATTGTTCCAGGGTATTAGTGGAAGGTTGTTTCCCAGATGATTTCTCCTGAAAAGGGTGGATAGTGAATCATCTCCACTTACCATCTTTCACAGTCTCATACTTAGCTTATTAATCCTAATTAAGGCTAGGAACTGAGGACACAGCTATAGAAACCAGAGTGCTGACTACTCCTGCTTTGCCCTGCCTCATTTAGTCCTTTTGTTGTATGTATAAGTGAGTGGTTATAGAAATTCAGCTTTCCACTGAAGCTCATTCATACCAGGAGTTGGTTAAAGCAGACTTACTAGTTTCAAAGCCCTAATACCTTATTAATTCCCACATTGCTGGATGAGCATAATCAAGCTCACTACTTGATTAGGTGATGGAGCTGATCACTGGACCTGATCAAACATTGTAACTTGACTCCCTTAGGGGTTTACTCAAGAAAGAGACAAAATCAATCCAATAGAATTCAATTTTGCAACTTCGTGGGAACAATTGAGAAATATAGGGTAATTGAGAGAATGTTCTCTTTATATTGAACTTAAAGTAGGTTGTGTTAGACCTGGAATTTATAGAGATTGCCTGAGATTATTAAGACATTATTAAAGATAGTCCATAATAAGGATACTACCAACTCTGTATTTCTCTAGGCAGTGAACACAATCATTGGATACACAGAACTCATTTCAAAGTCTTACTGAATTATGAGATTTTGGTAGCAAGATCCTAAGTAAAATGGGAATGGTGGAAGTATATCACTTCTTAAATTATTCAAAGCATTTAATAATGTTTCTAAGCAGTTCAATCAATATTTGTCATATTATGAGTTCTCATTAAACAGATAATGATGAATAAATGAATAAGATTGTTAATGGAAGGACAATGTAGTCTATTTTTGGGTTTTTTAAATATAATAGCATAGTGTGTGCCTAATAAGCATATCAACATCAACCAATATATATCAGGAACCCTACTAACTTAATTTCCTGATCTTATGAAAATTCTTGTTATAAAAATTAGAGTCTAATGACCATCGAATTCTCACCATCTGATATTACACAATATAAAATTATTATTTAGTTTTATGTCTGTATTTCCAGAGCCCCTGTATATATAGCAAATTTTCTTGGGACTAACATGCTTATAACTTATAACTGCACAGAATAAAAACTTTATTCCCAAGATGATGTATAGGTTATTTTTTTCCCACAGTTTTCCTATTGTCACTATTTTAAAAATGTTCTCATTAGAACAAGTATTCAATAAATAGCCATTGTAAGAGGAGGAGGAGGGACAACTGTCTGATAATACTGATATCAATATTGTGCTTATAGATTTATATTTCATTTCACAAGGTAATTAAATGGAGATAAATGCAGACATTATTCAGTAAGCTGCACTTACATATGCAATAAGAACCATCCCTGCCAAGTTGATACAATCTCAAGCAAAAAAGGGAAATTTGAAATGCGTTTATCTGAGGATAACCATGTTGAAAGATCTTCTCTTATTCTAAACCCTGTCAACATCACTGAGAAAATGGCTTAGCATTTACCTCTATGTCGTTCAGCACTAGGTAGATCTTTCATTTTACTTTGCTAATAAGTATTAGTATAAATAAAATGACATTTTTGCATGTATCACTGGTCACTGAACAACCATTGAATTTTTGTTCCTACAATTTGTTCTTTATAATTTATTTAGTAGATAGTGGCATATTACTAAGTCCTATTTCTGTACCAATTTATTATTCCTTCATTACCCCAAGTAGTTCTTCCTGACAAAATGTCTGGTGGTCATTTGAAAATAACTAAAAGCATTTTGATTGTCACAATCTGGAGGAGGGTGGGAAATTCTAGGCAAGTGCTACAAACATCTAGTGAGTAGAGATCAGAGATTTTATAAACAATCTACAGTATAGAAGACTTTGCACAGCCCTCAACAAAGCATCCATCTAAAATATCAATAGTGTGAAACTTGTGAAGTCTGTCCTATAGACTGGAAAATAAGATCATATTTCCAAACTCCTTGCTGATAGAATTATATATGTGCTCACTTGGAAATCAAAAATAAGATTCAAGAGGTCACAGTTATAAAGCCACCTGAAAACTCATTGGTAAGGGTGTTTCATACCTCTGACAGAGCCGTGATTCTGGTTCTAGTTCTGGTCCCTAGATTCTGAGTGATAAGTGTTAGACAACAGCATGAAGATTTACACTATAACCATGTCATATGTGATTGGATTGGATTTTTTTTGGTTCCTTGACTCCTAACTGTGCAGCATTCAATTTTGTTTCTCGAGTCCTAGAAATTCTTGTAAGTGACTTAATGGCCTATAATAAATCCTTTTCTGCTTAAACTAGTTAGAGTGCATTATTTTGTCTGCAATTAAGGTTCCTAAGTAATATAGCAAATGATTATAGTCAATCAATCTTAAAGAAAATGGGAATATGAGATTGATTATAAGAGCTGTTTGAGTTTGAAATCAATGCAGATTTGGTTAGCAGTGGAAGATGTAACTCTTGTAAGGTTTTTGGAGCACTAAATGGCTGTTACTACAGACTATACCAAGATATAAAAATGAAAAAAATTGGATGCATGTTGGTGTGGTGACTTATATATGATCATAAATTCTTTGTCACTAATCAATTTGCCTCTCCACTGCTTTCTGTGTTCCGGTACTATTTCTGTTACTTGAGTAAATGAATTTAACTCAATCAATTTTGTGTGACTTGTGTAACTAGTGGGTGTGTAACTTGTGGCTGGATCTTAGGGGATATGCAAAGTCTTCTACTCTGAGAACAATATATATTCCTTGTGGAGAAAAACACTAAAGTAGAAATCAACAAACAAAGATTTTGGGGAGTAAAATCAAAGAAATTTTCTTTAGCTGATAACCCCAGACGAATTTTCAACCAATGATGATTGATTGATTACTACTCATTTTTGTCTCAGGCCCTAGCAACCCTCACATAATTGTCATCTACCACTGAATCTATACAGATGCTTAAGTTAGTACATAAAATTACATGTGATAATAATTGGTTTCAGGTGTGGTTTGTTTTATTTCAATATGTAACCAAAATATTGACAAGATATACATGTACAGGCATACTTAATAAAATAGTTCTGCTTGTGTTCTCCCTTGAACATGTACTTTGCTTATCTCTGTGTATCTTTGCTTACTTGTTTTTTTACACGCTGATAAGCCCGTTCCCTCTTGCATGGTGATATTTTTCTTTTCTCTCCCCTCACATCTTTCTAAGTAAATTGTATTCAATAAAAACTATCTTGCTTCACTGAAGGAAAATAACTGCAAGTTTTAAGTTCTCTATGCAAGGCACAGACCTCTTACCTAGAAGAAGGTTAACACAAAAAATAAGATGTCAAATATAATTTTGTGGCTGCTAAAATTCAACATAGGATGAATAAACAGTCTCATTGATCTCTTGTATACAAACTGGAGAATTCATTTGGGGGAGAATAAAAGGTGAGAATAAGAATGATATTTGAAAGGATTGAATATTTCTGATGACTCATAAACATCCTATAAAAGCACCCCCTCTTTCTCTGCTGATGACCATGTTTGATAGAACGATTAATATTGACATTATTTAAAGAAGTAACTATGGCAAGTTTACTAAATCAAAGTACCACCTCTCATGGACTCCAGGTCTAAAACAAGAATCAGATATCAGTATGCTGTCTACATATAAAAACCAACATAGACTCACCACATTAAAGGAATTTAAGAATTTGCTGAATTGTTTTGGAAAACAATTAAGATTAAAGATTTAAGATTAAAGATTCTTAAATCAATAGACTAACTCATGAGACAGTTGTACACTAAAGAAGGCATAGCATAAATCTCAATGAGGCTGAATTTAGTGGTACGCATTCATTTACCAGAGATTGATTTTTTGAATTTCCCTGCTCTTTCCACACTTTATCAGTGTGACCAATGACCAAGGATTGAATATAGTTGTTGTAGTGCTCACATACTTGGTTGTAGTGCTCATACACTTTAGCTTTGGTTGTGATGCTTGCTGGGAGTCACAGGCTTTAGCTAAGTTGCTTACACACACTTGTTTGTGGTGCTCCAGAAATTCACACATTTGTGTCACTGGGAATCACAACGAGCAATAGAACCTGATTGTTTTTGACATGTGTGGCACAGTGCAGGGGACCGAACTTGCTCCCTCACATTTGCAAGTCAGGCACTTTGCCACTGAGTTATCCTCAAACCCCTATAGATTCTTAAATCAATGGACTAACTCAAGCAGCTGCGATAGCTCCAAATAACTGATATAAATCTTCATTCAATGATTATTGTCAGTCTTTATATAACTCCTCAATATAATGTAGAATAAGGACTCTAAAGATGTAGGAGAAAAAATGTTTGAGTAATTTTGTTTTATTCTTTTCATTTTACCTATCTTTGAGAGTATTAAAAAACACTTTATTACCAAAGCACTGAGAAATGCAAAGAGTAGAAGAATCTTTGACAAAAGCTCTGTAGTGACTATAATGGAAACCAGAAGTGAAGATTAAAGATGCTGACACTTAGAGGGACTTTCTGATTTCATTGGGGTTTATAGATTTGAACAAGTTTCTAGAGACAAAGTGAAGATGAGCGTAATAGACAACATGACTGGAAAGATGATCTGACAGGTTTAATGCACAGGGATCTGTATCATAGTTTCCTTAATATGATTCAATAAGATCCAATTTTATCTGTACCATCAGAAGTCAGATAAGTAGAAGGTTGTGTTGCATAAGTATAACAGAGAAATCATGATTATGATTCAATTATGAGAACAGAATCTCTAATATTACCCATAATCCCTTAAAATTAGGGGCCGGAGTGGTAGTACAACAGGGCGGGCACACAGCAGACCCAGGTTTTACCCCCCGGCACTCCACATGGTCCCCCAAGCAAGGCCAGGAGTAATTCCTGAGTGAAGAGTCAGAAGTAACCCTGAGCAATAATAGGTGTGACCCAAAAAGCCAAAATTAAAAAAAAAAAAAACAGAAACTCAGTGTCCTGAGGAAGTTGCCTATAATAATATCACAAGTAAGTGTTATATATTCTTGTCTTCTCAATGACCTTTTCTCATTATAACTATAACAGGGAAAGGCAGGTAGATATTTTGGTATGATGAAACTAAAATATTCTAATTTATCTAGTTCCTGGTACTTTATAACAAAATTGTGCCCAAAAGTTATAATGAAATTGACATTGTAAAGAATAGGTCTGAGATATCTAACAGTGAGTTTGGTGGACACATAAGCTCATCTTGGTTATTTCTCCTGTTTTGAGTTATAGAAGAAAAAATACTTTCAGCCTGTTCAGTGAGAGGTTTATGAAAGATCAAAAGGAAGCTCCTACAGCTATGTTACATATAAAATTAATAAATGAAAAATAATACTAATCCCTGAAGAGATGCAAAGATTAGTGCCACTGGCCATGTCTTGAAAGATCAACTAAATGATCACTATCCCATTTAGTCTCCCTGTTTAATCTGTGTTGCAGATGGATGGATCTTGAAGAATTACAGTGGATTATTCTTAGCTTAATTAGGCATTGACTCCAATTGCAGCTACTATTCCAGATGTAGTCTTCTTAGTGGAACAAATCAATACAGCCTCTGGTACCTAGTATGCAGATATTGATCTGTCTAATGCATTTTTCTTCATTCCAATTAGTAGAAAATACCAGAATTATTAAGCAACCCATAAAGCTTCCAATTTAGAGGATGATCCAGAGAGGACAGAACTCTTCAGCTAGCCTAGTTCAACTGGTTGGTCTTAATGATGTCTCCAACCAAATGATATGTGATCTATGGTTTATCCAACTGCTTGAGGCAAAAAATATGAAGAGAACCATAGTTGCAGTCCTTAGGAATCAAAGCCATGCTCTTGTCTCTCTTTTAAATGAATGCTCTTTCTCAAAGCATCTGAATGTCAAGAAGGGATGAAAATTGACCTATCCATTAAAATGGAAATTTGTCTAATTCTCCCAATCATCAAGTTTAGCAGACACACACATATACATATATGTATATCTTTTTTAACTTTTTAATGAATCATTGTGAGAAACAGTTACAGACTTACAAATTTTTGTGATTATATTTCTGTCATACAATGATTGAATACCTATCCCTCCACCAGTGCCCGTTCTCCACCACCAAATATATGTATATCTTAAATCCACGAGTTATTTTTAAAATGCTTACACTGCCAGTATCCATTGCAGTTCCAGGACTCATGAGGAGTCCCTATTATCAGCTGACTCAAGAAAATCATGCCTGATTATTCCTGGGCCCAGAGAGATAGTACAGTAGGTAAGGGAGGTACCTTGTACACAACCAACATAAATTTGATCCCTGAAACCACATATGGTTCCCCTAGCAATGCCAGAGGTAATCCCTGAGAAACTCAGGAGTAAACTCTGAGGACTACTGTTTGCATAAAAGAAGGAAAGAAAGAAAGGAGGAAAGGATGAAAGAAAGAAGGAAGGAAGGAAGGAAGGAAGGAAGGAAGGAAGGAAGGAAGGAAGGAAGGAAGATTGTTCTGCATTTCAGGTGCCTTTAAGAAAGACCTTGAAGGTTCACAATAGAAAGGATAATTTTCTAGAAGGTAAGATATTAAATAGTCTCATGATGCAATGTAAAGCCATTTGGAAAAATAAGACTTGATGCCAGGGCAGTTTTTGTGAAGAATGGAAAACCTAAATGAGTTCAGAATATGAAAGTCCTTGTGCTCTATGTGAAGTACAAGTAGAAAAGGGGCCCATGGTGTAGAAAAAGCGCAAAATTGTGTTTCAAATCATATCCCTGGTGATATCTGTCAACCACTTTTCAGACACTGCTATGAATGGATATATGAACAATATAGTTCAGTGTCAAAGACTGCAGTAATATAAAACTTCAGTAACATAAGTGATTAGGTGATTGTCCTATAGCACGTAGTACTTGCTAGAAATAGAGTCCCAAGTTATAGCTACATTTTTTATAACCAGAATGTAAGGTGGAGGAGTTAGGAAAGAGAGGAGGGAGAATGAGTTCTTCCTTTCATAATTAACCTGAAAAAGCACTGTAGCACTGTAGCACTGTCCTCCCATTGTTCACTGATTTGCTCGAGCGGGCCGAGTAACGTCTCCATTGTGAGACTTGTTGTTACTGTGTTTGGCATATCGAATACTTCATGGTTAGCTTTCCAGGCCTTGCTGTGTGGGCGAGATACTCTTGGCAGCTTGCCAGGCTCTACGAGAGGGGCAGAAGAGTCAAACCCGGGTCTGCCGGCTGCGTGCAAGGAAAATGCCCTACCACTGTGCTATCTCTCCAACCCTAAAAAGGCATTTTCTTTATATTATCTAATTTTGAACATGGCTAACTCAGGGATCTTGCTGCTCTGGGGTAGGAGATACTTTCTTTCACAGAGGACACAATTATTCTTTTGAAGATAAATAAATAATTCTTTATGTTCTTTAAAATATGTTAACTTTTAAAATATGTTAACTAATATAAATAATTCTTCTATGAAAGAGAAAGTAGATCTTTCTCCAATAATTTAATGAGAAAGAGTAAAAGGATAACCCAAAGTTCTTTATATTGTCATTGGCAATGATAAAATTTAACAAAAGATTGCAGCAACACTAAGTTAATAACACAACTAAGGTTCAAATCCCATGAATGAGTCACCATATATACCCCCCAACAGTCTGAATGTTGACTGAGACAAAGAAAATATGGCCTGGGATGCAGAAGGGAGAAGTATGAAATACTGACTGTATCCTGTCACTTTGCAGACATTTATTTATTTTTAATTTTTTTAACTGAGTCACCCGCGATACACAGTTACAAAGCTGTTCATGATCAGAATTCAGTCAAATAATGACCCATACCTCCACCATTATCCATTTCCAACTATCAATGACCCCAGTTTCTCTCCCACCACCACCCCGTCTCCTCCAGCTGGTTCTAAGGCTCTATGGCAGGCCCCTCTCTCATTCTCTCTCTCTCTCTCACTTTCTCCCCCCCCCCCCCCCACATCTCTTTCCACTTTTCAGACATTAGACAGAAGAAGCTACCTCTACTTTTTCTTGCTCTGTAACTGTTAATGTATGCTGGCTAACTTTCTAATCTGTATTTAATTTCATATGTATATGTTTATAGCTACTATGTTTACAAGTACCTTGCAATATTGGGATAGGATTATGGCCAGAAAAATAGGATGCAACATCACATAGAGATAGATGCAACAATGGGTAGGAATTTGAATCTTCCCTTTAGAAAGTGATAATGAGCTTAATTAATGAACAGGTTATCAAAGCTCATACATTTGAGGAAGTTCAGATGGATTAGGACAAAGAGGTGTGAAGGAAACATGGAAAAGAAAGTGACAGAAAATGTTGAACAGCTCACCTAATGCTGCTTCAAACACTTGTCAGCAATTTCTTCTTCACTGTAGAAGCTACAATGCTAAAAACAGCATTTCCCGACTCTGGTTGTGCAAGTAGTTTCACTCCAGTCACTGTCACTGTCACTGCCCTCTCATTGTTCATCGATTTGCTTGAGCGGGTCCAGTAACGTCTCCATTGTGAGACTTGTTGTTACTGTGTTTGGCATATCAAATACATCACGGGTAGCTTGCCAGGCTTTGCCGTGTGGGCGAGATACTCTCGGTAATTTGCCGGGCTCTTCGAGAGGGGTGGAGGAATTGAACTCGGGTCGGCCATGTTGGCTGTGTGCAAGGCAAATGCCCTACCTGCTGTGCTATCGGTCCAGCCCTTCACTCCAGTAAGTATACCTATTTGTCTGAAAGGAGAAAGCTGAAGCAAATATCATAAGGCTGAGTGTACACAGATCTTCAAGCAGGCATTCATTTTTTATAGACATTCATTTATTTCTGTGGTAGTGTCACTATCTCTCACATTCACATCCAAGTTTCACTTGTTCTGAGCCTAGGCCACTGGCAGAAGATTCCAAAAGTAATAAGCATATGGTTGGATAAAACATTAACTTCCCATATGAGTTCCCTAGCTCTCTTACGTACATTGCTTTATACAAAGTTGATATCAGAGTGAATCTGTTTCATGTTACTAAATCTCTGTTTAATGTATATTAATATATAGAAAAATATGTATAACATATGATATAAAAATTAAAATATTTATTATATAATATATTAGGGCTGGAGAGATTACCACAGTGGGTAGGGCATTTGCCTTGCATGCGGCCAACCTGGCTGACCCAGGTTCGGTTCCTCCATCCCTTCGGAGAGCCCAGCAGCTACTGAGAGTATCTCACCTGCATGGCAAAGCCTGACAAGCTACCCCGTAACATATTCAATACACCAAACACAGTAACAAGTGTCACAATGGAGATGCTACTGGGCCCGCTCGAGTAAATCAATGAACAACAGGAGTGACAGTGACAGTGATTAAATATGTTGTGTAAAATATTAATATTGTATAATAAATGGTGAACATTTTTTCAAAAGTTTTTTGCTTAGCTATTTTTTCTCTGGAAAGGATTACCTCTTCTTTCCACTCAGTCAAATTGTAGGGGTTCCCTCAGTACTTCTCATCACTGTTCATTTTCTTCAGCAGAACATGCTATGTAGCTGTTCCACCCTCTCCCTACTTCCTCTAAAATGGGTATATTATGATGATAATCTTCTACCATTCACCCATCTTATAGCAAGAGCACATAGAGTCTCCTTTGGGAAAAATAACCTTATCCTTTCTCTGTTCACTCCCATGACTTAAACCTGACCCATCAGCATATTTCATGTTTGGCAACACAGTTCAGGAGTGTATTATGATGCAAATTAAGACTAATCAGAGCTGTAGCTTTTTGTTTGACCTATTACAAACAAGTTTTTCTTGTGCCTGACTCTGAAATCACAGTAGGTAATCGGGTTTATTTTGCAATATTTGTATCACTTGAATCGAAACTTAAAGCTAATAGAAAGCAGAATTTAGAGGAAAAAGACAGATCAATTTTGATGACATTATAAAAAAAAATCAAGATAGTACAAAGAAAATGAAAACATAATCTGAAATCCCACCATTCAGGGATAATCTCAGTCTGACATTTTTATGACCAGGCTTTCATCTATCCCTATGCAAGAACAAATGCATAAAGTGTTCAATAAATGGATCATAGTTTATATATTGTTTTGCTGTAAACATATTTCCTTTCATTCTATATTTTAGTTCTCCTTGCATCCCCTCCCTCTCTATATCTTTCCCCACTTTTTATTTCCCCAATGCACAGCTCAGCACTAATATTAGATCACAGATCACAGATCATCCTGTTATTCGTCGATTGCCTCGAGCAGGCCCCAGTAACGTCTCCTTCATCCTAGCCCTGAGATTATATTCAAGGCTCTTTAGGAGAATGAGACCCATCATTGTTACTGGTATTTGGCATATTGGGTACGTCACGGGGAGTTTGCCAGACTCTGCCGTATGGGCAGGCTACATTCGGTAGCCTGCTAGTTTGTCAAAGTAGGAATGAGATGTCATAATGATGTCATAATAAAAATATTAGAAATCTAGTAGTTTTTCTCCACGTTTTTATGTTCAAATACTTATCAGTATGAATATACAAGTTTTAAATTTTTTTCTTTTTCTTATTATAAAGATCATGGTCTGCCATATTACCTACCTCTGTCTCTCGAGCATTTCTTATTGAACAATTTATTGTGGAAATTCCTCTAAGTACAATAATACAAATTTAACTCATTTCTGTTGTCTGTAAAACACTGTAAATGAGCCACATTTTATTCAACCATATCTCCACTACTTGGTATTGAGCTCAAATTTTTTTCCTCCATCTCGTCTCCCACCCCCAGTACAAACCATGGTAAAATAAACATCACATTCCATGGTGGTATATATATTTTTTCAAAGCTGCCACATTCCCAGGAATGAAATTGGAGGGCGGATAATAATGTCTATGTGTTTCGCTTTAAAGAAATATTGCCAGACTAGTTTCCACGGGCTTCAACGATTTCCACCCTTACCAGTAGTGTGTGAATGTCTCCTTCCTGGTGATAATGCATTTAAAATGTTTGCATTATATCTTTAACTAGACATGGTGTTGATTAGTAGCAAGTTAAACATCTTTTCTTGGTCATTTGGGTTCCCTCCTCTCTAAATAACTTTATTGAGTTTTTCATTTGTTCATCATTTTATTATTGATTTGAAATTGCAAGCTACAAAGGCATAAGATAAATTCCTATTTCAGGAGGATTAGCAGTGCAAATCTATCTTACATTTATGTATAAATGTATTAATAAACATATTAGTGACACATATGACAAATTAATTATATCTAAAATGTAATGAGGCATATAATGTCTTTAGCCAATGGAACATAAAAGTAAAGTAAAGTAAAGGCCCTCCCGTTGTTCATCGACTTGCTCTAGCGGGCCCAGTAACGTCTCCATTGGAGATTTTGTTGTTACTGTGTTTGGCATATCCAATACATCACGGGTGGCTTGCCAGGCTCTGCCGTGCGGGTGAGATACTCTCGGTAGCTTGCCGGGCTCTCTGAGAGAGGCAGAGGAATCGAACTCGGGTCGGCCATGTTGGCTGCATGCAAGGCAAATGCCCTACCACTGTGCTATCGCTCCAGCCAATGGAACATGGCATAGGAAATAATAAGATAGTTGGTTGGTTGCACTGGAAGTTTTTGTTTACATCCCACCCCACTCCCATAGCACACCTGATAATTTGGACCCCAAAAGGCCCGGTAAAGAAGAGAAAGTGATGTCTTTATCAAATAGGAAATGGAAAATGGAATAGTGGAAAATGGGGACTCTGTGCCTGGCTGTTTTCACTCAGGGTGCCCCAGAGTGGAGCAGGTGAGAGCCCTCCCCGCCCCAAGGGACCCATCCCCTGCAGCTGACCTCCACTACCCAACCGCCACCACACTCCAGGCCAATTTCTGGACACATCATAAGATATTTCCTACCCATTTTCCATAATTACCACACCATGTTTGATGGAGTTCAGACAGTTGGCAACAAATAACACTGTAGCACTGCCCTCCCGTTGTTCATTGATTTGCTCGAGCGGGCCCAGTAACGTCTTCATTGTGAGACTTGTTATTACTGTGTTTGGCATATTGAATACGTCACGGGCAACAAATAAAATTGAGAAATATATAAATATATGCCACTCGGAGAGCCCGGCAAGCTACCAAGAGTATCCCGCCCGCACAGGCAGAGCCTGGCAAGCTACCCATGGTGTATTTGGTATGCCAAAACCAGTAATGACTACGGGTCTCGTTCCCCTGACCCTGAAAAAGCCTCCAATCATTGGGAAAAGATGGGTAAGAAGAGGCTGCTAAAATCTCAGGGTTGGGAGGAATAGAGATGTTACTGGTGCCCGCCCGAGTAAATCGATGAACAGGGATGAAGTGATACAGTGATACTGGAAAATGTGAAATGAAAATGGTGGTGAGGAAAGAAGCTGCAGCTTTTTAAATACTTAGTTAAGGCAAGGCTATGCTAGTCTAGCATAGAGTCGAGGGTGGGAATGAATCAGAGCTGGCTAAAGGTCACCCTTCACCCTCATTTTCTGTGCCTCCCATGCTATTTACCACTTTTAATCATGGTGTGGGTGTCTCACACCCACAACATGCAAAGGGCCAGATCTTCACTCATTCTTTCTTCTCCCGCAGACCTAAAAGGTGCCTCATGGGGCATACAGCTGGCAAGAAGACCAGAGTCACAGCAGAAAGAGATCTGCAGTGACTCGGAGAGCCTGACTCACTCCTTCTTGTAACTGCCAAGCCTTGCTTTTTTTTTTTCTTAAATTGTTCGAGTTGCCATAACAACATGCTGCTCCAAGTGATCCACTCCCAATAGGGCAATTTAGATTGTTTTTCTGCATGTATGATGCATTGTTGAGACATAATAGGAGAACATTAAATATGACAAACACTTAGGATCCAAGCAGGTCAATAGATTGTGGGTGAATAAATTGTATGTACATGTGAACAGTCTTTCATCCTTACCTTCATAACGGACATCACCAATCAATCACAGAACTCATTCCTGGTTTCCTGGACATGGACACAAAATTCTTCAGTCAGTAGTCCTTATAAAAGGATCCAAGTTGGCATGAAAAATTCACAAAATTGCCCTCCCTGCTCAATCATTTTCTAGACATGATAAAGGGGAGGTTCATTAAGCTGTCCAAGAACAAAGAAGTAAATATCAGAGCAGGGGAGAACGGGGTTTGGAAAGAATTGGAAAAGGAAAAGAAATTAAACTTACTGGGTGCATGGGGGCCTTGTTAATTGAAGGATCGTGCTTGCTGTTCTGCTATTTTTGTGTTGGGTGAAAACCCAGGTTCTCAAAGTATTTTTCATTGGTTATTCTCTTGCTCAGTGCCTTTTGTAGATACTACTACAGATATATAAAACAAACTGCCAGTAGCTGTGGGCTGAGTGATGTTAACCAGGCCATCGGAGTTGTCTGCTGAAAACTATATTCTTGCTATTACTCTTATATTCTAATCAGACAGCTTAACATTATGACTTTGGATCTATGCCTAGAAACTATGGCACCCTTATAGGCAGCTGCTGTACCTTATCAGGTGACAATCTCAGCCATGCCCTTAATATGTACAAGAACCAATTTGCTTGGCACAGAAAACACTTGCTCCAGGATCACATGCTGTATAAGTGGGAAATACTGAGCTTTCCCATCATAGCCAAGTACAACCTTTATCACAAAAAGAGCCAAGGAACAAAATGGGCTTAGTACAACCAATTTCCTTTGCCTGATACCATTGAACTCTCTCATTCCCACAGCTACCAGTTTTAACTCTCAACAAGACCATTGCATAGATATGAGACCACATCATTGCTACTTGTGATGATATTAAACTTATCTGACTAATAGGCACTGTACTTTTCCACTGTTCCATAAAATTTAGATAGTACCTTCTAAAGCCTCTGAGATCTCAGAGAGGAAAATTTTGGAAAACAAATTCAAGAGCATATTTACAGAATGTGTGCAAAAAAATATCTTATATAATTCATCATGAACTTTAAATCCAGGCAGACAGTTCATGGCCTGCTCTATCACTCAATACTGTTACCTTGGGCAGACTACTTAATTTCTCTTAGTCTCAGATTCTTCAACTGCAAAAGAAAATTATGAGATAAATGAAGGCAAAATATGAATCATTTCCTGGGTAGATTCCAAACTTAACAAATGTTTTATATCATTAAAAATTTTAATTAAAAAGTAACTGATGAGCAGAAATAATTCTTATTCTAATTAGTAATATAATGACAATACACATTGCTTATTCATCAGCCCCAATAATTGTCTTCGCAATTTTTCTAACTTATTCTCTTACTCTCCTATATGAGACTCCTCACAGAATGACTTTGGTTCTTCCCATTTTTTAGGAAAAGGCCATCCCTTCTCCATCTGTGCAGAAGATGTTATTTTTAGATCCAAGTTTAATGTTTGCTTCTTCAGGAAAGTTTACTCTCACCATTTAAGAATTACTATTGGCTCCCAACTACTGAAACTATGAGCTTCTGCCCTGCTTGCAGTCTACATGAGTTTCTGCCTGTATCTCAGGAGGCATCACAATTACAGTCTCATATTTCACAGGATAGCATCAGGGTTTTTGCTGGTGTTGATTGCTCTGGTTGCCATGTTTACCCAGTTCCCCCTCAACTTCACATACTTATCTCTTCCCCAGGTTGCAGGTGTCGGATCAAATATTTAATGCTTGGGGCAGAGTTCTCTGTTACACGATCTTCCAGTCACATGTTCTGCCCCATAAGTTACCTCAATTTGTATTTTTTTCCCACTTGCTTACACAATTTTCCATATTCCTCTTCTACTGGAAGATAAAGTGCACTAGAACGAAAATGATGTCTGTTGTGTTCACTGCTGAATCCCCATCATGTAGAAATTACTTACCAGGCAATAGGTGCTCAATAAATATTGAGTATATGAATAGATCTTTTTATCAAAAGCATTAGGTCAACATCTTCTTTAGGGCAACATCTTCTAGAGCATATATACCTTTAATAGTCACTTTATTGTTCCTGAGACGGTATTACTCAGGAGTTGAATAAATCACTGAGAATACATAAATTCAATAGAAAATAATATCAGTGTGTCCTTGGCATAGCCTCACTAGATTCTAAGCTCCTTGGGGGTAAAAGGCATCTCTTTTTCTTCTTGTACTTTCTGTAGTATCTAGCCAGCACCATGAAATGCACATATATAAAAACTGAACTGTGTCAAATGGAGTTAAGTAGAATAGCACAAACGTCTGCAGAAATGTTCAAACACACACAAGAGGCAACAATAAAAGTGCAAACTCATACCTAGTTCCTCTGCAGCACTGGCTGGTATCTTAGAAAAGCTCTACCTATAATTAGTCATTTTGTTCTTTTTATATCAAAGGAATGAGAAAGGAGCTCCTACTTTCTGGGTAGCTGGGGAAGCAGAAAATAAACCACTGTCTGAAACAGAAATGAAGATGCTTCGATTCTTTGTTTTATCACCAGGTCCTTGATTAAATGTGCCAGCCTGCATTTCTTATTTTATAATGGACCCTCTTTGTAGTATAACCCTGTCATACCTGACCAAATAGATCTCTTCCCACTGGAAGTTGTGGCCATTATCAAAAAATTAGTCACACTCTGTCTAAGGAACAACATGGAGCTGCTATGAGTGATTACCCTCTCATTAAGTGATGCACAAATGAAGAAGAACACGGTGGTTACCATTTATAAAGTGCATGTAATGTAGCCGAATCTGTATCAATTGAGGTATATGTTAACCACACATTCTTTAGAAAAATATGATGACTAGATATTATTATCGCTATTATTATTTTACATACGTTATATTAAAAAGTCAAACCTGGGACAGGTACAATGTAAATAATGCCTAAAATTTGGTTGATAGTATTGTATGAGTCGGTTCCTGGAATTGATAACATATAATTGAATCTAAGATGTAATCTTTGGAGGAGACAATGAGGAGTCTACTCTTACAAGTTACTATAGGTCTAAAACTATTTCAAATAATGTTTGAGTGTTGTGAATAAAAGAGAATCTTGAGACTAAAGGATGTTAAGTAGCTTGTATAGATCACAATGTTTGCATGAATAAGTCAAAGCTCAAACCTAACCACCATTCACAAAGCTTACAGGGCAGGGCCCAGGGGCTCACCCCTTTCTACCTTCCAGGTTCCCCTTTCTACCTTCCAGGTTATGTGAGATTGTCAGCCCCATACTGTTCCTCTCACCTGGGCTACTTGTGAAACTTATAGTTCAGTAATGCCAAATAGCAGTATATATTATTACTGTTAATACGTCATTAGAATATTATTAGAATATTTATTTCACTCCTCTTATGTAATTTTATTCCAAGCATTTAACCTCTTGGTCTTTCTTAGATTCAATGTATAACTTCTGTTATTTTTTTTCTGGTCACTTAAGTCCTTTTGGAAGAGATTCAGGTTATAAATAAAGTCAAGGATATTTCTTTCAAACATCAAAAAGGAATAAAATTCCCCATCAAGTGTCTGAAGCTAGAGATCAGTTCCTACCACTCAGCCAACGTTTCATAGCTCAGAACTGAAGGAAGATGAGGGAGGCCCTGGAGGGGGGTGATGAAATATGAAACAATGACTTCAGGTTGCAAAAGGTGAGAGCCTTTCCTATGTACATTTTATTTTTTGAAAATTAAATACTTGGCAGGATTTTCCTTTAGCTAATTAGCATCCCTTCTTAACATTTTAAGTAACTGCTCATTTAGAGTAGTGAATGATTGCTCTGAGATTAGAGTATAGGGAAAATCTTTCTGTTGGGAATAATCTACTTATGCGGCTGTTTGTTTGAAGGAGAGATAAACAGAGTTTTTTTTTTCCTTCTTGACATGCCAGGCATGAGAGAGAACAGGGTGATTAATGAAGCTCTGCTGTTCGCCAATAAATTTCTGACTTCAGATAGAAGCTCATAGTTGTTGAGTTTACTGGGGATTTTTTTTCTTTTTGATTTTGTTCTACCTTGCTTTTTTTAACTCACAGTAAAAAAGAAAAATCAGACACCATCTAGATTCTAGAGTCATTTAAAATATGTTACACCGTGAACTATTTTTGGTCTTAAAATGGTTTAGGTAATTTTTCATCGGCTCTACTGGGAATGCCACTTTGTGTTCTGTTATTTATAATCTGTAGAAATTAATTATGCTGCTAATTAACAGCTTGCAAACAAATTATTGCTCAAGGAGTTATTTATTCAGTTATGAAAGCACAACCTCGGGGTTCTGTGTAGATTCTCTATGACAGCTCTTTTATTTCTCGTGTTTGCTACTGAATTTTTCTATGTCTAAGGTTCAGTGAAGATCTCAGCGAGAGGAGGACAGTTAGGTTTTCTGTAGCCTGGATCTGGGTCAGCTGCTCAACTGTGGGGAGGAGAAAGATGGGGGATTGTGCCACCAGAGAAGGCTGGGCCTCAAGGAAAGTTTCTTCTGTGACTGGTGGTGTCTATAACCAACCATCATTAGGTTTCACACACCCTCTTTAAATTTTTTTTTATTTACTGAAATTCTGTAACTTATAAAACTGAAAACGGTGGTTTTTCATGCACATAATTCCAACACACCCATTACCAATGTACACACCTCCTTCCACCAAGGACCCCAATACCTCTCCCTTTTGTAGACCAGGTTCTCCCACTTCATTGCCTCTGGACCACTGTTGCTCCTTTGATGCGTATGTTTCAGTCCCACATATGAAAAAGATTATTCTGAATCTATGCCTTTCTTTCTGACTGACTTGATCAGCATGATATTCCCTAGTTCCATCCACGTTGTTACAAATTGCATGATTTTGTTCTTTTTCGGAGCTGCATAGTATTCCATTGGGTATATATACCACAACTTCCTGATACATTCCTTTTTTATAGTTTAGACCTTCAGACCATATAGTTTACACGGCAGAGTCTGGCAAACTCCCCGTGGTGTACCCAATATGCCAAAACCCAGTAACAACGATGGGTCTCATTCTTCTAATCCTGAGAGAGACTTGAATATGGCATTTTTTTAAAATCTCAGGGCTAGAATGAAGAAGACGTTACCGGTGTCTGCTCGAGACACTCAACAAACAACAGAATGATCGTGATCGTGATTGTGAGACCATCAGGTGAACCTTGCAGACAATGCTGACATCAGACTAGGAAGAAGTAGGGATGTGAGTATCTGCCAAATGCACCATGACTTCGAGTGACTATGCTTACAGCAGACAGCAGCAATGGATCACAGATAGAATTCAGCTTCTAAATCATCCTCCAGGTAGGCAAAAGCAACGAGTGGCTTTATATTCTCAACTTCTATAAGCAATTTTTCCATCCTAATATTGTGTGTTTCACCTATGGGATGAAAGGAGTTATAAATAAGAAACCTTTTTCTCCCTTAACAGATGTCAGAGGAGCATTCCCTAGGATACAGTCAGTTCTATCCAATACCATTCTTCCCAGGGAGATTGGTTCTGGAAAGAACATAAAGAGCTAGCTCTGAGTAAAAGAATATGTTGGACAGTCCCCTCTGGCACAAAGATTCCTATCAAAAATGAAAAGGTTACTGCGACCTGCTTTTGGTGCTTTGGATGCTATTCACTGGTTGTAAGGTTTCTGAATCTCTTGAGAGAATGTCTTTATCTCTATGGTACTTAGACTTTCTGTCTCTTATATATGAGGGAGGTGTACTGTGATGCTTCCAGCTCTGTCTAACTTTCGCTGTTGTATGCACATGGATCTTCCCAAGGCCTAATCTGCTAGAAAAATGAAGATGCTAAGGTACACCCCAAACCATTCCTACACCCATCTAAAGTTAGACAGAACTGGGCTTCAGAATGAAACTGGAGAATTCAGAAGAAATCAATGGGTATGAAAATAAGTGTGAACATTGCTATACTGATATCTGTTGGCTGACACACATGAAGCAGTGTTTTTTCCTAAGTTTAGTGGATCTGAAACCACCTTGTAGCTCTAGGAACATTTAGCTTACCCATCTGCCACCATCACTTCAGCATCCCTAACACCAAATCTTCTCTTTTTTTAACTAATTAAGCCACTTCTCACTTGGTCCAGAACCCATAATTATTTCCACTAAAGCTGAGGAACAAAAACATAAAAAAATCAGAAAAAAAACCCAAAAATCAAAAATAAAACAGAACTTTAGCTGCTTCTCCTCATAGTCAGACACGATATGCTGACTGGACTTGAGTTCTGCCATAAAACAGCCCTGATGTCCAAAGGTAAGAACTATCCCCTCACTCATATCTCAGGACCACACAGGTTGGTCCACCAGTTTCTGAGAAAACACCCCTTCCATAAAGGGGGGGGGGGAGCAGGCTGTGGGGACAAGACAGAGAAGAGAGGTGGAAAGGAAACTGGGGACATTGGTGGCATGAAATGTACACTGGTGAAAGGGTGGGTGTTGGAACAATACATGACTAAAACTCAATCATGAACAAATTTGTAACTGTGTATCTCAGAGTGATTCCATAACAAAAAATTATAAGGGGCAACAAAAAAATTACCTCTATAATATACAATTTTTTCATTAAAAAAAAGAAAAGGAAACAGCCCTTCCTGTCCTAGTGCCTCAATCTCCCATTATTTCCAAAGCAGCCAAAGTGAGTCTGACCTTAAATCTAACTTATTCTTTCTACACTAGTGAGACAAACTGTCATGACCCTAATGCTGAGTAAAAGTTTCCACATCTCCACCAACAGATTCAATCCAAAGGCATCCCATTTTATAGGTGGCATTCTGGAAAGTTAAATGACAGGCCCTAAGTTGTATAGCTTAGAAAGTCAAAGCTGGACCTTGACCCCAGACATATATTGACCCCATAGTCTTTCTGCAGCAGAAGATCTTTGGCCTGTCTTTGTTCAAGGATCAGCACCAGGAGCTAGAATGCAGAGGACTGAGTCTGGGACCATTCGGACAAGTTCTCATAAAACTTCCTGCCTGAGATACCTCTGCAAGTGGTCCACACTCTGTTTGAAAACCATTAGGCCCTTGTGGGTACTGAAGGCGACAGTGGAAAGCACATGGGCTGGATTGAATTCTGGTCTTAATCTGATAAACATTGATATCAGAGAAGGCCTGAGAGTTTTCTGAGCTTCAATTGCTTTATCTGTAAAAGGATAAAAATAAATATTTACATCAAGGGAAACATGTATAAAGATGTTCATCAGAGTCTTATTTGCTATCTTGTAAAACATATAGGAAATAACTATTATGTTTAATCATAAAAATGGAATATTTAATCACAGCTACAATAAACCAAATATGTAGATAAAAACTATACATGCAGAACATAAAGCAAAGTATCCTTCAATATGATTAGTCAATGTTTAATTCCATCTATTTACTAGACTAATTCTTTGAAATTGTTGTTCAAAAGATGCTCATATCTTTGGCAAATATTTAAGGAAGACTCGCTCTTTAATGGTCTCTGTGTTAGGTGAGGTATGAAGTGGAAACAGAAGAATGAATCCCACATCTAGAGAGTTTACAGTGGGAAAGAAAACTAAATAAAGCCCAGCTCGGCCATATTGGCCACTTGCAAGGCAAATGCCCTACCCGCTGTGCTATCTCTACAGCCCCTTTCTTGGGTATTCAAAGAAAAAATTTTAAAAATCAGTTTCATCTAGGGGGCTGGAGCGATAGCACAGTGGATAGGGCATTTGCCTTGCATGCAGCCAATATGGCCGACCCAAGTTCAATTCCTCCACCCCTCTCGGAGAGTCCGGCAAGCTACCGAGAGTATCTTCCCCTCCCCCCCAGGGCAAAGCTTGGCAAGCTACCTGTGATGTATTTGATATGCCAAACACAGTAACAATAATTCTCATGATGGAGATGTTACTGGACCAGCTCAAGCAAATGGATGAACAACAGGAGGACAGTGCAGACAGTGCTTCATCTAGATTGGTCTTTCCTTGAGATTGTTTGAACTCTATCTACATGATGACCTGGTTTCAAGAAGAATTGTTCCAGGCAGAAAAGATGAACACTTCAGATCTCTTCAGGCCCAACCCTGAAGTTATAGCGTCACTTTTACTACAAACTCTTAGAACAAATCATAGAGCCATCACGGATTCAAAGATAGGGAAAGTAGTCTCCCAATGGGGAATGGGAGGAGAATTGGGGAGAATTGGCAGCCCTCTTCAGTCCATACAGAGCAAGAGATTGCCCACACTTGTGAATAGCTGTGTACTATGTTCTTCCTAATCACTGACCTTTATGAAAGTGAAGTCTTTTGAAAAAGTTCTGAGTAAAGAACATTATTGTCTTCTTATTTTGTTTTTTTGGCTTTATGGGTCACACCTGGTGATGCACAGGGGTTACTCCTGGCTCTGCACTCAGGAATTACTCCTGGCGGTATCTTAGGAGACCATATGGGATGCTGGGAATCGAACCCAGGTTAGCCACGTGCAAGGAAAATGCCCTACTGTGCTATCACTCCAGCCCCTGTCCTCTTTTTTTTTTTTTGTCCTCTTATTTTTAAGGGAAAAAAAACTATCTTGAGAGTCTGAAGAGCTAATTACAGGGGTTAAGTTACTCATGTTGCAAGAAGTGACCCTGGTTCTATCTCTATTACGTGATTCCTCAGTACCATCAGGAGTGATCCCTGAACACAGAGCAAGGAGGAAACACTGAGCACCAACAGGTGTGACCCTACACAAAATTAATGATAATAATTTTAATTCATCTTTTATATGTTTATGCTTATAAATGCATCTCATGTTTATTTCTGTATTTTTTGTTAGTTGACCATAAGCAACCTTTGGTTCACAGAATACCTGGATCTAGGTTTTTGCATTTACTTGAGGTCAGTGAATGTTGGGATGAAGTAGAGTTTTATAGAATTAAGTTGCTTAAAGTAGAGTCCAAATGACAGGTAACTTACATTCTTCTTAGGAAAGTTTCTTCCCTGTAAATCAGAAAATTAATAAACACCATGTCTCAGTCCGCCTGAGAAATCCCAGACTCAAGCCAAGGAGGGGGGTCTCCAGCAGAGAAGAGAGGTTCTGGGTTCTGTCACCTTCTCAGGCTTCCTCAGACTTTCAGCATTTCCCTGTTTGTTCCTCTGACCTAGAAATGACAAACTCCAAAGTTTTAATTTGCATCTAGAATAAAAATCTACAAGCACAATGCCATCAGACTGTAATACTACAGCCACTTGGACAGTTATTTGAGATGAACTGCTGTGAATTACATGAACGACCAAAGCGCCCCTCTTGCACACCCTCTAGCATCCAGCAGACAGGCTGTGATGTTCGGCAGCCTCAGCGGTCGTGTTACAATCAAATTACAAGAGGAAAACAGCTCTGTGCTGATTTCATAATTATCATGATCTACTATGATGATCTATCACCAACAGAGCAGTTGGTGAAGCCACAATAAATCATCATTATTTATAATGCAACAAATCACAGGGAAGCATCATCAAGAATATAATTCATCCTCACTTCAGATCATAATTACCTGTTTCTGATGTTCTAGGTATGTTGTGTATGAGGCACAGTAGGAAAAATCATCTCAAGCCACAGAGTCTTGAAGTCTTGATTTCTCTAAGCCAAGAAGCTTTGTACAAAAGGAAAAGCCATGTCTAGTTACTGTCTTTTTCATAGTATCTTCCCATGTCTCCTCAAATAAGATCAAAACCAGAGCAAGTTCCAGGGGCCACCTTTTGGACCCTGGCTCTATGAACATGATGGGCCAGTACAGGTTGCCAGATGCAAGCGCCAGAGAAGTGTTGGAATTCAATAAGTCAAATTCTGGTAACTTTTAAATACCAAGTTCTGTAAATTCTTAAGGCAAATGATTCCTAAATAACCAAGGATCACTGTAATCAGAGTAGTTATGGGAAGCAAAGATCCAAGAGTCTTTGCAGCACATTATTCTTCTCTACAAGCTCATTGGGTCTTCGACAAGACCCTGAACGAACGGTTTGAGACTCTTCGTGTTCCTGGAGAGAGCAGATGCCATTGGGCTACACTAGCATGCAACAGGGACAAATGGAGACTTGCTCGAGCAAATCAGTGAGTAATGGGATGTCCAGTGATCAAGTGATCAAGGAGCTCATTGGGTATAATTTTATTTTTGGTTTTTGGTGATACATGGCTGTGCTTAGGGTTTACTCCTGGCTCTGTTCTGAAGGATCACCCTTGGAAGGCTCAGGGGATGCTATAGGGTGCCAGGGATTGAACCCAGGTCAGCTACATGCAAGGCACTATACTCTATCTCTGGACCCCTGGATATAATTTTTAAATGTCCCCTAAGGAAGGGAACTCTATAGGTCATCTAGTCCCAAATACCAAGTCTGACTTCATGCTATTCGTGCACTGAAAAAAATCAGGCTCTGGGAAACCTGCCACAATTGCCACAGACTGGGGTTAGAGCTAAAGGCATGACCCTGAAACCCCTTACTCTAGAGAGTAGCCAGTTTACAGAGCAGGATATGCAAGACCTTTCCCCCTCGCCATTATACTTAGTCAGCACTCTGGGAAGGCTCTCTTCTTGCTACATAGAAACCAATGTCTCAGGTAGCTTTGTTCTAATCCATCAGGGAACTCAGTCCCCAAGCGCCCACTCTTGAAATTTATTTTCACACACAAACAATAGAGAACTACAGACAGAGAACTTCTCTCCCCAACCAAGCACTCCCTCTAGTTTGGGTTTCAGCATTAACTTCTGTGAAATTGGTGCCATTCCCCAGAATCTTATGACCTCTCTCTCAGGGACTAATTTCTAAAGAATTTTTCTCTGAAGCCAAACATATTTCACGGTGATTATTCTTTAAAAATAAGAAGAGTCTGGCTTCAGAGTGGGCACGTGAGGCCAGGTCTCAGACATGGTAAATGATCTCATTTGAAAATAAAGTGACTTTCGAGCATGGTTTTCCAATAATTAAATTAGGGGAAGCAAAGAGAAATGGTGTTGAGGATGGCAGCACTGGGGAGATAAGCTTTAATGGGGTCTCAGGCCTCAAGAAAGGAAAAAAGATTTAACAATGTGGGGAAAAAGGGTATCAAACTAAATCACTAGGAAGCTTCACTAATAATGTGAAAGAATGAAGGCACCTTTCGCAGTTGTGTTCCAAGTTCCAATGAGACCCAGAAATGCAGCAAGGCACCCATAGGGACAGAAAAAGGTAAGAAATATCCACAGTCCTCAAGAAATTTACGATTTAATTGGGGCACCAAGAAAATACATAGCAACCAATCAAAGAGCAATGCAAAATGGCATGTAAACACAAGTGCCTCACTTTGGGAGGAGTTACCAGTGTAATATGAAAAAGCAATGGTCAGGAAATGAGCCCAACTAAGTGAGCCCCAACTATGAACTAATTTATAAGTACTTACTTTTTAGGGTTTGATTATAGCCAGAAGATGATTTCTAGCATCATATTAATTCAAGATGACTTTGTCCTACATCCATAGTACAGAGAAAAGACAAAGTATACAGCTAAGGACATTCACAAGGTATGCTTACAGATAGATTCATAGAGAGTATTAACATGGGGAAAATATGTTGACCTTTTTCAGATTATTTGGAGCGATGAAGGAAAAGTAGACACTCAACTTCCCTTTTGCAGATGGGATTTAAAATATATTTCCCCCACAAATATAGAAATGTGAAACTAGGAACAAGAAGACTTTTTCCCTTTTTTCGGGGGAGGGGGCAGTCACACCTGGCAATGTACAGGAGTTACTCCTGGCTCTGCACTCAGGAATTATTCCTGGTGGTGCTCAGGGGACCATATGGGATACTGGGAATCTAACCCGGGTCTGCCGTGTGCAAGGCAAATGCCCTACCCACTGTGCTATTACTCCAGCCCCTAGAAGACTTTTATTATCAGAGAATGGCTAGATTTTTACCTATGGGAAAGTCAGTAAAGTGGGAAAGAGAAGAATTGGAGGAAGTGGAGCCAAAGAACAAAGAAATTAAGGAGGGAAGAAAAAGCTTAGTAGAGGGCCCCCAATAAGATACACAGTCTAAGATCTTGGTGCCGAGGTCACTGTGACCTTAAGGCATCCAAGCCAGAGGCACATAAGGGAGCACTGCTGTGGGGAGAGGTCTCACAGCCTACCTAAATTGTGTACTGGATTTTTATCCCCCAGGAATATCAAAGTGAAGAACTGTCTGAACCTTGCTTGGGTTCTGTGCTCAGGATTCTATGTAGCACTGCCTCCACTGCCCTCCCCTTGTTCATCAATTTGCTCGAGCGGTCCCAGTAACGTCTCCATTGTGAGATTTGTTGTTACTGTATTTGGCTTATGGAATACGTCACGGGGAGCTTGCCAGTCTTTGCCATGCGGGCGAGATATACTCGGTAGCTTGCCCTACTCTCCAGGAGGGGCGAAGGAATCAAACCTGGGTCGTCCACATGCAAGGCAAATGCCCTACCTGCTGTACCATCGCTCCAGCCCCAGGATTCTATGTAGCAAAAAAAAAAAAAAAAATCCCCCAAACCACATAAACATAAGTTTTGAAGTTTTTATGACACAGAGTTAATGCTTTACATGGAATAACTCATTTAATCTCCACGAAGATTTGCAAAGGAAGGAGGAAAATCACTCCTTCTTCCTCCATTAAGGCAAGAGAATTGAAATTACTTGCTAAAAGATTTGGCAAGCAAGGATTTCCCTGCAGGAACCTCACCTGGATATGAAGAAATAATAAGGATCAATCATTCTTTCTTCCTTATCTCCTCCCCTAAACAAATAAACACCTAAAAAAAAAAAAGTCATGAAATCCCACAAGCCTAGAACCAGGATGTCAGAACCAAGTAAATCTAATTCAATCCTCCTGCTCTACCATGAGCCATATAGTTTTCTTATTGCATGAACTAAAGAAATCAGTTAGATGCCAAATTTTCCAAGTATTTTATAAATAATCTCTAAAGTTACCTTGAAAAGAATTTTAATTGTCTTCTCCGTAGGTATAACTATTACTTATGCATCCTATGGTAGAGGAGCATCTTACAGCCCCTGAAAATTTTCTTCCACTTTAGCTCTTTTTTTCTAATAGCTGAACTCTGCCAGACTGAGTATCCTAGTTACCTTTCAGATAATGCCCAGACATTACCTGTCTACTCAAATAGAGTGTCCCCATCACTCCACCTCTTTCACATCCAAGACTCCCAGCTATCACTGAGCATTGCACAGTCACAAATGAGTCCAGTTCATGTTCCTGACCATTGATCTACCATCAATTTTTTCCAGGCCTGAGGCATGTGATTATCTGCAAAGCTGACTTACAAGATAAAATCCCCAGGCCTCTCCCCTCCCCCTCCTCTTCCAACAAGCAGACATTGATTTTACACAGAATGTGCATGGCTTTGATGGTGTTATTGCAATCAACATGAAAAATACCACCACAGTGCTTATCCGGATGTCTCAGTTGTTTTGCCTCATAGCACAAGTGATTGTTTAAAGAGGCTTGACACTGTTGGAGTCTTTTGTTTTATGGATTTTGCAAAGCATTGCTTTTTGTCTCCCAGGCTGGCAGAAGCGAGAGCTCTTTTTTCAAGGCAATGGGCAGAGCTATGAGAAAATAAAACCCAAGGTGATACAAAGGGAATTCTGGGAGTCTTTTAAGCTCTTATATTTACCTGGAGATGGTGTCACAGGAAAGGTTGCACCTAACTTTAGTGCCTTTATCTTCCTTCCTCTGGAGAAGTATTATTCTTGAATCTTTATCGCATCTTTTGACTAGTGTTCAGACATTCTTACTGAATGTAAAACAAATGAATTGGGCTGGAGTGATAGCATAGCGGGTAGGGCGTTTCCCTTGCACATAGCCCAGGTTCGATTCCTCCGCCCCTCTCAGAGAGCCTGGCAAGCTACCGAGAGTATTTCGCACGCATGGCAAAGCCTGGCAAGCTACCCGTGACGTATTTGATATGCCAAACACAGTAACAACAAGTCTCACAATGGAGATGTTACTGGGTCCGCTCAAGCAAATCGATGAACAATGGGAGGACAGTGCTATTTTTTTACCTCATATCAAAACTGAGCAATTTACTGATTATTGGATCCCCAGCAAAAGTCAGCAAAAAAAAAAAAATTGTCTCACAGAGCATTCACTGGTTATTCCTCCACTAAGGCAAAAAGCCAGAGGGTTAAACATTCTTTATCTTTTTCTGTTCTCTGCCTATAATGACATGTCAATGTAGAGCCACCAAGTGTACCCTCCTCTCCCATGAGAACAGGAACCCCTATAGGCAGGAACTCTCCAACATAGTTATTGTAATGCAATGTTGTCAAATTTTGTGCTGATTGAAGTACTTAATTTCACCTAATTGAAAATTAGGGTGAGGGCAAGGGTTTCATCATATAAATATGAGACCTTCTATTTGTTAAATTCTAAATATGTGTGATCTCTCACTAGGTATCATTAATATTTTAGAGCAGATCAATCTTTCTGGTGGGGGGGAAGGGAAATATGTTTGAATTGAAAGTGTAAGGTTTGCACAGGACCAAATGGTTATTGGCTGATGAAATAGCAATATTTCCAGAATCAAAGATCACCATGCTCCTCCCACACTGAAGACAGGGTTTATCAGCACAATGGCCCATCCCAAGCCTGGTTGCCCGCATGCTTCATTGCCAAACCTACTATTCTCACTGGCCTTTCTTCCCTTTCCTGCCCAAGACAACTTAAAATCCCACTTAGACTCTCCCAGGGCTAGTGTCTACTCCAGCCTCACTAGAGGTCATTTAGTGTCCTGACCATTTTTCTACCATCAACTTTTTCCACCTAGGAGTGTACCCCCAATAAAATTCTCCTGTTTCTTCACGTTACTCGTCTCTATCCCTCTGTCTGTGGCAGGTGAGGTCCTAGATCTGTCATTAGGATGTTAACAACAAAAACGTCTGTAGATATGGCTAACTATTAGGAGGTAGGGAGAGAAAGGAGAATCCGTGCAGTGCCAGCTCAGAACCCCTGCCCTATAGCACTGTAGGGTTGTGAGATTCATCAAGGGAAAGATAAATTCAAGAAAAGGTGGTAAACTTGGGGTAAAATGAACTATAGAATGTAAAATTAAGCATCTTGGATTTCGGGCCAGATCTCAGAGTAGTTGGAGTTTACTCCTAACTCTATGCTCAGAGATCACTCCTTGTGGGGCTTAAGAGGCTTTATAGGGTGCTAGGGATGAAACGCAGGTGTCTACATCCCAAGTATTCTATGCACTGTACTACCTCCACAGTCCAGAAATTTAGGATTGTTTATCTATCATCTCTTCCCGACCCTTAGTCTCCATGGCAGCCCCTACCAAACTTAATGATTTTGACTAACCTGGCCAAATTTTTGACTTGTCTTCTGAGGATCAATGTGTAGCTGCTTATTTCTACTAACTCTCTAAACCTCCTAGCTCTAAACTTGATCACTGAATTTACTACCCAATACTTTTATCCCATTTGTAGTTCTCTGTTTATTAGAGTAGCACTGTAGCACTTTCCTGCCATTGTTCATCGTTTTGCTTAAGCGGGGACCAGTAATGCCTCCATTGTGAGACTTGTTGTTACTGTTTTTGGCATATCAAATATGCCATGGGGAGCTTGCCAGGCTCTGCCTTGTGGGCTGGATACTCTCAGTAGCTTGCCAGGCTCTCCGAGAGGGGCAGAGGAATTGAACCCGGGTTGGCTGCATGCAAAGAAAACACCCTACCTGCTGTGCTATCGCTATAGCCCCAGGAATTAACCAATTCTGGCAATTTCAGAAAATGTTAAGCGTGTTAACATACTGGTTTTGAATACTTAGCAAATATATGTAGTACTGTAGCACTGCCCTGTTCATCGATGTGCTTGAGCGGGCACCAGCAATGTCTCCATTATGAAACTTGTTGTTACTGTATTCGGCATATTGAATATGGCACAAGGAGCTTGCCAGGTTTATTAGAGTAGATTACGATCATGATCATCCTGTTGTTCGTCGATTGCCTCTAGCAGGCCCCAGTAACGTCTCCTTTGTCCTAACCCTGAGATTTTAAAAAGTGCCATATTCAAGGCTCTTTCAGGGTTAGGAGAATGAGACCCATCATTGTTACTGGTATTTGGCATAT